>NC_045771.1:1941094-2588126 GCF_008692025.1 Phocoena sinus | reverse complement strand
GGTCCAGGACCCCACCCCGCGATGGGGTGGACATTGTTATCTCACGCTGCAGGCCAGGAAACTGAGGCCTCGAGAAATTCACATAGTGATTTCAGGGAGGCCTGGGATGGGACAGATGCCCCAGGCCTGCATGTCCCCCACCGGCACCACATAACCAGCCCCACAGTGGACACAGCAAATGTCTGTGGCCTCCACGGCCTATTCCAGGCCTGCTGCCCGGGGCCTCTCCCAGCGAAACCCCCTTCTCTCCATCCACGAGGCCTGCCGCAGGGGCCCCCTCCCCGTCCTGTCCATCCCACCTCACCAGATGCAGCCCTCGAGATGCAGGTCTCTTGCTCCAGGTCACAGAACTCGTGTATACGCTAAGCCGGAAGCTAATCGGGTCCATGTGATGCCAAAGCCCTTCTCTGAGTGTGGGGGGCCAGAGGGAGTGACCCTTCCCCTGCTTTCAGGGCGTGTGCACTGCCACGCACAGCCCTGGACAGACACCTCTCACCTCTGGCACCGAGGAGGCGCCCCAAAGCTACTGTTTCTAGAACAGTCAGTGTCACGGAACTCAGTCTCTCGCCTCAGTCATCTTTCTCAAAGACAATCAGTGCGTTGCTTTCCCTCCAAAGTTTCCAAGGAAAGAATCGTTCGAAACCACCAGATGCAAAGCTGCAGTGCATTCAACCCAGCTCCCTCACTGACGGCTGCGTGGTGCCCACCGCCAGGCCTGGTTCCTTTTGTGCTGAGGAAACAGTGCAATCCTCTAAATGCATCCCCTTTACCCCTCCGTTCCTCCTGATTTGTGGATTCAAACAATTCTGATTCTGTGGACTAGGAGCAATTAACGGGATGAGGGATTTATTAAGGATAAGTCATGCCAGACAGTTTGGACAGCTTGTTTTGAGTGTGACGGAATTACAAAATGCATTATGTATTTAGACTTCTGTGCAGCATCTAATACCAGGCTCGTGAAATTATTCTTGCCAAATGGTCTGAACCAGCCTGGATGAGAGCAGTCTCAGGTACCGGAAGCGGAGGCAAAGATCAGAGACAAAGGATACAGGGCACTCGGCTGCACGCCCAGATGGAGGCCGGGAAGGGGGCTGCATTTCATGAGGGCCGTGGAGGTCAATGTTAGCATTTGTTTCCCTAACATGTTTATTGTTGATCTGGACGGAGGCCGCTGCCGGCCACCATGCTACGTGGGGCGGGACGTGCCAGCCCCGACTGGGCGGCCCTCAGCCTTAGCAGCCAGCGAACAGGAAGAGGGGCTGCAGAGGGCTCCCTACCCACCCTCCAGCACCCCCGTCAGCTGAGAACGCCCAGCAGGAGGGCAAGGTGGGAACACAAACCCCCTGAGCCTTATGGAATCAGCAAGACAGAACTGGGAGGCCCCGGGGTCGCCACCTCTAAAGCCTGCACGGATCGAATTGTGTCCCCCTAAAAGATAAGCTCACGCCCACACACCCGGTGCCTGTGAACACAGTAGGGTCTTTGCAGATTGTAGGTAGATAAGATGAGGTCATATTCGGTGAGGATGGGTTCTAATCCAATGTGACGGATGTCCTCATAGGAATGGAAGAAGAGACACGACACCCAGAGAGGGGAGGGCCACGAGCTGACGGATGCAGAGACTGTGGAGGTCACATCTCCAAGCCAAGGAGAGCCAAGGAGCGCCAGCCCCCACCAGAAGCTAAGAGAGGCAGGGAACCCGTTTCCCCTGGGTCCCCAAGAAAGAACCAACTGCCAACACCTTGGTTTTGGACTCCTGGCCTCCTGAACTGTGCGACAATCCATCTCTGTTCAAGCACCCGGTTCGTGGTGCTCTGTGGCACAAGTCTGGCTTTAGAAATGAAGAACTAACAAGCGAGTCCAGTGGCCCAGACACCCGGAGGCAGGAGGTGGAGCTGTAGATGGGAGAAGCTGGGGAAACCACACTCCCACACTGGGGAGTAGATTCATTTCCCTCCGGGATCTGAGCGGGAAAGGGGGCGTTGCCATCCTCTTCAGGGTCCCTGGGAGGATTCAGGTCAGGGAGGGAGCAGCCTGCCGGCCGCTAGGGGGCACCATCAGCTCCTGGTGCATAGTCTACCCTGGCTTTTGTTTGTATTGATCGATTGAAACGCATGCGTGGCCAGGGTTTGGTCAATTAACCTTAATTCTGTGCTAAGCTACTGTAATCTTTAATTCTCTCCCATCACTTTATGCCCTCCGATAATTATTATTCTTATCGGTTCAGGGGCATCGAATCATCTGTTTTATTTCCTCTCCCTGAGGATAGCGTGGCGCTTAGTCTTTCTATATGCCCAAATGCTAACGTCAGTGTTTTCTCGCTTAGCCAGAACATTTGTTAGTCAGGTCACGTTGCCTCTGTCCGTGTCTTGTATGCTGCCCACTAGCACCAGTAGCAGCAGAGCGCGTGGGGACCGAGGAGGAGGGTGCTAGAGACCCAGGGCTGGGGGCTGGCTGTGTGCGAGCCTGCTCTGGGTGAGCAGGGCTGGGGGCACAGGGCAGCCTTCCCAAGTCTAGAAACTCCAACTCTGGTATCATAGGCTCCTTTTATGTCATCCTGGGCTTGAGCAGCGCAAGCCTGATACCATAGACACTTATAACATCATCTAATTAAATACCCAGGAGTTAACAGGCGATGAATCCTCTTTTTTCCTTGACATTCTATCATTTTCCCAGGAGCTTCACAAAATAGTGGAAATAGTCCCCAGACACCTCACAGAACCAAAGGAGGAGAAGTGACGCACCTATCAAGCAAACACCTGTTCTCTCATTTCACAGAAATTGAGGCCACGCTATGAGCAAAGTATTGTGCTATGTGGCGTAGGGAGCGGGGAGATACAAGATAAAATGTGTCCTTCAGGGTAGAGATGTAGGACAGCACACAAATAACTAGGATAAAATGCAGGATTTAACAAATGCTCTAAAAGAGCTACAGAAATACTTGAATGTCCAGAACCTGTGAGGGAACGTCTGTATTTCAGTTTCTGACAAATTTATCTTTGAGAAAAGCTAACGTAGTGTCCTTCTAATGCAACAGGGAGGGGAGTATGGTTCGTTTAATCAACGGTGCTAACACATAGGACTTGCTTTCAGCTGGAAGAAAAGAAAGCTGGATCGTACCTCATACCATATCCAAAAACTGCGTTCTGTACAGACTCAATGTTGAAACATAAAAGCACAAACTCTTGGAAGAAAATTCAGAAAACTATTAGTATGACAACTGGGGGGGGAGGTGTTCTTGACAAGATGAGACACCAACAGGCGTCATGAAAAGAGACTGTCTGTGGGGCAAAGGGTGCAAAGCCACAGACAAACCTCAACCAAGAACACGTGTGGGCAGCATGGAGCTTCCTGTCCTTACACGGTGACTTGGGAAATAACGTAAAAGACAAACAACCCAACAGAAAATGGGTAAAGGATACAAATGAGCAACTCGAAGCACAGGAAATCTGCTTAGCAACCTAGGAGCCACTGAAAGGGAAATTAAGACGAAAATGAAATACCATCTTTCATGTTTTAGATTACCAGAAATTAAACAATTATATTATCTGGTGCAAAAATGCAAGAAAGGTCTCATGCACGGCCAGTAGGGACATAAAACGTGGCAGCATTTGGGGAAAGTAACCTGGCGACATGGATTCCAGTGAAGATGTACCTACTCTTTGACCCCTGCCCTCTTGAGAGTCTGTCCTGCAGAAATCACATGCACCAGACACGGGGATGTGTAATCAAGGAGGCTTGTTGCCTATGCTGCTGTAGTAGCAACAAACCGGAAACAACCTGTGTGTCCATCTACAGGAGAATGGTCTCATTGACCAGGCTAGATCTCCATCCACTGACCTGGAGGGGGTCCATGACATATTTTCATTAAGTGAGCATCTTAGCCTGGGCCACCATTACAAAACACCACAAATTTGGTGGATTGACCAGTAGAAAATTTTTATCACAGTTCGGGAGGCTGGACATCCAAGGTCAAGGAGCCGGCTGATTCGGTGTCTGGTGAGGACCCGCTCCCCGGTTTGCCCGTGGCCACCTTCTCTCTGTGACCTCACATGGCAGAGAGAGAGAGCTTTGGCATCTCTTTCTCTTCTTATAAGGACACCAGTCCCGTCAGATTGAGACACCACCCCCTATGACCTCATTTAACCCGAATCACCTCCTCAAAGACCCCATCTCCATCCAACACGGTCACATGGTGTGGCAGTGGGTTAGGGCTTCAGCATGTGAATGGGGAAGCAACAGTCCAGTCTACAGTGTAAGGAGAGCATTCAAACTTAACATTTAAATTCACTGAGGACTTCCCCGGCGGTCCAGTGGTTAAGACTCTGTGCTTCCACTGTGGGGGATGTGGGTTCGATCCCTGGTTGGGGAACCAAGATCCCACATGCTGCACAGAGCAGCCAAAAAAAAAAAAAAAAAAATTCATTGAACATTTCCACAGTCTTCAGAGGAACAAATGTAGCATGATTTTACTATTTTATTGTATTTTTTGTCTGTGCCACACGGCGTGTTGGATCTTACTTCCCCGACCGGGGATCGAACCCAGGCCCCCTGCATTGGGAGCACAGAGTCTTAACCACTAGACGACCAGGGAAGTCCCACTATTATTTTTAAATGACTAAAAGACAAAAACTAAAACATATCAAATGGGTATGTTTGTGCAGGTTTGAGTGGGTGTGGAGGATGCTGGGAAGGAAGTGCTCTCACCCTGGATTATCTGAGTGGGTGGGAAGCCATTGGGGAGTGGGGGGAAGGGACTGTGTATCTCTAGTTCAAATGACCGTGTTACTTCTGCAATGTAAGTTTTTTAATGAAGAAAAATTTGAAAACCCGAAGTAGAGTCACCAGACAGGCATGTCCTCTAGTTCGATTTAGGTACCACCTGAAAACTGCTCAAAAACCCATCAGGGGCTCCCAGCCCACTGCTCCCCGCTGTCTAGGGACTCCTAGAAGCCCCCCGAAACCCAGCCTCTGGGTGGCACGGGCCGACCCTCCGCCAAGAACTCAGCTCCTTCCCTGAAACCCCCGGGACAGCCGCCCACAGAGCTGTCTGGCTAAACAGGTGATCTTATTAGCGGACCCAGCAGCCTCTGAAATATTAAAGGCTACTCTTCATCCCACATTTTTACATAGAGCTCTCCAGACAGACCAAACTCAGACCATTCAAGTGGCCGAAGAGGCCTCCTTCCCTCTGATGTTTCCAGAAAGTTCAGGAGAAAGGGCATGAGAAGAGCCCCCAGAGCCTAATTATTTTTTCACTTGACTTAAACGGTGGGCAGGGGAGTCAGGCCTCTCTTAATATAAATTTTAAAGCCTCTCAGTTGAACCTTTGTCCACTGCAGCACTTCTGTTCATCCTGTCAATTCATCTTATCGCGAGCAGGGCCCCCGACTTTTCCTTCTCTGTCCCACGTGAAGCTCGGCAGGGGGACTCGGGGGCTGGCCCCGTCGTGGAGTCCGCTTGGAGCCGGAGAGAAGGGACGTTCAAGTCCAGCCCTTGAAAACCATGCGTCGGAGCTGCCCGAGCAGGCCGTGTAGGCTGAGACAGCTTCCCCACCCAGAGCCGAGCCCTGCGGGAGAGTAGGTGGTCTTCACGCCCCACCAGGGCGACACGCGGCCCCCTCCCTCCGAGCACTGTCTTTTAAGTGTCTCTCCTTTGTTAGAGACCTGGTTACAGACAAAGATTCTGCACCTGCCAGGGAAACGACTGCCCCCCGGCAGTGAATACTGGGCTTCAGAGCCTGGGAGACCACAGGAGGGGGAACCTGCCGGGGGGCTGCAGCCTGCGGCTGGCTCGGCAGGCTGTGCTCTCCCAGCCTCGCTCCGACCTCGGGTGCCCTTGGCCGTCCTGGGTGTCCTGCCTGCATCTCGCTCTGGGCATCTCCGTGTCTGCTGGCCTCCCTGCAAGGACTCCAGTCACTGGATCAGGGCCCATCTTTATCCAAGATGGCCACATCTTAACTATAAACATGTGCGAAGATCCTATTTTCAAATAAGGTCGCAATCTGAGGCTTTGGGTGGACGTGCGTTGCCGGGGGCGGGAGGGCGGGTAGAGCGCTACTCCATCCAGCGTACCGCCTCACCAGGGTGGCGTGTGATTTTTTTCCATGCCCCTTCCCTCCTTTATGTCCTGCTGGCGTGTCCCTCTCTCCGAACTGGATCTGACCACAGCCGAGGTGCAACACCAGCAGCTAAGGGCTTCAGTCGTAGGACGGCAACGCAACCCCAGGGGGCCGTTCTTTGTACAGTTACAGCCACTCCTTTCTCCAAACACCAGAATTCCGGATCTAAGTAAAGAAAAGTCCTGATTTCCGCAGAACAGGGCTTCTCCAGTTCGGTGCTGTTGACATTTAAGACCAGATCATCTTTTGTCATGGAGGCTGTCCTGTGCTTACAGCGCCCCTGGCCTCTACCCGCAGATGCCAGCAGCGCCCCCTCCCCGCGGTTGTGAAAACCAAGCCCGTCTCCAGACGTCGCCCAGTGTCACCCCCAGCGCAGAACCACTGCTGCCCAACCAGTTTCCCGGGTGTAAAGCCTCAGCCGAAGCGTTCTGGCGGGAAACATGGCTCTGCCCCCCACCTGGCTCTCTGGCCGCCCTGTTCTTCCTTGCAGCTGTGTCAGGGCTGACCCCTGCGCAGCACATCGTAGCGTCCTCGGCCAAACAAGTCCAGCCCGACCCCCCTCGCCTCGCCCCGCAGGTGAGCACGCTGGCCTCCAGGCCTCCGAGGGCGGGTGCTGCCAAACGGGTGACCACGTACACTTTATGTGGGAGTAGGCTTCTCCTCGTAATAGACCCTTAAAAAGAAAAAACTCTGGGCCATACTAGGCCCAAATCCTTGACGATCAATCTTCTCTGCCTTCTACAGTCACTTTTTTTTGTTTTAATTGAAATTGAAGGAATAGTGGCCATATTTGGCACTGGCCTCTGTGGCTTAACGCTAAACTAAATCAAAGATTTTCTTTCCCTCAAAATTGTGTGAACTTGCGCGTAGGTCATTAGAGTAGTCGTGACATTTGAACTTGGATGGAGGTTTAGATAACAGTTAGAAGGTTAAAAACGTGTTTGGACAGTAGGAGAGGTCCTCAAGCCTCAGACCGCGGCCTTGCCGAGTGCACGGCCAGATGTTGGCTGGCTGACCCTGATCGTACCCCGCCTTCCTCCTCCTCTCCCTCTGCGGGTTGGGATGCGAGCTCTTCCTTGTCGGGGGCGGTGTGCTGGTGACGCACAGCTGCGGGCGGCCGTGGGATCGTTCCTGATTCGTCTGTTTCCTAAGAGCTCCTGGGCTGAGACGTCAGCAACTCTGGATGCTTTCAGCACCTCGCAATCCGGCGGGCAGACGGCAACCGGACATCCAGGCAAAATGCGGGCACAGGTGGGTGATGGCTAAAGGGACAGAGATCCAGGGAAATGCCTCGTCCGTGGGGGAAAGGGGGACATTGCCTCCTCGGGTCCCTGGAGGGCTGAGCCTCGAGCCCCTGATGTCCTAGGATGCATCAGACAGACCCGGGAGAACAAGTCCCCCTCACAGCAAATCACCCACATTTTTGGTGCGAGTGTGAGAAGCAAGTCAGCTTGGATCTCAGGTAACAGCTTGAGCAGGTAAAACAGAATGTGCGTCGACACCTGTTCAAAATCGTAGATAGGAGTTTACTTAGATCAGCATCTGGTGGGACGCTCCATAAGCGAAAATGAGGCTGAAATTTAGAGATGGAAAAAAACTGCTTCTGAAAGTTCAGCCTGATTTTCTTTAATAGCTGATTTATAACAAAGACAGTTCCACCTTCTCTGCTTGCCAATCCATGCACAGCCCCGAGGGCTGTTTCTTTCTCTGGGTCATTGTCTCTTTAAATGATTCTTTGACCATTTGGGGACCAGGACACCTTTTTATGCCATGGCTTTATTTTATGTTACCAACCATCTCCTCCTCAGTCTATAGTCAGAAAACAAAATACACTAATTTCTCCTTTATCATTCAATAAACCCAAAAAATCTTCAATGGCTATCCATGCACGCTTGCTGACATACAGATCAAAGATAGCGAGACATCTCTGGGGGATCGTCTGTGCCTTAGAGGAGCTAAGAATAAACCATACGGAGATAATGCATGTGTGGTGACTTGGGAATCAACATAACCACGCACAGACAACTGCAGAACCGCGTTTCCAAGGGCTTTGCCCCGTCACAGTCATCCCCAAATGCGCTAAACCTGGGACAGCAGGTGTCTGTGCCTCTCTTCCTCAGCCTCCCGCCCCGTCCACAGCCGGGAAGACAGGAGAAAGGAATAAGCCAGAGCTGGGCAGTTCAGAACCTTGACACGTTTTCAGTTGGCAAACAAATGGAACTGCTCTAGACCCACAGACATAGGAAACAGACTTGTGGTTGCCAAGGGGGAGGGGAGTAGGGGAGGGATGGATTGGGAGTTTGGGATGAGCAGATGCGAACTATTATATATAGGATGGATAGATAACAAGGTCCTACTGTAGAGCACAGGGAACTGTATTCAATATCCTGGGATAAACCATAGTGGAAAAGAATATGAAAAAAAATGTATATATATGTATGACTGAATCACTTTGCTGTACAGCAGAAATTAACACAACCGTGTAAATCAACTCTACATCAATAAAATTTTAAAAAAAGGAGCTGCTCTATATTCAATCCTGGAACATGCCCATTAGTCAGAGAGAGAGGGAAAACAGGAAACTGTGCCATTTCAAAAAAGATTCTCAGAGCAAAGTTAACGTTTGTTCTTTTTATTTTTAAGTACGTGCCCAGGTTGGGGGTTGGCAGAGGCTACAGATCACCCAGGTAATTGGGTAGAGAGGGTCCCCGGAATGAGACCCCAGAGAAGACCCGGCTGACCCACACCGTGTCGGGACATTCTTTAGGACGCACGGGACGCTCACTTTCCACAATTCCCCTCATCTGACTTGAAACCCCTCGAGAGGCAGAAGTTGACATCAGGTCTGAATTCCACTTGCCCACAACGACAAGCACAGTGAAAATCTGAGCACCTTTGACCGGAGAAACGATCTCTGTGGGATTAAAGCGATTTTCTTATTTAGAAGAGGAAAATATGCAGTTTGTAATTACCTGCTCCTGGTGGCAAAGTCTGTCCTGGGTGCCTCAATCTCATGGGACAAACTTTTAGCGGCTTTGCTCTCCCTTCATTGTTTCAACACCCACCAAGAGGATTAAAAATAATCTTCTCTTTCCCTTTTAATTTTATGTCACCCCTCCGCCCCACATGCCCTGGGGACAGCATGGATTTTTAATCCCTGTGGTTTGGGTGGAGCGCTGGTTAACCCTTGTTGAGACGCCAGCGGGCACAGGAAGCCCTGGGGAAAAGGTCCCTCTGCTGGCCTTGCTGGGAAGAGCGCTGAGCACCCACCCCAAATGAAGGCCACCAGACAGGTGGGTCGGGCCGCGGTAACGCGCCTTTCCCCGCCCCCGGGGCCACCAGCAGTCCCCCGATCTCGGTGGGTCCCAACCAGGCCTGCCCAGACTGGCAGCTCCCTCCTTCCCTATATCACCCTCGGCTGACCAAGTCTCCACTCTCTGCTCTGTGGTGGGCGACTGCGAGCTAATGGGTTTGTGCCGCGTGTGCAAAGGCACGCTCACACCCACACACACGCGGTGCTCACACATGCATGCGTAACAGGCACGCGCACACACACGCACTCTCCCACGTGTGCATGCGTGAGCACACACGTGTGCTCGCACACACTTGCTCCCGTACTCCGGGTTTGCATTTCCACCCTGGCCTCTCTGGAGACGGCTCAGGCCGAGAAGAGGATTTGGGGGCTGTGGGCAGTTCCAGCCTGGGGCGATGGCCAGTTGCACCGCTGCCCTGGGCAGGTCCTGGGCAACTCAGACAGCTCGCCCCACCTCTAGCAGGAGCTAGGGGCTGGCATGGAGTCTGGAAGGTAGATGGGACTCCAGCCTCAGGTGAAGAAGAGATCAACAGCCCTGCAGGTCCCAGACGCCCCATCCCTCTGGTGGGGGGCAGCAGGCTGGCCGGGCGCTGAGCGGACAAGTGCCAGGAAGCCCCTTCTGTGCCCTTGTCCACGTGTCCAGCGGCCTGGGGAAGCTGGGGCATGTCGCCTCTTCCTGGGGGATGGAGTTGAGAGGCCAAGGCGGCTGACACCCTCTGGGTCAGGAACGTTCTCTAGGAAGGGAGGCAAAGGCGGCTGGGGACCCAGTTCCTGAGGGAGAGGTCTGGGCTGTGTGGACGCAGGAAAGGCGGTGGACGCGCAGCCCCACGCAGAGGGCAGGAGAGGGCCCTGCCGCTCAGAGACGAGCCAGCAAGCAGGCTCAGACCCCCGTCCCGATTCCCTAACCACCTTCCACGACCAGGTGTTCCTGCTGTGGTGCTCCGAGCACCTGCAGATGCTTCTGGGACAGACCCAGCGTTCGGGACGCGACATGGTAGTTGATACTAACGCCTGTTTTCTTCCCTGTGGTTACGGCTCCGTGGCCCCCTGGGGGTCTCAGGCCCCGCCGCCCCTGCATCCGGGGAGGTTTTCAGGCAGTCCCTTCTCTCTGCCAGATTTTGAGCCCATCGGGAGGGGAGACCAGGAGCACCTGACCTCGGAGGGACAGTTTCCCAGAGGTGGGGAGAAGCCAACACCTTTAGGTCAAACACACCAGCTTTAGGAAGGGGAGAAAGTTACGGCACCCACAGGAATAAGAAGGAAGACCCGTCAGAAGGACGTAAAAGGCTTGAACCCACAGAGCCCAGGCCGCGGCCCCCAGGGTCTCCTCTTCATCGTCACGAGCGGCCCCCAGGCTCCTGGACGCCGGGGGTGTGCAGATGGGCGCTCAGCTTCCCCTGCCCGCCTGCCGCTGCGGACTGCAGAGGCCAGCCAGGCAACCCCCAATTCCAGGACCACTTACAACCGGGGTTCTTTTTGGGACGTAGGTCTGGCTGATCCTCTGCGTTCATCTGTGACCCAGAGGGTGGCATGAGGGGAGCCCATCTTTGTGCTGCTTCTGCTGGCCTGGGGGTTCTGGAGCGGCCCCCGATACCCCATCGTGGGTCCCGCGAAGGACGAGGGTGTCTGTGGTTCGAAAAGCCAGCGGTGGAGGGAGGGGGGCTGCCATTGTCTCCTTTCTGTGGCACAAAGGCAGCAGGCGTGTCCTGGCTCCGAGGCCAGAGTGGCCACAGGTGCCCTTGCTGAGCCCGATCTTCCTGAACCCCGTGGCCGCCTGGCCGTGGACCCCTGAGTCCCCTTGTCCTGACAGCGGCAGAGGAAGCAGCTCCCTGGTGGCTGCGTGGGAGCACCTAAACCCTGCGTTAAATCTCTTTCTGTTTAAAATCGCTGCAGGGATTCTCACAGTCAGCAAAACCCTCCCTGAGATGTGGTCTGGTACAAGAATTGTCTGCAGGCCACGAGCCCTCTGGGGCGGGGATCTGGGGCTGCTGTCCTTACCTGGGTAGCGGCACTGAGATCGGGTTCCATTTAAAGCGGGACCCCGCTAATCCCAGGCCTGCAGTGGCAAAATAGCGATGTGAGTGGCCGTCTGTGACCACCTGGGACGAAGCGTCTGTGGAACAAGGCCAGGCTTTGGCGAGCCCGAGGTGGGCTGTTGACTGCACTGCATCGGGAGATTAACAGGCTTTGGGCTGCTCTGCACTGGGGCTCCAAGTAATAGGTTTGAGGCAACGTCACTCGGGTGACACGGTAGATGCCTGTAACCCGAGGGGCACACACTGCGCACCACGGAGCCCCCGGCTCATAGCTTCTCCCCAGCGGCCGCACGGCAGAAACTGCTGAATGGTCACTGTCCTGTTTCTGTTTTTAATTTTAAAAAATTTTTATTTATTTTTGGCTGCATTGGGTCTTTGTTGCTGCACGCGTGCTTTCTCTAGTTGTGGCGAGCGGGGGCTGCTCTTCGTTGTGGTGCGCGGGCTTCTCATTGCGGTGGCTTCTCTTGTTGCAGAGCACGGGCTCTAGGCGTGCAGGCTTCAGTAGTTGTGGCTTGTGGGCTCTAGAGTGCAGGCTCAGTAGTTGTGGCACACGGGCTTAGTTGCTCCGCGGCACGTGGGATCTTCCTGGACCAGGGCTCGAACCCACGTCCCCTGCATTGGCAGGAGGATTCCTAACCACTGCGCCACAGGGAAGCCCCACCATCTCATTTATTTCTCTTCCTGGACACAGCTCTCTTGCAATCAGTTGAGCGCGAATGACAGAGTCCCAGCCGTTGCATGTGGGCAGAAGTGAGACACCCCACTTTTAGGTCTGCCCGTGAAACCTTCCCGAGGAGCCCTCTGCCCCGTCTGCCCCGCCCTCCCAGGAATGCAGAGAACACTGAGGACTGGATACGAGGAGCCTGGGTCCCTGGGTGACCAAGTGGAGTGGCCTCCCCTGCCAACCTGCCCTGGACCCAACGTGGGCAGGAGGCCAGCTCTCATCGTGGGAGGCCTCCCCTCGCTTTATGAGCGGGAAAGATGCACGCAGTGTCATAAATCAACGCTAGAGCAGAAGTATTTCTCTTTTTAAAAAATGAAAGAAAGAAAAGAAGTAAAAGAGAAGATGATACACAATAAAAGCCACCAGAGAAAATTAATGATAAAGGTGCAAAGAACCCAAGTATATTGTCCTGAGGACTAGAAAAGTCACTCATTCTTCTTTGAGAGGAAAGGAAAATGGAGGGTGGAAGGAAACCAGTCAGGCTGTCGATTACCGAACACACTAATTCTGCTCGTTTCCTTGTAGATGACTGAGAAACATGAGATCAACTTATCTCAGACCCTAGGTCCTGGGCCCCCTCTGGTCACGGGAAGAAGAGTCAAAGAGACAAAGTGACAGCCACCCTTCATGAGCCCCACCTTCCCGGGACTCTCCAAACCTCCAAGGACAGGACAGAACCAGGACCACCAGGAACCAGGAATGGAGGCTGCGCAAAGCGGGGAGTGGCTGCTCCGCCGCTTCCTGCTAAGGGTTTTGTAGGAGAGTATCACGTATCTGTGTGTGGTTTCCATCTCACCAGGAGCAAGGCTACTTTTGAGAATTGGAAGTCCTGAAATGACATGGAATTCTTTTGATTTCTCAAAAAAATAACCCAAACTATTTTTTTTTTTTTGGGATACGCGGGCCCCTCACTGTTGTGGCCTCTCCCGTTGCGGAGCACAGGCTCCGGACACGCAGGCCCAGCGGCCATGGCTCACGGGCCCAGCCACTCCGCGGCACGTGGGATCTTCCCGGACCGGGGCACGGACCCGCGTGTCCCCCGCATCGGCAGGCGGACCCTCAACCACTGTGCCACCAGGGAAGCCCCCCCAAACTATTTTTTAATGTCACAGTAATAATCTGTTCATTATGGAAAAACATTTGAAAGGTGAGCAAAAAGAAAAGCAGCTCAGGTAAGGCCAGAGATGTGACCCCGTCACCACCGCAGGGTGTATTCTGTGCCCCTTCACCCCCAGAAGACATACTCACACACAAGGGTCGTCAGTATACACCGATTAGTTACCTCTTTTTTGGACTTAAAAACTGGAAAACACCTTTCTGATTTTTTTTTACACGCTGCCTCTCAGGTTCCTGTGAACATAATTTTATCCGCGATTGTTCTCCAAGTAATCTATTTATTAAGGTGCTAACCATGGGCTGACAATGTCCATAAAACAACACAGGGTGCCCTCGTGATCCCTGTTTGCTAGGTGTAGCTTCCAGCCCTGCAAGCCACACGCACACCATCTCTTTCTTTTGCTTACAGGAAAATGCAAGAAGGAACTCAGGACAGTCCCCCGACCCCATTTCAGAGCCATCACCACACTGGGGTCTCCAGCCACTGGTCCTGCCGCCTGCTGGGCCCTCACGCTCACAGCGCGTGGCCGAAGTGCGCGCGGGCCAGCGGCCACCTGCCGCAAAGCCACCCCCGACCCTCAGCCCCGGGGTTGGGCCTCAACCGATGGGGACCCTCAAGGTGGGCCCATTCCCTTGCCCAGTGGTCTCCTGACCGTGAGATACAAGCACGAGGCTCGTGGGGACGGGGCGTCGGGGGTCTTGTGGACAAATTCCCCACTTGTTAAAAGAGAACGGAATGCAAAACTTTTCCGTCTTCTGCTCTGAACGTTGTCTACATGTGACACCTGGAGATGGGCAGCCGTGCGGGGACCGTGAAAAGAACCAGCCTATGAGGCCGAGCTCTCTCTTACTGCCAAGAGCGGCAGAAAAGAAAGCCAGAAAGGAATGAGGTCACTCGCGGTGCCCCTGGGCCACTGAACTCACCTCCGCCACCGCGGAGCCACCTGTACTCAGACTTTTTAGTGTGTAGGATAGGAAATGCTCTTATGGCCAAACTGCTTTTAGCTGGTTTGTCTGTTCTTTGAGACTGAGAGCTTCCCATGGCGACATGTTTGAAAGGAGCAGCGGTCACGTTATAAAGCTCTAGTGCCAGGAGCTGGGACAAAAACCAAAGCCATTCCTCTCTGTCGCTGCGTGCAGTGTTCACGGTGGCTCCTTCTGAGAGCTCTGGGTCAGAGCGCTACCTCCTTCGGGGTGAGAATTCCTTCTCTACACCATACTCAGCGTGGGCTGAACACATACGCGGTGTGTTGACTCAGGGCAGTCACGGTGCCAGAGCACGACTCCGGAGCTTCAGCAGCCGCGAGCCAGGAGCCAGGCCGCCGGGGCCACTGCTGGGCTGGGAAGACATCAGTGGTGCTCGTGGCGCCCTGGTTCCCTGGTCTACAGACTGTATAGATCGCCAAACCCAATGCAATTTCTGTGGTAACACCTGGTCTCAGAGGAGGAGTTCTGATTGTCTCCGCATGGGGAATCAGGCGTTACTGTGGCATTGTTTGGGTATGAATAATCTTCCCCAATGAAATATCTTTAGGCTACTGTCCCATGCTGAGAACAGCCATCTGCTGTAGTGGCTTTCAGTTTTTTGGACATGACCCACTTTTTACGTTGCAACTCATTACATAAAGCGTCACGAGATAAGTTTCCTTTCCTATAAGATGCACTCTGAAATGTTATGTATATTTTTCTATGCTAGTTTCACCCCACTGTACTGATTTATGGCCCACTAGTGGGTGGCAGCCTGCAGTCTGAAGGTTGCGGACGGACTGAATTCCCCTCTGCCTCTTAGCTGTCCTGTTACAACAGTCCACCTCCCTCATCTTGTTAGCAAACAGGGTCCCGTGTATAGTTGTGCAGGTTGTGTACTGCACGGCCCCAGGGCACCACAGTGACCTGATGTTGTGTGGTATGCAACAGGATGGGGCAGCTCTGTCAAGAGCTAAATTGACTTATCCGCAAATTAAGTTAATACCAATTTGTCAAAATCGAGTCACCGAAGCTCTCTGAGCGTCATCTTCTGTATTTCTAACACGAAGCCAATTAAAGTGGCCTCATTTACCTCCCAAAGTTGTTGAAAGGATTTAACGAAAACAGCATTGGAGTCTAGTGTAAGGAGATACTGGTCTCATCATCACTATTATTGACGATACTTTCTCTATTTGAACTTGACGTTCATAGCAGGCCTGCACGATGCCTCGAGGACGGGGTCAATTCAAGCAAACAAGACTTACTTTCTCACACTCCCGCACCGCATGTCCCTCCCTCTAGCCCGCCCGGTTTGGGAGCCCGAGCCTGGCTTTGTGGCCCTAAGCCCCGCCGTCCACCGATGCTGTGGAGAACCTGTCGTAGGCCTTGCTGGGTGACAACTGCAAGAAGACAGCGCTTCTCCCTGAGGGTCTCCCCGCCCACTGCTGCCAGGTGGGGAGCTGGTGGTGGTTCCCGTGTCCCTCCAGGGGAGGAGGGGTGCCAGGGGGGCAGTTTGCGTCGGGCGGCTTTACAGCAACTATCTTGGCTGGGTTTTCCTTGGGAGGTTCTCCAAACATGGGAGGGGAGGGGGCAGTGCTGGCAAAAGAGGGGGCAGACGGTAAAGTGTATCTTCGGGGGGCGGCTGGGGCCCCCATTCCACTGGGGACGTTCCAGAGCCAGGCAGAGGACACCTCGGAGGTCCCCCCACCGAGGAGTATTAGACCCCTTTCCCTGCGCTGCTCCGCCCCCAATCTATCCCCTTCCTGCTCACCGGAGAAAACTGTCAGACGGAGAGAACACGTCTCCCAGAGTCAGCGGGAGAAATGGAGCTGCTGTATCTGCCAAAGCTACCCCCGACCCCAACCCTGACCCCACCCCATCCAACCTCAACCCTACCCCTCACCCAACCCTGACCCCAACCCTGACCCCACCCCATCCAACCTCGACCCTACCCCTCACCCAACCCTGACCCCAACCTTGACCCCCAACCCTGACCCCACCCCACCCAAGTCCCACCCCGTCCTCCGAGGGCCAGCATCCCGCAGGTGGCCACGTGGGGGGCCACGTCTGGGATTCTGTGGCCCCGCAAGCGGCCTCAGGGGCAGGCAGCCCTGCTCATGTGTGTACGGAGCCGAGGGAGGAAAGAGGGGAACGGGGCTCAAGGCACGGCCGGCTCGGGACCCGGGGGGACCCGCGACCACGTGGCCGAGCCAGAGCAAAGTGGAGCAGCAGGTGGGCGGGGGCCGGGGGACCTCACTGACCGTGGCCTGGGCCTGACTCCCGCAGTCCGGGCACAGCCTGAGGCCAGCGCTTCCCAGGGTCCCCGAGCGCCCCGGCCGGGCCACCCTGGCTTCTGGACCGGCGGCTGGGACTCCACAGCTGGGATGCACATGGAAGGAGTCCTGGGACAGAAGAGGGCACAGGCCGCAGGGCAGCAATGCAGAGTGGAGGCTGGAGAAAAGGCCGGACAGAGAACGTCGCCAGGATAGGCAGCGAGAGCACGGCTGGCGCTCCCGGGCGGGTCGCGGCGGTGCGAGGGCCCCAGGTCCTCGGGGCTGCTTCAGCAACGGGCAACAGAACCTGCTGTTTGGAGGACACGTGGTCCCTTGGGCACCTGCCCCGCCCTCACTGTGTCCTCCGTGCCCACCTCCACAGGGACAGAGCGTGCCGGGGCAGTGGCCATCCGCAGCGGTCACACGGGCCAGCTCCCCCCCGGCTGTCGTCTGGGGGCAGAATGTGCCATAGTAACCACCTGGCACCTTCTCACCCAGCGCGGCCCAGCCCAGAGCAGCTGTCCACGGCCCTCCCCGCACGCCGCCCTCCGCAGAGCTGCACCCGAGCGGCCAGCCTGCATCGACAGCAGCCAGTCTGTGCGTTAAGTGTCCACACTGCACTTGGAAGGCCAACTCGGGCCCCTGCCCCTCAGCACGTGGGCCCTCGGGGGCACTCCCCACCTCCCTCTGAGGAAGGCCGGGCTCTCCAGGACCCTCAGCTTGGAGGACGCAGCCCACGGGTCAGCGTTTCCTTCCATCGTTGGAGAAACAGAACGAAAAAGGAAAAGAAAAGACAGGACGGGGCAGGAGATGGGTCGTGTCGCCCTCGGCCGGCATGTCAGGGACCCAGGAAGCGCCCTGAATCTGACACCTCTCCCAGCCAGGGCGCCGGCCTGATCCTGCCGGGCGCTTCTCTGTGCTTTTCTTGTGTTTCCTGAACACTAAGCTGAGCGCACACAGGCCGCGCGCCCCCCGCGGAAGGACAGAGATGCCTCCACAGGAGCACCGCCGGCGAGAACAGCTGGCCTGCGTCCAAGGCGGCGGGTGAGGCCCCGACTTCACGCCGAGGCCCCTGTGTTTCAAGTTTGGCCAAGCAGCCCGCTGGCCGAGGAAACAACCACGGGCCTTTGAAGCAGAGGAGAGTTTTCGGAGAGGGAGGGAGGACTGCTGGGTTCTGCAAAGCACGGGAGCTGCTGTGATCACTAGCTTCACGTTGACCGCAGGCAGGAAACCTGACCTCCACCCCTCAGCCCCAAAGCCACACGGCTCCAAAACACGGGGCCTTAAAGACCAGCCTCTCCGGGCACCGCGTACCCTCCACGTGTCTGCCGGGAGGGTCCGGCTCCAGTGCTGAAGGCTGGGGAGAAGCTCCCGGGGGCTGCTCTCCCCCCGACCGCCAGGCAGCAGCTCTGAGCAGGACGTGGTCCAGGACAGCCCTGCTCACCGTCGCCGGGACTTTGAGGTCACTCTGGTCTACCTGATGAACGTGGCAGAATGATGGCTTTCAAACGGCTCAGCAGATGGTGCGTTTGTAGCAACACTGAAAACATGATTTCAACTCGATTGTCTCAAAGCAGAAGACAATAGAGAAGGGAGAGCAGGTCTGTTTCCGGTAAAGGTGAGTCCATGTCAGCGGCTGGGGGGCTCAGGGATCCTCAGCACAGACCCCGGGAAAGATCCCCAAGGACACAGCAGGAGAGCTCGGAGGATGGAGGGCCTATGAGTGCAATGCCATCACCGAGGGACCCCGGGACACCACTAACCTGCTCTGCGTGTCCTCAACAGAAAACACACCTATTTTGCAGGTTGCTGTCAGGACTAAAACTCACTTAAAGGCTGTCGTGGCAGGTCCTCGATAAAGAGCCGCCGGCTTCCCCCGTCCTCCCTCACGGACCCGCGTCCCTCCCCTTGCCCCTGCTCCTTCCCGGGGTCAGTCTCTTTTGCCCTTTGACCTTTTAGAGAAAGACTGCTTCCTCTCTCCTGGCCCGAGTGCACCAACAGTGGGTCAGGTAACCCACGTTTTAACCTCTTACGGCAGTGACCCTCCATCTGTTTTCGAAGCTGCCGTGGCCCCGGGCACACACGCCTTTCCTGGCGCTGCCTGACCGTGAGAGTCCTCTGTAGCTGGCGTCAGGGACCAGGGTTGCTCCTCCCCTGCGGGTCTCTGGGACCAACGGGGCCGCCTGGTCGCAGGGAACGAGGCCTGTGGATGAGCAGTGGTGCGAGTTATCACGGTTCTTCCCGGGAAAGTACCTGAGTTATCAGAATTGGTAATTCTGGTGAATTACCCGGTGACATGATGGGAGATGGGCTTTTGTGGGGAAGATTGTCCCGCCCTCCTTAGAGGGGGCCTCCTAGCTCAACGCACTTAGGCCTCCCGTAAAGGTGCGTTCAATACCCTACAGAGCCCCCTGGTGGCCCTACTCCCAGGCTCTTGGGCGGGCACACAATTCCAGAAAGAGGTGGAAAAAGCAGACGGCCCACCTCGGTCATTTGCTCTAAAACAGGGTGCCGTGTGCTTGGCCAAACCAACAGGAAATCCCAAACCAGCTTCTGTTCAGCTCCGAGTGAGCGATGAAGCTATGCAACGCCTTCGCCTGTCACGGTGCGCTTAGGATGACAATGAATTGCCCTATTGTTCTGAGCGCTTCTACCACCTGAGTGCGGGGTTGGGGGAGGACACGGGAGCCTGAGTTCGCCGTGGCCCCGTCCCTCCTGACTCCTCAGACCCCTGCCATCAGATGCCGAGGGCTGGGCCCCTCTCTGCATGGTCTCCGTGGTGGAAGGACATCCATCTTTCCGCTCAGACAGGTGCCTGAGTCTGTCCCGGAGATGGGTCTTGCATCCTTACCCACACTGGAAACTCCTGTGGATCTCAGAGACAGGGGTGGGGAGCCTGGGGGAGGGTGCCCAGCCTTTGAGGTCTCTGGGCAGCCCCTGCAGCTGTTCTGGGTCCCCTGCTGGCCTTGCCCAAGAACCACGGAAGCACTATTTTTATCCTGATAAGCCATAGTGCAGAAATGTCTTCCGACTTGACAAGACACAAAATTTAGGTGCTGAGAGAGAGACTTCAATTTCAAGCTTAAAGATTACTTTGGGTCCCCCAGGACCCGGAAGCAATTTAGAGCTGATACCCTGAACAAGAGAAAGGTTAGAAGATTAAGACCAACTGCTGTTTGGATAAATGGCTGGTAATTGCCCATATCCGCAATTATACACTGACACATAATTTCTTTTCCGCTACCTTTCTCCTCTCCCGCGTCCCGTCAGGATTTATTCGGAGGGAGCCCACCTTGGTCTTCTTCTGCCGAGCCTTGGTGACGTCGTACTCTACCTCATCCACCAGGGCCCTGCACGCTAAACAAACAGGCACAAAGCACGTGTTATCTCTGGAAGGGGAGTGAGGCTCCTGTGAGCCGTTCTCCAGCTGGAGAGTCAGCAGACCCACGGTCCCTGGGGGCTGGGCTGGACTCTTGTCCTTTGGCGGCTTCTTCCAAGGCAGGAATGTACAGAGTTTTCAAAGACAGTCAAACTGAGACTAGTTTTCTTTGCATGCCCTTTCGGACTCGTGTTTTTATAAACCACATACATTGTACGTTTTCCATTTAAAACACGCTTTTTTAAAGAATAAGGAGACCTATGCTCTGAGTCCATCAGAGACCTCAAGCCCCACTGGGTCGCATTAATTACACCCAAGGAACCTTTGCAAATGGAAAAGGTTTGTCCCAAACTGGGCCCTGCTCCCGAAGACACATTTTGGCTGGATTTAAAACCTCAGGGAGCCTCTGCAACTCACCTCTAATGGGCTACACAGCTGATTCTGCCCCTTCTTCTCAGGCAGGGCTGCCCAGCTGAGAATTCTCACCAAGAAAAAGTAAATGAAGCGGTGCCTCTAACGTCAGCCTCATTTGCTCAACAGGAAACTGGTTTTGAACGTGCTGTCTTTGCCCCAGCTGTGACCGCGGATGCTGGAGGAGCCTGGCAAAGCCTCGGTCGGTCATGACCGCTCGCCTGGCGTTAAACGAGGTGTGAAGACGTTATCTGTACCAGTCGAGCACTGTATTTCGGGGTGTCTTTGGGAGAACAGCATAACCTTTAAATCTGAATGCTGGCACGGCCGACCTGACCCTGATTTTTGTGCTGTTTCCTGGCTGTACATCAGAATGGGATGGCCGAGGGCTCAGCCTGCATCCACGGTGGCAAAGACCAACCACGGCCACGACGGTGCCATCGCTACGGACGCTTCCCACCTTCCACGTGTCGTGCTCCACGTGCCACGCACTCGACGCTCGTCTCAGCCTATGAGAGTGACCCAAGGACTACTGTATCCCCATTTTACGGCGAGGCTTAGAGAGATTGGGGAACTTTCCCCAGTTCCACTTCCCGGGTCACCCGGTGCACGTCTGTGAGCGTGTCTGGGCAGGTCAGCTGCTTGAGAGCCAGGCCGTGGGATCGCACAAGCCCGACTGCTGACCCCGCCCCTTACTGGCCAGGTGACCCTCGGGCAGAGTGAGCTGTCCTTGATCATTATGGTTGCCAATTATGGAACTACAAGCCCCCTGAGTGGCACCCAGTCCTTCTCCTTCCCCAGGTCCCCAGGAACAGCCTGTCTGTCCAAGGTGACAGCAAGGGCTGGAAGGTCTGTGGGCCCAACACCAGAGGCCAGGAGGACCCAGCACTTCCTGCAGTGTGTTCCTTCTTCCCCGGAAAGGAACCTGTAGCCACAGGTGTCCTTTCCAGCTCCTGTGGCCATGTAACTTGCCTCCAGAACCATGCATTCCAGAGCCTTCCTGAAGGCCCTTGGCCCGGTGTTGCCCTCCTGTCCCACTGGAGCCTGGACGGAGCTCGGGCCATCAGGACCAGGGTCCTGTGCACTGCAGGACAGATCTCCCGTCCACCTGGATGGCGATTCTCCATCCTCTGTGAGATGCCTCAGCCACTGCTATTTCGAGTTCACTACTCTCCCAACGAAAGAGATCCCTATGCCTCCAGGGCAGGGTTCTCCAGCGGGGACCCTGACCAGCCGTGGGAACACACCGGTGGGCGCAGGGGCTGATTGGGAGGGTACAGGGCCACACCTCCCAGGACTCTACGTGACAGATGGCCCGGCAGGCTCTGCCGGGAGGCCTCTTGGGAAGAAAGGGAGGGCGACCATTGCAGGCTGAGGGCCATTAGGATCCCTGCGGACAGACAAGAGTGGAGAAGAAGGGATTTCCTAGAGGTTTCTGACATCCTTTACTCCTTGCTCCCAGGAGAGGGAAGACAGTGGGAGGCAGTCTTTTGGCGGCAGGGAAGGAAACGGCCAGTGTGAAGGAGCAGTGGCTGGTCTGGCCCCGGGCCACGCGGCAGCTTCCTGGGGGTGCAGCATCCCTGTCTGAGACGAATACGACAGGCTGGTGTGCAGGGTCCCGCAGAGCCGGGCGAGTGGGGCAGGGCCCCGGGGGTCCGGGTGGCTCTGCGCTCTGGCAGTGCCCCCGGCCCTTCCTGATACAGCTGCCCATCCGGAGGGCAGCAGGGGCCCTGTTAACAGCACCTGGCTTCAGATCCTGCCCACCTGGGCCTGCTTCACTTTTAGTTCTCTCTTCGTCGGAGGACGGGGACTAATCTCTAAGGCACGTAGCACACACATCCACTCAGCCAGGGCTGGCGCCTTCCCCGCCCCTCTGGAAGAGTCCAGATTCTTGGAACCCCCCAGCTGGACCTGGTTACCCTCCTGGGATCCTGGATCCCACTCCGCTCTCTGCTCTGTGTCTGCAGACCGGGGTTTCAGACCCTGGCAGATCTGGGATGTTCTTGGCTCTCTGGAGCCCACTGGGCTGGATCTGGCAGACGTGCCCACCCCCGGGGCTATGGGTCGTGTTAATGCCCTGTTCCTTTCAGCTCGGGCCCCAAGTTTGGGGAGCACCAAGACAGGCCGTGTACAGGAAAGCTCCTAAAAGAGGTCCCCCTGCAGTGGCTGAGTTGATGGCAGTGTCACTGATGGTCCCCAAGCCCACGGCCCCGCCCTTCCCTTCTCTGGTAGCAGCTGCCTGGATCCCAGCCTCCAGGGGCCAGGAGGGTCCACACTCACTGGTCAAACAGAGCAACTCAGGGGCAAAGGTGAGCCCCACCCACACAGAAGGCCGGGCTTCCAGCCCGGGAGGGGCGGAGGGGTCCTCCAGGCCCACGTCCTGACCTCCCCACGGAGGGAGGGGGCGGCTCGATCAGAAAAGATCATTTTAAATTTTCGCCCCAGGTCACAGAACAAGTTAACACAGTCACACCAGCGACCTGGGCCTCCAGATTTCTAGTCCGGTGTTAATTTAAATGTTAATCTGAAATCTTCACTTAAGTCACTGGAGTTTCGAGTTTATTAGAGCAGGCGGGGCCATGGGGCCTCCTGGGGGGTCACGTTGCCTGCCAGAGGGCGAGCCCTCCCCCCAGCTGGGCCCACCAGCCCCCGCCCGCTGCCGGCTTCCTCCCCTCTCCCACCCTTTCGCTCTTTCTGGGAGTGAGTTTCGGGAGGAGGCAATGGATGTCAGGGCAATTGGGCTGGTCCCTGGGGGCAGGGCGCTGGAGCGCCTGGGCGGGCTGCAGAGGGCAGGGTGCGGGCACAGCTCGTCCCAGCCCTGCGGGTGGGGACAGCACACAGGAAGCCTGACACCCGCCGGCCCTGTCGTGGGGAAAACACTTCCACGGGGAGCAAGCCTCACGCTGCGGCCGACTCCTCTCCCACCTACACTCTGCTGCGTTTTCAACCAGCGTTTTCGCACCTGCTGTCTTCAAGGTGGCACAAGGTACAAGGGAGTCGTGGGGAGCAGGTCACAGACAGGCCCTCGAGGAGCCCGCATTTGCCTGGAGGTCAGCGAGCTGGCCGATGGCACAGGAACCGGTGCGGTGGGTCGGGGGTGGAGGGGACACCTGCAGACACCTCACCTGGACCAGAGGGGGAGTGAGCACACCTGAGCCACGCAGAACCACCCGCAGCAGTCGGTCCCGGGTGCCAGTGCAGGTGACCAGCAGACACACCTGGGCAGATGCTAAGACACGGATCCAGGTCCCACCTGGGAGGATCCCGGTCAGCACTCGGGGTGAGACCCGGGTTCCGCCTCACGAGAAAGTCGCTTTGCACCTGTGACTGGGGGACGGCCGCTCAAAGGCCCACACTCTTCCCGCCACCAAAGTACCTGTCTCGGCTTAGTGGGACCGAAGCTCCCTTGGGGGAAGACAAAGCCCTGACCCCATGGTAGTGGGTGTCCTGGAGAGGGCAACACGACCCCACACGCCGCCCATCAAGGAACTCTCAGTCTCCCGCAAGCGGAAGCGGCCGATGCTCGAGTCTTGCTTGAAAATTCTGTCCACGAGACACCAGAAAGCATGGCGGGAGTGTGGTGGGCACTGCATGCTGCTAAGAGGGGCAGGTGGGCCACAAGCCAAGAGGTCCAGAGACGAGCTACCGGGTTAGAACTGAGAACCGGGGCCTGGCATCCCCTCTAGGGCCTGTGATGCTGTAGCCCAGAGCCCCCAGTGGAGATGTGAGTGCCAGCCAGTGCAGGAAGCCTCCCGGGCTTGGGGAGCAAATCTCAGCTTCACAGCACCCACACCTTTTCACTTCCTCCCTCCGTCCCCCGTTGCTGTGGGTGGAACAGTATCCCCAAGGCTATGTGCCTGTCCTCACTCATGGTACCCGTGAAGGTGACCTTGTCTAGAGACAGGGTCTTGGCAGACGGTCAAGTTAAGATGAGGTCACTAGGGTGGACCCTGATCCAATCTGAGTAGAGTCCATATAAGGAGAGGAGAAACCCGGAGAGGAAGAGCATGTACAGACTCGGGGGTGGTGGAGAGCCACAGGACAGCAGATGCAGAGATCAGGCAACGCGTCCACAAGCCAAGGGTCGCCAGCCGCCACTCTACATCGGAAGGGGCAAGAGAGGACCCTCCTCTAGAGGTTTCAGAAGGAATGTGGCCCTGCTGACACCTCGATTTCAGACTTCTGGCCTCAAGAACCACGAGGAAATAAATTTTTATTGTTTGGGCTTCCCTGGTGGCGCAGTGGTCGAGAGTCCACCTGCCGATGCAGGGGACGCGGGTTCGTGCCCCGGTCCAGGAGGATCCCACATGCCGCGGAGCGGCTGGGCCCGTGAGCCATGGCCGCTGAGCCTGTGCGTCCGGAGCCTGTGCTCCGCAACGGGAGAGGCCACAGCAGTGAGAGGCCCGCGTACTGCAAAAAAAAAAAAAAATTTCTATTGTTTAAGCCCCCCAGGCACCCCGAGGCACCACATCTCACCTGTGCCGACGCTGTGCCAGGTGACACAGCCCCAAGTAAGGCAGACGACGGGGGAGGGACAGGGAGACTTACAGGGACGTACCTGGTTGGAGCCTCAGAGAGCCTCCCTGAGGACTGACATGTGAACTGAAGCTCCAAGGACAAGCAGGAGACGGCCATGCTGGGACCCACGGAGACTGGCGCCAGGAAGAGGCGTGTCCACCAGCAGGAGGCGAGCCGGGGGACCAAGTGCTCGACGGATGGAGAGACATTATTATAAAGTTTTGTCTTCTTTGTCTCATTTTTTCCTTTTTTCAAAAAAATATTTATTTATTTATTTATTTGGCTGTGTTGGGTCTTGGTTGCGGCCTGTGGGGTCTTCGTCGCAATGCACGGGCTTCTCTCTAGTTGTGGCACGCAGGCTCTAGGGTGCGAGGGCTCAGTAGTTGTCGCAGGAGGCTTAGTTGCCCCGCGGCACGTGGGATCTAGTTCCCCGACCAGGGATCGAACCTGCGTCCCCTGCATTGGAAGGCGGATTCTTAACCACTGGACCACCAGGGAAGTCCCTCTGTCATTTTTCTTATTCAATTTTGTATCATAAGTATATTCTCAACTTGTGGCATAATGGTGACTATCATAAAAGTTGTGTATTATATCCCATCAGGTAGATGTGCCGTAATCTCCTTAACTCTTCTGTCTGTGCATGTTAAGTTGTTTCAGATGTTTAAATGTTTAATGGATAATTTAGGCTCACAAATGATCCTCATTGGCAATACAGTGGCATTTTTGAATTAACCTGGTGCTTAATTGTATCTCATTCATCCGGTCATCCAATAAGTATTAAAGCCCCGACTCTCTTCTGGGCGCTGTACAGGGCGCAGGAGTTATAATGGGGGTGAGAAGCCCACCATCCTGGCCACAGCCGCTCCGGGGTTCGCAGAGGACAGAGGAGCGTTGATCATATCCGGAAAGAGAGCCTCTTGTGCTCTGAGACCCACGTGATGAGTGGAGATTAGAAAAGGCAGTATTTCGCCATCCCTCCGTCTCCCCACACTGCTGGGCAGGCCCATGGACTGCTTTGACCAGTAGAAGTGACGTGAGTGACGTGTGCAAGTTCTAGGGCCAGGCCTCCAGGGGCCTTGCAGCTTTCGCCGTTGCCCTCTTGGAATGGTCTGGCCACCACGTTCAGAGCCCAGGAGGACGGCTGACTGAGAGGTCACGTGGGAAAGGGCACAAGCTGAGAGCCAGCACACAGGCCCCAGACCCTCCAGCCAGGGGAGCCACCGCAGGCCTCAGGCTGCGCAAGCAAGCACAGGTGGGACCAGGAGAGCACCGGCCCGCTCCCGACCTGGGAGGATGATTGGTTCACATGCAGGCTTCTGAGAGTGGGAGGGTTACACACAGGTGGGTGCAGGTGGGCTGGATCAGGTGGGCTGGATCAGGTGGGCTGGACCTTGTCAGGAAAGACAGCAGGTTTCCCTAGGAAGAGATGTGTAAGCCCTGAGGGATAAGGCCAGGTGAGGCACCTACCAGGTGAGGCGTGTACAAGGTCCTGGGGAGAGGGACCAGCACATGCTAAACACAAGAGTGAAATCACAATGTGTTTGAGGGACAGTAAAAACAACAGCCCACGTGCCTGAGGAGGAGTGGGTGGGAAGAGTGTGGCGTTTGACGAGGCCGTGGGGTGGGGAGAGGCCAGGCTAGGCAGAGCCTTGCAGGCAGAGGTAAGGAAGTATGTCATTCTAAGCTGCATGGAACCACTGCAGTATTTCAAGTAGGGTGAGACTTGATGACATCTACATTTTTCAGAGGTCATTAGGCTACAGTTAGAAGAGACGAGAGGGGATCAGGGTGTGTTCAGGCAGGCTGATAGGCTACTGTAATAGTCCCAGTGAGAGATCATTGGAGCTTGGATTACAGTGATGGAAGAGGGGATGCAGAAAAGCCAATGAATTCAAGAGCTCTTTGGGAGATAAATCAATAGGATTGGTGATGACCGGTTGCACAGGTGGGGAGAAGACCCTGCTGGCTGTAATCGAACCACCATTTCTGTTCCACTTTCTTCTAATGTATTAATAAAGCACCACTCACATCCCATCACTGGCAGCCACATGTGACAGACAACTGCCTTCTTCCTGGTTCATTCCCACCGCAGTAATTCTGTGCCCATGGCCAGCCATGGGCAAGGGTTGTAGTTCTGGCCAATGAGACAGGAGGAGAGGGCTTTCTTCCCTTCACAAAACAGACATGTAGGAACATTCCAGCACCTCATTCCTGCCCCTGCACAGCGTCACCTGCAGGAGGCAGCTGGATACATGGTGGCCATCCTGGCACCTCGAGGAGCCCGCCTAAGGGTCAGGCCAACATGCCAAGTGGGCAGGAAGATGGAGGAACCCGGGTCTCTGATGGCATTGCTGAGACTACCATGGGTTGCTTTACTGCCTGACTTCTTGGATGTGATTTAGTCCATTTTCTCCTTATTACTGAAGCCATTTGGAGTTGGGGGTGATGCAACTTGCTTCCAAAGCCCGTATTGGCCTCGGTGATGTTTTAGTGTCCTAGGGCTGCCATGACAAAGTACCATGGAGGGGGCAGACAGAGATGAAACAACAGAGATTTATTTTCTTACAATTCTGGAGGGCAGTCGTCCAAGATGAAGGTGCTGGAATGTCAGTTTCATCCTGAGGCCTCTCTCCGTGGCATATATGTGGCTGTCTTCTCCCTGTGTCTTCACATGGCCTTTCTGCCGTGTATGCATATGTCTGCATCAAAATCCCTCTTCTTGTAACAGACCAGTCAAGTTGGATTATGAGTTACTGTAAGGCCGTTAGCGTAACTGGTGCCATCTTGGGCCCGTATGGTCCCACCTGTCCTGCTGACCCCACCCAGGCCTGTACTGTTCAGTGAATCTCTTCTCTGTTGTGGTTGAGAGGTATTGTGCAATGATTGTTAGGTCCAGGTGGCCTCCATGCGCTGTTAGCCTCTGAACCGTCACAAAGACCTTCGCTGATGTCTTCCTGGCGTCCAAGAGACTGGTTACCCGTTCATAAATCTTGACTTAGGAAGGCTCATCCTGTCTCCAAACACATGCCCCCATACCCGAAATTAACTCTAAAGTTGCCCTTGGCAGCAGGGCATACAGCTTCGAACGCTTCCAGACTGTTGCCCACCAGACCCCACCCTATAAGAAACTGACCCACTGAGTATAACAGAGCTGCCCACCTCATTTTTTTCTTCGGTGGACACTTTTCGTTCCCTCCATCCTCCAACAGTTACTGATTATAATTCACTGGTTATTTGATTATAACCCGAACACTCACTAGAGTTAGGGTCCATAAAGACCTCATTTTAGTTTAATTATCTCTTTAAAGACCTCACCTACAAATACGACTACATCCAGAGGTACGAGGGGAGTAGGGCTTCAACATATGAATTTGGGGGAACACAATTCAGGAATAAAAAGTTTATTTTGGGACATCAGGACGTCCCCAGGTTGATTAACTCTGCCTCAGTGACACCCCGACTCTGGTTCTGCTTCTTTGCAACCCTCTTGACTTTCCTTCACAGGTGAGAGATGTCACCTGTGGTTCTAAGCTTCAAATCCTCAGACCTGACATCTAGAGTCCTAGACAGGTGTTTCCTCACCTGTCAACTTCTATTTGTAAGGAAAGCTCCCAGACACGCCTGACACACTCTCACTGTCATTGGCCAGAACTGTCCTATGACCTGGCCCAACCCGGTCACTGGCATGGAAATAAAATTATGATGTTTAGTTTAGACCAACTGAGATCCACCCTCTGGGGCTAGAAAGAGTGCAACCTGTCCTAGGAGGCACTTGGCCTCTCTGTAGCTGAACAAAATCGGAGTTCTGCCAGCAAGAATGCGCCTGGCCCCGGGACCCCATGGTCTTCTCAGTACCGGGCAGTGATTCAGGAAGGCAGCAGGTGGAGGCAGGGCCTGGAAAGAGGAGACCCACCAGCCGGCGCAAAGACAAAGCCCAACCCAGAGGCTCTTGCAAATACCTCCGGCCATACAGCTCCCCTTCCCGCACGTTACCACGGCAACCCATCCGCCTGAGCGACTCCCCATCGAGTTTTAACCCAAATTATAATTTCCAGATCTAAAAACAGAGACACTGTGAGAAGAAGTCATTTTAACAACTTGAAGATGCTCAAAGATAGAGATGGGTGGCAGAAAAGGAAAATCTGATAAACAATATTTTTTAATCAAACAGGCAAACCCTGGTTACTCAGAACCCAAACGACAGGCATTTTCCTCCTACATTCTTTTAAGAAAAAGCAGCTATATTAGGATTCATCGGTGGTAGTGTTTGTTTTCCAGGGAACATTCTAGTTTCACTATAATTCTATTTACCTCCCATCTTAATCATCCCTGATGTTCAGGATAACGGCCTTCAGTCACCAAGGGAAGAGGTGATTATGATCAGAAGATGCTGTTTACTTTGGGAGGATGTGGGCAGATACAGAGTTGGAAGATTTCTGGTTCTAACAATACAAGGGTCTCTGTTGGCCTTCAGGAGACCAGAAATGCAACCAACCAAAACACCACTTAAAATTTATATCTTTCATTCAGGGCATTCTCACTCGATTACTCTTTTTAAAAAAAAAAAAAAAAAAAAATTATTTATTTATTTATTTGTTCGTTTTTGGCTGCGTTGGGTCTTCGTTGCTGCACGCGGGCTTTCTCTAGTTGTGGCGAGCAGGGGCTATTCTTTGTTGCGGTGCGCGGGCTTCTCACTGCGGTGACTTCCCTCGTTGCGGAGCACAGGCTCTAGGTGCACAGGCTCAGCAGTTGTGGGGCGCGTGCTTCAGTAGTTGTGGCGCACGGGTTTAGTTGCTCCGCGGCACGTGGGATCTTCCCAGACCAGGGCTTTAACCAGTGTCCCCTGCATTGGCAGGCGGATTCTTAACCACTGCGCCACCAGGGAAGGCCCGCGCTTGACTACTCTTTGTAAGTTTTCATTCTGCATGTCTTGAGTACTAAATTTCCCTGAGACTTGGTAATATTAAGAAAAGTCTGGGAGAAGCATAAAACAGGCTATTTGTCATGTTCTATTTTCACAAGGCGTAGTCAGAGCTACTTGAGTGGGGCTTCCAGCCCTCAGGTCCCTGTCTGTTAAAACCACCTTGACGTGATTAAAGATCATCAGGGTTGCAAACTATTATATGTAGGATGGGTGAACAACAAGGTCCCACTGTAGAGCACAGGGAACTATATTCAATGACCTGGGATAAACCACAGTGGAAAAGAACATGAATAAATGTATATATATGGATAACTGAGTCACTTCGCTGTCCGGCAGAAATTAACACAACATTGTAAATCAACTATACTTCAATTAAAAAACAGACCGTCTGGGAACTGAATCTAGGCCTGTCCATGGGGAGCTGGGGATCCACACGCTGGGGCGGTAGCTTCCACCTGTCGAGGCCCACTGTGTGCAGACTGTGTGCTGAGCCCTCTACACGCCATCACACTGAAGACCAACACAGACTCTGGAGCAGCTGCTGTGGTCATCGTCCCATTTCACAGATGGGGACACTGAGACTTGAGCAGGTAAGCACACAGGGGTGCAGGGCCGAGATTCAAAAGCAGGTGCATCTCCAGAACCCACCATGGTTCCACCCAAATGCCTTCCGCCTAGAGAGGCGTTAAAGCAATCCAGTGACGGTGAGAGCTGGCAGGTAGGGCTGTCAAGGACAGTGGGGAGAGCGGCTCACACAACCAAATCATCTTGTGCGGGCTCTGTAGAGACTGTCACGGGCCCCGTTATCTCCATCCTAAGAGGTTTGGTCACAGGAAGACTCTCAAATGCAAAACTCTCATGAATTCTAACAAGCCGATTAAGAAATAGCCCAGGCTGGCTTCATCCTGAGCGCGGCGCGCCCAGCCCGAGTTGCTGCGCGCTGCCATCACCAGGGGCCCCTCCAGTCCTGCCGAAAGGACGCTTACCCCACAGTGGACGTAGACACCTGCACCTCCCAGGAAGAAAGAAAACACTTTCCCAATGAAGTGTCCAAAGATGCCCACGTTGGTTCCAGCAAGACCACGGCTCTCCTGCCTCCGGCGTGTGCGTGGCAGGGGGGCTCTGGTTCCCACCGAGGAAGCCGGGGAGCATCTCATCAGCTAATCCCACTCAGCGGTGAGGGAGCACAGTTACCTGGCTGGTTGAGAAGCCGGCATTTCCAGAGCAGTGATATAAACAGCGCCGAGAGGGCACAAGCTCAGTTCCCTCTGCAGACACAGACCCACCTGTAGAAGGGAGAGAACCCCACTTTGGTGGCGACACTGGCTCTGCGGCATCAATTTGCAGTTCTTCCCGGCCCACCCCAGACGTGGGGCTCAGCCATCTGACCCCAGTGGACTGAGGTGGAAGTGGCCAGTTCTGAGTGCAGCCCTCTCACCCTCTTGCGCCCATAACCTGGCCAGAGAAGCGCACATCCCAACCAGCTCCCGGATCAGAGGGGGAGGAGTCACGTAAGGGACAGACCTGGGCGCATCCTACCCTGTAGAGCTGCCTGCTGAGCCTGGTCTAGACAGCTGGCCGCCCATCAACCAGCAGACTTGCAGGGAAAACGCCCCTAAGTCTTCTTTGTTATGCAGCAGTAGCTGGCTGACAGTGCACGTCCAAATCAATTAAGAATTTAGAACTTAGAGGCTGGGGGTGGATGCTAGATGCTAGCTTGGGTGTTTCTGTTTTTTTCAGATCAAGTAGCCTAATAACAACACAAGGAAGGTGCACGTGCAGAAAACCCCCAAGATGGTTTTATTTGCTTTGAATAAATGAGGGTGCATCTCGGGTGATGCCCGCAGCAGCGTCATTAATCACAGTGGCGTCACGGAGCTGTGCTCAGGCCTGGCTTAGCTTCAGAAACGTGGCGCCAGCAATGCCGCTAGGTAAACAGCACCAGCTGCTCATCTCCCAGGCGTACGGGAGGCAGCGTTCGGGCTCCCCCAGCTTCACGTGAAGCCAAGCGGGCAGAAGCGCTGGAATCACGGCTGTGTCCACACATCCGAGTTCTGGCCGGGACCCTCCAGGGCTCTCTGCCCTCGGCCATGACAACTGCATGGGTTCAGCCAGCATGGGCCTACGGGGCTGGCTTCAGGCCTGCCCACCAGAAGGGACCCCAGTGGGAGCCATAAGGCACCCAAGAAGCGACGTATCTTTCGGGCTTGTGGGCAGGTGGCCCCCTCAAGTCCAGATGCGCAGACCGTCTGCATCTCTGACCCTGGTTCCTGGGACGCAGCCTGATGGGGCAGGGCCACCTGTGCCCTGCCATCACCGTCCTGAAACCCTGATTTGTGAACAGGGGCTCTGCATCGGCATTTCTGCCGGGCCTCACAAATTACAGCCGGTCCTGTCCTGGGGGAACTAAGTGACCGACAGCGGACTGCTGGCTCAGAATAGGGGTCAGAGTGGAAGGCCAGCCCTCTGTGCCAGGCTGGGACCTGGGCTCGGGAGGAGGTGGGCACCGAGGCCGGGCTGAGACGGGACCCAAGGCTCTGCTGTCAGAGAGTTGGACCCTGCTGGCCAGGGGACGGCCCCAGCACCCTACACAATGGGCCCTGTGGGGAGATTGCATCCCTGAGTACCCTCCGCCTCCCCCCCCCCCCACCTGTGCTGGGCTCCCGTCACTGCACTGAAGACCCACCACCTCCCTAAGAACGAGTGGTGTTACCCACAGTTATGTGTGGACACCCGAGGCACAGGGTCCCATAAGCAGGAAGCAGCGAGGCCTCAAACTGAGGTCGATATGCAGGAAAAGCCTGGGCAGGAAGGGCGGGGAAGCCAGGTGGAACATACTACCTCCCCCGTGCAGACAGGATGCTGAGGCCTTCGGAGGACGAGGACCATCAGGGCCACTTGCTGGGGGGGTGGGTATGGAGAAAGGGCCAGGGCCCCGAGGTCAGGGACTCGGGGAAGCCAAGCAAGCCACACTGAGTATTTCCAAGACGAAGGCCTGGTGGGGACACCAAGGGCTCTGGTCTCCTTGGGGAAGGCAGCCCCGCAGCACCGGGCTGGGCACTGCTGGGTAGAGTGGTGGCTTTTGTCCCTCAAGCTGCCCTACAAGTCACCTCCTCCTGGGAACATGATGGGAACCAAGCAGATCCTTGCCATCGCCTAATTCCGAATGAACTTGTTAAAGCATTTTTAGCGTAATGAAAACATTAGATCAATTCCTCGCAGCGGTGGTTGTCACTAAATCAATAGCCCGTTTGGCGTATCACACTGACGGCTGACACACACGCGTGAAGGTCTGTGAACAACTGTGGGGCTGCAGAGCGCCCTCGCGTAGTAGGAAGACGGAGGGGGGAAGGAGGGTCAGGAGAGGGAAAGTCTGCTCCGTCTGCAGGTCGAAGCACAAGAGGAGGGGAAAGAGGCAGTGGTCCGGATGCCGCAGGCAGAGCCGCGCAGAGAGGTCAGGGCCAGTGCTCTGCACGGATTCTTGCGCAGCTGGACCAGAGCGGCGTGCACACCCTGCAGGAGCCTCCCGTCTTGTTCCACCTTTATCTCTTCTCCAGATGAGCCCACAGAGCAGAGCAAGGGTCAGTGAGAGAGAAGGCAGAAATAGATCCTGTGTCAGGAGCCCAAGGCAAGCCCTGGGAGTAGCACTGATGGAAAGCCGGGGGTTGTGGGGTCTGCTCTCCAGGGGCAGCGCTCCCGGCAACAGCTAACACATCACCGGGGAGAACGGGGTTAGGAACGCTCAGACTGGGTCCAGAAGCAGCACATTTTTCAGTTTTCTAAGGGGTCCGTGACTAAGAGGAAGGGGAGTTGGTCTTGGAAGACGAGAATAGGTTATTCAGTTCAACGATGTATGCGGGAGAGTCGTAACCGTAACTATACCGCAAAGGCGTGCACACGCGTACGCACACACCTCCGTGGGCAGTATCTGGGCAGAACAAGTCCACTGTGCGACACTGTTGGGCCAGAGCGTGGCCAGGAGGGTGTCTGTGGGTGACCCAGGGAACCGGTAGCTCCAGGCCCTTTGGGAAGGGGTAGATAAGGGTATGAAAGTCTAGGGTCCGTGACAGAGTGGGAGAAGGTCCGTTGGAGGAGCAGAATGAACTAGAAAGGTGTAACTATTGGCAAGACGTAGGCAAATTGGTCATTATTTGTAGATGATGCCTGGAAAATGCAAACAAATCCACTGAAAGAATTCCAGAACACTTCAGAGTTCAGCAAAGTCCGGCTTACAAAATTTATATGCAAAAATAATAAACGTCTGACATACAAATATAACCAATAGAAAACACGAAGGAGGAAAAATTCTCATTAACACCAGCAATAATAAAAGAGACAAAGTAGCTAGAAGTAAACCTAAAAGCAAGGGTGCTTTAGGGCAGTGAAACTACTCTGTACGGTCTACAGGGGTGGATCCATGACCTCATACATACACTTGCCCAAAACCCACAGCACGTAGGACACCAAGCGCGAGCTCCAAGGTCATCTCTGGACACTGGTGATGGTGACGAGGCAGTGCAGGTCATCAATGTAACAGACATCCCTCTCCGGTGGGGAGGTTGATAGTGGGGAAGGCCGTGCACGCCGGGGGCTGAGGGTAAACGGGAAAGGTCTGTGCCTTCCCCACAATCGTGCCATGAACCGAAAACCGCTCTACAAAGTAAAGTCTATTCCCCCAAAACGTGCCTGATCTATATCAGGAAAACTTTTAACTCGACTGGGAGATAGTAAAAAGACTTGAATAAAGGAGCTTGTTCTCGGCTAAAGGTTAGCGTTGTAAAGATGTAAATTCTCTGTAAGCTGATCTACATATATTCAATGAGATTGCAATCAAAATAAGAACAGGGTCTTCCCTGACCTTTTCTAAAATAATTGAAAAGCTGATAGAAAATACGAGTAATAGGGGATGTTGAAATATACTGTAAGGCTATGATAAGTAAAATAAAATGATACTAGTACAGAAATAGATAAATTATTTTTTAAAAAACCCAGCAGTCTGGAAATAGACCCTAATACATATAGAAATTGATTAGAAGATAATATTTAAAATAATGAGAATAGCAACACTTACTGAGCATGTTATGGGCCAAAGGTCAGCTCACTAGCCTTGATCTTTACTAACTCTTTACACCAAAATTAATTTTAAGTGGATTCAATATGATTTTTTTAATGTATTTATTTTTGGCCTGCGTCGGGTCTTCATTGTTGCGTGCGGGCTTTCTCTAGTCGCGGCGAGCGGGGGCTACTCTTCGTTGGGGTGCACAGGCTCTAGGCGCGTGGGCTTCAGTAGTTGTGGCACGTGGACTGAGTAGTTGCGGCTCATGGGCTCTAGAGCGCAGGCTCAGTAGTTGTGGCGCACGTCCTTAGTTGCTCCGCGGCATGTGGGATCTTCCCGGACCAGGGCTTGAACCCGTGTCCCCCTGCATTGGCAGGCGGATTCTTAACCACTGTGCCACCAGGGGAGCCCTCAGTATGATTTTTGAAAATAGTCTTCAAGTGGGCTAAGACCTTATAAGCATGGGATGAAAGCAAAACATCATAAGGAAAAATATTAATCAATTTGACTACATTAAAATTTGTGGGAAAAAAGTCACGGACAAATTCATGATAAAGAAAAGCTAAAAGAAAATTCACAACACCTACGGGAGGAGCCATTCTGATCCGCTGGACTCTAACAAAGGAGTCTTGTGAAGCTCCAGGTTGGGGGCTCCAGCCTCACAGCCTCCTTGGGTCACTTCCCTTGTTCATCCATCCAGCAGGACTTACCTGGAGCCTTCCACCCGCTCTGCCTTCAAGGTGAGCACGACAACATTCACGCGCACACAGAGCCTTTGTTCAAGTGGAGAGGTGACAACTGACTAGCACAGGAAGAAGTCGCACATCACAGCCGCTGCTCGGCACGAACCAGGTTTTGAGATAGGAAGTGGCTGGGGAAATCTCTCTTAGAGATTGTGGCAGGTACGTTTCTATTACCAAAGGTACTGCTAAGCAGTAGCAAGAAAAAGACCCCAAACGGAGTGACTTAGATGAGATGAAGCGTGTTCCAGGGGGCTCGGAGTTCAGAGGCTAGAGGTTCAGGGCTGGCAGGGGGCTCTGCCATTCGACACGGGGCTTTCCGCTCTGGGTCCAAGGAGGCTCCTGGGCAGGGGGGCGGGGGGAGAGCCGGGAAAGGAAGGCGAGCAGATATCATTTCCCGTGGCAACCACACAGCACGAACACACGGGAGGCTGGGGAGAGCAGCCTTCGGCGGGATGGCCATGCATCCTGGCTCACCCTGGGCTGTTCAAACGATGACGAGAAGAGTGACCGGCCATGAGGAGCCTCTGCTGCAAAAGCCTATCTGAGGAGGTGAACGTTTGAACGAAGACCCAAAGGATGAGAGTGGGCCCCGAGAGAACATTCTAGAAGAGGACCGGAGCAAAGGCAGCTACGGGCATGAGCTGGGCAGCAGCCAGACAGGGCAGGGCCTTGGAGCAGAGGTCTGGGAGGTGGGGTCGAAACGGCAGAGGGGCGAGGTCACCAAGGGTCTCACAGGCCATAGCAAGGATTTGGATTTTATTCCAAGAGCGATAGTGAGACACTGGGGACTTTAAGAAAGGGACTAAAATAAAACAGACGGCTGGCTTTGCATCGACAACGGGTTGGAGGGTGCAGAGAGGGACGTGGGGCCCCTTAGGAACAAACCAGGCGCGCGGTGACTGCGGTGGCACTGCTTGGGAGGCAGCGAGGAGTGGATGGCTTCCAATAGCCTCGGGGTAGAACCGTCAGGACTCGGTGATGTGGCGGCCTCGGAGGGGAAGGAGAGGGAGGAATCAAAGCCAGAGGCCAGGGCTTTGCTCCTGCCGCTGAGTGGCAGGTGGAGCCACGCAGGGGGCTGGGAAGCCTGGGCAGCAGCACGGGGCAGGGTCCGTTTCGGACGCACAATGGTCGAGATGCTCGTGGACTTCCGGTGGGTACCGTGGGCAGGTGCACACAGGACTCTAGGGACTGGGTTGGATGTAAGCGATGAGTAGCGCAAGAACCTGGCTGGATCACCCAGAGTGAATGAGTAGAGGCTTATTTTTCCTTCTTTTGGCCGAGCCACACAGCACGCGGGATCTCTAGTTGTGGCGCACAGGCTCCAGAGCACGCGGGCTCAGTAGCTGCAGTGTGCAGACTCTCCAGTTGTGGCGCACGGGCTCTAGGGTGTGTGGGCTTAGCTGCCCCACGGCATGTGGGATCTTAGTTCCCCGACAAGGGATGGAACCCGGGTCCCCTGCAGTGGAAGTGCGGAGTCTTAACTACTGGACCAACAGGGAAGTCCGTGATGGATTTCTCCAATGAAAAACGGGCTTCCTGATTCCAGAAAGAGCAGAGCGGGTCTTTGCCTTCCAGGTGAGGGCCCTTTACCTGCAGACACAAGCTTGTGGAGGATGGGTAAGACATGGCAAACATTCTGCGGCCTCTGTTCCTGCCTGGGCCTGGCCGGGAGGGCGGGGGCTGACCCCTCAGGGAGGAAGGGGATTAATGATTAGAGTTTCTTGCTACTCTAAGCAGGGTTCAGCCTTGCCGGTGATGAGGGAAGCTGGGAGGAGTTGTACTAACAGCCTCAGAAAGGGGAATGGAGAGGCGGCACCTTCCTGGCAGGGTCAGCTCAGCAAGGCTGACCGCAGGTCCTGTGGCCTCAGGCTGTGCCAGACAGAAGCTATCGGCACCACCAAGGCCCACCCACCATGGGGCCAGCTGGGTGTCTGCCTTTGTCCTGAGTGGCCAGACAACAGAACTGACCAGCCTACCCATCCAGAGTGAACAGATGTTTTGGGTCAGGCTCCCCAAGCGCATGGACAGTGGCCCGACATTCAGGGGTTAGGGCATCGCAGCCAAAAGTGAAGCAGAGCAATTATTTAAAAAATACACGCGTGAGCCTCACTGCTGTCCTACTGCAGTAACATTGCATCAGCTCGTCTGCGAAGGCTCCGACTGCTCCAGGGGGCTGGCTGGTAAAGAGGGGTCAGGCTTCTGCTTCCAGAGGCGCCAGGAGGGGAACGATGTAACCAGGGCTTTGGACCAGGACAGTGGGAACCAAGAGGCTCACCAGGGAGTAAGCCTGAGCCCCCAGCATTCAGACGTGGTGGGGGGCGTAGCAAAGGAGATGAAGAAGTGCTGCCGAGAAAGCCAGGAGGGCAGAGGTCAGGAGGGCCCACTCTGCTGTGGAAGTCGGGGGTGGGCATGGATTCATCCCTCCTCTGAATTCCATTGTGGGCATCCCCTCCCCTCCTCTGACACTCGGCGCTGTTAGCGCACCTTCTTTTCTCTACAGCTTCTTCCCCCACAGTGCACAATCTCTGTCCCCATGGCCCCTAGAGGTGTTCACAGATACAAATGTTTACAGAACCAGGCGGCTCGGACGGGCCTGGCTCTGCCGCTCATTGGCTGAACAACCCCAGGTGAAAAACCACAATTTTGCTTCAGTTTCCTCATCTGTCAAATGATGGTAATAATTCTATCTACCTGTCATAGGTTGAGTTCCCACAAAACAAAGGAGTGGGAAGGAGCGTGGAGAGGTGAGCAAAGAAGTTGCATGGAAGCGGCAGGTGCGGTTCAGTCGTTTGAGGGCTGTGGAGCCTATGCTGAGTAGGGCTGGGCAACTGCAGTGTACGGACCAAACCTGGCCCTCTGCCTGGTGTTATAAATAAGGCTTTATTGGAACATAGACATGTCCGATTGTTTGCTTGTTCTCTACGTCGCAGGGGCCAGGTGAGGTTGCAGGGATGGACAGGACACCCGCAGGTGGGTGGTCCCACCCCCTCAGAGGGCTGCAGAGGCCTGAGTGAGGCCATCCGTGCAAAACCCCTCACATGTGCGATGGATGCCAGACACGAAAGTCAGCTGTGACCTCCCACGTCCATCCTGTTGGCCTCTCCCACAGAAGGGGAAGAGTCTGCTCTGAAAACAGCCTCTCCTCGGCAGAAATGACGATGACGACTGGGAATGTGGCCAAGGTGGCGGCTTTCAGGCATTTTACTGCAGCTCTGACTCCTTAGAGGGAAGGCAGCCGGCTTGCCCCCCCCCGCCCCCCCACACCCCCCCCCCCTCCCCCCGGCATAAAGTGTCCTGGATTCTAGTCTTTGGGAGACAGAATTGGGAGAATTCCTTCTGGACACGAGCAGCCCCGTCACATCCAGTGTCAGGGTTCAGGGCCGTCTGTGTGAGAGAGACAGAGATTCAACCAAACGCAGCAGGCCTCCCCTCCCTCCCAGGTTTCCCTGAATGAGTTGGCTTCAAATGGAAGGAAACACTGAAAGAGATTTTAAAAGAGCAACACAGAAAGAGAGAGCAAAGAGACAAAACCCTGAGAGAGGAGGGGTTCCCCAAGGGAGCTGCGCTGGCCTGGTGGGAGGGTCCCTCACCATCCTGGTGCCTCCGTTCTCTGTGCTTTCGCTTTTGCACCCATCTGGCACCCAAGCCTCATGTCTGGTGTGTTCGAGACGCATCGGTAAGTTAAAAATGTTGACTACCCCCCATATATGTCTATTTCAAATGTCGTACATGTGTTCTAAGACACATTTATACACCATGTATAGTTTCGAGATAAAACGCACCCGAACAGAAGCACTAACATCTCCAGGCCGGACCTCGGGGCTCCTCGCCTTCTTCCCGGCCACGCCCTGCAGGGCGCACACCTGGGTGCAGAGGCCCTGGAGAGGCCAGCTCGCCCCGCTCTACCCGCTCTTCGTATCGTGCTTCCGGGTACACGATTTTCATCGGAAAAGAAGGATCTGTTGCCAAAAAGAAGTTCGAAACAGTTCTAGAACGTCCCAGACCTTCTCTCTTTTTGTCAGAGCTTCCCCACCCTGCCTACTCTGCTCTAGATCACCTGACAGGCTATCTTTGTCTCTCTTCCAAAAGTATGGTGGGCTCCTCAGGCTGGGTTACACGTTTGCCTTTTAGCAGGAACTTTCTGGAGATCTTGCTTTAGGGTAAAGAAATGAGTGTGAGGCACTGGGTCCTGGCAAAGGATGACATATTCAGTATGTGAGGTCAGGGAGATGTGTTGCTTCATCTCCAGTCACCCACTGCAGGGGGCCTGCGGATTACAGGTGTGAGGGGTGGTAGGTGGGGACCAACTCTGAGGCTACAGGGAAAAGGCTCAGCTGACGCCACAAGCAAGAGCTCGGGGGCTCTGAGCAGAGCGCCTGACCCACAGGCCTCCTAGCGCCCCCCACCCCCAGCTCAGGGTCCCTTCTCCACTTTTGGCTCCGTGGCTCCAGCCCACCTGTCCCTCTGCACCCTGTCCGCAGACTCTGGCCTCACACAGGGCCCCTGTGGGACTCCCTCCTCCCATCCCCCCACCCCCAACCTGTCCCGGAGCCCAGCCGGGGAAGCCAGCACAGGCCAGCAGCGTGGCCTCTAGCTGCTGGGACAGGCAAGACTGGCCCACCTCCACCCAGAGGCCCAGTGGCCATGCGACGGGGCCACAGCTGTGCAGAAGCAAACCGCAGAGCTGGGCTCCGCCGTGCGTCCAGAGCCGACCAGACCGAACCAGATGCTTCTGCCCGGGCGGTAGTAGACTCTTGGTCCCAAGTTCTCGTCCCCACTGCGACAGCCAATCAAAGACCCTGCGCTCCTCACACAGGTCACCCGATCCTCCTTAATCATGCCCATCACCTCAGTGTGGCTGAAAGGACATCCCTTCTGCCTTTTGTCCTCTAAATGACTAAAAAGTCTAAACCCACCTACAGTTCTAGAGTCCAAGGAGCAAGTTTACAGCCACGAAATCTGGGTGCGCATTTATTCGAATCAGTTGTAATTAACTGGTACCAGTAAGTCCAGTAGACCCATGAGACATGGCACCAAAGTGGCACAGTGGTTAAGAATCAATGCAGGGGACACGGGTTCGAGCCCTGGTCCGGGAAGATCCCACATGCCACGGAGCAACTAAGCCCGTGTGCCACAGCTACTGAGCCTGTGCTCTAGAGACCACGAGCCGCAACTACTGAGCCTGCGCTCTAGAGCCTGCGAGCCACAACTACTGAAGCCCACATGCCACAACTACTGAAGCCCGCGCTCTAGAGCCCACGAGCCACAACTACTGAGCCTGCACTCTAGAGCCCACGAGCCGCAACTACTGAGCCTGCACTCTAGAGCCCGCAAGCTGCAGCTACTGAAGCCCGCGCGCCTAGAGCCCGTGCTCCGCAACAAGAGAAGACACCGCAATGAGAAGCCCGCGCACCGCAACGAAGAGTAGCCCCCGCTCGCCGCAACTAGAGAAAGCCCGCACGCAGCAATGAAGACCCAATGCGGCCATAAATAAATAAATATAAATAAATAAATTTAGAAAGTGCTCCAGAGCAGATACGCCAGCGTGACCCCACAGCTGAGCTAGCACCCCCAAGACCGCCCCAAACGAGACTCAGAGACAGTGAGCTGACAGCCCAGGCTCAGGGCTGGAACCGGTAGAGGGACCACAGCCCTGGCGGCACCAAGGCAGGTGTCGCAACCACTGGACCCGGGCCTGGGCCGTGGGGCTCAGTCGGAACCCCAGAGAGCTTCTCATTGGGGCGCCCGGGGACAGGGAAGGCGGCGGACCAGCCCGCGGGGAAGCCCGGCCTGCACTGCGGCCCCGCACACTCACCTCCGCGGAACACGTCGGGGTCCCGGGGGTCCCGGGCCGCTGCCGGCCACGCCAGCAGGGCCAGCGGGGCCACGGGCATTAGCGCAGGCCCCATGCCTGCAGCCGCCTCCTCCCGGAGCCCTCCAGCCTCTGGGCGACCCGCAGGGAGTGGCTGCAGAGGCCCGGCCACCCCGCGTCGCCCAGGAGACCAGCGCCCTCTTGCCGCAGCTGCAGCCAGGTGCACACAGCTGCCTCCACCGGGCGGGCCACGGCCCCGCCCCCACTCCCGCCCTGTCCCCACCCCCATCCCGGGTCCCCATCCCGCCCCAGATGTCCAACCTCCTTCCCAGGTCCCCCACCTCCACCCCGGTGCCGGGTCCCGTCCCCAGGTCTCCACGCCAGGAGCATCTTCTGGTTCAGCTTTCCCGCACAGACGGCCCTGGGAGCCAGAGCTGCTTGGTGCCCACGCACCTGCACGCAGGCCCTCACCCTGTGGGTGAAGACGCGCAGACCCACAGGTCACTGGGCCCCAGTGGGCCTGTTCCCAACACTGCTAGCTACGACAGGCAGAAGAACGTCCTCCTAGGGGTCCTGAGAAGCCCTGGCAGTGTCACTCCCCCCTTCCCAGGCTCTGTGAGGATGCTGGCCCCATCGCCCAGCCCACTCGCCACTGTCCCCTGTCCCCTTCCATCAGTCCTGTTTCTTTCCGCCTTATCCCCACCCTCCCCACAAGCTCTGGGCTGTGAAGGGGGCAGGTGAATTAAGTGTCACATTTACATTTTAACAGGAACTGCCTTAAAAATCAGCAGGGCATCCTTTTCCCATGAAAATCCCAACAGGAAAAGCAGCGGGTGTGGTACCCTTGAGCCTGGTCTCCTTCACTCATGCCCTACCCTCCCTCCAGCCCTGTCCACCCAGCTGCAGGCTGAGGGGCAGCGTGCGGGTGGACAGCGAAGGGTGGCCATTTTGGTTCAGCGAGAGAAATGCTTTTGTAAATTTCCTCCAAGTAACCTGAATAATTTCCTCCATATCCACCTGATCCCTGTTCTCTCTGAGTGATACCAAGCAGGCCCTGTGGGCTCCTGGGCACAAAGCCTTTCTGTGCCCCCCATTTCTTTGATTACAGGAAACAGCCTTCATTCAGCCTCCATGACCTTCCCAGAGTTCCAATGGGCAGATTTAAGCAGTTGTTAATTAGGGAAGGGAGGGGATGCCAGACCGGGGAGAAACAAACAGCCAAGAGCAGGCTGGGGCAAGGTCCTGGTTCCCCATCAAGGCACGCCTACAACAATATCTTTGAGCTGTTTTGCGGATACTGAAACCCCTCCAGGTGGGAGAAGTTGAGGGTTAACGATGGTATGCTGCCCATAAGCTTGTAGACCCCAGATCAGTTGGACCTGAAGGTTGATGATGCTGACTCTTACTTACCTCACCACCAATCCATCAGAAGGATGTCCATGAGCTGACCACGCCCTCTTTTAACAATTACTATAAAACTTCCCTCTATCCACTCCAAGGGGGGGACACATAGTGTTTTGAGGCAGGAGTCCGCTGCGTTCCCCATTGCCTGGCAAAGTAATAAAGCTCTCCTTTTCTACTTCACCCAAAACTCTGTCTCTGAGATTTGATTTGGCGCCAGTGCACAGAGAAGCTGAGCTTGTGGCACCACGGTTGCACAGAAAATACCAACTCTGTAGTTCGATTCTGAGCACTTTGTCTCTAAAACAATGCTGGCCCATTGAAGGTGAAAGTGGGAGTATTTCTAGGTGGGGGGAAAGGGGAGAGATGAAAGAGAGAAAGAAGGAAGGCGGGAGGGAGGGAAGGGGGAGGGGAGGGAGGGACCACTGTCGCATCCCCAATTAGCCGTTCCTCTAGGGAGCCCTGGGACCCTTTAGTAGAGAAGACAATTTGGAAACCAAGCTTGGGGTACTCACTGTTTATTGCTGCTGGGGTGTCACTGCTCCCTGGTTCTCTGGGAGAAAGACCAGGAAATCTATGTATGCAGTGCTCTACAGACACACTCAGCCTGACGCATACACACCTCCATGGCTATGTCTAGATGGGTGAGTTGACACTGATCCCTTCAACCCAATCCAGCCCCTCAGGTTCTTCTAACCTTCTCCCTTTCCGGTACTAGTAAATGCCTCCTCTGACAGCAAGAAACTTGGCTCCTGGTTCCCTTGAAGGGTTTCTTTGCTGCTCAATCCCCTGCATGTCTCCCGAAGCGTCCATGGCCCTGCTGCCCACCACCTGGCCCCCAGCTCTGTCATGCACTCTAGGCTCAAGGAATGAGGCTTGGTTTTGATAAATAATAGCCTAGTATTATATTCACCTTTCACTCACATGGTATCGCCATTCTGTAGATACAAAACTGAGCCTCAGGGAGATTTATAGCCATTTCCTCACGTGCACTTGTCTGCATGCTTAGGACCATGACTTTATTTTTATTTTATTTTATTATTATTATTATTTTTGCGGTATGTGGGCCTCTCACTGTTGTGGCCTCTCCTGCCGCGGAGCACAGGCTCCAGACGCGCAGACCCAGCGGCCGTGGCTCACGGGCCCAGCCGGCATCTGCGGCATGTGGGATCCTCCCGGACCGGGGCACGAACCCGCGTCCCCTGCATCGGCAGGCGGACTCCCAACCACTGCGCCACCAGGGAAGCCCCAGGACTTTATTTTTAAAGTCATGCTGCTCCAAGCTACGTCCTGCCAGCCACCCAGCTACAGAAAGTCCTGACAGGTATGCCTGCACCCTTCGGACAATCCACTTGTTCTTTGCCTGTGGCCAGAGAGCGCTTTTCACAAACCAGCCTTTGGATATGATGAAGGGGATGTTTCCAGTAAGGGACTGTTCAGTAAATGGTCTCGGGATGTATGTCACACCAGGGGAAGCTCCAGATGGATTATAAAACAAAACCATAAAAATACTAGAATAACTTATGGGAGACTATTTATTATATAATTACAGAATGGGACAGGCCTTTCTAATTATTACCAAAAAAACTAAATCATAAAACAAGAGAGAAAGCACCTTCATAACCATTAAAAAAATTAAAATCAATCGGCAGAAAGCAGAGGATTTTTAAGGCCATAAAACCACTCTGGATCACACTATAATGACGTCATTACACATTTGTCCAAACCCATGGAATGTACAGCAGCAGGAGTGAAACTTGATGTAAACTGTGGACTTTGGGTGATGGTGACGTGTGATGTGTTTTCATCAGCTGTAACAATATCTTAAACACACAAAGGTAGCAAATGTGGGGATGTTGATAAGGGGAAGCCTGTGCATTTGTAGGGACAGAGAAGACACAGGAAATCTATGTAATTCTCTCAGTATCGCTGTGAACCTAAAACTGCTCTAAAAAAGAAAGCCTACTAAAAATGAAACCAAAAAATTAAATCTAACAACCTCATTGAAAACTGAGTAAGGGGGCTTCCCTGGGGGCACAGTGGTCGGGAATCCGCCTGCCAATGCAGGGGACGTGGGTTCGATCCCTGGTCCCGGAAGATCCCACATGCTGCGGAGCAGCTAAGCCCGTGCGCCACAACTACTGAGCCTGCGCTCTAGAGCCTGCGAGCCACAACTACTGAAGCCCGTGTGCCACAACAACTGAAGCCCACGTGCCTAGAGCCCGTGCTCTGCAACAAGAGAAGCCACCACAACGAGAAGCCTGTGCACTGCAACAAAGAGTAGCCCACACTCTCAGGAACTAGAGAAAACCCACGTGCAGCAGTGAAGACCCAATGCAGCCAAAAATTAAATAAATGAATAAATAAATAAAAATTTAAAAACTGAGTAAGCGTTTGAACAAAAAGGCTAGCAAAATAAAAGGGCTGGGTTGGTAATGGCGTGATGAAACCTCAGCCTCGTGCATCACTGGTGGGAGTGGAAACAGACAGGACTCAGCGGAGGGTATCTGCTAATGTCCGAATAGTCACTTAAATCACAAGTACACACATGGGGTGGCCCAGTGACTCCAAGTCCAGGAGTTCGGACCACACATACACGTGTACAGGAGCAAAATGACTCGTATAAAGTCATCCATTGCAGCATTATTGTAGCAGCCATGGCTGGAAACAATCTATCCATCAATAGGACGCAGTTATAGCACAGGTGCAATGAACTGCTATGTCAGGAAAAAGAGAAACGCCTCAAGTATAACTATGGGATAATCAAAATATACATTTAAGTTTTAAAAAAAGTTCCAAACCATGTGTATAACATAGAATGCTACCCTTGGGAAAAATACAATATTTCTGGAAGGATACGAAGATATTCTTAATATCCGTCTCCTCTGGATAAGAAAACTGGTGGCTGGAGACTCAAATAATAAAGAACACAACCTCTACATCCTTGGGACTTCCCAAGTGACAGGAGTGTGTTTGTGACTCAAGGTGGGCCCTGAGAGTTTATGCCAACCAGAGCTTCAAGATGGAGTTGACCACTGGAAAACTAACCATTAGATTGATTAGAGGGTGGGGGCTTGGGGCCAGGTGCTCTCGGCTCCTTCTCTGACCCTCAGGGAGGGGAGGGGGCTGGAGATGGAGCTCAGTGATGTAGCCAGTGAGCCATCAGTTCTGCTACGTGATGGAACGCCAATAAGAACGCCGGATGCTGAAGCTCAGTGGTGCTTCCCAGCTGATGCACTCTGATGTGTGGGGAGGGTGATGCCCCCTGTTTCCACCTAGAAAGGGCCCGGAGCTCTGTGTTTGGGACCCATCCAGACCTCACCCTGTTTGTCTCTCTACGTGGCTGGTCCTGAGTTGTGTCCTTTATGATAAAACTGTAATCACAGGCACAGCACTTTCCTGAGTTCTATGGATCATTCTGGTGAATTATCAAACCTGAGGGGCATCATGGGAACCTCCAGATTTGTAGACAGTTTGTCAGAAGTGTGGGTGGCCTGGGGACCCCACTGGTGGCTGGTGTCTGAAGTGGGGCAGTCTTTTGGAGGGATGGAGCCCTTAACCTGTGGGGTTTGAACCTAGTCCCTGTGGCTGGTGTCAGAATTGAAGTTGGTGTCATAGTAAGGACAAGAAAAGGGGGATGAGTTTTTGCTGTAACCATTTGTCCCTTTTTTAAAAGTATGCTTCCTATTTATAGCTAAATACATGAAATTAAAAGAAAGATACTTTTAACTCTGGGAGAAAAAAAAATAGTTGTACATGAAAGCATGGTCTAAACCTGAAGTAAACTAAAATGAGGCAGAATTTTGAGCACCTGATGGACCTTAAGAAAAAAGATCTTTTGCCGTTGCTTCGTGGAGGACTGGTCCCCTTGGAGAGGAGAGAGGCTGATCCTTTCGCTGTTCTCCTTGGCAGCCCTTTTCTTTCATCCTCTGTCTGATCTCACCGACTAGCCTGGAGCACACAGACCTCCAACCCTCCAAGTCAGAAACACTGCAACCACCTGGCGAGACACGGGTGTCTGGGCAGAGCCGCTCGGGTCGGGAGGGGAGTTCCACGTTTTAGAAGCTGCATTTCCCACCCTGGAGACCGCAGCCTTGGGCGTGTTTGATTTCGCCACAGAAAGAAAAGCCTCGTGCAACACGGGAACTGGGGAAACAGCAGCACAGTCGGGCAGGCCGGCGAGAAGCAGGCCCTTCGGAAAAGCCTCCCCGCTCGGTCCCTGGATTCTTCTGCTCACGGGGCTTCTTCTCTGCATCCTCATTTCTCCTCTGGGCTTTTCTGCCACGCAAAACAGAAGAAGAGAAGGAAAGCACTTAGCAGGTTGTTTTTCTGTGACCAGAGGGAATCAGAGGGTGTCAAAGCTGGACGGAGCTTGGGGTGACCGCAGAGCAGTGTAGAGACGACCGTGCTGGGCTGGCCTTGCGTTTCAGTTCCTGACTCACCGGGTTAAAACTGATGCGTTCTGAGTCCATCACCTGTGTCAAATGGGCGTCACAGTCGTCCTCTCTGCAGGTGAGACTCGAGTGGTCGACTGTGCCCCCCTGCTGATGCACTTCCGCCCCCCGCCCCCTGCCCCCTTCCCATCCCCTGGTTGGTTGTCCTTCACAGAGGGTGGCTCGCCCGCCATCCTGCGCAGAGTCCACTGTGGTTATATCCTGCTTCAGCCGCCTGGGCAAGTTCTCAGAGGAGCAGCAGGAAGGCCACGGGCAGCCTCCACACGAGGACAGGCCTGTCCGAGCATCCCCAGAGCCGCCCTTCTCCGTGTGTTGCCACTGCTTCCTCGGCTGCAGGCGAGGGACAGCTCTGAGGACGGGTGAGAGGCCAGTGTCCTGAGCGGGCTGCTCTCTTCTCCTCTTCATCTCAGACTATCTACCTGGACATCAGAGCATCATTTGTGCCAGGGATACGCTAGCATTTAAACAGCTGTTGCCCCTTCTGTTTCCAAAGTAGGGGCCTGAGGACTCAGTTCGTGGCACTAGGTGGGGACCGAGGCCTGGGAGAAGCACTGTCCCGTCCCCTCGATCTGCCCCAGGAGCCAGAAGAGCCTGCGCCCCATCTTGGATCTGCTGCCGTGGCTGCTGCGGGGCTGGACGGTCCTGGCTGTGTTTGAACAGCAGCACAGCATTTGGGTTAGATGTGAGGTGAGCCCCTTCTTCTGAACTTCATAAATGGCCTTCAAGGATGCCACGGCGTTAACCGGAGCCTCCAGAGCAATGACCCCGTCCTAGCATTCCAAGATGGGGTGTCTATCCAAGGTGCTTCCACCTTTCAACCTTTCAACAGGGAGTGATGGACCCCTTCTGCGTGCTGGGTCCTGGGGATGCCTGGATGAAAAGGCACAGCTCCCAGGTTGCCCATCCACCGACCTCTCCTTGAGGCCTCAATCCCTGTCTTGCCCAATGCCACCTGCCGGGCGGGACGTACTCACACCACCCTGCAGATGAACAGGTGATGGGAAGAGGAGGCTCCCTTGTTGCCCTGGGCTGCGGTGTGTGCTGGAAGGGGACGGACTTGTGCTGTCTGGATGTGTCTGGAGCTGGAGAGGCTGTCCTCCCCCTGCCCTCTCACGTAACACCTGCCAGGAAGAGGACCTCCTGTGTTATCCTGTAGGAGTCACCTTTGCTGGGGCTAAAACCTCCTTGTGCTGCCCTAAGTGCTGCTGGAGTAGGCAACGCAGAGGGAGTGTGGGAGTTCTCTGAGGCACAGGACATGAGCTCTGGGCAGCAGGGGCGATGGCTGATGCCCGAAAAGCCGGGTCTGCCCCACTCCCCCTCGCCGCCCTGAAAGCCGCTGTGAGCCCGCACCGTGCTGTGTCCAAACCAGGGTCAAGGCCAAGCGGCCATTTCCATTTAAAATCAATACATTCCCTCTTAACTGGAACCTGTCAACTTGTATCAAGATAGCATTTCACATTTACCTGGCCATTTTGTAGCGAGATAGTGTTGAGAGTTGACCCTCAAGGCAAGAAAGAATGAGTAAGAGAAAAAGCTAAGGGCCTCCCCGCTCTGAGGTTTAAGGCACCATCTCATTTCCTGGGACAGGTATTTCTCCTTCGCTGAATGGTTTTGTCTCTTTTACTTAGACTGGGAACCTTCTGGGCGGGCCTGCTTGACCCCCTGCCCACGCCCCGCAGGGCCGTGAGCCTGATTCATGCAGGAGAGAGGAAGGCCATGCATGCAACTCCCCGGCAGGACCCCCACCCTGTGCAGACAGGGAGAGAGCCCCCTCGGGGTGTTCTGGGGACCCCTCTTCTGCACCCGCCCCTGCACAAACTTTGGCCACTAGAAAGCACGGTCCTTAACTTCGGCAGCACCCCGGGGAGCAACAGTTCTGGAAAATGACCTCAGCTGAGAAGCCAAGGAGCGAGCTTCCCCTCTGGGCAGGAGAGACTGGCAGGAAGGGGCTTTCCCTCCAGCTTCTCTCCCCTCCGCCCCTCCTTCCCCATCTCCTTTCTTTCTGAAATGCATTCACCCCAGAGACTGAGAATCTGAGGCTGCATTTTCTGGGTGAAATCCTGTTGACTCTGGAACCTGTCCAGACGGGGCCAGGAGTGGACTAGAAAGTGGAGATGCAACAGGAAACTCAGGCCTCAGCGGGGCAGTGCCCGCGGGCTGAGTGAGGAGGTCGCAGGGGAGCGAGTGTGCGGGCAGTGACTCCAGCTCTGAGCTCCCGTCTCTCCCGCACCAGAGCTGCACCCACGTAACTCAGGGTCCCTACAGTAAACAAACAGCAGGTGTCAACTGGGTGGCTCAAGGAGGGCTTATCAAAGGGCTGGCCAGGCTTAAGCAAAGCAAAGTGACCAGCCCTGAGCCCAAAGGGGCAGCTGGAACTCGGAGAGGACAGCCGCAGGGAACACAGCTGTTGAAAGCGACCTTCAACACGTTGAACTCGATCTTCTGTGGAGGGATGCCTGTGACCTGTACCAGCCTGCGACGATGGGATGGGCTGTACAGACGCCTATCCCATGCCATTCACCAGCACTGAACCTCCGGGGCTTGGGGAGGGGTGGAGAGAGTGGGGAGGGCTGAGATGTCCTCCTTGGGGGACGCAGGCCACACCCTCCCCAGCCCCCCTCTCGCTCTGGTCCTTGCTCTGCCTCCTCTGTTACGGCACATCCGCCAGGCTCTTCCTCCGCCGCTCCAGTTCGTCCCCAAAGTGCTCCAGCTGGATCTTTCTAAAGACACTGCGACTAAACAATGCGGTCTGCCATCCAGTTCCACAAAAGTCATGCCATTAGCCACTGCAGTCGCTGACCTTCCACACACCCTGAAAGGAGTTCAGGGCGGAGATCGGGATGAGGTCCTCTGTGCTCTGGGAAAACCGACAGATCAGGCCCTCAGATCGCTGGACACTTTTCAGGAGAAAATTTCATGAACAAAGATTCTGGCCTCTTCCCATACTTAGAAAAGCACTAAAATCAGTAACTGAGGTTTCTGTTCCTTGTGACTAACAGGAACCTTCTACAGAGATGTGTGCTTGATTGCATGCGTCCCTTCTCCAAAATCGCATATATACGGACACCCCCCCTTCAGAGCAGTTCCTCAGAGCTCTCTGAGTTGCTGTCTCCCAGGCTATGGTCCTCAGTGGGCCCCCAGATAAAACCGAACTCATGGCCCTCACATTGTGTGGGGGTTTTTTTGCAGTCAACACCACCAAACTAATGGTGGCTCAAAGACCAAATACCCCAACAGCACCAGTGATGCCTGAATTTCCTTGAGGATAAAACCCAATCTCCTACAGGACGGGCCCCACCTGCCTCTCTCTGTGCCGTTTCATCCAGGTGCCTTACCTCAAGTCTCCCAGATGCTTCATGTTTCCTCAGACCTCTGCACCTCTGCCCCTCGGTCAGAGAGGCTGATCCTCCTTCGCAGCTGCTCCTGGTCCTCCAGGACTTGATTCAAGCGTCACCTCCTCCAGGAAGTCTTCCCTGAGCATTCGCCTGTCCTCTGGTCTGAGTCTGAGCCCAGCTTTGGTGCCCCCAGGGCGGCACCCCTCCCTCCTCGCCGCGCTATGACAGTGGAGCCCCCAGGGCCCCGCCGGCCCCGCGCTGCGTGTCCCAGGACTGAACGCCGGCACCAAACACTTGCTCAGGAAAGGGTTTCTGAACAGAGAAGTAACCGATGTCCGGAGCAGTTCACAAGTCCGAGGGACCCAACTTCCCCACCGTGGAGGAGGGGATATTATTAAAGGGACTCTGAGAGCATTTCCAGCTCTCACATTCCATCAATTGCCCTTGAACCAAGAGCCACGGAAACAAAGCTTGGCATAAAAGGTCCCCTTTGCACGGACTGCTGGCTGCTCTCAGCATTCATCACCGTCCTGTGTGCCACGGGACCGCGGGATCCGTGACCCGGGGAAGGCAAGGCCGACCGCACCAGCGACCCACTAGGCATCTCCCCCACCATCACCTCCCACCCCTGCAGCAGGCCATGACCCTCAGACCTCAGTTCTGGTCTCAGCTGTAACAGGAGTCGGGGACCATATGAGGCTCGGGCCTGAGGCACCGAGGGCATGTGTAACCGGCTCACACTAGGGAAATAACGTGCGAACCCATCGTACACAGCGTTGTATTTGCATTTTGCATATGTTTTCCCTGTTTCCTCTGGAAACAATCAAAGCTGCATGCCTTGGGATGGTCCTTTCCAGAAACACAGTGTCACTGGAGCACATGGGAAAAAACAGGGGTGGTGTTAATAGGAGTATCGCTGAGATTCGCCACCGTGCGCCAGCAGGGAGGGGAGAAGCCGGCGTCCTCTTTCCCCGGGACCCACAGCATCCGCTGCAGAGGCCACCTTCCCGGGTGTAGTCTTTGATTTTTCAGACTTCACCCGGGTGTGTGAGTTCATATTGCATTATTCTGTGTGTACAAGCGTGGGGTTGGATATTACATATTCCTTTAATGCCTTTCAAAGCAGTCCATGTGGAGAGTTTAAATCGATGTCATGCTTCTACATAACAGCTGGTACCACTATCGCTTGAAGTGCCAGTGTGAGGCTCTCCGGACTGGCTGTTCTAGAAGATGGGGACCCCATGGCTGCACGCGCCCTCCTGGCGCGGTGATGGGCAGGTTGATGGCATTTTTGTTAAGTCTGTGTTCAGTGCTCACGCTGTGACTGTGGACACCCTTCTCGCGGCCGAGCCCCAGCTCGTGACATCATGTCCCCTTTCCTGCACGGTTCTCCTACCTTGTCGACGGCTGACTTGCTTTCCATTCACTCTGTTTTCTATACCCATCTGGAACTCACATCCAGAGTCCCCGACGGAACTTCACTCCCTGACACGGTCACACCACTGCCAGGGAACCTGTCCGTGGGGTCCTGGGCTCTGGGCTCCCTTCCCTGTCGCCATCCTACTTTACATGTAACACACTCCCCAGTAGCTCCCGAGACAGCGTGCTGTGGAGACCCTTTTTGAGACCACGTAAAACTAAGAATACCTTTATTCCACCCTCATATCCAACTGATGATTTGACTGGGTCTCCAGGTGGGAAGTCATTTTCCCTCTGGCTTCCTAAGGCTTTTCCCACTGAGTTTCACCTTCGTCTTTGTTGTTGAGAATCGTGGGGTCATGGGAATGCACCCTCACCTGTCGCCCCGCCTCCACCCGCCCTCACACCTCCCATCACCCCCCATGCCTCATCCACAGGGAGCGCAGCTGACCTGGGTCCCAGCTACTCTGCTCTGAGATCCACGACCACACTTGTGCAGCTGGGCCTCCCAGGGGTTGCTCCCCACCCTGGGGCTGAGCGGGAGAGGGCAGCTAAGGCAAGATAGTCCGTGGGAGACACGGGCCCCTCCGATGGCCGGCTGGCGTGAGGACCCTCGACCCTGGGAACTGTCCTTGGCCACACAGCTTTCCGGTCCTCCGTCTGCCCTCCTCTGCCTGCAGCCCAGCCTCTCTGGCTGCCCCAGCTCTAGCTCACCTGGCGACGCCCCTGTGAAATCCTTGTGCTGTAGGTCTGTCTGCAGCCACCATTGTTCTTTTCTCTTCCTCTTCTCTCCATCTTTACGTGTTTATACCTTTTTCAAATTCTCACGCCATTGTTCTAGTGGAATTTTGAGTAGGAGTGGAGATAACTCCTGCCATCGACCACATTTACTGGAAACTCTATAACTGCAGCATCAGTTTGACCCCATGAATAAAATTGGCCTAGTGGGGAGACCCAGGGCTCCTCTCCCAAGTGAGAATAGAAAGGCGGTGGGGGTCCAGGGTCTGCAGTGGGTCAGCATGTGGGCACATCACCCCGAATACAACGATGCCAAGAAGGCGACAGCGCTGCTCAGTGGGTCGGTTGCCAGTCATTAGAGTTGAGTTAATAACATTTTCAAAATAAAGAGTATTTGCCATTGACCCTACCTGCTGGAGTCTGATTTCATCACTTTGGAAGCAGCTCCTGTGCGTCAGGGTCCCCAGGGCGCAAAGCAGAGCTCACGGGAGCGGGGTACTAGCTACAGCTGCTGCTGGACTGGGGGTTTCAGAAATAAAGCAGGAACGCGCTACAGGGGCAGAAGACCCCAAAGTGGTGGGCACACAGCAGAAACACTTCAGTGGGGCGAGGGAAAGATGAGGGACTGAAAATTCTGGGTGCTGTAGCGGGGTTCGGGGGGCCGTGGGAAGGGGCGTGTCTGCAGCCTGGCCAGCTCCTGGCACCTGGGGATTGAAGGACGGCAGGAAGAGGGGGCCTCCGGGGAGTCAACCCTCCGCAGGGAAACACAGGCCTGTTCTGCGGACTCAGGCCAGTGGGCTTCCCCCTTCTTATTCCTGAGGTGTCCTTGTCACAGGAAGTGGGAGCAGCCCTGGGCGCTTCCTGCAGGAGGACCCTGTGTCTATAATCCTCGCACAGGACCTGATGGGCCCCCAGCACTTCCTAGTTGGGCAGTTGGTCTATTTACTTCAGGTGTTTGTCTCCCTGAAGATCCGACCTGCTCCTTGCGGCCGCAGACCCCGTGTCTCCCGCTGGCTGTGCGTGATGAGGGCCGCGCTCATCCCGAGAGCACAGCCCAGAAGCCTCAGCTGCTCGGGGCGGTGGAGCCCGGCGGCTCGGCACCAGATGCCTACAGAAGGTGTTTCTGCACAGATACGCCAGCCTGGGAAGGGCTGGGACGGCCTCACGGGGGGTTCTGGGGACGCTGGGCCTGGAGTCGTGCGGTTGGCAAAGGCCCTCCTGCCCTGGGCCTTGTTTTCCTGCCTTGGGAGGCCAGGGGTAGGGGGACTGTACCAGGCTGATGTCCTCTGAGCCACTTTCTTTGCCCCTGGCCGTCTGTGATTTATCGAAGGAGGCTCTAAACTCACATGGAAAGTCGGCTACAGTTTGCTTCCGGGCAGGAGTCCACCCAGGCCCTAAATGGATATGAAGTTGCTATTCTTGTGCTTTTATTTTTTTATAGAATGTGAGAAATGGCCAATATCTCAGGGATTATGCATTCTAAACACTTGGTTTTTATATATGAAAGTCAGCCACGTGGCTTGTAAAAGGCCTGAGAAGTAGTTGGTGGTGAGACTGGATAGACAGATGGACAGCAACCAGACCGCATATAAACACAGAACCCTGACCACACGTGCAGCAGCTCCTCCTTGGGGACCAGCCTGGGGAGCCAGCCCGGCTTCCAGGAAGTCAGCCTCTGTCCCCAGCAACTAGCTCAGTAACCCTGGCAACACAGCTGGGCCATGATCAATATCTGACATCAATATCTCGATCCCCAGCTTCTGTCCCCACTTCCCATGTAGGGCCAGCTGGGGAAAGCCTGATATGCTCCCCGCGGCGACCACGTAAGAACCCTGTTTCCAACCCTGCCCCAGCTCCCTGTGCCCCCAGCCTCCACCAGGGCACCCCTGAGCCCCCTTTGCCACGATGAAACTGCCCCAGCTCTGACGAAGCAGCCTCTGCTTGCTCTCATTTGGCCCCTTCATTAATTCCACAGCAGAGGACTGGACTTAGCTGCCGGGCCTCCAGGTCCCTGCCCGAGCTCTCCCCGCAGAGTCTCACTGTCCAGAAACAAAACATGAGTGGTTTTTCCCAAGTAAGTCTCGGCCACTGGTTGCCAGCTACCGTAAGGTTAGCCCGCCTTCCCAGGGATACTGGGAGCCCGACCAGCATTTCAAATCGCGTTCCCTGGAAGCATTCATTCTAAGCTCCCAACAATCAACTTACAACGAAACCTTTTGAGAATTATTTTTTAGTGACTTCGGCACTTCCAGACTGCAAGTAAGCCATATTCACCCGTGTTTGTGTTTGGGGGGGGGGGGTCACATCTCTCCCCTGGGGACACAGGTTACTTTGCAATGCTTCTCTGAAGCTGACGGGCCCTTTCCCTCCCCCAGTGCCCATCCCTGGGGCGTGGCCCGATCCCTAGTGGATATTTTTGTGTCCTGGTTGGGTGCCCTCAGGTGTGAGAAGGCCTTAATTTCTATTCAACCAAGTGGTAGCTTGTTTGAATATTTTTTTCAGTCACTGTGTACAATGGCAATTTAAAATGCAGTTCACACCCTATCAGGTCAGATTGATTTAGAAACCTGACATCATTTTTACAGTAAAATTTCCCTAGGTCTACAATGTATCCCATTTTAAAAGTTTTAAGGAAATGGTATTACTCACAATGCTAGATTCAAACTCCTCCTAAAATCAGATATTTCAGTGAACAACCTCAGAGGGATTTTTTAAAAGCACAGAATCCCAACATCTAATGAGAAAAAGGGTTAATTTTGCAAGAAACAAATTGTTCCTGACTTGTGACAGTTCCTGTGCTCCAGGATTTGCCATTTTATTATAAATGCTCCATAAATCTCAACTATGGGAAGTAAAAGACACGACTATTCATTTTTATTTCAACCAATTATTTGGCCTTTCCTCACAAATGATCTTTTCTAACTCATTTACTGCCGTTATCGGGAAGCTGGGCACGGGGAGTGTTTTCCTCCTGCTGTGTACACGTGACTTGAGCTCACGTTTCCCCAAGAGCCTGGGGTTCTAAACTGCTGGCGTGGCACCCCCCTTCTCCCCACGCAACGAGAAGAGCTAGAGACCACGGATGTCTGCAAACAGCTTTGTAAATTCAAAGAACGACATCACTGGTCCTCAGGTCGGGACGCTGGACACTGTTGCAGCCTTTGCAGAATCCGGAAGCCTGAGCCTCCCTCTTCCCTCCCCAAAGCAGGGCAGGCCAGGCAACTTGGAGCAGAGAGCTCTTCAAAGATATTCGGACTCAGTTCCCAGCAGGAAGTACGGGCAGGGTCACTGGCTGCTTCTCTGCCTTCTAACCGCCGGAATGAGTCACAGGGCATATGCCCCTCAGTAAGTGACATCAGTTTAATTAATACCCGGCACGGCCTCAAAGGGGGCACAAGTCACACAGAGGCAGGAGAGGCAGGAGGAAGGCGTTGAGCATCTGCATTTGCCTGGTCACCGTTGGCACCAGCTCCTGGTTCCCTTCTCACAGCTGGGACCCCCTCTGCGCTCTGCCGTCCCTCACCCTTCCCCGCTCACGCAGTCCCTGCCCCCTCTGCCCGGGCCAAGCACGCAATCGGAGTCCCTTTCCTCGACTGCGGGGAGGCTGGGACCTTTGGAACAGCCTGTGCCTGGATTCCAAACTGCATAGAACCTAAGAGAGACGGGAGAGACAGTTAGTCACCAGAAATAAATCACATGCATTAAAACGAGGGTTGCAAGAGGGTGATGAAGGAAACATCGTCAAGAATTCAGGCTTGAGATTTTAAAACCCCAGTCTTCTGACTCTCAAACCTGAGTTCAGGATCTGAGAAACACGGTGGGTGGGTGACGGGGAGGGAACCCGTGGTCGGGGGGCAGTTCCGGCGGGACTCCCACATCCATTGCTACTGGTAAACCAAAAGCGATTTTATTTGGCTCCAAGTGTTTTAATCAGATTGTAAAGACGCTTTACTGCCTGAAGATGAAAGCAGCATTTGTCGGAGTAATTTTTCATAGTTCTGTTCTTTTTTCCAATGAGATCAATAAGCAAACCGGCTGCCTGGGAAAGCAACTGCATCCTGTATCTGTGGGAGCCTCAAAAAGCAAGGGAGATGCGAGCCTCTTCCGGAATCACTGAGACACGCTTTGCGAGTAGAAACATGTGCACACTCTACCCTCGAAGTTCTGAAGCGATGGTGTCTGAAGTGATCACAGTTTCTCTTTGTCGAGATGCCAGTCAGCTCCTCTCTCCAGAAGGTGGGAGACTCTCCTGCCGCGTCACAGAGCAGGCAAGAGTCCTGAGACTGAGTCATCTGTCATGAGCACTGCTCGATTGCAAGGCTGTCCCTTAAAGCCCACCGGTGTCACCTTAGTCTCTCAGTCCCCACCCAGGTAGCTATGTCACAGAACAGTCACAGAGACACGTCCAGCTTTGGGACTCCTTCAGAACCGTGACGGCAAACCCGCGAATGCCCGTCACCACTGAGCTGCTGGGAACACCTGGACCTCGGGGTCCCACCGACTTAACTGGTGGCCGGGTCCTAGGACAGGGGCTCTTCATGCACTGAAAACACATAAACGTTGCAATGCCCAGCCTGACGTTGATTCTTTGCTTCCCGGGGCTCATTTCTGTTTTGTTTTAACAGCCATCTGATGGACTGGGTGCTCCTAATAAGAGAGGCAGCGTTAGACGAAATAAACTATTAGGTTGAGAACTTGGGTGTCCAAACAGGCATATCTTCCTAAATTGAAAATTAGTAGCTGGTTCACAGACTTTAGCTGTGACAAGCATAATGCATTGTTTAAGTGGCCTAAATGGGTTTGTGTTGCTCTCATAGATCAGCCCCAATGCTCTCCCAGCAGGAAATTTATTGCCAAAAGAAAATAAAAACATCTTTCTGACTGGAGAGGAAAAGAAAACTGTGCATCTTTCACCATATACTAAAAGATAAACATCTGAGGAGTCACATTTCCAGGTGCAAGTGACTGCAAAGTGTGTCTGCGTTTGCTCTAGCGTCCTCACTAGGATACCCACGCAAAACTTGTGTGAGAATAAAAGAGAATACGGGGTTGATACAATTTTGTATTTCTAAGTACTTTTAAGATACTGGTGTGGGTGCACTGGAAAAAATATGAATGATATGAAAAATGCGACAACTTGGTTATTTTATTTTATTTTTATTTTTTTGGCTGCACCGTGTGGCAAGCGGGATCTTAGTTCCCTGACCACCGTTCAAACCCGCAACCCCTGCAGTGGAAGCACAGGGGCCTTAACCACTGGACTGCCAGGGAATCCCTTAGTTATTTCAAATGAACAAACAGAGCTGATACTTAAAAATTACAAAGCATATTTTTCCCAGCTGAAAAAATTCCTTTGTAATGCAGTCAATCAAGTTCTAACTTTAAATTATCCACTTCATGCTTTTGGAGTTTTGGAAACCGTGTTTTCTTAAAGCAGAGTGTCCTACATGGCATGGTTTGAACTCACCTACTCCACTCCCGTTTTCCCTTTGAATAAGTGGAAAAGAGAAAGCACACAGCATTTAATGCGATGATTCCTTTAGGAGTTCAAATTTCTCAACATTCCCTAAAGGACTATTCAAGGACCCTCTATAAAACGTCAACAAGACCTGCAGATCTTCTCCTCCTCTTCATCATCATCAAAGTGGTTACAATGTTTAGAAATGAGAGAAGAGAAGCAAATTGTGGATCTGGTTGGTTTTGGAGAATTTATTCAATCGTCAATCCAATTAACTGAACATCTTTAACAACTTATGTTTATAAAATGCATTACATATTACCCAGACATATGAAACAGGCTTAAATCTTCAAACGTAATTCAGCCCATGCTCTAAAAACAGGTCCTTTCTCGGGAAGCTGTCCACGTGCCGTGCTGACAGCCACCAGTGGGTGCCATCCCCAAGTCTCACACACAACAGTTGAGTCACGGCGAGGGAAATCCGGGTGGTGTTAAGTGCCTACTGGGATATTGTCAGGACATCTGAGAAAGACAAATTATGTTCTCTCTTTGTTTTTTCTTTCTAAACATATTTGACAACCGATCTTGTATTAACATTTGTGTTCTCTGAGATGATTCTTTTGTACACCAATCATGGATTAAGGACAAGGTCCTGTATAAAGAATATTTATTATGTCTTAATTGTCTCAAAAGCTTGGCATAGTAATTGAAAATTCAAAGGTCAAAAATGCTACTGTGTTTTTCTTGTTTTTCAAGAAATCAAGAGGGCAACAACACAGAGATTGATAGAAATACATTTTCCTTGTCTCTTTCGCACGTTATACTAAGTGGAAAATGGTGTCAGGCTGTCAGGACTTTGTGATGTTTTCCACCTAACGGTGAATATGTCTTAGAACGCCTACTAACAGAGATACTGCCTTATAGGTAAAAAGACTAACAGACAAATCATGAAAGAGGTCATACGAAGGAATGTGAACATTGGAAAACACGTTTAACCTCAACAGCAATCAAATACAAATGAAAGCCCAACCTGAGATGTCATGATTCACCAATCAAATTATCACACACAGAAAATGTATTAATCACAAGTACTATATGAGAGAGGAAAAACTGATCAAATCTTTCCGGGAATCCAACCCAAGAAAAGAATCTCAAATCCAAAGATACGTGAACGAAATTGTTCATTCCAGCAGTATACATAATAGGAGAACACAGGACACATTCTAAATATCACCAACAGAACAGATAACTAGATTATAAAATAGCCATATGATTATATAGATTTAGTCAATAATATAATGTCTATACATACTTTCAGAGATAAACATCAGAATAAGAGGTACAAACTACTATGTATAAATTAAATAAGCTACAAGGATATATTGTACAGCACAGGGAATATTTTATAATAACTATAAATGGAATATAATTTTTTAAAATCATGAATCACTATGTTGTACACCTGAAACATAAAATACTGTGAGTCAACTGTACCTCAATAAAAAAAAGTAAATAAAAATCTCACGAGAGGACTTCCCTGATGGCGCAGTGGTTAAGAATCCACCTGCTAATGCAGGGGACACGGCTTTGAGCTCTGGTCCCGGAAGATCCCACATGCTGCAGAGCAACTAAGCCCATGCTCCACAACTACTGAGCTTGTGCTCTAGAGCCCATGAGCCACAACTACTGAGCCCACGTGCCACAACTACTGAAGCCCGCACACCTAGAGCCTGTGCTCCGCAAAAAGAGAAGCCACCGCCATGAGAAGCCCACACACTGCAATGAAGAGTAGGCCCCGCTTGCTGCAACTAGAGAAAGCCCACCCACAGCAACGAAGACCCAACACAGCCAAAAATAGATAAATAAATAAATTTGTAAAAAAAAAAAGTTAAAAAAAATCTCATGAGAGAGAAAGAAAAATGAACCATAACTTGCACCATAATAAAAATGAACTCAAAATGGATCACAGACTTAAATGGAAGACCTAAAATCATAAAACATCTTTCTAGAAGAAAGCATAGAAGAAAATCTTTGCAACTTTGGCTAGGCAAAGATTATGTAAGACCCCAAAACCATAACCCATAAAAGAAAAAATGATTGATAAATTAGACTTCATCAGAATTTAAAACTTCTGATCTTCGAAAGATACTAATGATTATGAACAGACAAGCCACTGACTTGGAGAAAGTATCTGCAAAGCACACATGTGATAGAGTCTTGCTTCCATGACATGAAAAGAATTCTCAAAACTTGATAATATGGAACAACCCTAACTTAAAATAGGTAAAAAGTTTGAACGAAGATATATGGGTGACAAACAAGCACGTGAAAAGATGCTCAATATCCTTAGTCATAGTAGGGAAATGCAAATAAAACCATAATGAAATACCACTCTACATCCACTAGAATGGTTAAAGTTTTTTTTTTTTTTTTAAACCTACAATGCCAAGTGCCGGCAATGATTCGAAGCGACTTCTTCTCTTACAACCTGCTGATGAAATGCAAAATGGCACAGCCGCTTTGGAAGCCAGCTTGGCAGTTTATTACAGTTAAATGTATCCTCCTCATATTACTCAGAAATGTCACTCCTACTTACCCAAGGGGAATGCAACTTACGTTCCCTCGAAAACCTGTCTGTGAATAGTGACAGTGCTTTATTCCTAATCACCCACAACTGGAAACAACCCAAATCAGGTGGGAGATGCATGAAGAAGTGGGGCCGTCTTTACAGCGGAATCCTACCCTACACTGATCCATTCAAGAGAGCACATGCTTCTCCCTGCCCTGTGCTACGTAAAAGGGCAGACCTGGGCTTCCCTGGTGGCGCTCGTGGTTGAGAACCTGCCTGCCAATGCAGGGAACACGGGTTCGAGCCCTGGTCTGGGAAGATCCCACATGCCGCGGAGCAACTGGGCCCGTGAGCCACAACTACTGAGCCTGCGCGTCTGGAGCCTGTGCTCCGCAACAAGAGAGGCCGAGACAGTGAAAGGCCTGCGCACCGCGCACCGCGATGAAGAGTGGACCCCGCTCGCCGCAACTAGAGAAAGCCCTCGCACAGAAACGACGACCCAACACTGCCAAAAATAAATAAATAAATTTATAAAAAAAAAATATATATATATATAGTCTTTAAAAAAAAAAAAAAAAAAAAAAGGCAGACCTAAGAGACTACTTATTGTATGCTTCCACGTATGTGATCGCATTTATATAACATTCTGGAAAAGGCAAAATAAAGTCAAAAAGCAGATCAGTGGTTGCCAAGGACTGGGGGACGGGTGACCGAAAAGGGACAGGAAGGAATTTGGGAAGATTTGAAACTATTCTATATCTGATGGAGGTGGTGGTTATATAATTCTACGCATTTTTGAGAACTCGTAACTTGTAGACTAAAAACAGTGGATTTTTCTCTTTAGTTTTATGAATAAAGTTTCATAATTTGGGAGAAGATGAAAAGGTTCTGGACATAGATGGGGGTGATGGTTGCACAACAATATGGATGTACTTAATACTACTGAACTGTGCATTTTAAAGTGGTTAAAATGGAAAATTATGTTTTGTATATTCTACCACTCTAAAAATAAAGTTTCGGGACTTCCCTGGTGGCGCAGTCATTAAGAATCCGCCTGCCAATGCAGGGGACGCGGGTTCAAGCCCTGGTCCAGGAAGGTCCCACCTGCCGTGGAGCAACTAAGCCTGTGCACCACAACTACTGAGCTTGTGCTCTAGAGCCCACGAGCCACAACTACTGAAGCCCACGTGCCACAACTACTGAAGCCCGCGCGCAGAGAGCCCACGCTCCCCAACAAGAGAAGCCACCGCAATGAGAAGCCCGTGCACCAACGAAGAGTAGCCCCTGCTAGCCGCAACTAGAGAAAGCCCACACGCAGCAACAAAGACCCAATGCGGCCAAAAGTAACATAAAAATAAATAAAAATTTTTAAAGTTTCATAATTGCTAGTCATTGATTTTTTAATATCCTATTTTACCTTTTGGTAGCAATTGTATTGTCGACTGAAAAAAATACACAACGTGAGAGTTCTAACTCAGTTTTATTTGGGGCAAAATGAGGACTGTAGCCCGGGAGACAGCATTTCTGATAGCTCTGAGAAACTGCTCCGAAGAGGTAGGGGGAGGCAGAGGGTGGCTGCTCGTCACGAGGAGCAGACGTCACCATGAAGGATTTTGTGCTTTTCTAGATACGAGGAGATGCAAGAATTGGGCTCATAAAATCTTCTCTTGAAAATATCTAACGATCTGAAGACCTGTCCTGACAGTTTTTCCCAGAGCACAGAGCACCTCATACCTGATCTCCACCTGAACCCCTTTCCAGGGGGTGTTGAAGGTTAGCAGCTACAGCGGCACCTGATTTAATCCTCGTAAAGGCAGATGGCAAGTGCCAATCTGCAGGTGACAGTATTTGAAGCACATTCATCTCCGTCACATTACCAGTCCTACGCCATCCCAATGAAGCCCACTGGGCTTCAAGTGACCCCATTTTTAAAGTCAGGAAACAGGTCCATGTAGGTGGTCCGATGACGTACGGCGAGCAGCCTGCGGTGGCACCCTTGCCCTCCGTGTTATCAGCATCCATCTGGCCATTTCGCCTCCAGAAAGATAAGTGCTCCTTGCTTTTCCTTTGCTGAGTGACAGCAGAGGTGTTTCCTGAAGCTCCGTGCGGATTTGTGGAAAGAAGGCCAATTCGGTTGCTAATTAATTTTATCCAGTAGCCCGAGAAGAGATTTGAGTCCACAAGATTCAAAGCTCACTTTTAACAAGTGCCTCTGTTCCCTTGGTTTTCTGTTACGCAGGACACAAAAGTTTCACGATGTAGCGCTCTAGCTAGGTGCAATGACCCTGATGGTGTGTATTCTGTTCTATACTATTTGAGGTTTTTTTTAGGTGCTGACCACGACCCACTAAATTGACTTTATCATCCACTAATGAGTAGTGACCGCGGTTTGAAAAACACCTGTAGTGAGCCTGGTGACACACACTTTAGTGTCTCATTAACAGCTTTTGCAGGGGAAGGACTGATGTTTACACGAAGGAGCCTGTTCATCTGTTTGTGAACTGAATATACTTTAAAAGTTAAAAACTATTGAAAAAAAGTCCTTACCTTTTAGATCCTCGTTTCCTACTCCTGTGACCAGCACCGCGGCTACTCCAACCATATAATGACCTTGCTGTTTCTCACGCCTCCACACACCGTCCTGCCCCAGGGCCTTTGCACAGGCTCTTCCTTCTGCCTGAAGCATCTTCCCCCAGAGATCCCATGACTAGGCCCTCACCTCCTCCAAGTCACCTTCTCAGTAAGTCCCTCCCTGACCACCAGTTTGAAACAGCAGCCACATTTTCAGTTAGCCTTGCCTTGCTGTTTTTGTCCTATTCGTGGCATGTTCACCTTCATTATTTAGTAAATTTATGTATTGGTTATTATCTGTTTCTCCCAGTTAGACTATAACTCCAGAAAGGCAGGGATCTCTGCCTTTTCTTCGCGAACACATTTCACCCGGAATGGAGCAGCGTCTGGCCGATGTTTAACACCGGCTGATGGAATTTGTCAAATATTTTCTACAAATTAGAATGAATCGATGGCAAGCTTTTCATTGTATCTGGTCTGGTGAAGAGGAGCTGGGCGCATGGTCCTGGGTCCCACCCATACCCCCCACCCGCAGACCCAGGCTGATACGATGATTCCCAGAGTGTAAGCCTCAGAGACACCTGCAGCAGAATCAGTCATCACGCGTACTAAGCATGCAGATTCCTGGGCCCCACCCAGACCTACTGACTTCGACTATCTGATGGCAGGACCAGCAGTCATATTTTAAATAAGCCCCAACCCCCACTAGCTAGCTGTTTGGACTTTGAGGTTATCAGCACGCTACCAGACCAACCCGGACCGTGTACACTCTGCTAGCAATGGCTGGAGGATGATGACGATGGCGGTGCTGGTGAAGGTGGTGCTGGTGGTGGCGGTGACGGTGGTGGTGGGGCTGGTGGTGTTGGTGTTGGCAGTGGTGGTGGTATTGGCAATGGTGGGAATAATCAGGCTGCAGGGTGGTCAATACCTACCCAATGTCAAGCACCACCTAAGTACATTAGCTCATTTCATCCTGTCCATAAGCCAGAGGTCAGCACCATTATCACCCACCAGAAATCTGAGGACAGGGGTGCAGAGAGGAGGGGTGTAGGTGATTTGTTTGGGGTTATGGGCTGGTGAAAGGAAACCCAGTTGTAGCCGGTCTGGTTTCCTGACTCTACTATTTCACTGCCAACAGTGTGGTTCAAACTGCCATTTCTTTAAAGTGACAATAAAGAAATCTTATTTTTCTCATCTAGTAGGCCAAAAAAAAAAGAAATCTACAAGTAGGTCAAATAAAATCAAGCAGGAATTACTCAAAGAAGGTCAGTTTTTATAAATTCCCACTGAACCCACAAGAGGTGGTCTGGGCCTCCTGGGTCTCCCTCCCCTTGTCTGTGGCACCGCAGGCAGGCAGGAAAGATGCCTCGCACACCCTGGGCCCTGCTGGGCCATCCTTGGGGCCCGGGGAGGAGCCCTGCGGCCAGGCCGCCTGTGCCTTTCCGGGGAGACCGCAGGTTGCTTCAGCTCCCCGCCATTAGGTGAGCTGACACCTGGGCCTCAAGCCTGAACAGACCCTACCCGGGCACCCCTGCTCATCTTCACACCTCAGGGTCACCTGGGAGCCCAGGCCAGCACTGGCTCGGCCCCTCAGGCGCAGCTGCTTTAAACTTCCCAAGTGCAAGCTCTCCATCTGGGGTGACAGAGGAGCACCCCCTGCTGCACGTGTGCTTCCTGTCTCCCCCTGCTCCCCAGACCCCACCCCTGGGGCCTTGGACTTCGCTGAGGGACACCTTAAAAGTGCCCAGGACAATTTCAATAAACATCTCCCTTCAACCTCCCTTTGAAGTCTTCATATCCACGCTTGCGGTTTTATGTTTAAATAGGGCACATGGCCTGTGGGCTGAGTGCTGTGTTAACAGCATGGAATTGTGAAAGCGTGTGTCCAGATCGGGCTTAGAATGAGGACATCCCTGGCACTGCCTAACTGCCATCTGTTTCTACCATTCTGCAGGACAGCTTCAAAGATAATGGCATTTATTCTGGAGTATTTACTCCACTGTTTGGGACAGTGGTATGTAAATGGTCCAGCCAGGGCACTGCCCACTACAGCTTTCACGTCTCAGAGAGTTCTTTGTGCTCCCAACGTGAGCTGACAGCTACAAAGGTAGAGGTGAGTTTCCAATGAAAACAGCCGAAGGAGCAGACTCCAGACCATCACCTACCCAAGGAGGAGGGATGGCATCGCTGACAGGTCCCAGACACTAAATAACACAGGGCACCAGTGCACGGGAAAGAGGGAAACTGTGTGTGTGTGTCTACACAGGGAGCTCCTCTCATCTAAGAAGTAAGGAGAACAAGAAAACATACGAATTGTCTGTTGCAAAAAAGACACCGAGAAAAGGGGAATCAGGAAACATTATAGAGGATGGTGAGCATGGAGCGCAAAAGACGGGGGAATGCGAAGCGGGTGTCAGGGACACACCTCTCTGAATATACCCTTTGTATGGTTCTGACGGGTTAGAACCAAGTTAATGTTTCACATTATTCGATCAGTAAGGACGGAGGGAGAACTCCAATGAGATACAGAAACAGAAGAACCAATTAGTGTGTTACACATAAATAACATAGCCGCACAGAGGAGGGTGGGCAAGGAAAGAACTGCAACTACATTCTTTCTCTCATCTCTCTGTCTTGTCAGATCTGGCTGCTATAATATAGAACCTCCAACCTGGGCATCTTGAACAATAGACATTTATTTCTCTCAGTTCTGGAGACTGGATGTCCGAGATCGAAATGTCGGCAGAATGGGCTCTTGGTGAGGACCCTCTCCCGCCTTTCAAACGGCCGCCTTCTTGCTGTGTGTTCACGTGGCAGAGAACACACGTCATGTGCTCTGCAGTCTCTTCTTGTAAGGGCGCTGACCCGTCATGAGGGATCCACATTCATGACCTCATCTAAACCTGATCACCCCCTAAAATTCCATCTCCTAACACCATCACACTGGGGGGTAGGGTTTCGACATAGGAATTTGGGGGCAGACACAAACATTAGCTCTATAACATACTCGAAAGCTAAAGGCAAAAGGATACGGCTCCAACTTGAAAGGTTTTCTTATGGCCAAATCTGTGACAATTTGAACATAAAAAGTAATGATAATAATAGATTATAATCTGTAGGATAGAATATAAATTCATGAGTCCATACTGATATAAATAAATAATTGAATAAATAAATGAATAGGAAATAGTGAAAGCTCTTCTTACAGTAGTATTACAAGTGATGAATACAGAATTGTGGACTTAGAAAAGCATCAGTTGCCACCCAACATCATCAGAATCAATTCGGGCGAGAATAATCAATGAATGTAAACTAGTGGGCGATGTTTGAATAGAAACAGAATATTTACATAGTCTCAAAGTAACTCCTTATGAGACACTTACCAATTGCAAAGGGAAGAAGAATGGTACAGTGGAGAAAACTGGTAGGCACCTCTAGGGGTGGACCAGCTGGGCGGTTTCCTGTGGTGTCAATCTACACACAGAGAGACCCACTAGAAATGTAGAAGGGTGGCAAAAATTATGTTTACTAGAATTCCACTGAAGAAGAATACTATTTGTGGATAGAAATATACTCCAAGCCTCTCCCTCCCCAACCCAGAAGACTAGGAAAGGCAGCCCCTGACGGGAAGTGGGGCAGGGGTGGCTGTAAACACCAGAGGAGAAGCCGACTGGCCGCTTTCACATCTCCACCGTGCACACCTCTGTTCCTTCTTTCAATATATTATTTTTAAGCATTAAAAATATTGGGTCACACCTACTGTACAGCACAGGGAACTATATTCAATATCTTGTAAAATAACCTATAATGAAAAAGATAGTGAAAAAGAATAGATATGTGTGTGGAGATTCTTGACAGCAGGACAAGTTCTTAGTTGACTTCCCATTTTCACACCTATCCAGGTGCTTGTCACGTAAGCACGTGCTAGCAGATATGGAGGTGCGCAAACTCTTTTGTTTTTTCTTCTGATGGACAAAATTTGGACCTTAATTTTTTTGATCAGTTTTCCCCAGAGAAAAACCTGAATGCCCTATTTTGGGATTACTTTTGAGTTGGAAGGAGATTTAACAAATCTTTAGTTTAAAAAGTAAGATGGAAAAATACAACTTTCCTGCAAAACTGAAGCCAACCTAGAGAATGTTCTTAGGCAGTTTTGATTCAATAAAATCTCTCTTTTTTGATCAGTTACATCTCAAACTAGCCTTAAAAATCAGCAAACAGTTGATAAATCAACAGTGTGATGAGTTGTCTTCATTTTCTTTCTATATTGAATTCAAAAAACAATTTCTAATAGAATATTACTTTTTGATTTTCAAGTGTTAAAAATTTCAGACTAATAAATCTGATGCTTTTTGATATTTATAATGACAAATGCTTACAAATAAAACTGTTCAATGGAAAATAAAATATTGTGATAGGAGAGAAGTCACAGAATTCAGAGGATTCTACTACCATACACATATGGAACAAAAGCCTGATTTATCATGATGTAATCTTTCAGACATACAATACCTTGTAGAGACTGAAGTTTGAGACACACCTAGCATAAAATACATGGACCCTGTGACTGTGCAGTCCTTTCCCCTGTGCCCTACCAGGAATATTTATCTTGCGTGGGCACGTCTTTATACCTTGGCTTTATATGAAAGTTTTCTCTGTATACGTATTTTCATCTTTATTCATTTTTTGTTCGACACTCTGACCTGAGGTCTTTCCATTTTGGCATGCATAGCTCTGGTTCACCATTTTCACTTCGTGAGTATATCACAATCTATTTTTCTATTCTTTTTCAAAATGTGCGTTTGGATACGGTGTTTGTTTTGCGTTTTTATTCGTTTGGGAGCTTTGTTTGCTTTTGCTATAATCAACAATGCTGCAAGCATCTTCTCGTTCTTAATGCACACGTGTGAGCATTTCTTTAGGGTGTGTACCAGCAGAGAGATTGCTGGATAGGAGAGCATGCTCTGTTCTTCACTAATTAATAACTTTACTAGATATTACCAGTCACTCTGCAGAATGGTTGCTCTACTTTATGCTTCTGTCGGCACCCGCGGCCTCACCAGCACTTGGTATTGTCCAGCTTTTAGATTTCTACCAATCTGATGCGTGTGAATTTGTTTCAGTTCTTATACTCCATTACACAGAGTGAGGCTTCTCAGCTTCTCATATTGTCATTAGCCATTTGAGAGTCCTCATCTGTCATCTGTGTGTTTGTATCCTTTGCGTATTTTTCTATTGGGCTATTTGTTTTTATTATTGTTACCGATTAGTGTGTATATGTGTGTACTCTGGGTACTAGTACTTTGTTAGTCATACATGTTGCAAATATTTTTTCCTAGTTTATGGTGTGTCTTTTCACATTTAAGTGACATTTTTAAACAACGGAGCAGTTTCAAATTTTAATGAGCTCCAATTTACCAGTCTCTGCCTGTTTTTGTTTTATGTTATGTTTTTTTAAATTCTTTTAAATAAAATCCTCATTTACCCACTGAATCGATATAATTCTATGAGGCAAACATTTATCAAAGCATTATTATTTTTCCTTAAGTTCCAATGTAGGTCAATGAGAGTTTTTGTTTTTTGTTTTTGGCTGCATTGGGTCTTCGTCGCTGTGCATGGGCTTTCTCTAGTTGTGGAGAGCGGGGGCTACTCTTCGTTGTGGTGAGCGGGCTTCTCATTGCGGTGGCTTCTCTTGTTGCGGAGCACGGGCTCTAGGCGCGCAGGCTTCAGTAGTTGCGGCTCGTGGGCTCTAGAGCGCAGGCTCAGTAGTTGTGGCGCACGGGCTTAGCTGCTCCGCGGCATGTGGGATCTTCCCGGACCAGGTATCGAAACTGTGCCCCTTGCATTGGCAGGTGGATTCTTAACCGCTGCACCACCAGCGAAGTCCTGGTCAATGATTTATTAGTGGCTTTTCCAATGCTTGCACTTAGATTATCTTCATAATCAGTCCTATAATTGTCTAAATGTTAACACTAACACTTTCTAGCAGCAAAATCTTTTTATAAGTGTTTTTCAGTTCAAACAAGATATCCTATCTGTAAGTGATCTTTTTTAAAAAGAAGATCTTTTAAGTGCTTAGGTATCTAATTCAATACTGAGGACCTGAAAAGTAACAATGGCTTAGCATATGCTCTCGAATATGGATTACCCCATAAATCCGGGCACTGCTCCCCTAGATCCGCCCAGGCTGCTATTCCCTGAATGCCTCCCTTTCTTCCAGCTACTCCTCCAACTGCCTGCTGTTGCTTCACATTGATTTTTCCCTGGTCTCTTTAGCCACATTAAAAACTCCTTCTGACCAGATGTAGCTTAAACCGCTGTTTTCACTCCCAGCACTTAGTGTAGTAGTTTATAAATGGAAGGTGGTAAATGAAAAATTGAACAAACATTTGGTGTACGCCACTTGGACAGGATTGTTTAGATTTCATACAGCTGGTAAATATTTATCTACAGCTCAGAAAGCAGCGATCCACATTCGCTTCATTTTCTGCTGGTGAGGATTCCATCCTTTGTGTAGTAAAATATGTTAGCCTGACTTTGAAGTCGCGAGAAATTACTTTTGGACTCTGTCATTCCTGCCTCTTCCTTCCCCTCTTCTGAGCCCGGGGCTCCTGCCGTAGGAAGGCCATGGCCACTGACATCTTTCAGGCCACACTGTCCCAACGTCATTGCGTGAAAAGCTATTCCCCCGCCACCAGCCGCTGTGTGCAGCGTCCTGAGGGCCCCGGCTTGGGTTACATACCCACCCTCGCGGACAGTCTCGAAGGTGGTAGGAGGGGGAGAGTGACTTCAGTTCTATTATACAGAAGCTACAGGAACTTCATAGCGCACTTTCTGTGCTCATGGTACGGCACTAGGTGCCTTTTATGCATAAATGAGGAAATGAAGGTGCAGACATGTAGGTGGCTGCCGTCAGGTTAGACACCATAAAAGGCACCCCAAAATGCTCAGGGCTCCCACGGAGGTGTGACTTCATGAGATTTCTCTCTAGTCACAATGATGAAGAGCAGTTTTAATTTTTAGTTGCAATAATCAATAACCATATTTCTTTTTCCAATCTACAGTCAGTACCCAAGGAACTAAATTTATGGGTATTAGAATGACAGTGCCAGCTATGGAACGTGGGGATCTCTAATTTCCTTCAGTAAGAATGTGTTTTAATGATTTGGTCTTGCAGCTTCCCTCCGGGACCGGGCTGTCCTCGCGTCAACCACACAGAGCTGTTGGCTCATGCCAGACGGGGACATCCTGGGGCAGGGCAGGATCTTGGTCATTTTGGCTGGCGCCTCCACTGCCCAGCCCCAGCCTGGCACACCTGCGCACGTGGTGGCTGGGTGGGTAGCTAATGTTAATGGGAAAAGAATAAGCCAGAAACTTGGGTCCTTCGCCCTCTGGAAGGTAACCCCGAAGGTGAGGACGGCGCACCCGAGCAACTACTTATCAATTGGTATAATGGGGGAGGGAACGGAAGAATGATGAGCATTCGGACAAGACAAATCATTTGGACTTGGAAAGATAAAACAACGTTAGCAAGAAAAAGGTGGGAGCCTGAACTCTCAAAATGTGTAGCATGGACAAGTGGCGAAAGATGAGCTATATTCCTAAGCGGCTAGAAGAATTAATTTAGAAAGTTAGAAAGTTAGCAGTATTTTTCTTTTTGTTTTTACACAACTCTCAGTTTTGTTATTCACATTTTGCAGGGACTTCACACAGCTCTCCACAACATGGGGAAGGATCAGACTGGAATCTCTCCTGGGTGGACCGCTGAGGTAGTGAGGAAATCTTGTGGGCTTGGTCTTATTCTCTGTTAAAACAGTGAAGGAAGACGGTAACAAGGTTGGGGGACCAGCCACTGCCATCTGTGACTCCCACGAGCGCTGTCCAGAGTAACACTTTAAACATGCTTCTGAAACACGACAGAAAACACCAACGATGTGTGTGTGTCACACAAGTCACCATTCGCAAAAAGGATGAAATCGTGTTTCAGAAACCATCCTGGTGCGAGTGTAGTTTCATTAGCAGATTTATACTTAAGAAGTGGGATACTTTTTGGTGAGGACCTTATGCTAGAATTGAGAATCAGGCTTACCGCTGCTCTGTAATCAATTACCATCTTAGGCTTATATTTAAATGCAACTGAAATTGAAGCAAACAGTGAAACTCAAGAGCTTGGATTTGCACACTACTGCACAGTTGCTTGTTCAGGTGTGTATTTAACATCTCTTCATATTCCAGTTGCCATTACTAAATGCATTATTTGACATCTTAAATTGAAAATCACTCAATTCATATGGGATATTTTAGTCTTATCAATATGCATTAGGGTGATATCCTTTTAACATCTTTATAAAGAAAATGTTCCTAATAACAAAAGAAAAAAATAGGCTAAGAAAAAAAAAACACCATAAAAAGAAAATTAACTATGTTGAAAGTAATAACTGAGAAGTAAAATATAGGATATATGATCACGAAGTTTCTTTCTTTGTAAGCAACAGTAATGTATCCCTTGAAAGGATCATATAGCAGGTATTTGTTGTAGCCACAGCTACCTTCTTTGCACCCAAAGCTCCCAAGTCCTCCAGTGATGCCTCATGCTGGAATGAGGGCTGGGGTGCAGAGATGTGTCTGTTTGTCCCCTGGGTTGGGGTCTTCTCTTTGCACTGCACTCCCTGGAGAATCAGTCTTTGCAGCTCTCCCAACTGTATTCCACCGTTAGTTTTATTTGACGTCTGTTGGGCTGGTGGCAGGAGGTGCGAGAGGGGAAATCCGATGTTCTCTGTCAGCCTCTTTGGGCCGGCACAGCGTCCCATCCCGGGTCTCAGGGTGTGGACTCCAGGATCCCTGCTTCCACCTGTCGCCTGGGCTCCCCTGTGAGTTGTCCCCTTCTCAGAGTAGAAATGGGTTCCCCATTGTCCCAAGGCCACCGTTTTTGTTGCTTTTCCCCCTGAAGACTACAGCTTATTTTTATTATTTATTATTATTATTATTATTATTTGCAGTACGCGGGCCTCTCACTGCTGTGGCCTCTCCCGTTGCGGAGCACAGGCTCCGGACGCGCAGGCTCAGTGGCCGTGGCTCACGGGCCCAGCCGCTCTGCGGCATGTGGGATCTTCACGGACCGGGGCACGAACCCGCGTCCCCTGCGTCGGCAGGCGGACTCTCATCCACTGCGCCACCAGGGAAGCCCTACAGCTTACTTTCAGAGGGAAGATGAGGAGGGGTGTGCTCGGGACTCTGCCCATCTTCCCAGTCAGTGCCTTGTGGGGTTCATGGAGAAGAAGCTTGCAAGACGGTGCAGGTCTCTCTGCCTGTGCAGCCCTAAGGGGCTTCACGCTCTCATGCTAGCCCACACGTGGCCTTTAGATGTCACTGAACATTTTTAGCTGAATCTTAGTTCCAGCTTCTATGGCATCCGGCCTCGTCTGCCCCAGGTAAGCAAAGGCTCAGGTCCTGCTTTTCTTTGCAGACGTCTGTCTTTCTCTTGATTTCCAGTTGGTTGCTCTGAAATCTTTTCTCTCATTAAATGCTCGAGGACATTGAAGGTGGTTGTAATTTTTTCTTGTTGTGAGCTTGGGAGTGATGCTCTTTCCAGCTCTCTATGTCTCTCAGATGAAACTGGAAATTTCTAATCTGCTTTCATTCCTATCCACTGAATATTTAATTTCAAATATTGCATTTTTCAGCTCTAGAAGTTCCACTTGTATCTTCTATTTCCTTCCTCATTATGGGCCCATTTTTCCTTAAATCCCTGAGCATATTTATAATTGTTAGAAATCCCTGGCCTGCTAATTCGGTCACCTGTGTTTCTATTGATTAATTTTTCTCTGGTATTGGTCATATATTCCTGCTTCTTCCCTTCACTAGTAGTTTTTTTTTTTTTTATTAAATGTGACTATGTGAATTTTACTTTATTGAGTGCTGGGTTTGTTTTTCTTTAAAGAAAAATGAAGTTTGTTCTGGTAGGCCATTAAATTACTTGCTGATTAGCATAAACTATTTCGAGAGTTGTTTTAAAGCTTTGTTAGGAGATTCTAGCACTGGTTTGTCCTAGTCCTAATACATTGGCCCTTCTTGGGTCTCTCCTGAATGTCCTGGGTGGTCAGCCAGGATCATCCACTCTGGGTGGTTGAAGTTCAAACATCTCCCAGGCTCTGTGTGAGCTCCGGGAATGGTTCCACTTACAGCTTTCTGGTTGTTCTGGTCCTCTGTTTACCCTCATGGGATTCTGCCCTGCAGCAGCACATTCAAGGTGTCTCTGTGTGGATTTCTGGAGTTCTTCCTCAGCATAGCTCCATCATTTCCACTACCACCTCCCCACAATGCCCCATGTTAGGCCCTCTAAATTCTGGTCTGTCTCCTCAAGCCTTTAAGACGACTGCATTTCACGTGTGTTTCCCCTCCTGCCTCATGATCCAGAAAGTGTTCCCATGCAGAAAGCTGGATGATTGTTGAGGCCCACTTCATTCGTTTCCTTTCTCTCAGTGACCACAGGCCTGTACTGCCTGTGGCCCAACATTGGAAAGCAGTTTTGTTTTCTCAAATTTGCCTACTTTTCAAGTTACGATATAAGGGCAGTCTGTCCCAGCATCTTCATCGTGACCAGAGGTGGCAGCTTCTTTATGGTTGTTTTAAGATCTCCTTTGTGGATGCGGTTCAGTTTCACCACATATGTATAGGTGTGAACTTATTTTTCTTGCTTGATATTTGTTATGCCTCCTGTATTTGTGGGTTTATATCTTTCACCAGTTCTTAGAAGTTCTCAGGAATCATCTTTTCAAACATTGCCTCTTTTCCATCCTCTGTTTTATCTACTTTTTGGAACTCCAATTTGACATTCTCATTCCAACCTCCCAATTTTGAAACCTCTCAGTCATATTGTCCCTCTGCTCCCCCACTTTTGTGGCATATTTTGGGAAATCTTTTCCTACCTGCCTGTAATTCTAAAATTCTCTCAACTGTCTCTTATCTGTTTAACTTTTCTTTTGCATTTTACTTCAACAATGAATTTTTTTAGTTTTATTGAGGCATAATTGATGTACAAAAAACTGCACATATTCAATGTACACAATTTGATGTGTTTGGATATGGGTATATACCAGTGATGCTATCACCACAATTAAAGTGGCATTAAAAAAATTATTTATTTAACTTATTTATTTTTGGCTGCGTTGGGTCTTCATTGCTGCATGTGGGCTTTCTCTAGTTGCAGTGAGCAGAGGCTACTCTTCATTGTGGTGCGCAGGCTTCCCATTGCGGTGGCTTCTCGTTGCGGAGCACGGGCTCTAGGCGCACGGGCTTCAGTAGTTGTGGCACGCAGGCTCAGTAGTTGTGGCTCACGGGCTCTAGAGCGCAGGCTCAGTAGTTGTGGCACACGGGCTTAGTTGCTCCACAGCATGTGGGATCTTCCCGGACCAGGGCTCGAACCCGTGTCCCCTGCATTGGCAGGCGGATTCTTAACCACTGTGCCACCAGGGAAGCCCTAAAGTGGCACTTTTAAACAATGTTCTCTTTGGTTCTTTTTTGTTGTGAAGCAGTAGAAAACAATATTTAATTTTATAGAAAAATTTAATATAGAGTAAAATTAAAACCCTTTTTTATGATCCATTTGAGAATAAGTTCCTGACTTGAAGCCCCATCACCCCCAAGTACCTTTGTAAGAGGGAAGAACAAATCTGACTCCATATTGGATCTGTTACTTTTACTTTAACCTTTGTATTCTATTGCTTTTGCTACACATTAAGAATGTTGCCTATAGCCTGAACTATATAGGGTAGCCCATTCTCAGGGCTCTGACCTTTAAAGGTATAACAATTTTGCATTCATGTAGAATGAAAACGAGATAAAAAGTTGCAGAAGAGAGAATAACATTTGTCTTGTTGGAGGTTTATAAGGACATTGTGACCAGACCTCTGTGGACAGCTGCAAGAAAAAAGGATTCTGGCCCAAGAAGGATGAAGTAATCAACCCCACCCCCACCCCTTTAATATAAAAGAAGCCTGAATTCTAACTCAGGTAAGATGGCTCTTTGGGACGCTAGTTCATCATCTTCTTGGTCAGCTGGCTTTCTGAATAAATTCACTATTCCTTGTCTCAACACCTCATCTCTCAATTTATTGGCCTGTCCTGCAGTGAGCAGTATGAACTTGGATTCCGTAACACTTAGTATTTTCTACAAAGACTTTCTTCCTGCATATCACCTACAATCATCAAAACAAGGAAGTTAATTTTGCTATATAACTCCCATCTTATCTTCAGACTTCATCAATTTTTGCAACTTGTTCCAATAATATTACAGTGAAATGATCCAGTTCAGAATCATGCATTGCATTCAGCTGTCATGTTGTTTTTTTTCTTCAGTTTGAAACAGTTCCTCAGTCTTTCCTTGACTTTCATAACTTTAACACTTTTGAAGACTAAAGGACAATTGTTTTGTAGTACGTCCCTCACTTTTTTTGTCCTTACTTCTTCAGGATTAGGTTCTGTTAGGTATCTGTGACAGGATTAGCACATAAGTGATGCTGTTTCTTCCTATTGCATCTTTTCAGGTGGCACACAATTTTGATTTATCCCATTACTGAAAATGTTTACTATCATCAGTTTAGGTGGAGTTTTGTAGGCTCTTCCACCATAAATTATTCTTTTCTACTAATACGCCAGCGCCCACGTGTACTGCTTGCAGATCTGGAATCATATGAAGTCATTGGACACCTCTGCGCCTTTGCTCAGCCTTGTCTTTCTACCTAAAACGACCCTTTTCTCTCCCCATAATCCCCACACTCGTTTTGGAACCAACGTCTGTAGCTTGTGGGTACGTAAAGGCCTAATTACATTCACCCCCCCTCCCCAAAGGCCAACAGGTCATAAGTCGTCTTCGGACGCCTTATCCTGAGAAGCCCTCACTCTTCTCCGCATTACTGTGTGGTCCCCTTTCTGTCACTCACTAGCATCTTGCTCTCCACCTTTGTCGCTGCTCAAACGCAAATTCTCCCGCACTCGTTCCGCGACGCCTGTCTCAGGGCCGTACCGGCGCAGCACACCCGCCTTTGCCTGCAGTCCGCAGTGCGCATGCCCGACACCTCCCGGCCCGCCCCAGGAGCGCTCGCTCCCCTCGTCGGTCCACCGCTCAGTTACTCCGCCCCCAACCCGCGCCGCACAGTCTGAACACACAAACCAATCTCAGGTCCCACTGTGGGGCGCGGATCCACTCCCTCCCACTTCCAACGAGACTTCCGCCGGCCGTAAAGCTCGGCGCCAACTGCTGCAAAGCGCCTTGCGACAGAGCCCGGGGCCGAACTACAGCCGGTAACCGCCCCCGCGTTAAACAGTAGGCTATCAGGAGCCGAGGAAGGCGGCCGCTCTTGTGTTTGACTTCCGCGCTCGGCCTGCGTTTCCCGGAGGTGGCTCGGAGCCGCCGCGGCCAGGAGGGGAGGGCCCGCGCCGGCGCCTCCCGGCCGCCATCATCCCGGCGTGCACCGCGGCGGCGGGCCGAGCCGGCCGCCATGTTGCGATAGTTTGTTGTTTTCTTCCTGAAGAGGAGCAGGCCGTAGGGCCAGCAACCCGCCGGCCGCGCAGCCATCCGCCCCCAGGCCCGGCCGGCTGCCCCCCGTGTCTCGTCCCCCGCCGTGCGTCTCCAGGCCCCGGCTGGCCCGGCGGCCCCCACAGCTGGCTTGGTGGGGCGAGGCTGAAGGCCGGGCCCAGCGAGCACTATGGCGGCCGCCCTGGGAGCGGGCGGAGGAACCGGCGCTGGAGGTAAGTGAGCGGCCCCGCGAGGGAGGCGGCGGCGGGGGGGCAGCGGGCCGCTCCTGGCCGTCTTTGTGCCCTCGTGTCCCTGCCTTCACGGCGGTGAGGCTTCAGGCTCACCTGAGGCGGCGGGCGGCCTGCGCGGGGGCGGGGTGACAGCGCCCGCCCCCGGGTCCTTTGGGGGAGGGTCGCGGCCCAGGGGGTGTTGTCCTGTCGGGCTCCGGGTGGTTGGCAGCCCCGCACTAGACCCGGCTAAGACTCATCTACATGAGGGGATGTGTTTGTGCGGAGTTTCGGAGAGCAAGGAGTCTGAAAAAATAACCTCCCCGGGCTGGTCTCATTTTCCATGAACTCCTTAGTGGTCTGATACCGACCCGAGCTTCGTGATCAGCATCCTAAGAGATAGAGACGGGGCCGAAAAGGGTCAGGTACTGATGGAATTCTTCTGGGTAGTTTCTCTTGTTTTCCTAGCGTAGATGAGTTCGATAGGGGACCTAACTCAAAACAGATTTCAGGTCAAATCACTTTCTGGTTGAAATCACATTTTGTTGATTGAGGTTTTTTTTTTTTTTTTTTTTTTTTTTAACGTGAGAAAAACACTTGAAAGTGACTTTTACGATAGTTCGAAAACTTTGATAAAGGAGACCCTTAACTGGTAAAGGATGAACAACAGCAGTGTTTGGGCTTAGTTCTCATTATTGAAACCATCCTACTGCGTGTTCTTTAGGAATGCTTATTTATGAGTACATTGCAATGATCCTGTCTAGGTCTAAGTATTGAAGCGCTCATATGGAAAAACCCACAGAGACCAAATGCAAGAAATGTCACTTCTGGTAGTATGATTCGCTGTATGCCATTTTTCTGTCACGTGATTTTTTTCCTGAGGCTTTCTAGTTACATTTTGAAAATACTTGGTTTACCTTCCTTACTTGGTTACTTTCTGGGGTTCAAAATCATGGTTCTGTATCATTTTCAAAGTGTAGTCTGGGAACTCCTGGGTCAGAAGTGTTTCCGTTAATAGTACTAGTGTCACTTGTATGTTTTGCTCTCTCGTTGGAGCATCGTGGAGTTTTCCAAAGGCTGCGTGACAGGTGAAGGCGTCGTCGTACAGGTGGCCAGTGGAATGTGTGCTTGCATAGCTTTTTGAGTTACTCATTTTTAATTTCGAAAATAGCAAATGTCAGTGAGTGTGATTCACACAAACAAAAACTTTTTGGTGTCTTCAATAAATTTGAGTCCAGAAAGTTTTTGAGAATGGCTGTTTTAGAGGATTAAGTAGGTTTTGTCCTTGATGATTTGGAGTTTTTCCTTCCATTTTGTCACAGGTGCCTGGTTTCCCATTGCTTTTAGACTAAAGGCAAACTCCTTACCAAGACTTGTGAGTTCTGCGTGACTCGGTCCCCCAGCCTCCCCAGGCTCTTGGGTCAGCCTGCTTCCCTCCAGGAGGACCGCCCCTGCCCTCGCTCTGGCTCTTCATCCCCCAGGCCTCAGGCTCCTTGGGAGGCCTTCCTTGAGCGTTCTTTCTTCTGTCTCAGATATGTTCATCTCGCTTGTGTGCCTCCCTCACCTAAATTCTGTGGCACTCTTCTTTCTTCAGAGCATTTATCTGAGTCTGTGATTTTATTTGGTTATTTATTTACTTTTTTAAAATCTCCCTTCCCCAGGAGCCTGTAAGCCCCTTGAGGACAGGAATGCTGCCTGTTTTACCTGCCGTTTATTCCAAGTTCCCGGCATGTAGTGTATGTTCAGCAAACACTTGATTAAAGAATAAAGTATTTTCTTTATGAATCCCTTTGCACCCTTTTCTGTGCATATGTAAGTTGCACATTTACAGCTGTGTGGCTTTTTATGGTATGAATGGAATCACGTAGTGCGCCCCAGTTTGCTTTGTTCACTTAGTAGTAGGTCTTGGTGATCTCTCCTGTGTTAGTAGGTGAGAGTTACATGGATCCACCATTTATTGATTAACCATTTTTGTATTGAGGGGCATTTCGGTTATATGTCCTTTTCCACTGCTGTGGAAAATTCTGCACTAAACGTCTACAGACACATCTTGGTGTGCTTAAGCAAATATTTCTGGAGGATTGATAACTCTAGAAGTGGAGATACGGTGTTGTAGGCTACATATATTAAAAACTTTTTTTGTGTGTGTGTTTTTTTGTTTTTCAGCCTTGCCTCTCGGCACGTGGGATCTTAGTTCCCCGATTAGGGATTGAACTGATCAGGGATTGAACCCGGGTCCACACCAGTGAAAGCCCGGAATCCTAACCACTAGGCCACCAGGGAACTACCGCTCCCACCCAAGTTTTTTTTTTATTGAAGTGTAGTTGATTTACAAAGTTGTGTTAGTTTCAAGTGTAGAGCAGAGTGATTCGTTTATATATATTTACACGTATATATATTTTCTTTTTCAGATTTTTTTTTTTGTCATTTGCTTTCATAAATTCTTTTCGTAATGGTGTCTCCATGCCAAGAGTTCCTCTGTGCTTTTAATACCTTATGCTTCTGTACTTTTTTATGTTTAGCTTTTATTGCATATGGAATTTTATTTTGGGTGTGGTTTGAATTTGGGGCTTCTAACAGTTCTAATATGATTTATTGAATTCTCTATCTTTTCCAACTTTAGAACATATTAAATTCTCATTCATAGTTTTAAAAAATTACTGCTCCATGGTGTGTGTCTATATATATTATAGCATGTTTTTCAGAAATTTCGATGAGCTCTGCATTTAAAAAAAAATAAACTTCAGAATCATCACATTCTATAAAGAATTCTGCTGAAATTCTTACTGGGATTGCATTGAATTTATTAATATAACTTCGGGATGATGGTTACTTTTACAATATGGGTTCTTTCATTCAGCAACAAGAATGTCTTGCTGTCAAGCTCTTTTTTGCCCGTCAGTTATCTACCAGATTTCTGAGTACCTGCTCTGTGCTGGGCACTGATCTAAGAGGTTGGGATACATAAATATTGGAATAGAAGAGATTGCAGATACGAAGAAAATTTTACTTAAGGTAAGTTCCATAGGAGAAGGGATCTCTGTCTTCTATGGAACTTACCCTTAGTAAAATTTTCTTTATATAGTTTTCATACATTTCTTGTTAGTTTTATTCCTAGATATTTTGTATTTGTTGTTGTTGTGGATGGTATAGTTTTTCATCCTATTATATTCTGGAATTTGTTGCTGATCTACTATAGAAAAACTTTTTTTTGCTTATTGTGTATAACTGGCTTATTGGAATCTTGTTTTAAGAGTTTGGTGCTTTAGATTTTCTAGTCAGACTGTCATATCTGCAGTCTCTTCTATTTCAGTATTTATGTCTCATTTCTTTTTCTTGTACTTCTCGTTCTGGAACCATTCCATGTCAAGTCCTCCAATATAATGTTGGGTAGTAGGGGTGATGACAGGCATCCTTGTCTTGTCATCCTGTCATGAGTTCAATGAGCGTTCTTTTAATGTTTTACCAGTGAGTATAGTGTTTGCTGTAGTTTTCTGGTAGTTACTGTTTGTTTAGCTCAGAAAGCTTATTTTTTGAGTTGGGGTTTTAATTTTATCAAAGCCTTTTCTGTACCATTGAGGTGATCATGAGGCCCCTTCTTTAATATCTTACTGTGATGTATTGATAGATTTCCAATGCTGAATCAACCATGCAATCTTGTGTTCAGAACCTTCTGGCTCTGTAAGTCCTTTTCAGTGTTTTGTTGCTTTTCATTTTAGGGTTTATCTGTGATCATAAGAGAGATAGGCTTATAGTTTTGTATTTGTGTGTGCACATGGTGCTATCCTGTTTTTTGTAAGATAGGCTGACTTCCTAGAATGAGTTGTGAGATTTTCTGGACATTGTAAAAAATCTCTTTATTAAATGTCAGAAGAGCTGTTGTCTGCAAAGCCATTTGGATCTCTTGCCTGTTTATTTTTCAGTTTCTTCTGATATTATTGGTCTATTTAGCTTTTTTAAATCCATGGGTCAATTTTGATAAATTTTTCTGGGAAAATTATTCTTTATGTTTATATTTTCAAATGAACAAATACGGAGTTAAAGGCTTCAGTTTCCTAAGAGTGGGTGTGTTGAAGGTAGGTAAATTTTTGAGACCCATGCATGTCTGAATAAATTCTTACTTTATTTTCATACTTGATTGATGATTTGGTAGGGTCTTGAACTCTAGATTTGACTTAGATTCATTTTCCTTAGATTTTTGGTGGTACTGCTGTGTTGTTTTCTGGCTTCCAGTTCTGCTCTTGAGAAGTCTGATGACATTCTGATTCCCTATCATTTGTATGTGACCCTTTTTGTCTTCCTGGAAGGTTTTAACAGTTCCTCCTTATTATAAGATTCATTAGCATAGGTCTTTTTCTATTTCTTGTGCTGCATTTGGTGGATACCTTAGTCTGGAAATATGCATCCTTCAGTTCTGGGAAATTTTCTTATGGTACTGTTTTTCTCCTTTCAGTTCCTCTGTCTCACTTTCTGAAATTCTTATTATTGGATTTTGATACTTCATTTGTGTACAGAAGATAAGCATGATGAGGCAGTTCATTAAGATTCTTTTGGAAGGATAGATATTTTGGTAGTTCATAGAGTCCGATAAAGGAGTTGGACAGCTAAGACTGCAGAACAACGGAAGTCAGGGCGGTGTGGGCCTTGGGCGGGCTTGCAGCTGCTGATGGGGCTTCTCCAGCTAGGCTCTGTGGCTGCCACTTCCTCGTCACTTACTCTTCTTATAGACACAGGAATTTTGTTCCTGTTTGGCCAGGTGCTGTTCACCTTTAGCTGATTTAGCTACAGCAAAATGTGGGTCCACTGTTCTAGATCTTTTGATATTTTTATTTTTTTTGGAAGAAGCTGTAACTCCGGTACTTATATATAATTATATTTTTAAAATATTGGCAACCAAGTTGATTAAAAAAAGAACATAATTCAAAAAGAGTGTGTGTCTTCTAGGCCAGCAGATTGCATCGTGTGCTCTAGAGTGATTCTGCCTTCGTGATTTTGTAGGTTCCATGAATTAGTGGTCTTCCTCCCTAAGCATTCAGGAAGTTATGGTTACCCTTTACTATTTTTACGTAGGAGATCAGGGTTTGTTACTGCAGCTGCTTCCTGAATAAATTCAAGAGCGTTGTACTTCGTGTTTGGTAGACCAGAGTTTAAATCTGATTTTGCTGTTAACTAACTTTGATTAGTCTTACTTTTCACATCTGTAAAAGGAGAATTTGGGGATGGATTAAATGAGAAAACAAATATGAAAATGCTAGCTTGTTGGAGTAAAATGAAACCTCTCTTCAGCTCTTCGGTAGTGCTAGGCTTAGTTGAGTTTTATCAGTCTTGTTTTAGTCAGGACAGAGGCCATGCCTTGCATTCCAAGTATGAAGGGTTTTAACACAGGAATTAGAGGCTTGTACAATCCTTGGAAAGGCTGGGGGTGTGATGGTCAGGAAAACTTAGTCTGATTATCTGATACTGATGGTTGGGAGCTTGCCCGGAAGCCCTTGTAACCGAAGACTGTTGCGGAGGCTCCAGTGGACTGTCTCAAGTCTGCAGTACTGGAGGTGTTGACTTCCGATGGTATCGAGTCTCAAGAAGCTCCCACTGACCGTCACAGCACCTACAAGCCCGGATGCCACACATGGTTTTCAAGAGCACATTCTGACCCCTGAGAACCTCCCATCTGCAGTGTGTGTGTCCGTCCGTCATCTGTCCTGCCTCTGCCTCATCAGAGTAACTGATGATAATTGTGACTCAAAGCTCCTGTGACTGCCTTACCTTGCATACTCTAACTCAGAGCCACACGGGGAAGGAGGCTCTACTCCTCCCATTCCCTGCACCATTGCATAGAGCGGTGGGGACCACAGTCTCAGCAGAGCTGTTACTTCTGTCTGTGGAAGGAAAGACAGATGGGTAGAAGGAAATTGTTCCTTTCTTTGACATTTCTTCCCTTACACTTCACCAATTTAGCAACTAATCTTTAGCAATTGAGAAGGTTTCACTTTTTAAAAAGAAGGTGTGGATTCTTGGGAAAAGAAATGAGGTGTCATTTTCTCTAGATTCTAAGTCATGACGGGAACATTCAGTTGGCTGAGCTCTGACTTCTTGTCCTCTCCCAGCCTGCCCGGGCCAGTAGAGAACTCAAGGGTCTAGCTTTTATGGCTTCCGTAATTGGGAGGCAGAGCCCTGCTCTGTCTTCCTTCAGGACTCATACTGTGATTAATTTCCAACACAGGAAGAGGAAATTCAGTTGTAAGACCCGCAAAACAAATTGTCAGTGTGCACTGCACTTCATAAGCGAAATACAAAGTTCACTTTAGGGAAACCTCTCCAGGGTCTCATGAAAGTAAGAGAGTTTTAGAACAAGACTACAAATAATTTTTTCAAGTACATGTAGGGGTGCTTTCTGAAAATTTTGCTTGGTTACTCAAAATTTGGTAGTTATACTGTAGGGCAAAGATGCTCACTTTGAATGTTCTTAAATATTAGTCCAATTCCTTCCTCTAGTTGCTGTTTAAATAAAGGGTCTGGATTTCCTCACTTATAAAATACGGAATTTTGACTCTGTTAGTGATTCAGAATATCAGCATGTATACATGAGAATGGTGTTGAGGCGAAAGAAAGAAGGTTAGAACCTTTGGACTAGAGCGAAGATTGGCAAACTTCGTAAAGGGCCAAATGGTAAATATTTTAGGCTCTGCAGATCACAGGGCTTCTCTTGCAGTCCTCTGCTGTGCCTTGTAGCTTGAAAGACCTATAGAGAATATGTAACTGAATTAGCATACAGTGTTCCAATAGAAGCTTATTTACATAAGTCAGGCAGTAGCCAAATTTGGACAAAAAGAGGTGGCAGACCCTACGTGGCCTGTGGACTGTAGTTTGCTGACCCTTGGACTAGACAGTTGCTAGAATCCTGTACCAAGCTAATATTCTATAAAATTTCTAATCTAAGCTCCAGGTTCCTGGAAAGGATGAGGAAATAAGAATGATAAGTAAAAGAGTTGGGTTCGTTATAGATATCTAATTGCTGTGTAATTGAAGATTGTAAAAATTCCAGTAGCTGTTTTTAAGTCTTGCAGATGAGGAAAGTTGATTCCCTTAATAACATAGCATGTCTGGTATAATGTTTTGCCTTAGAAGGAGAGTTTCTAGGTAAAGGCATTGACCACTCTTGTCCTGCTGAGTTAATCTTCCCCTTGGTCTTCAGGGATGTGCTGTTCTTCCTTTAAAACTCTGGATTAGTGTGGACATGTTTTGTTCTCTTCGTTCTGCTCAGTATGACAGATATAAACTAGAACTTTAGAAAAAAAAGGATTTGTTTGTATTCTAAAGGGAGAACAGAAGGAAAGTGATGCAGAAAATGTAAGAAGAATAAAAATAGGCATACAGAGTTCTTGTCTTAGTTTGTTTCTTAGGATTTTGAGTTAGAGTTCTTTTCATATCCATTTTTACATTCCATATTCTAGGTGGAAAGAAAGTATGTTTTTGTTTTCTGCTTTATCAGGTGTGGTTTTTCCTTTGCTTAATGTGGTTTTGTCCAAGCACAAGGTTACCCACATTTACAACCTTTTGTGTCTCCTTTTGGGAATTCTAGTTATTTTCCACTTCCTTTAGGTATTTAGTTTCTCTCGGCAGTGTTTCATAGTTCTTAATTTATAGGTCTTTCACAAATTTTATTATGATTATCCCTAGTATGTATTTCATATTTTTAAGCTAGTGCAAGGATTTTTAAAATTTCCAACTGCTCATTCCTTGTATGTAGAAAAACTATTGATTTTTAAAATATTGTTCTTATATTCTGTGACCTTATTTCATTCACGGAATAGTTTCAGTACCTTTTTTTCATAGATTCCATATGATTTTCTCCATAGTTGATCATGTTTGCTGTGAATGATGACAGTTTTACTTCTTCCTTTTCTATCTGAATTCCTTTTATTTCTTTTTCTTGTCTGGTTGCACTAGGTAGAACTTCCATTACAGTGCCGAATTGCAGAGTAATGGAAGCCCAATCCCAGTCTTGTTCCTGATTCCAGATGAAAGCACTGAGTCTTTGCCTTTACCTGTGATGTTTGCTCTAGGTTTTTCTTACAGATGCCCTTTGATCAGGTTAGGGAAATACCATTCTATACTTAAATTTGTTGAGAGTTTGTATAAGGAATGTGGATATTGGGTTTTTTTAAAAAATAAATTTATGTATTTATGTATGTATTTATTTTTGGCTGCGTTGGGTCTTTGTTGCTGCACGCGGGCTTTCTCTGGTTGTGGTGAGCAGGGGCTACTCTTCGTTGTGGTGTGCGGGCTTCTCATTGCGGTAGCTTCTCTTGTTGTAGAGCGCAGGCTCTAGGCGCGCAGGCTTCAGTAATTGTGACACGTGGTCTCTAGAGCGCAGGCTCAGTAGTTGTGGCGCACGGGCTTAGTTGCTCTGTGGCATGTGGGATTTTCCCGGACCAGGTCTTGAACCCGTGTCCCCTGCATTGGCAGACGGATTCTTAACCACTGTGCCACTAGGGAAATCCCAGATACTGGGTTTTGATTAATGCTTTTTCTCCTTATATTGAGATGATAATTGGGTTTTCTACTTTTAGTTTGTTATTATGACACATTACATTGATTTTTTAAAAGTATTGATTTTTGGATGTTAAACAAACCGTTCATTCCTGGGATAAACCCATGTGGTCATAATGTGTATTATCCTTTTAATGTATTACTGAGTCCTATATGCTGATTTTTTAAAAATAATTTTTGCATGTATGGTCATGAGGAATAATGGTCAAATTTTTTTTCTTTTAATATCTTTGTTTAGTTTTATAGTGGCCTCAGGGATGAATTTGAAAGTGTTTTACTAGTCTGTTTCATGTATCTCTGCTGTAATCTTTTTTTATTCAATGGACACAGTTTTCTCTTTTAAATACTTATTTTATTTTTTATTTGTTTATTTTTGCTGCACCAGGTCTTAGTTGTGGCATGCGGGCCTCTTTTTTTTTAAATAAATAAATTGGTTGATTGATTGATTGATTGCTGTGTTGGGTCTTCGTTGCTGTGCGCGGGCTTTCTCTGGTTGCAATGAGTGTGGTCTACTCTTCATTGCGGCCCGTGGGCTTCTCATTGCGGTGGCTTCTCTTGGTGCGGAGCATGGGCTCCAGGTGCAGGGGCTTCAGTAGTTGCGGCACGTGGGCTCAGTAGTTGTGGCTCGTGGGCTCTTTAGTTGTGGTGTGCAGGCTTAGCTGCTCTGCGGATGGAATGTGGGATCTTCCCGGACCAGGTCTTGAACCCATGTCCCCTGCATTGGCAGGCAGATTCTTTTTTTTTTTTTCTTTTTTTTTTTTTTTAATTGTGGTATGCGGGCCTCTCACTGTTGTGGCCTCTCCTGTTGCGGAGCACAGGCTCCAGATGCGCAGGCTCAGCGGCCATGGCTCACGGGCCCGGCCGCTCCACGGCATGTGGGATCTTCCTGGACCGGGGCATGAACCCGTGTCCCCTGCATCAGCAGGTGGACTCTCAACCACTGCGCCACCAGGAACCCCGGGCAGGCGGATTCTTAACCACCGTGCCACCAGGGAAGTCCACATGCGGGCTTCTTAGTTGCCACACTCGGACTTCTTAGTTGTGGCATGTGGACTCTTAGTTGTGGCATGCATGTGGGATCTGGTCCCCAGACCAGGGATCAAACCCGGGCCTCCTGCATTGGGAGCGTGAAGTCTTACCCACTGGATCACAAGGGAAGTCCCTCTGTTCTAATCTTTATCATTTACTTCCTTTTGCTATCTTTTGGTTTAATTTCCTTTTCTTTCTCCAGTTCCTCAAGATTTAAATTAAGGTTGTTGATTTGAGACTTTTGTTCATTAGTGTAGGCAATTATAGCCATAAATTTTCCTCCAAGTACTGCTTTTGCTGCATCCCATAAACTTTGGTATGTTGTATTTTTGTGTTCATTTTTCTCAAAGTACATTCTTATTTCCCTGTTTCTTATTTCTTCTTTGACCTATGGGTTGATGAAGTGTACTGGTTAATTTCCATGTATTTGTGAATATTTCAGTTTTCCTTCTTCTGTTTATTTCTAGTTTTATTATACAGCTGACCCTTGAACAATATAGGGGTCAACTGCAACCCTCTATGCAGTTGAAAATCCACGCATAACTTTGCAACTGGCTTTCCATGTCCATGGTTCTGCATCTGTGGATTCAACCAAGCACGGATTGTGTAGTACTGTAGTACATATTTATTGAAAAAAAATACACACATAAGTGAAACCTATGCAGTTCAATCCGGTGTTGTTCAAGGGTCAACCATTCTTTAGTCAGGTTTGTATGCTTTGTATGATTTTGACCTTTTGAAGCTATTAATTAAGAATTGTTTTATGGCCTAACATATTCCAGAGAATGTTCCATGTACACCTGAGAAGAATGTATATTCTGCTGCTGAGTTGAGTGTCCTGTATTTATCTGTTAGGTCTAATATCCAGTATAATTTCATCTTTTTAAAGAAACAATAGTACTGTACCATTTATTTTTAAAACGAGCTTTGCAAAGTCTTAAATTTCTATTTAACTTCCAAATACTCTCATCTTGATTATGTCTGCAGAGACCTTGTTTCTAAATAAGGTCACATTCACAGGTGGGGGAATGGGGAGGTAGGACTTAAATGTGTCATTTTGGGGCACACAGTTCAATCAACTACAGAGTCAGTTAGCAACAAATTTCTTCTGTTTTTGTTTAGCTGTGAATGTCTTTTTTTCACCTTTATTTTGATAGTTTTGCTGGATATAGAATTCTTTGAGCACTTGGTATATGCCTCTGACCTCCATTGTTTCTAATGAGAATTAGCTGTTAATCTTACCGCATTTGTTAAGTGATGAGTTGTTTTCCTCTTGCTGCTGCTGAGGTTTTCTCTTTGTCTCTGAAACATTTTGACTATGATGTGTGTATTTGTAGATCTCTGTGTTTATTTTACTTTGAGTTTGTTGAACTTTTTGAATGTGTAGATTAATATTTACAAATAAATTCGAGAAGTTTTCAGCTATTACTTCTTCAGATATTTCTCCCTGCTTCTATTTCTCTTTTTCTCCTGTTACACATATATTTGTGTGCTTAATGGTATCTCACGTTTCTTTGAAGTTATGTTCATTTTTCTTCATTTTTTTCTTTCTGTTCTTTGGATTGGATAATCTCTGTTGATCTGTTTTCAAGTTTACCAGTTCTTTCTTTTTTGCCAGTTCAAATCTGTTGTTGAGCCCCTCTAGTGAATTTTTCATTTTAGCTATTTTTCAATTATAGAATTTCTTTTTGCTTCTTTTTTATAGTTACTGTTTATTCATACTGTTTATTTGGTGCAACATTGTCATCATACCTTCCTTTAGTTCTTTAATCATGGTTTCATTTAGTTATTTGAGCATACTTTCAGTGGCCAATTTGTCTGTTAAAGCTGACGTTCGTGGCGTGTGGGATCTTAGTTCCCTGACCAGGGATCAGACCCATGCCCCCTGCATTGGAAGTGCAGGTCCTTGACCACTGGACTGCCTGGGAAGTCCCTCACAGGCAGTTTCTGTTGCCTGCCTTTTTTCTGATGGGTTGTGGGTTGTACTTTCCTGTTTCTTTGCATGTCTTGTAATTTCTTGTTGGAAATCATTTTAGATAATATATTGTGTCATGTCTGAGTGCTGGTCTCCCCACTTCTCCACCCTGGGCCTGTTTTTACTTGCTTGCTTACCTTTTTGGTGACCAGCTAGGTTTTAAGTGAAGTCTGTTCCCGCCCCACACCCCACCCTGGGCAGTGTGAAGCTTCTGATGTCACTCCTCAAGGGGACAACAGCCTTGGGCATGCCCACAGGCACCCTGGGATGGTGGTGCTTTGGCTGGGCTCCTTCTGTCTTTTTCTCTGACCACACCTTCCACAGTGCCCTGGGCCATAATTTCCTTTACAGACTGACCAGTCAAATTCAGACTCCTTTGATTGGATAGTGTCTGAGGTCAGTGATTGAGATCTGTTCTAAGTAAGTGAGGGCACTGGCCCCTGTCTCCTCATTTCTCTGGTCCACTAGGCATCCTGCAGTTCAGTCCTTATCTCCAGTGACTCTTATCTTTCTAATAATCTCTCTCCAAAACCTTCACTGTTTCTGAGAGCGCCTTTTGCTTAGGACTTTTTCTGTACTCTGTTCATAACGAAGTTAGTTCCTCTTAGAGAGTTTTGGAGCTCTGTTGTTACAAGGTTTGCTTTGCCCCTTGGGCTGACTCTGAGCCCCAGCTCTTGTGCTGTGGGTGGGGACAGTGATGTACTTGTCTCTTGGGTGACACCCTTGCTCTAGGAGCCGAGTGCCTGGGTGACAGCAGGGTGGGGGGCGGGTGCTGGCAGTAGCCCTGGATCTGCTTGCTTACCTCTCGGTATGAAACCCCCACCCCGTGAGCTGGGGCAGGGGTGATCTGGGCGCCGGTGGCGTCTGTACCACACTTGGGGCCTGGGTGAAAGAAGGGAACCCCTGCCTCCTTCTCACGCCCGGGGGTTAGCCTCAGCGCCAGGCAGGTTGCGCGTAGGGGGAGGAATGCTGAGGTGTGTGTTCTTGGCTGCACTGGTCTCGAGGGGATGGAGTTGATGCCTCACTGAGCTGCGGGGGGGAGGAGTGAGTGGGTCTTGGTTCAAAACCCACAGAATCCTGTAGCCGTTCTTACCAAATTTGAGTAGATTTCTTGAATGAGTGTTTTCCATTTAATGTATGCATTTAGAATCAGTTCCAGAGACATTAAATAGTCATTTCATTAAAAATAATTTTCACCAGTTTCTCAGAGAGTGGGTTGGTGGAGCTCCTCCTGATGTTATACTGGAAGCAGAATTCTCCAAGGATGCTAATTCTTTAATATCTCTCATTCTTCTTCTTCTTCTTTTTTTAAAGCACCTATTCTGCTTGGTAGTGTATGGTAGGAATTGATGTATTACCTTGCTAGAACTTTATTGGTTAATTTCTAGCCCCAGGCTGGAAAAATTCCTGGGGTTTTATGTTTATGTCATCTCGATCCCCTAGGTAGACTCTCTGGGGAGACGTATGCTGCTGCTTCTCAAGCCTCTTTGCTTGCATGTGTTCTAAGATGAAAAACTTAAATTCCAATTTTTTTGATTTCCCTAATAATAAAAATAAATTTGAAAATGAGGTAGGAGATGTGGTGTATATGTGAAATATACACTCAGTGTGGAAAAAAATGTAAAATATCTTAATCTTTTCTGTATCGAGTACATGTTATAATGATGTTTTTGATACGCTAGGTTAAAATGTTGTTAACATTTAACCTGTTTAAATTTCGTCTTTATTTAAAAATTTTTTTTAATTCTTTTTTTAAAAATTGAAGTATAGTTGATTTACAATATTGTGTTAGTTTCAGGTGTACAGCAAAGTGATTCAGTTATTTTTTTTCAGGTTATATTCCATTATAGATTATTATAAGGTATTGAATATAATTCCCTGTGCTGTACAGTAAATCCTTTTTGCTTATGTATGGTAGTTTGTGTTTATTAATCCTGTACTCTTAATTTGTCCTTCCCTCCCTCCATCGCTGTCCCCTTTGGTAATCATAAGTTTGTTTTCTGTGTCCTTTTCTTTTCACTTTTTAAAATGTGAACAGTAGTAAAATTTAAAATTGTGTATGTAGCTTGTATTTCTATTGTTTGTTAATTCTCTACATTATCTCTACTGCCCTTAAATAGGGTCTTTGTTTTCCATGATTAATTTGGAAAAATGTAAAAATTTCAAAAAGTATTAGAAAAGCCTCTTTAATTTTTGCAAAGTCGGCAATTTTCCCCTTTTATATAGTTGTAGTAAAAAATATGTACTCAAAAACCATTGTTTTATAAAGAAAACAGTTTTAATTAAATTTATGATTTTAAAAAAACTATTCTGTCAGTTTTCATGCCTAATAGTGTTTAGTAAGTTGATTTTCTTTAGGTAGATATGTGCTTTAAAATTTTTTAGTTATTAAAAATGGCTAAAGCATTTATAATTGTTGTATATGAAATTTTAGTATTTTAAAAAGTCGTGTCAGGAATCCTTAAATGAAACAAGTTGTTTCAGTATTTGAATGTGTGTCTGTTTTAATTTAGTAAGACTGACTTTCGTGGCCTCTCGCTCACAGATGATGACTTTGACCAGTTTGATAAGCCTGGTGCAGAGCGGTCCTGGAGGAGAAGAGCTGCAGACGAGGACTGGGACAGGTGCGGAAACCCCTGGTTACGTGCAGGATCCATGCTGATTTATCTCCTGTCGCTAGGCCACACAGAGATCTTTACTGAGCAGTGTGTTAGCTAGTGATGCTCTTTCCTGGGTAGGCTGGTCCTTACTGGGCTAAAGTAGGGCAGGGGTGAGCACTCCAGTGGAAGGCTTTGTAGTGGGCTTCTACCCCAGGCGTGTGCTGTCTCAGGGCTGCCAGCGGAGCACGGGGGGTCTTATCTCTCTGTTTTTTTTTTTTTTTTTTTTTTATGCGTTACGCGGGCCTCTCACCGTTGTGGCCTCTCCCGTTGCGGAGGACAGGCTCCGGACGCGCAGGCTCAGCGGCCATGGCTCACGGGCCCAGCCGCTCCGCGGCATGTGGGATCCTCCCAGACCGGGGCACGAACCCGCGTCCCCTGCATCGGCAGGCGGACTCTCAACCACTGCGCCACCAGGGAAGCCCTATCTCTCTGTTTTTATACAGTGATGGTATTGACTTGGTGGGCACCCAGAGCTATTACTGGAGTAATTGTATGCCTGCAACAACAATAGCAACAGAATTCCTCCACATCCTACATAATATTTGGCTAGATGTTAACATTTTTGCTATTTTAATTTGTGTAAAATGGTATCTCGTAGTTTAAATTTGGATTTCTCTGATAACTAGTGAAGATGGAAATCTCTCTTTAGGAATACACACACACACACACACACACACACACACACACACACACATACACACACACACACTCTATTAAAAATGTTGACAGTTATGATAGATGTCAGTTCCATGGAGTGATTACTTCTGGGAAGGCGCTCTAGTATGGGTTAGAGGGATGTGCACTGGAGAAGTGCACAGAGGCCTTCATTTGAGTTGGAGGAGTTCTCAAATGATGACTATTCATTACATATTTCTTACCATCTTAAATACTGTGTTGAAAATGTGAACATTACCTTGGAGTTGCAGTCAGAAAGTTTGATAATGAAGGTCAGTAGATGTGAATAAGGAACAACAATGATATACTGCTGTGAAAAGAATACCTGGTTGCTGTTTGAAAACTGTGATGTCCCAGAAGTTTTACTGAAAAATCTACATTAAAAACTGTGTAATTCTTATAGTCTACATAAAGTTGATTACCCTCAATGACTCTTTAAGGTAGTCCATAAAAAAGTAAGAGCTTAGAGCAAAGTTTTCTGTATAAGCAGTGGTCCTATTGGGAAGTACTGATAGCTAGTTTTATTTAAAAGACTGTGATGGGGAGCTGAGTCAAATCTTGTGTATTTTCATAGTTTACTCATCATTTGGACTTTCTGTTCTGTTAGTCATCTGGTAGTATTTATGTCTTTTTCTTTTGGGTTGTTTGTCTTTTCCTTATTGATTTTAGGGATTCTTTATACTTTCTGAAATTTGTTTTTTTGCGCTTAGAGATACCTCCTTCCAGTCTGTGGCGTGTATTGTCTTAAACTTAATAGTCTTCAAGTAGGTTTTTATAAATATCATTATAATCTTTTCCTGTATGGTTTTTGTTTATTTTTTTAAATTAAAATATGAAAAATGTATTTGGAAATCATTTTCAGACTTACGGGAAAGTTGCAAGAAAAACCCAGGAATTCTTATAAGCCCTTCTTTCAGACTCATAGTTGCTTTTTGTCATATTCCTGTTATTCTCTCCCTCTTTACATGCTCACACACACACACACACATAGAACATTTTTCTTTCCTGCACCATTTGACAGTAGTTTGCAGTAGTTTGTATCATGCCATTTTCTTCTGAATCTACATTGGTTATCCAAGGTTTGTCAGTTGTCCCAGTAATGTGCTTTCTAGCCAAAAATGAGTTTCTTTTCCTCCTCTTTGTTCATCTGGAAGAATTCTGTCTTTAAAGACTTCTGTAAAGGCTTCTATAAAGGCTTTGTCTTTAATGACTTGACATTTTGAAGAGGACACGCTGTTTATCTTGTAGCAGCCCTCAAGTGTGGTTTTGCTAGTGTCTCCTCAAGCCTAGATTCAGGTTGTGCATTTGGTAAGTAAGGTGCGCTCTTTGGTGACACTGTGGCCTTCCTGAGGCCACCTCTTCAGGAGACATGTGATGTCAGTCAAGCTGCTTTCTGCCTTTTGTCCTCAAGAAATTCTTCCCTACCCTGTATTCTGTATGTTCCTATGAAAGTTTTAAAGTGTTTTTTGGTCTCCCTCCCTCCCTCCTTTTCTTCCTTCGTTCTGTCCTTCCTCCTGAAATTGATTAAATTGATTGATTTTTTTTTTTTACTTATTGAGAATTTCAGGTGTATATGAGAATAGTACAATGCAGGCGATATACCACCCTTCAGCTTCAGCAGTGTCAGTGGGAAGCACTCTTGTTTCATCTGTGATCTCTGTAACCCTCCTCACATTACAGACATAATTTCATCTGAAAATATATCAGATTGTATTTCTCTAAAAAATAAAGGATTTATGAATGTAGCCATAATAGTTATATCTAAAAAGAAGTCCCTTAATAGGAATGTCTTATTAATGTTCACATTTCCCTGACTGTCTCTTGTATATATAAGTATATTACAAATACACATACATATAATGTGGATATGTGTCCTTTTATAGTTTGACTTGGAGTCCAAATAAGATCCATATATCATAATTTATTGGTAGGTCTTTTAAGTATTGTTTCATCTGTAAGTTCTCTCCACAATTTTTGTTAGTTCCCTGCAGTTTTTGTTGAAGAAACAAGGGGTTTATCTTGGAGAATTTCTACTTTTGGTGATTGCATCTCCTGGAGTGTTTTTAGTATGTTCCTTCATCTTGCATTTTCTGTAAATTCATAGTTAGATCTGGAGGTTGATCAGATTCAGGTTTGAATTTGGGCAGGAGTAGGGGCTCTGCAGTGTCTTAGTTGGTGGTATGTTCCTCCATCAGGAGCTTCACAATATCTTGTTAACTTTTTGTGGTGTTACCAGCCATTAGATGATCCAAGTGGTGATATTCTCATTCTGTCATTTCTTCTTTTTCTGTTAGTTGTGGTAATTCTGTAAACTACTTGGTTCCTCTGAGGTACAGAATAAGTGCTTGATTCTTTACTTTTATTTACCAGTTTTCAAAAGAATGGGTCAGTTCCTTAGCATCCTCCAGAGGTGAGTTCTATTTTTGAATCATTTCAAATTCATAGATTTAAATACTGCATGTGTTTTTTTAATCCATTGTAGCTATTATTCTTATTAATGTTTGAATTGTCCCAGTATTTGTTCAGTGGGAATTTATTTTGGTTGTCATGACATTAGTTGGTCTTCTGCTATGAAGGAATTGGGTTTTGTTTGCAGTGAGACAGGGCTCTAGTTTTTCTTGTTCTTTCCAGTGTGACTAGCATTTGTCCCAGTGCCCTCTCTTCACTCATCTTCAGTGCATGTTTGCATATGAAGATTCTGTATCATATGTATTTCTTTATTTGATATTTTTAAAGCATAAAATAGCCTCTTCCACGTGCTGGATGGTAGAGGAGAAGTTTGAAAGTTTAGGAGAAGAGTGAGTCAGAAAACATACCAGTGTACGTCCCGGTAGGAAAGGGCATGTTGAGAAGGTCTCCACTGAAGGTCATTTGATGACGGGGATGTTTAGGGGCAGGGCTAAAGAAGCAGGTGTGACACTGGGGGAGCAGCCGCAGGCCTGCGGGGGAGGGCTGTCCGAGGGCCCAGCCAGGGCTGCGCTTGTGTGGGGTGGAACTGGAGCTGAGCAGGTGTGGGGGGGGCAGTCTCTCCTCCCGCTTTGTGACTTTCCGTTGGGACCTCCCATGGCCGAGCCCATCCAGAAGAAAGGCCGGGGGAACGGAGAGCCCGTGGGAGCTGTTCCCGGAGACCCCATCCAGGGCCTGGAGCCGGCACGGACCAGATGAGGGTGGCCTGGAGTAGGCAGGCACAGAGACAATGAGCTCACGTGCAGTCTTTGTTGTCACTTAGATTTCTCATTTTGAAAGGCTGCAGTCAGGTGACTGCCTGCAAAATACCTGTTTCCTGAAAAAGTCTTTTAGTATAATTCTGTTTGTTAGTAAAAATGTACTTGCTCCCTAAGAGATCGTTGTCTCTCCTCTTTGATAAGAAATACCTGCCATAGAGGTTGTTCTTCCTCCAGTAGTGTTTCCTGGTGAAATCTTGTGGGAGCTCTGCAGGTGAGTGCAGGAAACCTCCTCATGCTTTTGGTATTCCTTTCGCTTCTGAACAGTTACCGTTATTGTCCACGAGCATAACTGCTCACCCCTTTGAAAGGACTCGATTTGGACCATTCAGTCCCATTGGTTCATTGTTACTTTTGGTGACCCTTGGTGTAATTTTGGTAGTGTTTCGTAGTTTACAAGTTTCTTCCCTTTCGTGTACCTCTTTGTAAGGATCCAACTTTATGATAACAATAGATAGCTAACTACATTTAACTTTTGTGGGGTGTGTGCATAGTAGTTAGTATTTGGACTCTGGAGCCAGACTGTCTCAACTCATCTACTGGTTTCTGACTTGGAAGCAGGGTGACCTTGGGCCAGTTCTTTAACATCTTGGCGTCTTTGTTTTCACGTTGAAAAAATGGAGAATGATGTAGGTGTCTGGTTGCTGGGGTTGTGTTATGTCAACAAAAGAGCGAGTATGTGTGAAACGCGTGGAGTGGTTCTTGGCATGTAGCACACTGAATGGGCGTTAGTGATTTCTTGAGCTATAATTTATGCATATTGTAGTCGCGTGCACTTAATCCTTCTGTCTCCCATCTTGCTTTCTTATTTCATGCTATTATTGCCTTTGTTAGTCACGGAAACAACTGTTCTCCACCTCTGTACACTCCACTCATTTACAACTGGTAAAGTTTTCATTTATCTTCTTTTAAAAAATGCTTTTGTTTAGAAAAAATAGGTGGTAGTCCAAGACTGATTTCTTATTTCCATATATTTGTCAGCAACAGATACTTCCTAGATTTTTGCTTGTATGATTACCAGCACCTGTTCATATTATGGTTTTAAGAGTTCTCCTCAATTAGTTTCCCTGGGGCAAATGGGATTACCTCCCCTTTTCAGTTATTTGGAGGGATGCTCCAGGGGGTGCTTGTCCTCAAAGGGGTGCTTGTATTTTTGGGGGGTTATCTGGAATCAGATTCTCAAATGCGCTTATTGTAAATATTGTGACTAGAAAGCACTTTTTCCTCGTCCATGGAAAATGATTGTAACACTGAAGATACAAAAATTGTATCTGAAAGATGATTAGGTGATTTGTGGATTGAAAATGTTGGAAGAAGTTATACATTAGTCTCTAATAACTGTTTTACTTATACAGGTCCATGAAAGATTTTTTTTTTTTTTTCCCCAGGTAGGCATTACTGCTTACTTTTTTTTTTTTTTTTTTAAGATGTTGGGGGTAGGAGTTTATTAATTAATTAATTTATTTTTGCTGTGTTGGGTCTTCGTTTCTGTGCGAAGGCTATCTCCAGTTGTGGCAAGCTGGGGCCACTCTTCATCACGGCGCGCGGGCCTCTCACTATCGCGGCCTCTCTTGTTGAGTAGCACAGGCTCCAGATGCGCAGGCTCAGCAGTTGTGGCTCACGGGCTTAGTTGCTCCGCAGCATGTGGGATCCCCCCAGACCAGGGCTCGAACCCGTGTCCCCCGCATTAGCAGGCAGATTCTCAACCACTGCGCCACCAGGGAAGCCCTCCATGAAAGATTTTTTTCCATGAGCTAAGTTCTCGTCCTGAATCTGTCTCTGCTGTGTGACCTTGGGCAAATCATTTAACCTTGTCCTTATTTCCTTTATCTATAAGATGGTGTACGATTTATGTAGGGTAACATAAAATAATGAAAGAGGTATTCAGTGCATGAATGAAATGACTTGTTGAGTTGTTTCTGGTTCTAAAAAGTAGTATATAGAATTTCTGTTGTAACTTCCTATGTGCATTCCAGGATATTCTGGCATTCTGCCCAGTAGCACACTAGAAGTAAACATGGGTTTTGGGTAAAATAGCACTCAAAACCTATAGAACTTATAGATATTTGTAACCAGAGCCCTTATTTGAAAAGTAGCAAATCATAATAAACATTGGTGCGGTTAAATCTCCATTGGCATTTGTACCTAGAATCATAGCCTAGTTGTGTTTCCTCCTTTCTAGATGTTGGTCCTTAGTCATCTGCTTTTAAAAGACGTAATTTAGTGGTAGCCATCTTCATCAGTTAGAGAAACATACAGTGGGAAATGTCTTCAGGTTTTTCATCTGGTAAGGGTTTCTGTTTTAATTATGAGAAAAACTCCTTCTGATTGCTTCAGAACATAAACACGCTGACAAAAAATTGCAGACAGCTGACGTGACTCCCATGTTATAAAGATAATTCTCTTAGTTATGATTTACTTGAATGTCTTCATCAGCATTGATTTTTCATTTTTAAACTTCTTCAGTTTTCGCAGTTTGAGTGTTAAATGGTCTTTCAATGATTTTGGTTTTTAATTTTCCTAGTTAATGATGTTGGGCATCTATCTTTTCCTATTTCATCGTAGGTAAGAGGAAGCATAGATATTGTATTATAGTTTCTTCTTTTGCTCATTAATGAACAAGTCCAGAGAAATTAAGATCTCATATTGAGGTGAAAAAACTAAGATTAGAAGTCTAGTGAGAGCCGCTAGTTATAGCAAAGCTTCCATACTTAAAGGACCAGATGTTCCCTATATATTTGAAAATATGTTTTCATTATTAATAAAGGAAAATGTAGCAAACTTAATGTGAAAGTACCCAAACTCTAAAGTCCTGGATAAATTTCCCAGTGGTCTACAAACTTTGCAGTGTGTAATAGGAATAATACATTGTCATGTCTCTTTTTTCCACAGTGAACTTGAAGATGACTTACTTGGAGAAGATTTGCTCTCTGGAAAAAAGGTAAGAAATACAGGTCTTCCTGAAACTAAATGATAGTTATTTAATTGCATTTAAAATATAGGAATACATCTTATGCATGGGATGTGTTACTAGAAAGTTGGATATAGATTAAAATTTTGTGAATCGAATTACTTTTTAAATGCACAAAGAGTTGAGTGTTTAATTTGTTAGTAAGTTCTTTGATAACTTAGAATTCAAGCCCTAAACCCTTTGAAGCAAGTACTCTAGCTCCTGCTACGCCAAGGCACTCTAGCAGGCACTGAATCTCTGAAGGCGGCAGCAAAGCTGCCACTTGCCAGAAGGAAGCAGCAGCTCCTTCCTTAACATTTAGTGGTTAGTATTTGCATACTGGAGCTGGGACTTACTTTTTGGGAATATTCAGAGATAAGCATAAAAATAAACATACGCAAATATGATACATTTTCAGATAAATAAGAATAAAAGTCTAAAACCTGATGTAGGTTTTTCTAAACTCTTGATCAAGTAAAAACTTGAAAGCAGTTATCATTGATGTCTATATCTATTTATATATCGTGTGTGTATATGGATATACGTAACTCTACACATATATATATATATATATTTTTTTTTTTTTTTTTTGGGGTGCGTTGGGTCTTCGTTGCTGCGCGTGGGCTTTCTCTAGTTGTGGCGAGCAGGGGCTGCTCTTCGTTGTGGTGCGCGGGCTTCTCACTGCGGTGGCTTCTCTTGTTGTGGAGCACAGGCCCTAGGTGCACGGGCTTCAGTAGTCGTGGTGCACAGGCTTAGTTGCTCTGCGGCATGTGGGATCTTCCTGGACCAGGGCTCGAACCTGTGTCCCCTGCATCGGCAGGTGGACTCTCAACCACTGCACCACCAGGGAAGCCCCATTTTTTTTTTTTGTGGTAAGAAAAAATTACTTGTTTACAGGATACTGCCAAAGGACTCGTTCCTTTTTTTTTCTTTCATTAAGAGTTATAGTAAATATGATCATTATGCTTGCTGCTTCTATACTTATTTGACTGTGCATCTAAAAATTAGTCTGGGGCTTCCCTGGTGGCACAGTGGTTAGGAATTCGCCTGTCAATACAGGGGACACAGGTTCGAGCCCTGGTCTGGGAAGATCCCACATGCTGCGGAGCGACTAAGTCCACGCTCCACAACTACTGAAGCCCACACGCCCTAGAGCCCGTGCTCCACAACAAGAGAAGCCACTGCGGTGGGAAGCCCGCGCACCGCAACGAAGAATAGCCCCTGCTCACTGCAGCTAGAGAAGCCTACGCACAGCAATGAAGACCCAACACAGCCATAAATAAATAAATTAATTAAAAATCAATAAATAAAAATTAGTCTGGGGTAGTTAGCCAGTATGCCATATGTAGAATCTCGACTGGCAAATGGTTATATCAAACTGAGAAAACTTTCTGAATGGTAGATGTTTTAATAACAAGGTTAGAAACAATCCAGTCAACGTAATTTTGCACTTTTGTAACAAGTCTTTTTTTGTGGAAGTGACATGCATTAATTAGATTTCTTTAATTAGAATCAATCAGATTTGTCAGATGAGGAGCTAAATGATGATCTTCTGCAGAGTGATAACGAAGACGAAGAAAATTTCAGGTACTCAGCATTAGCTCATTAAAAATGTTCCTTCTGTAACTAAATTTCTAGTGACTAATTTATAATTATAGTGGGATATAAATGATAATGTACCGTATCTTTAACATATGATTATATTGTAAACAGGATATTAATATAACTCTTTGATGTGGAAGCCATATATATTTTTCTATAAATAGATGAACTGTTTAAAGTCAGTGTTGGTCTTGCATTTAATGACCTCTGAGAGGTCTGTTGAGTGTTGGTTATAAAAGTTCAGTACAGGTATATGCACCGCTCTTTTAAAGAATTCCTTTATTTGGACGGGGGGCAGTGGCCCCGCACTCTTAATACTGTTGGTCACAGTTTGATGTTACTGCTTTTGTTTTCATTTTAGACAGTTTTTATCTGTACATATCTAGTAACTGAATTGCCATTTTGAAAACTCCTTTGGACTGTACTTCGCCTCTAGTTGACTATCTGAATATAGTTGTTTTCATCTGTTTGGGCTGCCATAACAAAATATAAAAGGGTAGCTTACAAAGAACAGAAATTTATTTCTCACGGTTCTGGGAGCCGGGAAGTCCTAGGTCGAGGTGCTGGCCTGGTTGGGTTCTAGTGAGGACCCCCAGCCCTCTCACTGTGTACTCACATGGTTGGAAGGTGTGAGGGAGCTCTCTCGGGTCCCTTTTATAAGGGCACTGATCGTATTCAGAGGTTCCACCCTCATGACCTAGGCATCTCCCAAAGGCTTCACCTCCAGACCACCATCACATTGGGTTTTAGGATTCAACACATGAATTTGGAGGGGGCGGGGGCACAAATATTCAGTGCATGGCAATAAAGAATATCTGTTGCTGACATAGTAACGCAATTAGAAGAGGAAGAGGCATTTAGTATACTCTGTTAGGTGGAATAATTTTTTCAGTTTTATGAGGAAACATTTATTGTGAAAATATAGAGACACTTTCTGCTTATAAATGTAGTTAACAAATATATTCCATTCATTGTTGAGCTATAGATTTGTAATAGTTTTTCTAACATAATGGGTAACAAGTTTTAAATTAATTTATTTTGTCAGTTATTTGTTTCCCAGTTCCATTCCGTGACATCATTATTATATTTTGATCTTTTGAGTTAGTTAAATTGCCCTTGAAATAAACCTTTGGAATGCTTTTAGCCATATGTCTTCAAGTGTATGTGGCGTGTTCAATTTTTTGTTAGGATTGGATACTTAATAAGTGTAAACTTAGATTTAGCTACAAAACCTTGTGTTTTAAGTGTTATTATGCATTTTTAATTGTTTGACATTTATCTGTTGTGATTTAACAGGTGAATTATGATTTCTTTTTTTGCAGTTTTAAAACTGCCCTCGTTTATTTTACTCAGAAATTAACTTTTTAAAAAAAATTTGTGGCTAGTATAAACTTTAGTTGAACATGGAAATGTATTTTCATGCAGATTTTTAATATTTTGATTTCTTAAATAGGAGTTTATAGTTTGCGTCATAGATTTAAAAAAGAAGACAAGTTCTTAAAATTCCATCTATGATTTTCTGTTTATAGAGTAATACTCCTAGTTTTACCTGGATGTTTTAGAAAATAGATACCACCCATTTCATTCTGGAAGTTAGAATGAAACGTAGTCTATTTGCTTTCAGTCCTGGACTTTTGCCAGGTAGACCTGTTTCTCATGGTTGCTCTGATTCTCCCAGTCAAATAAGCCGCAGCTCATGATAGAGGGGGCGCCTTATGCAGTAGGAGTCTGGTGCTGGCCCTGTGTACGTGTAGTGCACTGAGCTCTGCGGTGTGCAGGAGGGCTTTGTAGTGCTGGCTTAGTAGGGAGCACATTGAGTTTTGCTTGCAGTCGTTGTTGTCAGTGTGCCTTGAGCAGTCACTGGAGTAACTTTTCACTGGTCTTTCTAACAGTTAACTTATGCAGTGATTTAGTTTTGAGCTTCACTCCAGTTGCCTGCCTTTCTTTGTATTTTTGTCGCCTCTAGTTCTCAGGGTGTCACAATTAGTCTGAATACCACATCTGGCATGGTCACATCGTTTGAACTGTCTGACAACACTAATGACCAGTCTGGAGAACAGGAATCCGAGTATGAACAAGGAGAGGATGAACTCGTTTATCACAAGTCCGATGGATCTGAACTGTATGCTCCTGAGTACCAGGAAGAAGGACAGTATGAAGGCCACGGTGCTGAGCTGGCAGAAGACCACATCGAGTACGCGGGGGAGCCGGAGGAGGAGCCGCTGTACAGCGACGAGGTGTTAGACATCGAGATCAACGAGCCCTTAGATGAGTTCACAGTGAGTCTTTCTCCTTTGTATGGCCGAAGAGAGCATGGCTGCCTGGGTACAGGTTTCTAGACTGATTTGAAATCTGTTTCCCTCCCCTGGGAGGGCGGGAAATTAGACCTTATTATCACTGTCTGCCAGTTTCTTTATCTGCGCTCTGACAAAGTTTGTGTTGACAGCTTGTTTGGCTGGAGGTAATGCTCCTTTGTCATCCTGGAAGGCTGCACAGAATCGTGACCTTGAGGAAGAAAACAGCTTTGTGTGGTGGAGATACACTGTCAATTGTTAGAAGTACTTAATGCAGGGCTTTTATCCAGGCTTTAGACAAGATCTGATAAAGTCCTTCTAAGGTGAAAAGATTATTGACCTGCTAAAGACATCTTTAAGGTGCTAATATTCCAGAGTGATTGATGTCCTGTTCATTCATCCTTTTTTGTAACTGAGAACTGTCTAAACATGAATAAAGAGATTGGAGGTTAGTTTAGGAAATGTCACACAGAATTTGTTATCTGTAATCAGGAAGCAAAGATTGCACTGATTTTTATTTCAGAAAGGTGGTTTTGGTTGGTAGCTTTTTTTTTTTTTTAGGTTGAACTGTCAAGAAAGAAAAAGGTATTAGTGAAAGATTGCTCATCTGTCTTCATGATTTATCATTAAAAAGATTTGTTTTTGAAATAAGCATTAAAAGAAATTTATGTTGGAAGGGCATGACCTCCATAGGTGCAGTAGAATCTTAGGGTTTTCAGGGTGCTGGTCTCCCCCAAGGTACAGTGTGAGTGGGGCTGCTGGAATGGGGTGGAGGCATGCAGCATTAGGGCTAGAGTTCTGCCTTTATCTCTTAATGTTTCCATTCAGAGTAGGTAATTTTTCATTTGAGAAAAAATGTGTGTGTGTGTGTGTGTGTGTGTAGTTTTGAAAGACACTAATCGTTTACGTGGAGCCTTAGAATATTTAGTTCCAAACACAGTTGCGTTTATGTATCGCAGTGTTATTTTTAAGATTTATTCTTTTTGAATGCTTTCTCTTTAGTAGATATAGTAATGAAAAAATATTTCTAGGTTTGGTAAACAGAATCCTGTAAAAGGCATCATGGGTCCTTGTTTTTTCGATAACTCTGTAATGGTTTCTTTTGGTAATAAATCCTTCAGTAGTGTGGACAGGTGCTCTCTGGTTTACTGGTGTGTCCATATACTGTGTTAAAGTGAGACACTGTAAATTAAAATGATTCTTAAAAATTAAGCCAAGGTCTTTAAAAAATGTGCCCCATTATTCCCTGGTTAGAGCGTTTTAGTATTTCTACTGCTCATCCCTAAAATAAGATGGTCAGTCAGTCACATCCCTTGTAAATTCAAAAGCTCAACAGATCTTTACCAGTGTCCAAGCAGTGGGGACGTAAGTATTGCTGAAATATGAAGCATAAAGCGTGGCCCCTGCCTTCTGTGAACTTAGACTTTAGTGGAACAAATCACAGTGTGGAAAGTGCTTGATAGCACTTATACATGGTCACATAAGAGGTATCTCTCACTTTGGTGTTCTTGCAGAGTTTGTTGTAAAGAGAATTTTTAGTAAGTGAGGACTTTCCCTCTCTTATTTTCCAAACTTGAGGTTACATTTAGGCCCCTTGTTGTATAAAATCCAACTTAACTATCCAGCATCTTGTGCCTAAGATTCGCGTATTGAAAAGACAAAAATGCAAATTCATTATACTCACAGTACTTCTCCGCATTAAAATAAATCTTTTCAGAATTAAAAAAAAACCTTAAAGTAAATAAATTTACTTAACTGAACGTGTCCAGATATTTTCACAGAGAGTTGTGAAGTTTAAAGGTACAAGGCGAAGTTAAATGTCTGTGAGCAGTGTCAGCTCACCTCAGTATATCCGGCTTTACAGCCACACTCATTCTTTCCTTTCTTTCCGGTTTCTTTAAGATTATTGGTTTCTTTATAGACATCACAGTGGTAGAATCTGGCACTGCCTCTTCTTTGCATGGGAAGAGAAAAATGGACTTAAGCTGTGAAATACTTTTCTCCAGCTCTGCAGTGCGGGCCTCTTACTGTCTTAGGCTGTCACTGGTGCACAGATTAATTAATTATTCATTATTAGAGTAGCGAACATATGAGTAGATTGCAGTCCTGTGTATCCCAGTGGTATTTTAGTTTATTAAATGGTTTATTTAACTGTGGTTCATGTCCTAGTTAGGACTTGTTAACTCATACTCTAAAGCTAGAATTAACTCTGTACTCATCACGAGTATGTTCTGTCTATTTGAGCTCACATGTAACGTCACAGGGAGGAATTTTGTGTATAACTGGGAGTGGAATCGTAAAATCGCAGAATTTTACAATTGGAAGGGACAATCTTACATATGAAGAAACTGCATTTTCCCATAAAAAGTTGGTAGTAAATTGTGGTGTTCTTTCCTTTCATACTCAAAAAAATTTTTTTTGAATTTTCCTGTCCTAATCTTGAGAGTGAATTGGGATTTGATGTAAAAACTTGTATTCTTGTATTAGGAAGAGATGTATATTATTTATTATTCAACAGAATATGAGAATACTGTCAGATTATTTATACTTTTGAGCACAACCAGATTTACTTAGTGCCTTTAAAGTTAACATAGATTGAGATTTCATAAGACATTGTTCTGTAAAAACAATTTCAGATTGGTAATTTATGTAGTGGACAGCAGATTTTTGTTTCCCAGTGAGAGTTCAGTGGTGTAGACTATTCTCCATTGTATGTTGGCTGACAGTTTTGATTAGCATCGTATGGCCTTATTTGAAATCCGACAGTTCTGCTCTCAGTGAATCATGGGTAGTGATAGTTGCTCTTTTAGGTAGGATGGTAACAGTTTCTTTGGGGAAGTAAAATGCAGTGTGTTTGGACAGTCTTGCGAGACGGTTGTGGGGACTAAGGTGGTCTGTCACCTTGGGTACAGCTGCTGTTCTTTGTAGAGAGACTGTTGGATTCTGTGCAGTAGGGCTGTGCAGGTCCCGCAGCTGGTCCGCTCTTCCTTCCTGCCTATTGTTCACTTGAGCTGGTGGCCAGGGGCACTGGGGAGTTCAGCTCCCCTGGAGTGAATCAGATCTTGTTACTTGTAGTGATACCTGTAGGAGCCCTTCTTTCCTTGCAGTTGTTGTTTCTAGGCAGCTTGCCTGCTTCCTTCCCTATGCCCTCAAGAGATGCCTGCCTGCTGCCATGCCCTTACATTTCATGCAAACCTGGAAGCATCCTTCTGATTCAAGGGAGCGGCTGATGGAGAAACTAATTCTAACATGTAATTTTTTTTTTTTTTTTTTTTGCGGTATGTGGGCCTCTTACTGTTGTGGCCGCTCCCGTTGCGGAGCACAGGCTCTGGATGCGCAGGCTCAGCGGCCATGGTTCTCGGGCCCAGCCTCTCCAAGGCATGTGGGATCTTCTCGGACCGGGGCGCGAACCCGTGTCCCCTGCATCGGCAGGCGGACTCTCAACCACTGCGCCACCAGGGAAGCCCTAACATGTAATTTTAATACAGCTCCTGAGTTGAATTGAATTGCTCATACTTTTGTTGTCTTCTGTTGCTATAAAAATGGTTCGAATTGGGCATGATTCCAGCCCCCGTACTGCTGCTGAGCTGCTCTGTGCAAGCACATACACACTTTCTTTTTAAGATTATATTTCCTTAGTGTTGGATTTGAAGAAGAGCTACTTGTCAGGGCCCTTGGAGGTTGAAGCAGGGTCCGTATCACTCCCTGCAACGATTGGGTTGGCATACTGCTCTCTTGCTCCCATGAACACTCAGGGGAGGCCCCATTCTGGTTTTGTGCTTAGTGCTTTTCTGCTCAGTCTGATAATTGCCATAGTAAAATTTGCTAACATATAACTAAGCATGAGTCATGAAGGTGAAAAGTGCTTGAAAACCCCAAAGCTATATGAGAAAAACTTACTTTCTCTTTAATGGCTGTTAGGATGAAGAATACTTGCAGGCTTGTGGGCAACAAGGGATGAAAGAGCAGGAAGACTGTGTTGCTGAAGAGGAATTAGATGAGATTACTGATTCCCAGGTTGCTCCTGAAACTGAAGAGGTATTTGTTCATCTTTTAAAAAGAGTCCAAAAGTTTGCTGGAGTTTTTTTTTTCTTCCAGATTGAAAATGAGCATCTTTTTAATATTAGCGAAAAGTTGATACATCTCTTCTTTGAAGTATGAGTGTAGTTTAAAAAAAAGAACAAAAACAAAACCCTGAGCTCTCTAGAATCTTTGGACGGTGAGTTCTGGTTAGCTGTGGCTTCCAGATAGCTGTTTGCCCTTTGAGTGTTAAGAATGTTTTTTTGTTTGTTTGTTTGTTTGCTTTTGCGGTACGCGGGCCTCTCACTGCTGTGGCCTCTCCTGCTGCGGAGCACAGGCTCCGAACGCACAGGCTCAGCGGCCATGGCTCACGGGCCCAGCCACTCCGCGGCATGTGGGATCCTCCCAGACCGGGGCACGAACCCGTGTCCCCTGCATCGGCAGGCGGACTCTCAGCCAATGCGCCACCAGGGAAGCCCCTAAGAATGTTTTATGGGAGTGTGGGTAGAAATGTTTTGAAATGCGCAGTATATGTTAGTGCTTTGAAAGGAGTGCTGTAATTATTTCAAATTAGTTAACGTTAGTTAATTTCGACCATTATTCAAAAAATACTGCAGAGTTCCCTGGATTTAGGTGCTGTGTTAGGTATTGAAGAAATAAGGATGATTGAGAAGCTTGGTTCTTGTGCTCAAGGTAATTGCAGCCTCATAAAAGGGAGAGAAGACGTCGGCAAATTCCAGTGATGTAAACATAGAAGTAAACCTCCTGGAAGAGAGGCTCAGGTATATGCTTTAGCAGCTCACACAGGGGGCCTCTCTGGTCGGGTGTGTGTCTTGAGGATGGATTGGGGAACCGGGGTGGGATGTGTTGAGGCTTTATGGAAGAGGTAGCCTGTGAAGTAGGTCTGGAAAAATAGATGTCATTGGATGAATAGAGGTGTGCTCTGAGACGGAGGCTTATAGTTTCTGTTCTCCAACCTTAGAACTTGTCCCATGGGTCAAGCATGTGAGCCACAAAATCATTCTATAGTCTTAGAACTTGTGGGTTAAAATTTTTTTTTTCCTTAATAATGTTTTTTCTCAGTTATTTTCCTTAATACTTTTTTCCCTCTTTTTCCCAAGAGATCATGAAAAGTGGTATTTCACTGGCTTAGGTCATTTCCTTTAGGTCTTACACCAGTGCTTTAGAAACTCAGTATACAAAACATTTGCCCTTATCTGTTCCCTAATAAAATGCTACGACAGAGTATATGATCACGTACAGACACTTTCTGGGACACCCTTGCTTTTCCCCAACGAGCTAAATTTGACTTCTCTTTTTGTGCTTTCTCTCTGTCTCTCTTGCTATTTGAAATAATTTGAAACTTAGAGAAAAGGTAGAATAGTAGAACGCTCCCTTTTCCCAGATTCTTCAATTGTAGGCAAATATATTCAGCCCAAGGAACCAAGACAAAGCTAAAGAAGATGTTAAGTAAGAAATGGTTCTCCTACTGGTGACTGCTCTGTTCTGAGTGATGAGCCACCGAACCGAGGTTCAGGGAGACCAGATTTAAGCGGGTCGTGTTTAGCACCACGTTCCACCCAGTGCAAAGCCAGTATGAGCCTAGATTAGGTCAGACCTGTGAAAGGGTGTTTTGGCAAAAGATCTCTGAGGGAGAAATCTAAGAAGCTGTTAAGGCGTTGGCGGGGACAGACGGAAGTGGCTGTGGAGGTCATTCTGGGGGTGAGTAGTTGAAAGGGAAACCTGGGAATCCAGCGCCCATTAATTAGTTCATTTCCTCTTCATTAGTTTGTAGTATTTTGTAGTTGGAAAATTAATTCCATTGTGTTTTTTTTCCGCCCAGTAATTTATTCTTTCAGCATTTTAGGTAATACTTCTCCTTACTCGGATAATGTATTGTGTTTGTAGCATATTTTAGAGTGAGAAAAGGTTTTGTAGATTTTAAGCTTTAAATGATCTCTGGAGATATAAACTATTTTATTGTAAAGCAGTTAAAGAATAAGAATGCTGGTAGGTGTTATGCTGTTGCTTGGGTGCCTTCGGACACTGATAAGGTATGACTTGTAGATCCAGATGTTTCCGACTTTGGTTCCTGAACTGTATTCATTGAAATATTGAAGCAAAAGTGGATTATGATTAAAAATGGTGATCTTACCTTCCGTTTTCAGTGCCTTCTGAACAGAGACTGAGGGGGAGAGTTATCTTTGGAGGAACATGAACGATCAGACCCAGCCCTCAAGTAAATGAACTCATAACATGTATGAGTTAATATAACAATATCTCAGACATACTTGGGAAGGCTTAATCATCGGGGGAAAAGTTAGATCCCTTTCTTGTACCTTATGCCAGTATTGATCTCAGATTAATTCACACCAAACTTTACATGTATTAGAAGAAAATGTTTTAATAATGGTGTGTTAGCCTTAGGCTTACCTGCAAAACAGAAAACTCACCAAATAGTACAAGTTTATTTCTCATGATGTCAAAAAATTTCAGAAGGCATTTCAGATCTGGTATTGGCCTCACAAGGTAATCAGGTACCCAGGCTTCTTCCAGATTTCCATGGTACAACTCCAGGGCTGCTGGTCTTACCATGGTCCACATCCAAGCAGTGGATTGCAGGAAGACTGAATGAGACCATGCCCACCCTTTGAAGACATGTCCCAGAGTTCTCAAACAACACTGTGTAAACATCTCATGAGTTACGTCTTAGTTACGTGGCTGTACCTCACAGCAAAGGAGACTGGTGAATATAGTGTTTTATTAGGTGACAGCATATTCAGTTAAAGCTGGGAGTTTCATGATTAAGGACATGATAGAGAATGAGTAAAAATGAGTACCAAGCTGTCTTGGTTTCACTACTCTGCTACTCTTGGTATTGGGCCTTTTTAAGCCGTAAAGGAAAAGAATGATTTGATCATACAGAAGTACCCCAAAACACTATAAACAAGTTTAGAAAGTCATAGAGAAATACCCCAAAACACTATAGACAAGTTTAGACAATATGAGGAAATATTTACACATGAGCCTAAGAATTAGTATATGTAGTAAAGTTAATATGTTCGGTATGGAAGAGTTAATATATCAGTATGTTCCGTATATACAGATGAGCACTCCTGTAGAAAGAAGGGCAAATAATGTGAGAAAGTAATCCAAAAATAACATAAGCAAATGATCACTAAGTATATAAAATATATTCAATAAAATAAAAATTATAACAGTTGAGAATTCTAACCTGTCTTAATATTGGCAAAAATCAAAATTATTGGTCAGGTATTTTTTCTGTTGGGGGGATTATTTTGGAAATATTGACTGCCAGAAGAATTTTCCACAATTCTGTCATGTCTCTGCATGTTTGGGGGAGCAAAGCACCTCCTTTGTTCCCGACAGTCTTTTCAAGGATGTTTTTGTAGCAGCATCTAGGAAAGACGTATCTTTCTCTGGAGTAGGGGGCAGCCATGCCTTCTGCTCATTATAACAGTTCCCTAAACTCAGTGCCCCTCCTGTAATACAGCTACCTTTGCACAGGGTCACCTGGCCCTCTTTGTCAGATGGCCCAATGGGAATTGGGGCTTAGGGAGCTGGACCCAAATGCTACTGCAGTTGTTAAGAGTAATAAATTGTCCTAGTCTGTGGCTGAGAGTCTCGTGCCTTCTCACAGCCTCCATGAAACAGTGGCAGGCTACCTTATTAACTTGCAAGAAGAGTAAAATTGCAGACCCTACACTGTTCGTGACAGTATCAAAAGCCTGAAAGTCCTTTGGCTCAATAATTCCACTTTGATGAAGTTATCCAAGAGTTAATCTAAGATGTGTTGTTCAAGGATACATGAAGTGGGTATTTGCTTGCAGCGTTGAAAATAAGTGGAACCAATGTAAATAGAGTTTTCTAAAAGGTTGAATAAATGATGGTCAGGGGACTGCAGGTTGCCAAAGGATGCCCTTGCTCTATTGGACATGGAAAGAGGCTCGTGATGCGTTAAGTGAAAAGAGCAGGCTAACAGATTTCCTCCCCTTAGGTTCCTCCATAGCTTTGCATGTTTAAATGTGTGTGTGTGTGACTCTCAAACACGTGTCTGGATGGATAAAGACAAATGGTGATAGTGATCACCTCTGGATGGTGGGATTATTTTATACTCTCTGTGTCAAATATTTTAAAATGTTTTTGCCACGAATAAAATAACTTTTGTGAACAGGGAAATACAGAGAGGTTAAAATTTGACCCTTGGTGATTTGGAGGGGAAAGAAGTAGAATGCGTTTGTTTAACTCCTGTGATTTCTAGTTGCTGCTAACTCACTTGAAACATCTTAATGCTTGTTTTCTATGTGACTCTTTTTATAGAGGAGAAGGTAAACTCTCATCCAGATTACATAGTTTATACCATCTGTTAAGAGGTATATTATCTGCCTTTTCTTTTAAGCTGTATGTTCCATAATTTAATTTTATATGTAGTATTTAAAAATATTTTTAAAAAGTCACTCACACATTTTCCTTATCCTTTGTCCTTGATTGTTGGTTTGTTTATTACCTTGTTTTTGTTGCTTGTTTTTGTACTGACTGAAAATTCTTTGTATTGCTCTTTGCTCTCAGGACTTAATAGTCCTTCTTGGAGGCAGGTGTTGTGCTGGTCTTTTCTCCTGGCAACAGATGTCTTGGGCTTGTTTTCTTCCTCATAGTGGAATCGCTGAATGTCAGTCGAAGAGATCATTATTGAGAACTTGTATGCACGGTACTGTTGTGGGTGCTGGGAGGTATTATTTCAGTACCTTTTGGTAGGCTTTGCTTTTGGAGGGCTGTCCTTCCATCCTTTTTAGTAGTATGAATATATAGTCCTCAGGGAAGAGCAGCAGTTTTATTTTGCCGCATACACCTGTGTTTTGGTGTCTTCCTAGTTTTTTGACCCATTTTCTTAAATTAACTGCAGCGTGTTGATGAACCAAACCTTTGCACTCCACCTTGCGTTGCAGCGCTCACGGCTCTGGGTTGCTTAAGACGGAGGTGGAAGGCATGTTGCAGTTTTTCAGATGACTTCTTTCTAGGAGTTATGTTTAAGTACACATTAGAATCTGAATTATGGAACTAAAAGGTAATTTCAGTTGAAAGGTCTATTTTCAGTGGCTCCTTTTATTTAACTAATGTTCTTCCTTGGTCAATACAGAGGAATCACTGTACTCGAAACAAATGAGAAAGACCCCATTATGAAGACTAGCCCCCAGGCCTTCCTGCTTGCACAGCCACTTCAGTGTCAGTGGCGCTCTTGTCTTCAGACATGGTTAAAAAGGTTTTGGCTTGTACAGAGGAACGAGTGAGAAGTTTAAAAATATCTTTGCACTAGTTAAATTTGAAACTTTTAAAATTGTGATAACATTTACATTCAGTGATAGGCATAGATCTGAGGTTCAGTGTTTTGATACATCCCAGTTACTATCCTTCTGTTGGTGAGAAACAGTTCATCACCCCAGAAAATTCCCCCTTGTTTCTTTCTAGTCTGTCCTGACTCCTCTCAGAGGCAAGCCGTGTTCTTAGTTCTGTTGACTTAAATTAGTCTTTCCTAGTCTAGAACTTCATGTAAATGTAATCATACATTTATGCAGTCAGTTTGTGATGATGTAATGCTGTGTGTCTAGCTACTTTTGCTCACCGTAATGTTTTTGAGTTTCATCCAAGTGGTTGTGTATGTCAGTAGTCAACAGTTCATTCCATTTTATGGATATACCTTATTTGTGTTCTCCTGATAATAGATATTTGGGTTGTTTCCAGTTTTGTTTTTGTTATTATGAATAACTCAAAGCTTATTTTACACATCGTTTTGTGGATGTAGTTTTTCGTTTCCCTTGGCATTAACTAGGAGTGGAATTACTGAGACAGGGTAGCAGTGTGTTTAATGCTATAAGAAACAGCCGAATGATTTTCCAAAGTGTTTGTACCATTTATACTCCCACCAGTCATGTGTGAGAGTCTCAGTTCTCCCATTAGTTTATCTAGTTTTTGTACCATTATTCGTTGTAAAGGCTTTCCCATTGAGTTGCCTTAGTGCTTATGTTGAGAATCAATTGACCACTTAAGTTTAGGCCTCTTTCTGGAATCTCTTTTTTGTTCTATTGCCAATACTACACTATCTTGATTACTGTGGCATGAAATCAGGAAGTGTAATTCACCAGTTTTGTTCCCTTTTCAAGATTGTTTTGGCTATTCTCAGTCCTTTGAATTTTGCATATAAATTCTGTAATTCACTTGTCAATATCTATTAAAAATCCGGTTGGGGTTTTTATGAAAATTACATTGTATCTTTAGATCATATTGGGGGAAAACTAACATCGTAATAACCATGTTGCCTGTTGATAAACACAGTTTATTTCTTTCTACTAGTTTTTTTCTTTCTTTCTTTTGCTGCGATCTCCAGCGCTATGTAGAATAGAAACATTGAGGGCACTGGTTTTTGCCTTGTTCTTCATAGTAGGTGTAAAATATTCAATATTTCATCAAGTAAGTAATATAAGCTACTTGGAGGTTTTTCAGTCAAATTGAAGTTCTTTTCTATGTCTAGTTTGCTGAGATTTTTTTTTTTAAATCAGAAGTGAGTGTTGAATTTTGTCAATGCTTTTTCTGCATCTGTTGAGATAATCTTGTGACTTTTATCCCCCGTTTTATTAATGTGAATTAAATTGGCTTTAAAAACTATTAACTATATTCCCAAATTAATTTCCATTTTGCAGGTTTTTCCATTAATGTCCTCTTTCTATTTTGGGATCCAGTCCAGGGCACCACATTGTTGTCTTGTCTCCTCTGGTCTGTAATAGTTTGTTGGTCTTTCCTTGAGTTTCACGACCTTGACAGTCTAAAGAAGTACTGGCCAGGTGTCCTGTGGAATGTCTCCCAACCTGGGCTCGTCTGATGTTTTTCTCATGATTATACTGGGGTTATGGGTTTTTGGAAAGAATACCGTGGAGTTTAGGTGTCCTCATTCCATCATACCACTGGGTACAGGACCTCCCTGGCAATGTCAGCCTTGATTATGTGGTGATGTGGCCTTTGCCAGTTAAAGATAGTAATTCTGTAAAGTTACTGTCTTTCACTTTCTGTGCTCTCTTCTTTGGAAGCAAGTAACTAAGTCTAGTCTGCACCCAAGGCGAGGGAGAGGAGGGACTTAAGGTCCACTCCTGGAGGAGGGGAGAGTATGTACATATATTTGGAATTCTTCTCAAAGTAAGATTTGTTAAATTGATTTTTGAATGTTAAATCAACCTTATGCTTCCGGCTAAACTTCACTTGGTGGTGACAAATTTTCCTTTTATTTTTTGCTGGATTCCATGTGCTTTTATTTTCTTAAGGACTTTTGTGTCTGTATTCACGAAGGAGATTGGTCTGTAATTTTCTTCTCTTGTAATTTTTGCACAATTTAATTGCTCAGTCTTTCCAGCTTGTAAATTTTAACTGTTGGTAGAAATAGATACTTTTTGTATTTCATGATATAGTAAAGAAGTATCCTCTGTCAAATATTTTGTAAGCACTAAAAACTATTGGGAAGTTTTTTAAAGCAGTGTTCTCTATAGTTGTTTTCTATTGGGTTGGCCAAAGAGTTCCTTCAGTTTTTAAAGTAAAAATAAAAGACACATTTTTCATGTTCATCAAGAACTTTATTGAACAGCACATTCACCCTTTTGTTCCACTACCTTCTGCCAAGAACTGCAAATAACTGTACCAGGTGCCCTTTACAGTCTTCCAGGGAATTGAAATGTTTTCCATTAAGAGAAGTTTGTAAATGGAAATCTGAAGATGCAATGTCTGGTGAATACGACAGATGAATTAGAACTTCCCAGCCAAGCTGTTAACAGTTTTTGCCTGGTCATCAAAGAAACCTGCGGTCTTGTGTTACCCTGATGGAAGATTATGTGTTTTCTGTTGACTAATTCCAGATGCTTTTCGTCAAGTGCTGCTTTCGGTTGGTCTAATTGGGAGCAGTACTTGTTGGAATTAATTGTTTGGTTTTCCGGAAGGAACTCATAATGGAGGACTCCATTCCAATCCCACCATATACACAACGTCACCTTCTCTGGATGAAGACTGGCCTTGGCGTGGTTGGTGGTGGTTCATTTCGCTTGCCCTGCGATTTCTTCCATTCCACATTATTGTACAGTATCCACTATTCGTCGCCCGTCACAATTTGTTTTAAAACGGAACGTTTTCACTGCAGTTAAGTAGAGAATTGCATGCAGAAATAGGTCAGGAAGGTTTTTTTGCTTAACTTAACCAAGCTGGTGCAAATGATTTTCAGCACTCGTTTGGATATTTTGAGTATGTCGGCTGTCTCCCACTTGGTATAACATTGATTGTTCTCAATTAATGTCTTGATTTGATCGCTGTCAACTTCATCTGGGCTACCCGACCCTGGAGCATGGTCAACGGAGAAATCTCCAGCACGAAACTTCGCAAACCACTTTTGACACGTTCGATCAGTCACAGCACCTTCTCCATACACTGCACAACTGCACAAATCATGTTTTGCATTTCAGTTGCGTTTCTGCCTTTCTTGAAATAATAAAGCATAATATGCCAAAAATGTTGCTTTTTGTCTTCCATCTTCAGTATTAAAATGGCTACACAAAAATTCAACAGTTTTGATACTTTTTTTTTTTTTTATGCATGCTGATATGACAGCTGTCACAATACAGTCTAACAAAATTGTTTTTTTTTTTTTTTTTTTTTTTTTTTTTTATGCGTTACGCGGGCCTCTCACTGTTGTGGCCTCTCCCGTTGCGGAGGACAGGCTCCGGACGCGCAGGCTCAGCGGCCATGGCTCACGGGCCCAGCCGCTCCGCGGCATGTGGGATCCTCCCAGACCGGGGCACGAACCCGTGTCCCCTGCATCGGCAGGCGGACTCTCAACCACTGCGCCACCAGGGAAGCCCAACAAAATTGTTTTGAATGACGTTAGAGACAACTACGTGCTCCTGGAGCCACCTTACAGGAAAAACCAAACGAACTTTTTGGCCCACCCAGTATATATGATAAGACTTTAGTGGACTTGGCTATTTTTAAAGAACTTTCATGATGGTTTTCATATGCACCCTCTGTTAAGCATTACAACTACATGTTTCAGGTTTTCAGGATAATTAAATAGCTAAAGATCAAACCTCCAAATATTTCTGGCAGTGTCTATAATGAAATCAGAGATTTACATACGTATTTAAATTCTTACAAAATATAATCTTAGGCTAATTAAATTATTATATTGTTATCCAGCACCACCCTTCAGTGGAATTTTAGTTGTGAATGGAATATTGTGAATATGTATGAATGTTCCATTCATAAGTATCTCTCTGCAGAGAAAGTCAGCATTTTGGCAGGTAGGTTAGTTAGTTAATTCTATAAGCACATAGGCAAAGGAGATGCCCAGTATTTAGAGTAAGAGGTAGTGACCAGTGGCTGAAGGAGCGAGTCTAGCTTAGTGAATGTTGCCAGGTGGCCTGCACTTGAGGCAACTGAGACCAGGCAGTGTTTCAGTTTTAGCTCAGGGCTTGTATAATCCTTGATGTAGTTCAAAGCTGAAGTGGACCCTGCGACTTGGACCAGAAGTTTGCATTCTAGGACATTCCATCTCTCAAAAAGCTCCCTTGTGCCATCCTTTTTGTAGTCAGGCCCTCCCTCCATTCCTAATCACGGGTAACCAGTGCAGTTTTGTTTCTTGGAGAGTGTCATATATGTGGAATTGTCGCAGAGCATCACCTTTTGAGTGATAAACCTTTTGACTTCTCTCAGTCAGCACGATGCCTTTGTGATTGCATCCCAGTTGTTGTATCAGTAGTTCATTCCTTTTTATGGCCGAAAGAGCATTCCATGGTTTGGATGCACCATAGTTCGTATATCCATTCACTATTGTTTCTGTTTTCGGTGATCCAAAAGAGAACTGTAAACATTTTCCTGTAGGTTTTTTTTTTTTTTTTTTTTTTTTTTTTTTGCGGTACGCGGGCCTCTCACTGCTGTGGCCTCTCCCGCTGCGGAGCAACAGGCTCCGGACGCGCAGGCTCAGCGGCCATGGCCCACGGACCCAGCCGCTCCGCGGCACGTGGGATCCCCCCACACCGGGGCACGAACCCGTGTCCCCTGCATCGGCAGGCGGACTCCCAACCACTGCGCCACCAGGGAAGCCCTTTCCTGTAGGTTTTTACGTGAAATGACTATTGTAATAGAATCTTTGCTTTATTGGTAGTGATTTCCTTTCCTCCTCTGTGGCCTTGCTACTTAAAGTGTGTTCTGTGGACCTGCACGTTGGCTTCACTTGGAGCTTCTTGGAAATACAGAATATCAGACCCTACCCTGGACCTGTGGAATCAGAATCTGCATCTTAGCAGGATTCCCAGTGATCGGTATAAACCTTGAATTTGAGAAGCACTGCTCTGGAGCATTAATGGCGGTGGAGAAGAGTATTTTGTAAGTGAGTTGACGTTTGCTCAGTTTGAATGTAGTGCAGCACAAACATAGCTGGGTCCATCTCGCACGTCACTCGTTCTTGGTTGCAGATATTCAGTAAGACAGAAGTAATCGTATTAAACCAACAAAATGCCAACATTTTGGTACTTTAAAATTCTGTAGTGGAGGGGCTTCCCTGGTGGTGCAGTGGTTAAGAATCTGCCTGCCATTGCAGGGGACACGGGTTTGAGCCCTGGTCCGGGAAGATCCCACATGCCGCGGAGCAACTAAGCCCGTGTGCCACAACTACTGAGCTCGTGTGCCGCAACTACTGAAGCCCACGCGCCTACAGCCTGTGCTTGGCAACAAGAGAAGCCACTGCAATGAGAAGCCCGCGCACTGCAACAAAGAGAGTAGCCCCCACTTGCTGCAACTAGAGAAAGCCTGCACACGGCCACGAAGACCCAGCGCAGCCAAAAATAAATTAATTAATTAATGAAAAAAATTCTATAATGGACTTCCCTGGTGGTGCAGTGGTTAAGAATCTGCCTGCCCATGCAGGGGACACAGGTTCGATCCCTGGTCCAGGAAGATCCCACGTGCCACAGAGCAACTAAGTCCGTGCGCCACAACTGTGTTCTAGAGCCCGCAAGCCACAACTACTGAAGCCCCCGCGCCTAGAGCCCGTGCTCCACAACAAGAGAGGCCACCCTAATGAGAAGCCTGTGCACCGCAACCAAGAGTAGCCCCCGCCCGCCGCAACTAGAGAAGTCCCACGCGCAGCAACAAAGACCCAACACAGCCAAAAATAAATAAGTAAAATAAATTAAAAAAAAAAGAAATGGACTAAAATTAAAAACAAAAAATTCTATAGTATGCTGAGTATCAGAATACTGAAAAGTGCTTTTGCAATCATTAGACTAAAAGTTACAGTTTACATTCATTATTTTATTTTCAGGCATTTGATTCTCTACTTTAGGGTTTATAGCAATGAGTGTGTGCATTTTTTACACGGAAAATGTTGGGGAAAGAATCCAAAATGATTGTATCTTTTTTTTTCTTGCACACTTTCTAATGAAGTAGTTCATATTTGTTTCTGTTAAGAGTAAAGGACCTGTAGGAATTATGAATGATGAGACTAAAGGAGTAGTTTCTGGGTCTTTTTTTTTTTTTTCAAGTTTACCAGAAGTCTAAGTGAACCTAACGGTCAGAAGGTACCTACCTTATTACCTAACAGTAGGTCACTAAGATGTAACATGAGGTGAAAGTGATTAGTGTCAAAAGGAACATGAGTTATACAGAAAGAATTGATGAAGAAATTACTTTTAGTTTGGGACCAGATTGGGCAGAATTTTTATAGGAATCCTGATGTAATGAAATATAAGATGAAAACTGGTTTTAGTGTGATGTGAATTAGGAAAAAAATGGTTTTATGGTTAATAATCTGAGCCAGAGGTGGTAGTGAGCGAGCACTAGGCAGTGGAACGAAGTAGAAAGGGGTGAGAAATGTTACAGGAAAGATTATGGAGGCTGAAAAAAACCAGATCAACCCAATAGCAGATTTGGAGCGCTTGCCTGGCATTGAAAGTCAAAGTAGATGGGGTCAGGAATTACGGGAAATGTGGAGCCTGTTTAACGGGAAGGAGTGTGCTGTCATCTAATGTGAGTTACAGGGTGGGTTATATGCTAATAAGCTCATGGAACGCTAGTGTTAATTTAATTAATATATTGAACTTTGTTTAGCTCTGAATTAGACTCCAGGCCAGCAGGGATTTTTGGAATTCATGTTTGTTCTCTTAGAAGTATAAGTAGTAACAATGTGTAAGACTTTGTTTATTAACCAGGAGTAGGAATTTGAATTTTTTCTAACATTGTTAATTTTTAATGTTTGAGATTTTGTCTCCTGGGATCAGTTTAATGTTTCACATGGCTTTACAAATAGGACATTTTACAGTATTTTTACATCTTAAATATAAAGAGCTTTTATGTGTGCATACACATATGTGTATACATAACCATTATTCAGTATTTAATTCAAAAGAATATGAACTCACTTTCCCTCTTGCTTTTTGTATGTCTGCAATGTAGGGAGGCATGGAAACTTTGGAGCTGCAGAAGGACATGAAAGAGGAGTCAGATGAAGAAGAGGATGATGATGAAGAATCTGGACGATTACGTTTCAAAACTGAAAGGAAAGAAGGAACAATTATTAGGCTCTCAGATGTAACTAGAGAGAGAAGGAACATTCCAGAAACTTTGGGTAACGTTTTTTGCCTGTCTCCCATCCTTCACTCCCATTTCAACTTCCTCCATAGTACTGTTACGATTAACGAAACAGATAAAAAAAAGTTGCCTTTATAGAGTATTATGCATGGCATTTACAGGGTGGATGGTCGTTGCGAGGTGAGAGCTGAGTTACGGTGCTGTACAGGTCAGTCTATAAACATGACTTGTCTTCTGGATTAAAACATGTTTGAATAAAATATTTGATTTTTTTAAAAATAGTTTTTCTTTTGGAGTCTGTGGCTGCTCTCATGCATACTGTGCGGTTCCTGGCTGGCTCTGGGAAGGTGGTGTGGGGTGGTGCGGGGTCATTTTACCCTTCCTGAGACTGTTGCCAGGGCTAATTCTGGGCCAGACTTTTTATTTTGTACGTTTTAGTGTTATCATAACCATCTCTTTTTGCTGCTGTTCATCTGTATGCCATTCCTCTCAGTGTTTAATGAGACAAGATGACTTGTTTGTAGCACAGTCAGTTGAACATCACTCCTGTTACAGACCTACTGCAGGCTGTTGCTAATCAGAGCCTTTTCCAGTATTGACCCCCCGCCCCCTCTCGTCTGTGGCTCTGTCTAGTGCCCATTGCAAAGAATAAAGCAGTGGTTCTCACATTTGAGCGGCAGAATCACCCAGAAGACGTGTTAAAACACGTATTTCTGGATGCACTCTCAGCTGTTCTGATTCGGTAGCTTTAGGGTGGGGCCCAGGGAAGTTGCGTTTCTGGTGCGTTCCCGGGTAATGCCGTTCCTGTTGCTCTGGGACCCATACTTTGAGAGCCACTGGGATATTGTCCCGTACTCCAAGGAGGAGGGTAGGAGGGTGGAAGGATGGAAGGGCAGAGGGTGGTTGTTCTTGTTCTCTGGTCTTGGTCAAAGTAAAAGTCAAGAAACTAACCATTAGTTACTACCTTTATTACTTCATAAAAGTGTTATTTGTAACCGTTTTCAGTCGAAACCCTGAGCATGTGTCTTTAAGTGGCAGATAGGAATTCTCTGTCAGGGCACTAAGCTCACAAGATGCCAAAGTTAACAGTAGTGAGCCAGTCTTACCATGTTCCTTTACTGAGTGAGGTTTGTGGAAAGGTTGACCTAGAGACTTAGTGTTCTCCATTTCTTCTCCCTCCAGTTTCCTCCTTCTACCTTTTGGCCCAGGATTTCCCTAGACTGTTCTTAAGTTATGGTATAAAGTTGCCGGTTAGTCTGAACCAGTACACCATAGGTTTCTAAGAAAGCAGAGCTGAGAAGTTGGGCTTGGGTAAAAGGAGATGAATCAAAGGTCTTAAAACGGGGATGAAAAGACCAAACGTATCCGTCAGCAGGAGTAATTGGTAACATTACAGAACAAGTTTATTGGAATAGATAGACATCTCAATCTTGGGCTAGGATAAGATGAACGAAGGAAAGATGGCGCCCCTGGCTGAACACCAGAGGGCAATGGGCAGCGGCTTATTAGGGAAGGAGGGTGGCATGTGGGGCGGGTGGTGGTGGTGAATCATCCCTTTTCTGCTTCTGTGTAGCTGGCCTGTGGCTTTGTTACATAAATTGGGGAACATACGTGTCAAATCTTAATAATTGGGATAGCTACACGTTCTAAGGATGTGAAATCACTTCACAGACACCATCAGGAATGGTGGCCTTCCCTCTCTGCAGCCAGCTCCTTATGGGCCCTGGTGCATTTCATGGATCACCCTCCCCGCATCCTCAGTGCCCTTGCTTCTCCCGTCCCCTGGTCCTCAGCTACGGTCTTCTCATCTCTTTTCACTTTACCTTGACCCAAGCACTGACACGTTCTGAAATGTCCTGCTTGCCTGTGTTCATAATTTGTACTTGTTTCATTCCTGCATCTCTTTCTTTTCAGGATCTTTGCCTCATTTCATTCTTTTCAGGGTCATTTGTCCTTCCTTAACTGAAAAGAATTTGTGTCGAATCTTTTTTTTTTTTTCCTTTTTTTCTTTTTAGGGCATTTCTCAGTTGCTATAGTCATGTCATCCTGAGACAGGAGGGTGGAAGGTGGGTAGTGATGGGCAGGTTGGCCCTTTACATATGGGCAGAGAGGGCCTGGGGTTCTTAGAGGCAGAGTATCTGAAGCATAAACAGTTTGACCATTTACCATTTTTTTAAATGTTAAGAAAAAAGGCTTTAAATGTATTTGTGCAGAATGTGATTCTTTGGCTAGATAATAGGGCAAGTAAAAATGATACTTAAAAGTATCTTTCTCTGTTCCCTGTTTGTAAGCCCTAACTTAAGAAAGCTTAGTGTTTGAAAACATGAGTTTTCTAGTAACTGAAAAGTTAGGATTATTCCCAGTACAAAAACGATTTTTCTGTTCATTTTAGAGATTGGTTTCCTTAAGCAGTGAGCTCCCTTATTTCCTTAAGACCCCTCCCCCCAACAAAAGGTTAATTTTATATAGAAGAAGAATATTCAGTGAGAAAGAGAAGCTACTACAGTATTTGGTATACTAGAAATTCACATAAACTTGTTCTCATCACTTTGTATACTCCTGGTGATAGAAATATCAGTTTCAGGTTCTGTATACAGATGCTTGCACTTACTTGATTGTATAAAGCTGCTTACCTACCTTTGTAATGGAATTGAAATACCTTGCTGCCGGAGTATATATGTCGTCTCATATGATATGTGTTTCTTGACAAATGGTGTCTTTTAACATTCTGAATACAAATAAAAACAATTATTTTGTGATATCATTGATTAATGTTAAGAACACTCCACTCTAAAAAGAATGAAATGATGGTCTGGCATCCCCCATTTCTGACCCTTCCATCTGCATGTGGACTAGTGAGTTCTTTTCAAAATCTGGAAGGGCATTTGGTCACTTTTGGTCGTCTTTACATTCAAATATATGATGTCATCCTTAAATATGAAGAACACTAATTCATATTTATGACAGTCTTGACCATTGTAGAACCTAATTCACAGTTGTTGATCTGTATTTTGAATTACAGATTGGATTAGATATGGAATTATGGGCTTTTACCTGAGTTATGATCTTAAGTAGTGAGCTTTTATCCTCAACCAGGATTCTGGGAATTAAATACCTTAGAGAAAATGTGACTGTTTCTCAGTTTTCCCAAGGATGGTACAAAACTACGTACTTAGGAAATACATTCATTCATTACATAAAAAGGACCCCATTGGGTAAAAGGGCTTAATTCTCTCACAGAATGCAGTTGAGAAGGGTTTCTAGCACATGCATGTGTAAGGGAAAGATTTATTTTGAATGGAAATGTCAAAAGCCATCTCTAAAACGTGGGTGTCATTGACCGGTTACCCTGAAGTGTCAGCACAGCAGTTCAGAGCTGCCAGTTCTTTTGCCCTAGGAGGTGGACCTCAGATTCTCTTTGGAAGCAGTACAAACAATAAATGAAAGACTATGTTTATTTTAGTTAGGCTTTGACAGTTCATTCTGTATGAGGAGGCACCTAGATTTTGCCGTGTCCTCAGTTTCACTGGCACATGTAATATGTTAAACCATGTTTTACTGCTTTAACCTGAAGACCGTCGTTGTTATGCCCACATAAAGTCCTCTTGAAATAATGTCCTCGGCTAATTTTGCTTAAGGCAAAGGATCTTTGGGAAAAATATTTTCATCTAGTAATAAACAGTTTAAGGTCACCTAGTACCAGCAATAGGATACTGCCTTCAGTTTACACGATGGTCCTTGTATTTGCAAGATTTTCACAAATTTCTTGATTCAGTTATCTGTTTAAAAAAGAAAAAAACTCAGACTGTCATTTGTTTTTATCTTGCCAAGTAAACTGTTTTATAGATATTCATTATGTATTAGTTCAACTATTATGAAATTATTTATATGTAAATATGTTTTTCTTAAGCACATTTTATAAAGGGACAACACTGTAAAACCTTGTTACATTGAGCTATATCTCTTTACTTTGTAATATGGACATAGTTCAGAAAACACTTAAAGGGAAATTAACATTTCAGTTGAAGTTACAAATGTAATTTCCATCCTGTCATATTTTGGTGACCTTTTGTGACAGCTTGTCTCAATTGGAGGAAAGCATTTTTACTTGCTGATTAAAGATGTCATTTGAAACCATTTTATTACTGGGGATAGTGAAATTAATCTTGACACTTAGAACCACTAGCAAAACAATTGCTGATTCACTGCATAAAATGTGTATGTGAACCAGTCATGTAGTCAAGATGAGAATAAAAGTGTGTGCTTGTTAAGAAGAGATTAAATTTTCTTTTGTATGGAGTCAAAGATTCATTTGAAAGGGAGGGGAATACCATAGAAACAATTTCAAGAAAATGAAATGTGGCTTAGAGGTTTTGGAAGAGTTTGGAGATGATTATGGAATCCAAGGTAGGAGATAAACTGGTAATATTTAAAATTTACCCTTCACTGTGGAAGAGGGCATAACGATCCTTCTTAGTAGAATTCAGTGAAATCTTTAGAAGGTATTCATTTATCAATGGAAGATATATTATCATAACTTAGATAATATTTTAAAATAAAGGAACCGTGTTTGAATAAGTTAGCATTTTTCTTCTAGGAGTTCAGAATAATGTGCCAACTGAAGTTTCTTAGGGCCAGAGCCTATATGTTTCTCGTATCCCTTAAGCATTGGTCAGAGAGGTGAGCAGCCCCTACTGGGTGTCCCAGAAATATCTGCATTAATGGGTTTTTTTCTTTTCTGGCTTTGCTCTCATTTGCTGTAGCTTCCCTATCAGACTGCATGGGTATAAGCCTTTCTTCACAGAGTAAAGTTGTTATTTAAAAAAAAAATAAATCTGAAAATCTGAAATGACAGTATTAAATAAGTTTCCATTTTTTATGAAATTAAGTATTTGACTCGAGAGTGATTTTATTAGTTCTGCTTTTAAAGCAGAACAATCAGGAGTTTGTCATTTTTGAGTCTCTGTGTCACTGTGTATTATCTAATACTTGTCCTGGTTCCGCTTAGAAGAGTGTCCTGGTGTAAGACTGGGGGAGCCAGGTCTTGACCAGCGTCATCCGCCATCGCTGCAAGATGCCTGGCAGATTAAGGGCGGTGGTTGGGTTGAACTTCAGCTCCTTCTTTTTAGCTTCCCTCAGCACAAATGAAAACACTTTAAAATTTACAGGCGATCCTTGTATTTTATTACAAGGGAAAGGCATGTCTTCCATTTAACTGGTCTCACTCATGGGGCCTGAGTGTCTCTGTGATTGTATCCTACTTGATGCTGCTAGTTGAGTAGTTCGTAGTGGGTGAAGCACTCGCTGTTCCTAAGTTTCATTGTCATGTAGTTCTTTCCTGTTTTTCCCTATAAATCTGATTTAGGCTCTTCGAAGGTATCTAACACATATGCATCTTTTCAAATAGAGCTTTCAGCAGAAGCCAAAGCTGCGTTGCTTGAATTCGAAGAAAGGGAGCGACAGCATAAACAGGGCCGCTACGGCTCAAGGCGGGGAGGAAGGAGAGGAGGTTCGTCCATGTGTCGTGGAGTGGGAGACCAGAGGAGAGAGAACAGTGAGAGGGGAAGAGCCAAGGATCACAGGCCCGCCCTGCTGCCCACACAGCCACCTGTGGTGGTAAGTTGTGTAGTTTCATTGTGGGAGCTTTTGCAACTTCAGATGAAAATACGCTTTTGTGTGGGTATCATATTTTGCATTTATCTTAGTCTGAAATTAAAATTGAGTAAAAGGCATAATGGCTCAAGTTTCTTTGTAATCTATAGTATGATTTCGTGTATGGTCACACACATTCAGTCCTCTAGTATTCAGGTAGTGCAAGCTAATTCTCTGCACACTGCTGATAAAGAGAGAGGCGATAAGGAGACCTGGTGTCCTCCCGTGGCCGAACCACAGGGGAGCCTTGCTTTTACCTTCTGCTTGTGGAGACGTGCTGCTCCTGCGAGCACCGTTCTGAAAATGCTGAACGTCTTACATCTAGAATCTGGCAGTAATGGCGTATTTTATAAAATATTTTTTCTTATACACTGCTTACCGTAGGTTTTTCCTTAAATGTAGCAGTTTCTCTTACAAGTAACTATCATATCCTATCCATAAAAATGGAGATTGTCATATCCATAAAAAGTTTTCATAATTTAGGAAGAAATCAAGTACTTGTAATTTCAGCTTCATTTGAATTTCCTCTGTATTTCAAAGACGAGACATCTCAGGAATAAAGACAGGAATTGTAGTGATTTTTTGTTGTTGTTATTCCTTCAGTTAGCTTCAGGATTTTATAGCTTTTTCCTTCAGAAGTCAGCCTTCACGGACAGATTCATTTAATATAAATATGTGTCCACGCTGTCTACCCTCCTACATTATTATCTGAGTTTAGGGGAGAACCACACTTTGCCTCCGTGTACAAATGTTATGTTTTAGGAGGCATTCATTTGTGAAATAACAAAATAGAAAAGACGACTTACTGTTTTTTTTTATTATTATTACTTTTAATTAGTTTTTATTGGAGTATGGTTGCTTTGCAGTGTTGTGTTAGCCTCCACTGCACGACAGAATGACTCAGCCGTGCACATACAGATATCCCCTCCCTTTTGGACTTCCCTCCCATTTAGGTTACCACAGTGCGTTAGGTAGAGTTCCCTGTGCTGTACGGTGCGTTCCCATCAGTTGTCTATTGTATACGTAGTATCAATAATGTAAATGTGTCAATCCCAGTCTCCCAGTTCCTCCCACTCTACTCCTTTCCCCCTTGGTATCCATACATTTGTCCTCTAAGGATGACTTAACTGTTTTAGCATGAGAATTCTAATTTTGATCTACAGGGAAGAGAGGCAGGTGGCTTGATTACAGCATAAAGAGGTTGGTGATATTAATAACTACTGTCTGCTCATAGAACTGTTCTTAAGCTTCTCTGATAGCGAGAAGACTGGCCCTTCAGTTTTTTCTTTTTCTTCTCCATCCCGTCTCCTCGCCCCCAACCTCCACTTGCCGTGTACTAAACAGCCAACTCCGTTATTTTGGCCTCCTGGAGGGGAACCAGCCACACAGGAGACCCCCTTTTGCATAATTGTGTCTCCGTGATCCTGGAAAAGTCACTGAACTCCCTGTTTTCTTATCTGCATGGAGGAAGTATGCGCCCATATGTGCCTCCTTCAGAGAGGCTCAGCTGGGAGATCTGTGAGTGCTTTAAAAACGTTGCCCAAGTGTCAGTTGACCTGAGTCCCTCCCGACAGTGATGCCGTATCTCTGGAATTCTGTAGATGCTATAGGGCTCCCAGTGAGCTGGGACTGAATCCACTCCTGGAGCGTTGGCATATATGCTCTATGCTCATCTTTGCTAGTCAGTGGTGTTTTTTTTTTTTAAATTTATTTATTTATTTATTTTTGGCTGTGTTGGGTCTTCGTTTCTGTGCGAGGGCTTTCCCTAGTTGTGGCAAGCGGGGGCCACTCTTCATTGCGGTGCGCAGGCCTCTCACTGTCGCAGCCTCTCTTGTTGTGGAGCACAGGCTCCAGACGCGCAGGCTCAGTAGTTGTGGCTCACGGGCCCAGTTGCTCCGTGGCATGTGGGATCTTCCCAGACCAGGGCTCGAACCCGTATCCCCTGCATTGGCAGGCAGATTCTCAACCACTGCGCCACCAGGGAAGCCCCTAGTCAGTGGTGTTTTAAAGCTGCAGTTTACTGAAACGGTCACAACTGTCTGAAATGACCTTAACCTCGCTCACACTTGTGTCCACCCTTGTTCCTGGCCACTCCCCACCCCAGAGCTGTCTATTTGACTCTTCACCCTCAGAGTTCTGGAAAGAATAACCTTTGCTCACCGTCTTTGCTTGTGTCCATTTTCTCGGTCCGTCCCTTGCTGCCTGGACTTCGTGCCTTTCCCTCTCCCGGATGTGCTCCCAGAATCGCCACCTGACGTTTGCAGTCCGTCCTGTTGGACTGCACTCTGGGACCTTGGGCATCACCCACGAGCTCCTCTTTCTTGAGCCTTTCTTATTTTGAGTGTCTGAGCTTGGGGTGTACTCTCTTCTCTTCCAGCAGGGCCCCTTCTGTCTCTCCTGTTCCTCTGGCTGCGTTGTTCTCAGGCCTCTTTTTAGTCAGAGCTCTCAGTCAGCAGCATTGACCTTCCTGCCATCTGCTGTCTCCACACGAGTCTGGGTCTGCAGCCCTAGCCTCTTGCCAGCTCAGTTTCTTCATTTCCTAGCTGCCCTGGGCCTCTCTGCATGGGTGTCGCCCAGGCCCTAAATTCCCCTTGTTTAAAACACACGATTTCCTTAAAAATCCTTCACGCTCTTGAGTGAATGGCCCTGCACCGTGCTCATTCCCAGTTCTGTTCAGATTTAGCTTAGCTGTCGCTCTGTCAGTGTGCTCTCCGTGTGGATTCAGTGGTGAATGAGATAGAAAAGACTCCCGCACCATGTGCAGATGTGCACATTACAGATGTCACGAGTCAGAGGAGGGAACAGACTGGTTTCTGGGAGCATATGTATGTATCCACGGATTTAAGCCATTTCCAGAATCTTTAGAGAAGTCCTCCCTGAGGAAGGATAGGTTAGGCAGGGTCACGTACACTTTGGTTTCAAAATTCTCATTGTTCCGTTGAAATGTCTTCTTCCTGCTGCTCTTTTTCAGACCGCAGCCGTTTCTTCCATTCAGCTCCCACTGTAGCCTGTTAAATGGTCTGTCTTCTTCCATCCTCTTTGCCCTCGTCCATCTCACACACTGTTAGTCATCGTCGTCACGCATGCTGTGACAGCTGAGAAGCCTCCGTACTTTGGCGTCATCCCGGGGAAGCAGCTCATTGTACGAGACGCTTTGGTCGGTAGTAGCCTGCTGCCTCTCCTGCTGCGTGTGGCCAGTTCGGTTAGTGGCTACAAGCAGGACTTGTGGAATCAGATTCTCTGCTCTTCTGCTTACCAGCCACTTGCTCTTGTAAAGGGAGAGTCCTGACAGGGGCCCGCTGCATAGGGTGGTTGGGAGCGAGTCGGTTACTCCACGTACTGACCTTTGAGTAGGTGCTTAAAACACAAGAGCCCGGTGCTCTGCAACTGTTGCTGTGGGTGGTGGTTTCCTGCTCTCCAGCGAGTCTTCCATGAAACAGCCCGAGATCCTTGACCACCTTGAGGGTGTATTTTCCCACCTTTGCATCCTCCGGTCTTCAGATGTGGCTGTAGCCACACTGGTCTCCCCCTCGCGTACCCAGCAGGCATGTGTTTCTGCCTCTGCTGCTCTCTGGTGATTCTGTTCCCCTCCTGGCATGACACGTCTCCTTCCCCTCCTTCCTGGTTCGGATGCCGTCTTCTCAGGAGCTTCCTCCCACTCCTTTCAGGGAGCCCTTTGTCCTTTTCTGCAGCCTGGTTTCTGGCAGGGTTGTGTGTGCACGTTCTGGCCTGGCTCCCTAGGCTTTCTCAAAGAGGAGCAGGGCTGGCTGTGCAGGGACAGCCCAGGGCAGGTTGTGTTCCGTCCCCAGCGCAGCGCTTGGCTCGCCGTGGGCAGTTTGGATGGTGGAACTGCACTTTTTTTCCTTTTGGAATCCATGTGTGTTATTCTGGGGCTGCGGTTTTCCCTCCTGGCCCTGAGGTCGACTCATGTTGTCCGACAGTGGCCCTTACTGTGAGCAGGCGAGCAGCTTATTTCTCCTGCTGTTTTACACAAGCTGCTCCTGTAAACTTATTTCTAAGTCGTAACTTCACAGTTCGGTCGATGTGAAATCTGTAAGGCACTGGCTTTTTTTCTTCTGAGCATTGATCTCTGTGAATGTGTCTCTTTTCCGGTGCTCTTCAGGCGCACTCTCCGAGGTTAATTCCTCCTCCACAGCCTCAGCCTCCCCCTCCGCCGCCACCGCCGCCGCCTCAGCAGCAGCCGATCAGAAGTCTGTTCCAGCAGCAGCAGCTCCAGCCTCTGCTTCCCCTGCAGCATCCGCACCATCCCTCCCCTCCTCAAGGGATGCACCTGCCGCCCCAGATTGAGGCCCCGAGGGCGATGATGACCCCTCCTCCTGTGACTCCACAGCAGCCCAAGAACATACACATAAATCCCCACTTCAAGGGGGCAGTGGTGACGCCCGTTCAAGGTACGTGTCTCCGTTGCTGTTGTAAAGTTCCGGCTTCCTCTGGCAGATCGTTCTCACGTGCAGGTCTGTAAGGACCACGTGGATTCCCTGACTCTTCCCCCACCACTCAGACGCGTGCTGCCTGGCCAGGCCATGTTCGTCTGTTGCAACACGTGCGTCTCTTGTTGTATCATTCAGTGGCGGGTACTGAGAAGGCACAGTAAATGTAAAGGGCATCAGAGGTAATTGTGGAAGTGCCTGATTGGTGTTCTTCGTAAATTCCCAGGTGGGGATGTTTGCAAAGTGAATGTTCCCTTCAGGTTCCACTCGGTGTGCTTCCTTTGAGTTCCAGAGGTACAAACCCATCTTTTAGTTATTAATTCTGAGTGAATAACCTCTTCTGTTACGATTACAGACGCATGCTCCTGAAGCTGGGAGCTAGCTTTGAGCAGTTGATACGGAGCATATCTTCATGCGTCTGTTCAGCACAGTGTTGATGGAGATCCTGCTCTCCCTGGCGTTGGAGATATATTGGTGAACAAAACAGACAGTGCTTTCTGCAGTTGTGAGCTGGCTTTCTAGCAGAGACAGTGAGCAGTAAACGTAATAAAATAAGAGCGCTGTGTGGCGTGTTAGAGGACGAGCATACAGTGACACACACGTGCAGGGTTGGGGGCATCGGGGTGGGCTTCAGCTTTCCATGGGGTGGTGAGGGCCGGCTTCATTAAGAAGGGAAGAGTTGAAGGTGCAGGAGCTAGTGACGTGACTCTTTCGGGGGAGAATACTCCGGGCAGAGGGGTCGGCAAGTACAGGGGCTCGCTCTTCTGGTGAGACTGTGCCTTTTGTGTTCAAGTAACTAAAAAGAGACCATGTAACGTTAAAAGAGTGATAAAGGTGGAAAGAAGTGCGGAACCTGGGTCAGGTAAGACCTGGGAACCATCCTGAGAGCTTTGGCTTTTGTTCTGAATGACGTGGGCTGTGATTAGAGCAATTTGAGCAGAGGAATAACGTGATCTGGTGTATGTTTTAAGAGGGTTATTCTTGCTGCGTGTTGAGAGTGGGCTTGTTAGGGTGGCAGGGGTGGAGACCAGGCATTCAGCTAGGAGGTGACCACGGTAATCCAGGTAACAAATGACATGGCTCATTTCAGGGCAGTGGTGGTGGTTAGGGGTCAGATGCTGGATGTAATTCAAGATGGAGCCAATGGGCCGGATGAGCATGAGAGGGGAGAAGAGGCGGAATGATGCCGAGGGGGCCTGAGCATTTGAGGGGTGGAGTTGCCTTCACCTGAGAGCCCTTGGGGGAGAGCAGGTTTTGAGGAGCAGCACAGCAAAAGTTCTGTGCTGGAGATGCCACCTAGACGTGCAGGTGGAAGTGTCACGTATGAAGTTACTAGGAAGAGTTGAGACGAGGGGTCTGGGCGCAAAGCAGAGGTGGGGGTTTGTTGGCACGGAGGTGGACCTAGAGTCTGCACCCAGTGGGAGACCCAGGCGTCATCGTGTCGGGGAGACCAAGGCCTGGAACCTGGGGCCCTCGACGTGATAGGCGGGGGCCCGCAGGGAGGTGGAAACCCAAGGAGTGTAGAGGACGGGGGCAGCAGGGCACGCACTGCTGCTGGGTCGTTGGGGATGGGCTTCAGGCCGCGTGCTGCACGTGGCGGTAGAGGGGTCTTTGGGGTTTTGACAGAGTGGTTTTGGTGAAGTGGTGGCAGTACATGCCTCGCTGAGGTGGGTTTGAGAGGGAACGGGCGCACAGAAATGGGAGATGGTTGTACTGACAGTTGTCAAAGGTGTCCTGTTGAGACAGAAGCTGGGGAGTGGAGGTGCTGGGCAGCATTGGCGCCCACTTGAGCTGTGGGTCCTGACCGGAGACCCGGCCGCGTGCTTGCATGCTCTTCTCCAGCCACACTCACCTTTCTGTGTCAGGTGCAGCCTAGACAGAGCTGGACTTGCTGGAGTCCAGGTGTTGGCAAAGCAGTAGAGAAGGCGCTTTGCTCATAATGAAGGGCTGTGGCGTGTATGGTGACAAGGGGCCAGGAGATCTTTGAGGGTCCAACAGTTGGAGGAGCTGGGGTCCTGGAGGAAGAGGGGTGGAAAGGTAGAAGGTAGTGCGGCAAGAAGGGGGACTCGTAGAGATTGCGTAAGGTCGTGGATAATGCCCAGGTCTCAGGTGTGGTGGAGCTGGGACAGGCTGGCGGCCGGGCGCCGGGGTGGCAGGGTGCTGGAGCCTGAGCGTCGCTGCCGAGGCCTGAGACAGGGCTGGTGTTGAAGACGGTGAGCTAGGAACTGGACTCTGAGACACAGGAAGGAAAGAGCAGTGGTGTGACCAGTACGTGGGCAGCAGTGGGGGTTCCTGGGCCGTGTTGTCCGATAACATGAGATCCAAGTCTGGGGTCTGAAACAGCAGTGAGGACCGAGAAGGATCCCCCACCCCCACCCCCGCTCCAGAGCCAGCGGGAAGAAGGCTGAGGGAGACAAACGGCCTCATCCTTTGGGAGAGTTAGATTTCCATTAGACCAAGAAGGGGAAGAGCTGAGGCCATCACAGGTTCTGCTGATGGTGAACTTGGAATTCGAAAGGGTCAGGAAGTTCCAGAAGTTGGAGAGAGGCCTGAGATAGGACTTGGAGTATGGGAGAAAGCCAGGGCCTGGCATCACCATGAAACTGTGCTGTGGCCTTGGAGCAGAGGGCTGTGAGGGCAGCTGGCTGGCCGTGGGTGTCAGTGTCCGTGTGTGGCTCTAGGAGTTGCTCTTGTTTTACACACCCAGGAGAGTCAGAGTCGGGTTGGTACCTGTGGGTCCCTGAGCCTCCTGCCCTGGCCCCTTCTCTTGTCCCCATGCTGTGCTAGAGTCACTTGTTGGCCTCACCCCCTCCCTGGGCTCTTAGCTCCCAGGGGCAGGCAGTATGGCTGCTGCACTTAACCTTTGTAGTCCCTGCAGCTAGTGCACCGGTGGCCTGGGTCTCCTTCAGCAGCTGTGGGATGAAGGACCCAGCACGCGCTGTGTGAAGGGGCAGGACGACTCATTGGGGAAGCCTGTTCCACAGCGGCTTCCCAAGACATAAAACCGCAGTAAATCTAATTTGTCGAAATAATTTTACCGATGTCAGCATCTGTTACTGTGTATTTCTTTCTGAAATTGAATGGAAAACTGGCAGTTGGTAAGGTGCACAGATTTTCTTTAGCTTAATGAAAATAAACAGTGTTGGAACTACACAGTGGGAAAGCTATAAGGAAACCCCAAGCTGTCCTCTAGGCATGAAAATAGTGTGCCTTGCCAGAGTCAGTTGCCAGATGGGTACAGAATGCAGGCCTTGCATCCCAGTGCTTGTGCCTGATTCAGTAAATACAAGATCAGCTTTCTGACAAGTTTTTAAACTCTTAGAACCAGCTAAATGTGTTCTCCTCATGAAGCCAGGCGACTCAGTGCCCCACCCACGTTCCTTCTCTTTAACGTACCTTTGATCTTGAGAACCCTGACACAGGGAGAGAGAGAAATTGCCTTTGCAGGGTATACACTCAGAACACTTTCGAAGCAGTTGTTTATTCGATATTAAATGAACGAGCTTAATGAAATAGAAAGCCGCCGTTATTCTTGAGAGAGGCTGAATGTCTAGTGGTCTCCTGTACATGAGAGATTAACCCGTGATTCTCAGAGCCTCAGGCAATTAAAAGGTGTTTTAAAAAACTGTTTGTAAAAAATTTAAAAATGTATGCACACCATTGCCTGATAGCACATATTTTCTTTTCAAGGATGAAGAGTGTTCTGTCATATTGTAATTAACCAGTTTTGGTGGAAATTTAACTTGTTTTCCAGATTTTCAGTATTAGAACTGTGGTAATGAATTGAAACATTAATCAATTTAGTTCATTAATTTGTGGGACAATATGGGAAATAGATATTAAATATCAAATATAAAGAGTTCAGGGTTCAACTAGAATGATCTGTTAGCATTACAGGTTTTATTTTATTTATTTTTAAAATTTATTTATTTATTCATTCATTCATTCATGGCTACGTTGGGTCTTTGTTGCTGCACGCAGGCTTTCTCTAGTTGCGGCCAGTGGGGGCTACTCTTCGTTGTGGTGTGTGGGCTTCTCATTGCCGTGGCTTATCTTGTTGTGGAGCATGGGCTCTAGGCGCCTGGGCTTCAGTAGTTGTGGCACGTGGGCTCAATAGTTGTGGCATGTGGGCTCAGTAGTTGTGGCACGTGGGCTCAGTAGTTGCGGCTCACAGGCTCTAGAGCTTAGGCTCAGTAGTTGTGGCGCATGGGCTTAGTTGCTCTGCGGCATGTGGGATCTTCCAGGACCAGGGCTCGAACCCGTGTTCCCTGTGTTGGCAGGCAGATTCTTATCCACTGTACCACCAGGGAGACCCTAGCATTACAGGTTTTAAATTCTCTCCTGTTCACAGTGAAGAAGGAGGCAGATAAGTAGAACTGTTCTGCTTGCAAACCAGGTCGTGGGCTACGAGACTTCTGCAAAGACGCTTTGCAAACACCTTGGCAGTCTGACCACGGCCCCCCTGGGTTTGGCTAGATTTCTGATCTGCTCCTATCACACCTGTTCTCAGATGCTCTCTTCTGTCATCTTTTGTTCTTTTTCTCTTCTTTCTCCTTCCTTGCCTTTTACAGTTGATTAAAAAAAAATTGCCAACTCATCAGAAGGCCTCTGTGTAAGAAATCTATTAATTATGATGGGATTTCTTGCTCTCATCCATCCCCCCTCCCCCCTCCCCCCGAACTTAGAATTAAAACACTTACCCTTTCATTATGTTGGAATTATTTGATAGGAATTGATGTTTAAATCCCAAGTTTAAAAATAAGTGGTACAGGGACTTCCCTGGTGGCGCAGTGGTTGGGAGTCCGCCTGCCGATGCAGGGGACGCGGGTTCGTGCCCCGGTCCGGGAGGATCCCACATGCCGCGGAGCGGTTGGGCCCGTGAGCCATGGCCGCTGGGCCTGCGTGTCCTGAGCCTGTGCTCCACGGCGGGAGAGGCCACAGCAGTGAGAGGCCTGAGTACCGCAAAAAAAAAAAAAAAAAAAAAAAATAAGTGGTACATATTCTTGGAGATCTGTGTATTTTCTATTAGGTAGTTAATTTTAAAAACACTGTCTTTATATTGTTTACTATGTAGTTTTTTTCTTCCTCACTTTCATTGTAATCTTCTGAGGTCAGAGATACTTTATTAGTTTTTTCTTTCTCCACTTCACAATCTAATATTTTGCTTCAGGTATATAATCCATGTACCCCAGTGCCTGTTAGCTAGCTGTATAAAATTTTATATTGTCTTGCACAGTGACCCACTGTTACTTTGAAATTTTGACTCATTAGATTAGATTGTCAAGAGGGATGGACTTCTCCCATTTTTACATTTTATCAAAGGAAGTTTCTCTCGGTCTCACTTTTTGGCTTTGGTCAGGCAATTGACACAGGCCCTTACACTGTATCACTTTCAGTTGGACCTGTGGAAGTGTGATGTTAATTAGGAGCTGAGTTACGTAATTCTTTGAGTAATCATAATAACTAAAAAAAAATTCATCCTTAGCACTCTATTTTTTTTTTTTTTTTTTTGCGGTACGCGAGCCTCTCACTGTTGTGGCCTCTCCCGTTGCCGAGCACAGGCTCCGGACGCGCAGGCTCAGCGGCCATGGCTCACGGGCCCAGCCGCTCCGCGGCACGTGGGATCTTCCCGGACCGGGGCACGAACCCGTGTCCCCTGCATTGGCAGGCGGACCCTCAACCACTGCGCCACCAGGGAAGCCCCTTAGCACTCTATTTTAAAAGTAATTTTGATTGACTTTTAAGCTTTATCACTTCTGTGTTTCTCATTTACCAGAACTTTTATTATATTATTCTTGCTAAGTTGTACATGGTTATCCCTTTGTGTGTGTCTGTGTTTGGACGTCGTCCTCTTATGAGGACATTGGTCATGTTGGATCAGGGCCCACCCATGACCTCATTTTGCTTAATCACTTCTTTAAAGGCCCATCTCCAAATACAGTCACCTTCCGAAGTCCTCGTGGTTAGGACTAACATAGGGATTTGCGACGGGGCCACAGGTCAGCCCACAGCCCCTGACCGTCTGAGATCTTACTGGATGCATTTGGCAGGACGTTTTTGTTTTTGTTTTTGTTTTTTTTTTTTTTTTTTTTTTTTTAGGGACGCGGGCCTCTCACTGCTGTGGCCTCTCCCGTGGCTCTGGACGCGCAGGCTCAGCGGCCATGGCTCACGGGCCCAGCCGCTCCGTGGCACGTGGGATCTTCCCAGACTGGGGCACGAACCCGTGTCCCCTGCATCGGCAGGCGGACTCTCAACCACTGTGCCACCAGGGAAGCCCTGGCAGGACGTTTTAATGGAAGATATAGCAGGCTACCATGTAGCAGTCACCACTCGGGTGGGCATTTTTTTTCACCCCCAAAATCAAAATCACTATAAGGCATATGTTTTAAATAGCTTAAACATATCTGATTTAGCCCCACGGTGTGAAACTAGCATCTGGCTTCTTCCCTATGATAAAATGTCTGTTTTAAAATTATTTGGCTCCTTGTTCTTCTGGTAAGTTGATGAGAGTTCGACCTGTTTAAACACAAAACTAAGACAAGCTAGTAGTCTTGGCATAGCAGGTTTTTGTGTAGGTCATTCTTTGTCACAATATCCTGGGTGTGTGTGTTTTCCTTTCTCTGCTTCACTTCCTCCTTCCCTCCTCCTCTCTCTTTCATGATCCTAGAGGATTTGGGTTTATATTTGATTGGAGTCAGAAAATATAACTCGGATTAGACAGCCTGGATAACCTGGGTATGGATGTCAAAAATAAAGTAGGTTTTTTATTGTAGAGGAATAATATCTCCTTTTGTTGCAAAATATTTTAGTTCTAAATAAGAATTCACTGTTGAAATTTAAGCTTCTGCTCGTGCTATTGTATACTGAAGGCAGAAGTTCTCTCCCCTTTCCCTTTATGGAATTGTGAAAATATTCAGCACTTAGCTTAAGTGTAAACTTATTATATGTGTTATACACATAGTATATATTTTTCATTAAGCTTAATACATTGTATTCCTCTTCTGGTGGGTTTGGATGTGTTTGTAATGAAAGGTGTTTTTCTTGCAGTGCCCTTGCTGCCAGTCCCGAGCCAGCCGAGACCTGCTGTGGGACCCCAGAGATTCCCGGTGAGTAGCAGCTGCCCCTTCTGCTCTGATAGGGATGAGCATGCCTTTATTAGGAAGTATTACTATAGCAAATACAAGTGGTTCCAGCTCAGTATAAGTTGAAGGATTTGTAAATATTGACAATAAGTTTTGCAGTGGAAAATGTTTGTTAAAAGCTTAAGGTCAGTGGGTTTTTGAGATGGAATTAATTTTGTTTAACTGTGAAATTGTTGAGTCAGGATCGTCAGTAGGATGGCTTTCGTCTTAAAGAATATGAATTTTGATTTCATTGTTGCCTTACGTTAAAGTGAAAAAGGGCCTTTATTATCGTGTGGGGGGGGGACACGTGCATTTGGGTAAGTACGGCTATGTGTGTGCAACTTTAGGGAATGATGATGAGATGCCTACTTGTTTTTAAAAAAACCCTCAGAAGTCTTCATGAGCCATTGGTTTTATATTTTAAAATGGAGGTTTTCTTTTTAAAATATCTTTAAGAGAAAGCACTCCTGCCCACACTTTCCTGTAGTTCCCATAACTTTATCCATTCTTGTAACATGTTTTAAGTGGAAGAAAAATGTCCATTAAATAGTTATATTTCGTTTTACTTGAGTTTTAGGTTTGATATGTAGTTAGTTCATGGTTTTGTGAAATCAGTGAGAACGTGTTCTCTCTAAGAACAATTTTGAGGAAAAAAGGACCAGACCATAACTTTTTAATGTAGTTTTAATGTAAAACAGGTGTAGTTTTGTTGAGGCTAAACAATCTGATATCCAGGAAAGGCCTAAATGACCTATTTGACTCTAGCTTTGATGCTACAGTAGATACCATAGTTATGTGGGGCATTTAGCAAAAAGGTTTTAATGAAGGATATGTAGATGTATAATCAGATGATTATTCAAAAAATCAGTATTGGATTTAAGTTTCAGAGTGCTTTTAAGAAAATTCCTTGATTTGTAATTATTTATGAATTATGATTTCTGAAACTGCTTCTTACTGGTTTCATACCCTGTATTAGCTAATTTTTAAAAATTGCTTACCAAGTTCTAAAAACTAGCTATTTTTAAAAATTAGGTGATGTTTATTGAGTACAATTCTGTATTTGAAGCACTTGTCTAAATAGCTAAGATTTATTAATTGTATTACCCAGGGATAAGCGCGTATGATTTTAGTCATTAGATATATTTCTTTTGATGAAGTAGTTTAACTGCTAGTTATTGTAAAGCACTGACATTGAAAAAACGGTACTTTTTGCTATTTTCAGGGTTGTGAGCTTCTGCGTTAGAATCCTCATTGGACTTGTGTTTTATTTGCAATATAGTGATAAAACTTGACGTGAAAAAGCAATTGTAGCTTAAATCATAAAGCAATGTTGTATGTAAATATAAAATTAGAATAATCATTTGCAGTTTTTATCTACTTATAATTTTTGATTGTGCAGATATAATTGTATCTGATACTGGAAGAAGCAGACCTCATAATACTTGAGGATTTTACAAGAGGATAATAAAACAGAATTTCTTTGTGAGAAATTGAACTTATTTTTAAGTTATATTGTACTCTGAGGGTGGTAAATATTATTGAACTGCTCTTGGAAGTTTCTGCAAGGTGTAATGTTTTGTTACTTTTTTTAAGGTGGGTTGTGTGTGGGGGTGATGGGAAGGAGTTGGCCTAGAAATTAGTCATGTGTGTGATATAATTTCAGAAGTATTTACCGCTGTTTATTATGTATCTTTTATTTATTTACTTATTTATTTATGGCTGCGTTGGGCCTGTGTTGCTGTGCGCACAGGCTTTCTCTAGTTGCGGCGAGCGGGGGCTACTCTTGGTTGCGGTGCGCGGGCTTCTCATTGCGGTGGCTTCTCTTGCTGCGGAGCGTGGGCTCTAGGCACACGGGCTCAGTAGTTGTGGCTCGCGGACTCTAGAGCGCGGGCTCAGTAGTTGCGGCACACGGGCTTAGTTGCTTCGCGGCATGTGGGATCTTCCCAGACTGGGGCTCAAACCTGTGTCCCCTGCGTTGGCAGGTGGATTCTTAACCACTGCGCCAATACGTATCTTTAAGCCCAAATGCTGTTTCTTAAGCTGAAGTTACAGTAAACTTGTGATCTTGAAAATGCAGTGCTCTACTTACTTCTACAATCAGTCTCCCTTAGAGAGAACAATTGGATTTGGAATCTGTTTTTTAAAAATTACATTAGAGCTGTTAAGTTTCTTAATAGTCCATCAAAATATTGTTGGGAAGGGAGAGTAACTCTAGGCCATCTCCTGTCATTTTACGTACGCCAAATTATTTTTTTAAAATATCTTTATGAGTATTAATTTTTAATTTTATGTAATTTTAAAGGTTTCTTTCCATTTACAGTTATTACAAAATATTGGCTGCATTCAGCATGTTGTACAGTGCATCCCTGAGCCTGTGTTACACCCAGTCGTTTGTACCTCCCATTTCCCCACCCCTGTATACCCCCCCCCCCCACCCCCGCCCTTAACTGCCGGCTTGGTCTCCATATCTGTGAATCCTGCTTCTTTTTGGTTATATTCACTAGTTTGTTGTATTTTTTAGATTCCACATATAAGTGATATCGTACAGTATTTGTTTTTGTCTGACTTATTTCACTTAGCATAGCGCTTTCCAAGTCCATCCATGTTGCTGCAGATGGCAAAATTTCATTTTTTTTTTTTTTTTTTTTTTTTTTTTTTTGCGGTATGCAGGCCTCTCACTGTTGTGGCCTCTCCCGTTGTGGAGCACAGGCTCCGGACGCCCAGGCTTAGCGGCCACGGCTCACGGGCCCAGCCGCTCTGTGCATGTGGGATCTTCCCAGACCGGGGCACGAACCCGCGTCCCCTGCACCGGCAGGCGGACTCTCAACCACTGCGCCACCAGGGAAGCCCAAATTTCATTTTTTTTATGGCTAATTTTCCATTGTATATACGTACCACATCTTCTTTACCAATCTTCATTCATCTGTTGATGGACACTTAGGTTGCTTCCACGTCTTGGCAATTGTAAATACTGCTGCTGTGAACATGGGAGTGCATATATCTTTTCTGAGTAAAATTATCTTTTTCCTGGAATATTACTCAGCCATAAAAAGAAACGAAATTGAGCTATTTGTAATGAGGTGGATAGACCTAGAGTCTGTCATACAGAGTGAAGTAAGTCAGAAAGAGAAAGACAAATACCGTATACTAACACATATATATGGAATTTAAGAAAAAAAAGATGTCATGAAGAATCTAGGGGTAAGACAGGAATAAAGACACAGACCTACTGGAGAATGGACTTGAGGATATGGGGAGGGGGAAGGGTGAGCTGTGACAGGGCGAGAGAGAGGCATGGACATATATACACTACCAAACGTAAGGTAGATAGCTAGTGGGAAGCAGCCGCATAGCACAGGGATATCGGCTCGGTGCTTTGTGACCGCCTGGAGGGGTGGGATAGGGAGGGTGGGAGGGAGGGAGACGCAAGAGGGAAGAGATATGGGAACATATGTATATGTATAACTGATTCACTTTGTTATAAAGCAGAAACTAACACACCGTTGTAAAGCAATTATACCCCAATAAAGATGTTAAAAAAATTATTTTTTTCCTTTTCTGCTAATAGATTATACTTGGATTTTTATCAGTGTAGGTATAGTTTTGTGACCATTTAGTGAGTTTCTCCTATGCAGAATGCTCTGCACAGAGCTAGTCCTTAAACTATAAAGTGTATAAGCATAGGTCAATGAAGCCTAACTTTGCTCCTGAAGACAGTACTGTTGTGGCTTAACAAAGCCCCTTGGCAATTTCTAACTGATGGCAGTGTGCCCTGCAGGCTATTTCTTGGTACTTTTCCGTAGGGGACTTCAGTCATTATTTGTTAAACTGAATTTTGCTTTGTAAAATGACTGTACACACACACACGTGTATGCGAGCACGCGCACACACACACACACACACACACACACACACATTGGTAAAACATGTTAGGAAACCTAACTTCAGTTTCATCATAGGATCTGTTTGAATCACTGTACTTCCTTGGCACACAAAAAGATTTGAATTACAGAAATGTATTGAGCAAAGCAAAGTTGATTTTGATCTTGTCTTTCCCCAGCCTAAGCCCCCTTAATGAATTCCCATTGCTCCTAGAGTAGGTCATGCTCTTGTTGACAGCTTCATACTTGTATTGATGTAAGGACCCGATTCATGTCTGTACAGAGTCCCAGGCATCCTGTGTCTTGTGGAGATGACCTGACTCCAGGCCTTGTGCACAGAAGTCCAGATAAATAGTTGTTAAATAAGTGTATACAGGGATTTAATGTTATCTTGCTATTTATTAGGAACCTACATAAAATTAATAGTGTAGAGAAGGGGTGTATACTTTAATTTTTTACTTTTTGTTGTTTTCAAGAATACGTAAATGAATTTGCACAATAGAATTACATTATCCACATTTAACTATACAAGAATTCAGCTCTGCCCGGTTGACTAAAGAGTGAAAAAGGCAGGCAGTAGACAGAAGTACCACTAGATTTCCCAGTTTTAATGGGATTAGGATACAGTTGGTATTAATGCTAAGATATTCCTTCTCTTCCCCAACACTGGTAAACTTTACTTTGTTAATGGTCCAGTTTGTTTGACAGTTTTGTGAAAACTTGAGAACTAGTATGAAAATTTGAGAACTAATATGCCTAGAAATTGTAAGAACTAGTAAGAAAACTTGAGAACTAGTATGCCTAGAAATTGTACTAAGTGATAACACATCCAGTTTTTTAATTAAACAATCACAGAGGACTCTAGACAACCTAATATGAAACACAATTTTTTTTACAGAATTATTTAGTTATTTTTTAAAATCACAATCTTAGACCAAAATATGGTATTCTAGGCTACGCTTAATGTAGCAATACTAATAATATTTTTATTTCCTGTTAATGAATTTTATTTACAGAATTGAATAAACAGTTTCTGAAACAAAAGTTTGAATGTCAAAGTAATAAATATCATAAGAAAGGATTCCTTATTTTTGATCATTTTGGAAAATACCGCTTAAGCTTTTAAGCTCACTGCCAGCACTTCTTTTGTCATGTTAGTCTTTGCATCCAGATGGGATTTTTTTCCCCCTTCTTCCTTTGTTTATGGAATTTAGTGAAGTGCTTTGTAATTTAGGTTTCTAAAAATTAGATTCACGTATTTAATTTTAGTTACAGATATAGCCATTAGTGCTTTCTTCTCACCTAAGCTTTTATTCCCAGGACTATTTTAACTTTTCATATCAGAGTTATGAATCTTTAGGAATCGTAAGTGTGTCTCAGTTGATAGCAAGCATATCAGAGAATGAATCTTTTTCATACTTATTTTCATATCAGAATATTAATCTGCTGAATGTAAAATGTACCTTAGAAATAGCGACTACTTACAAGAGCAGATTGGCACAGGAAGGAAGCATGTGCCTCAGGAGATCAGGGGGCCATCTAGTGACTGACTGTTCGTCCTTCCTCCATTTCAGCTCCTTCTCTTCTGCCCCATCCTGCCATCTAGCCGCCTACTTTCCCGCAGTCCACTCCTGAAGCATTTTTGTTCATGCCACGACCTTTTAGTGTGATTTCACAGGACAGTTGTGGTTTTCTCGTGTGTGTGTGTGTTTGTTTTTTTAAAAAATAAATTTATTTCTTCATTTTTGGCTGCATTGGGTCTTCGTTGCTTTGCACGGGCTTTCTCTAGTTGCGGCAAGTGGGGGCAGCTCTTTGTTGCGGCACACGGGCTTCTCATTGCAGCAGCTTCTCTTGTTGTGGAGCACGGGCTCTAGGCGCACGGGCTTCAGTAGTTGTGGCACGTGGGCTCAGTAGTTGTGGCGCACGGGCTTAGCTGCTCCGCGGCATATGGGATCGTCCCAGACCAGGGATCGAACCCATGTCCCCTGCATTGGCAGGTGGATTCTTAACCACTGTGCCACCAGGGAAGCCCTCTTTTTTCTTTTGTTTTTGCAAGGGAGCGAGGATGGGGAGACTAGTTTACCTTTCTGCAAGTCAGCTTCTGTTTTTGTGTCTGTCTGAATTCTGTTTTCAGTTCCATGTTCTTTGTTGACATATTAGTTTAATAGATCTCTCTTTCCACAAGGCTGTTCCTGATGTTTTTGTCATTAAAGTTTTAAGTCCTTTCTTTATCCATAAGTATGGCTATCCAGTTATGTATTTGTCCTCAAAGAGATGTTTGTTGTTCTTAAACTTTGTCCACTTGAAAAAGCAACCCTGAAGTGTTGATTAATAATATTTTTAAAGTGTTTTCAGTGTCAGGTAAGCATACAGATGAATTTCTGGTAACTCACATTGTGAAGATTCTTGACCTAGGCTATTTTAAAACCTATTTATTAATTCATTTTGCATTGGTGTTTCTGGTAAATGCTGCTATTTCAGGGTAGCCAGTTAAATACTGAGTAATTTGGCTACTGAATAATTTCCTAGAGATCTTTGTTTAAATGAAAACTAAATATTATGTTTAAAAAAGACTACCATACTAAGTTTAAATTAGTCTCCTTAGTGATTACCTTATTAGGTAGACCCGATAAATGAGATTTCCATTTGTGTTTACCGTGTAGTTATAACACCTCACAGGTAGGTCTGACTGCACTGTGTTTCCATGTAACGCGGATGCATGGTATCAGGTGGTGGTGATTGACACTTCCTGGATGTATTTTATATGGCATTTCATGCAAATCATGTTTGATGAGACTGCTGCATCAAATTACATTTCTCTCTGATTATAGCCCTTGCAGATGTGAGTCCAGACTTTATTCCGTCTAGGAAAAAGAAGTCTTTCTTTTGAACCCTTGTTTTTACAACTTGCCTGCAATGCCTTGTAATTATTAGCGCTTAAGATGGGTAAGAAATGCTGGGCATTTTCTCTTACCAGATCTCTGAGTAGTAGCAGGTGAATGTGGGAGGAGGTCCTTCCCCCTGTCAAACATTGTCAGGCTTGCAGCAAGACAATGCGTTTTAAAATGCAGGTGACATAATACCCAACATCCTCCATTTGCTAGTGGGTTTCTGATTAATCATGATTACCATACATTATCATACCATCAGATTCAATCATATCAGTGCATTCCCATCTGCAGCAGTAACAGGAGCAGCTAAGCACTGTGGCAACAGCTATTAAATATGCTGCTTATAAAATTCAGTGCCCTGTTGGCTTGCTGTCCTGTCAGCAAGTGTTGTGTGCGTTGGGTGGAGAGGGGGTGGTGGGCATCCACACCAATAACTCCAAGGCCAGGGAATACTCATTGAGATCAGAAAGTCCGGCCATTAAGTCACAGTGTAAAAACCGCATTGTAAAAGTGTGATGCACTATTTTGTTTCATTTTTGGCTAAGTAAAACTGTTACATTGAATTGAATACCTTTCATAAATCTTCCCAGACACATAGTGCCACTCATTGTATAGTAGACTTGAACTTTGAGTATGACTTGCCCATCTGTAATTTAATAACTCAGCCAATGAAATGTTGACAATAACACAAAGTTTCAAAGTCTTAGAACTCCTTCCATGCCAAGAAAATCTCTGTCCTGTTTTTACTGATTTGTCCTGCAAAGCACACCAATTTTTTTTTAGTGTTTATTTTTCCAGGAGTCCTTGACGATCCATAGTTCTGTTTAAACTTTGAAAGTGGCCCTATTTTATTTTAAAGCACCTGAAAGCACTTCTTCCAAAAGATTCGAATTTTTTTAGACTTTAAAAATTTTGTCCTTCTGATGTACACTCTGATTTTTCACAAATACATACGGTTGTGTAATCACTACAATTAAGATAGAGAACAGTTCCGTCTCCCCAGAAGACTTCCTTGTGCTGCCCCTTTGTAGGCAGCCCCTTTCCCCACCCCAGCCCCTGGCAACCAGCGATCTGCTTTCTGCTCCTCAAATTGTGGCGTATGAATGGAACCACATGGCATGCTTCGTTTGGAGCCTGGCCTCGTGCTCCCAGCACAGTGTATTTGAGGCTCGACCATCCCTCCTGTCGCCCCGGCCAGTGGTTTGTCCTTTCTTATTGACCAGCATTATTCCATTGTGCACATGTAGCCCAGTTTGTCTGCCCAGTCACCATTTGGACGTTGGGAATTTTTTCTGGTCATAGTTGTCAGTGAATAGTTGGGAGGTGGGGATCGTGGGTCACACGGTAGGTATATTGAGATGAGAATTTTGAGACAGACTGTGTGCTTTCAGTCGATAGAGCTGATACCGCTGCTTTGCTTTCTTAGTCCTTCATTGAATGAAGAAATACCATCTTCTTAGAGCATATACTATTGACGACCAGTGGGAAATGAAGAACATTATTGAGTGATTACAATATTCCAGATTTTGCTCAAAGCTTGTGTTCAACAACCTCATGAAGGTACCATTTTCTCCACTTTACAGATAGGGAAACTTTGAGTCTTGGAAAGATGAAATCGCTCAAGTTCACGTAGCTGGGTGCAGGAGGTAGGATTTGAAGCAAGGCGACCTGAGTCTCTTAATCGTGCTGAACCTTCTCCCTTTCTCTCTGAATATTAAAATGCACCTCAGTAAACTGGGTAAAAATGATTGGATCTGGTAAGATGCATCGTAACTGTAAGATCGTGGCTGTCAGGAGTGCTGAGGTGGAGAACGTCACCACAGCAGGGCCTGACGCGGGTGAGCTTGTTTCTGGGGGGGGGGGGGGGGGGGGGGGGGGGGGGGGGGGGGGGGGGGGGGGGGCGAGGCATAGGGTCTTCAGTGGGTTCATCAGAAACAGTATTTTGTACTAAAGTAACAGTGTTGTAACTTGCAGTGCCTGCTCTAGCTTCACCGCTTGAACCAGTAACCTTAAATACCCTAGCGTATTGAAGTTCATGTGGTGTCCTCCTCTCTCCCCCACCACCTCCAGTGTGAAACCTAGCGCTTGCTGCTGGGTATATGGTGCTCCAGAATGTTAAGAATGCATCTGCAAATACACAAGTACCTTCTAGGAAAATGAATGTAGGTATTTAAACAAGGCATAACCTGAAAGAAAAAAATCTATGGAAAATACTGAAACAAGAGGATTAACATTGTGACAACGGGCTATAATTCTAATTACGTCGGGGGTCACTAGTGGTCTTGATTCTTGGCACTTAACCCATCATTTAATCAGAATTAACTGAGAGGCATTCTCAAGTGTCTATTGGTTTCTTATATAGTTCTTTGCATTTTAAGTGAGATTAATAAATGAAAACATGTTGTAGCGGAGGCTGTAATTTATTGAAAGATTCATGAAGCTTCAATGACATTGTTAAGGTATTCAATTAGGCTTATTAAAATATACCAACTGACCCTTTCAGGGAAGCTGATAAGTCACATAATAGCTGTTAGAGCCTCTTTATTCTTTGCATTATACGATTAACTTTGTGCTAAGCAATTTATGCAAAGTTTTCATCTTTCTTTTTTTGTAACTGAAGTTATCAGTTCTTCCTGAATAGGATTAACATAGATAACATCACATAATTAACAAGAGATGCAAAAAAGAAAGTACAATTTGTATAAGAATTGTATGTGGGAGAATGATAATTTCTTACCTTGGACTTTCAAAGGGATATAAAGAAAAGCAAAACAGAGCAGTTATTTGAAAGGATTATGCTAGCTTTTTCTTTCAAAAGGCAGAATTACAGTAGTCCTAAAAGTTCTGTTAAGTGAGGTATTTACAGCTCACTAACAGTCTTAAAATAATTCTTCATTTTCTAGAGAGAGTTGGTCATTTATTATCCTTTCTACTTGTGAAATGGCAGGTGCTGTTACATGAATGATTGCATCAAGAGAATTTAGGTAGGGAACACCAGACTCAGGAACAACCGTTTATTCAGCATTACCTGAGGACAGGTTGGCCGCAGCCGCAGTGCGCGAGGGGAGAAAGAGCATTTATAAACCACAAGTCAGTGTAACTCTGGATAATTGTTTAACTCTAAACCTGGGTTTCTTCATCCCTTAAAGGAAAAGTTACTGGTTCTGCCTGATTCTTGCACTGTATTTATGAAGGAAACTTGGTTCATCAGTCAGGATGTGAATGAGGCTGCAGGTAACGGAAAACTCAGTTAACAGTGAGTTAACAAACCGAGTGTCATATTCTTTGCATAAAAATAAAGTTCTTCTGGGTGGGTATAGCAGTTCTGTGTTGTTACCAGAGATCCGTTCTTTTCCCCTACCCAAGTTTCAGGCTGAAAGAGGAGGAGGGTCAGGCAGCCCCTAGTGAGCCTTCCCGGAGCCCCTGTCCAGCTGTGCCAGCTCGCCGTGTCCCAGGCTGGGGTCGGTGGTCTTCTAGCTGGGCACAGTGTTGTCCTTCCGTTACTAAGGAAGAAGTGAGAATTTATACTAGGTAAGCAATGGGAAGTCTTTTCCATGTGGCTAAAACTTGTGGTCAGAACTTAAGTTGTGTAAATTGAGAAAAAGAAAGTGACATCTGTGTTCCAAACAGAACAGAAGACAATGAGGAAAAATGGTACTGTGAGCTTAATGATACCTCCTGTTTGTTAAGTATTTATTTCATAAAGCCAATACTGATAGCAGTCAGCAAGCAGCTTCTAGGACCTTAAAGCGCAAAAATTTTCAGTTTGTTTACATATTCAAGACTCTCAAGTTCTGTTATCCATTGAGGCAAATGGAGGCAACTAGGGGCCCGCTTATCTTCCCAGATGGTTTCTCCCTAGTGTCCGGCATGGTCTGACATCGCCAGAGAAGTAGCCGTTGTCACTGTGGTTTATTTCACGTATCAGCCATTGTCTTTCTTTCGGAATAATATCTTGTATTATCTGCCCTCTTCTTTCTAATCCTCTTACGTAGGCATTTGCCCTCTTGGAAATGGGCTTCTTCCTGCGTTTATCATCAAAGCTGTCTCTTTGCCAGTGTCAGCCTCCCTCATTTGTACACCTCAGGGTGGCTTTCAGCTTCTTGGGGGCCTGCGGGTTAGCCGCCGTGATCTTAGCTGGCACCCGCTGCCTTCCACCTGGCTGTCCCAGGTTCCCACACCTTGCTAGTGTCACTTAGTTTCAAGGTTAAGCCCACAAAACCCCTCTTTTTCCATTCTTATTCTATTGAGCCAACTTCCAAAGCCAGAAATTTCCTTGTTTACTCAGCTTGAGTCAGCTATTTCTTTCTAAGCTGTAGATAGCATCTCTGGTCCTCCCTCCTTTATCAGTCTCTCAGGTTGATCAGATAAGAGCTGCTCATTTGTATTAGCCATTCAGGCCAGTGGAACGTCCATGGCTGTCTGACTTGACTGGATTTAGTATTTAACTGGTTTTCTTAACTCTAAAGCGCACACACACTCTCACGCACTTACATATATATGTGTGATTGTAAGACATTGAGACAGATAAGGGGATGTGAAAGTAAGTCCCTGCCGTTTGCTGTTCGCAGCAAGCAGTAGATAGCATGGTGGGTCCGAGTTCCGTGCTCTGGCCATAGGTGACCTGTGCTTTCTAACCTTGTGCTTTGTGCAGGTGATTTAAGTGCTCAAAAGATTTCTGTGAGCACAGTAGCTCCCTCGTAGGGCTGTTGGCAGGATTGAGGGAGATAGCAGAGGAGCTCTGCAGAATTGGCAGCAGCAGCAGTGTGGGTTGAGCCTTAGGTGGGCAACAGCAGGGCCCGGGAGGGGCATTTGGGGTGCCCAGGACTAGGTAAGGGCGCAGGGGATGCAGGATAGGAAGGAGGCAGAGCCCCCAGGGTAAGGTGCAGTTTCAGGTGAAAGTCCCCAGCCCTGGCCTGATCCCCAGAGGGTAGGGCTTTGGGGCGTAAGTTGTCCATCCTGGGGCAGAGGGCAGAGTGCGTGGCCATGTCAGGCAGTCCTTGGCGAAGGACGGCATTTACAGCACCTGGGGCATGTGGTGCTGGCCCAGTGAAGGAGACTCGGCGATGGCCCCGGAGCGTCCAGCGTGGACTGACTTCACAGCGCCACCGGGATGCCTATTTCTCGCTCAGATCACCCTCTGGGCATCTTCCTCTGGCCCTCAGGGGCCTCTCTCTCCACCCTCTGGCAGGTGGGGAAAGAGGGAAGATTATTCACGGGAGGTTGTCTTTCAGTGACCGGGCCTGGAACCAGCCCACATCACTTCTGCTCACACGCCATCTGCCAGGAACTTGGTCATGAGGCCGTATTGGCTTCATTCATGTTACAGGTGTATTGTTCTTGGATCTACAGGCAAGGTGGGGACACTGGCCTGGGCTGTGTTCCTTAACAGCAGCGCTGGAAGTATACCCTAACCACTGTCCACTTCAGTTTCATTCTTCAGGGAACAGCCCTCTTCTCTACAATTAGGGACGTGGTCATAGGGTGAGGACGAGAGTCTCCAGGTTCATGTCACCTTTCCTGTCTAATTATATTACGTCATTACAGGACAAGTTGCAGCATATTCCCTCCTACAGTCATTAGGTTGCAGAGTCCGGCTCTGTCGGTCTTGCCTGCTCCCTGGTGCTGCTGCCCTGTCTGTGCTCTGAGTCCGCTCGGCTCGTGGCCTTGGGGCTGGTTGCTGGCGCCCTGGGCAGCACAGTCCACCCTCCTCTGCTTGCTTCCTGGGGCTTTCAGCCGCTCCCTGACCGTGTGCTTCCTGGGCAGCCGGTTGCTGGGCGTGCTGTGGCATTCTCCATTAGATGTGGGGCCTGGCTCCCCTCACCTTGGAGTCAGGCGGTTCATCCATGCGTTACGTGTTACGGGCGTCTTTGTGCCCAGCCGTGTGCCGAGCGTGGAAGTGCACTGGTGAATGAAGCAGTCGTGGTCTCGGCCCTCATGGCTCTGTGGGTGAAGGGTAGAGAGAGGCGGCGGTGGACTTGAGGGAGATTTAGGAGGTAAAATTACTAGGACTTGGTAATACCTGTTCTGTGACGGCTTTCCGGTTTGAACTCAGAATGAGAGCACAGGAAGGAGGTCTGTGCTGATTTGTCTTTCACCTTACAAGGAAACACGTTAATTGTCAGAAGCTGATATATTTATTAATTGTGACTATATTATAATATTATATCAATGTAATATACTATATATTATATAATAGAGGGTCATTTGGAAGTAGGAATAAAGTTCTAGTTAAATATTACTGATGGAGAAAGAATTCCGGGGCTTTGTTCTGTATTGCTAACACTTGAATGCCTGTGTATATGCAGTTAGCACATGGATGATTAGTAAAAGGGAAGAAGGTTTGGGGAAGAGATGAAAATCATATTAAAATTCCAGAGGGGGCAAGATTTATGATCCCAATGTATTTTCAGTTTAATACCAAGAAATGTCTTTAGAAGTTAGGAATATTCAATATAATCTCCTAGGAAATCTGAAAGTGCTTAGAGACCCAAGAAGTAATGTACCTAGTTCTCAGGCAGCTTGAGATTATCAGTCTCTCTTTGAGTTTATTCTTGTAACTCAGTGACTTCTTTTTTTTAACTTTTTAAAAAAATTAATTTATTTTTGGCTGTGTTGGGTCTTTGTTGCTGTGCACGGGCTTTCTCTAGTTGTAGTGAGCGGGAGCTACTCTTCGTTGCGGTGCACGGGCTTCTTGTTGCGGTGGCTTCTCTTGTTGCGGAGCATGCGTTCTAGGCATGCAAGCTCAGTAGTTGTGGCTCGTGGGCTCCGTAGTTGTGGCTTGCAGGCTCTAGAGCGCAGGCCCAGTAGTTGCGGCGCACGGGCTTAGTTGCTCCGCGGCATGTGGGATATTCCTGGACCAGAGCTTGAACCCGTGTCCCCTGCGTTGGCAGGCGAATTCCTAACCACTGTGCCATCAGGGAAGCCCCCTACTTCCTTTTAGAAAAGGATGAAGAGGCTAAGGGGCGAATACTTTCCCTGAACTCAGACTGTGGCAAAGTAAAAATCAAAATTTAGCAGACTTTCTACTTAATGTGGAGGGAAGCCAGTCTATTTTCCACTTATATTTTGCCTTATCTGTAATGAGAAAACCTATCTTTGGAGGACTTGAAATTAACTGTCTAATGGAAGGAGGAAAAGAAGGTTATAAAGAGCCCTGTTGCAGCAGCCACGTGACCAGTGCCGGTCAGAGCTTCATCAGCAGAGGGCGAGGCTTGTGGCACTAAAATGCACTCACGGAATTTACAAATAACTACAGATTTCAGAAGAAACCGAGTACTTTCCCAGCATGATGCGAGCCTGCTAAGAAAAGTGGTAATAAATATCGGGGCTTCACGTGTTAAATAATGAAGAAAGCGGTGTTTATTAGTCAAGACAGAAAAGTCAGGAAGCTTTTCCAGGCTTCTTCCAGTTGTGAGCAGAATCAGGGAAGTAAGACAAAGAGAGTCTGTCACTCCCTGGCTTCCATGAAGCGGAGTGAAGGAGCAGTTCTGGAGTCGTTCTTATGGGGCTGAGTTCTGCCTTCTGGGTATTGGCAGTGCCGATGTCAACACTGTGCAAAACCCCATGTGTCCTGCAGTGACGCACACCGGACGGAAGTGGAAGTGGGCCGAGCTGGGGTGCAGGAGCAGTGCTGGACTGGGGCCTGTGATCACAGTGGTTCTGAACAACAGAGGTTACGTTTTGCTTTACCCCTTATGGGAATCGGCGAAACATTCGTAAGTTAGTAAAAGTTCCCACAACGAGTGATGCTGCTTTCTAGCTATTCATACAACACAGTACTGAAGGGCTAAGTGGAAATAGCCCCAAAGGACTTTCCCTCTTTCTCAGAAAATGCGTTTTACTCCTCCCGTCTTCCTTTCTCCCTGTGTCTGTCCTTTTTTTGTCAGCTCGTTAGCATAGTGGTGACTGATACAGCTAATGAATCCTGAAGTATGCTGACTGTAGTTCAGGTTGAAAGCTTGTCAACAAATTAGTAGTGTATTTCAATTGCTGTTATAATTCAGCATACTGTTCTTATCTTTTAAGTGAAAAATCTGACCAAATGCAGTAATAGAATGAGAATTAAAAGTTTTAACAAATAGACTGCTGCTAAAAATTAGCAACAAACACATGATTCATGCCAGAAAATTCTCTGTAGCTGTAGCTGAATGAAAGTGGAGGGGGCAGAAAGGAAGCGAGAACGCAGAGAGCACTGTTGGCCCCCGGGGTGGGGGGACACCTGATGGGGGGTGGGTAGGAAGCATCTTACCTGATAAGAGGGTGAGAGAGGGCAGGTCAGGAGGCTGAGGGACTAGAAGATGCTCAGAGAAGGGAGAATGTCCTGGGCAGTGGGAGGGCTGACCAGGAGGAGGGGAAACTGTGAGGGACCTTGCTGGGCCCGTTAAGAGTAAATAGAAACTCTGCTTCCCTGGTGGCGCAGTGGTTAAGAATCTGCCTGCCAACACAGGGGACACGAGTTTGAGCCCTGGTCCGGGAAGATCCCACATGCCGCGGAGCAGCTAAGCCCGTGCGCCACAACTACTGAGCCTGCGCTCTAGGGCCCATGCGCCATAACTGCTGAAGCCCGCGAGCCTAGAGCCCATGCTCTGCAACAGGAGAAGCCACTGCAATGAGAAGCCCGCGCAGCGCAACGAAGAGCGTAACCCCCAGAGAAAGCCAGTGTGCAGCAACGAAGACCCAACACATCCAAAAACAAACATATGAATAAATATTTTTAAAAAAAGAGTAAATAGAAACTTAGAGTGAGTCTGATTCAGCATACGGAGAGTATCACCCAGCAGTGCTCAGCATCCCGTAGAGAAGTGGGGCGCTGGGGCCCACGTGCATGCAGGGTCTCCTGAAACAGTGTGGCTGCAGGACGGACGGGTCGGTGAGAGCGTGAAGGAGGGACAGGAGAAAATGAAGTTTGTATAATGAGGGCTTACGAGAGGGCTCACGTTTTGGCTGAAACAGAAGTATAGAGTGAACATTTCCTGAAGAAATCAGTAGTTAATGGAAATTTGTATGGGATGTGATGGTTTCCAGAATTCATATTCTAGACGATCATTTTCATATCTAAGTCAGGGGAAAGTATGGTTTTTAAAATCCCCAAATTTAGTCTTTTTTTTTTTTTTTTGGTGGTACGTGGGCCTCTCACTGTTGCGGCCTCTCCCGTTGCGGAGCACAGGCTCCGGACGCCCAGGCTCAGTGGCCATGGCTTACGGGCCCAGCCACTCCGCGGCATGTGGGATCCTCCCGGACCGGGGCACGAACCTGTGTCTCCTGCATCGGCAGGCGGACTCTCAACCACTGCGCCACCAGGGAAGCCCAACCGAATTTAGTCATTTTGACAAGGTTTATACCATATGGGATGAAATTTCCCCTACCTCATTTTAACTTGTTTTTCTTGGGTATTGAAATCGGTGATTAAAAAAAAAAGAATGGTGTCACCTTGGACACATTATTTAATGTCCTAAGTTTCGATTTCCTTGGCTGTGAAGTAAGACACCGCCCCCCCCCCCCCCCCCCCCCCCCCCCCGCCTCCCCCGATGTCACTGTGCTGTGCGTTCATGAGCTCAGGTGATCAGGGGCTCTGCACAGGGCCTGGCGGGCAGTGCGTGAGCCACAGGTGGGGAAAGCTGCTGCCGTCACGCCTGGGTCCTCATTATTTCTTACTGTGAAGCAGATGCTCACGCTGGCTTCACAAGGTTACTTGTGTGAATTACGTGCCAGTTGCTGCGGTCGTTATCTGCTGCACGGTGGAAGTGTGTCAGGAGCATGGGCTTGCACACCCACAGGCTGAGAATCCTTGTGAGTAGAAAGGATCATCTCCCACTCTGGTTGACGGTGCCCAGACCTGAGCCTTGGTTCAGGCTTCGGCCTGGGTTCTTACGCGGGTCCCGAGTCTCTCACCAAGCTCCCCCAGGGCTGTCAGACCAGCCAGAGAAGCAAGAGAATTGACACTGAACCCAGGTGACTACACCACGTAAGCACCCACTGAGTCCCAGCCCCTGCATTTCACCAAGCCATCATCCCCCAGGTCTCCCTGTCCTGCCTGGCGCCGTCCTGATGCCACCCCGTGCCCAGCTCAGCAGACGGACCTGCAGGTTGCTAGTTGCTCCAGCGCTGGCCCAGGTTCACAACTCGGTCTTTCAGCATGCCGCCTGATTCTCAGAACACGGACGGGCCTGAGGTCCTTTCCTGGTGCAGCAGTCCCCCTGCCGTGGGGCAGTTCCCATACCCAAGGGGCTTTCCTGAGGCTTCGTGGTGCCGTTCGCTCCCTGGCTGGGATCTACCCCACCAAACCCGTATCCAGGCAAACCCTGCCCTAGTGACCTGATGCAGACTAACATACACCTGCTTGTAAGTGATCGCAGCTCAGGTATTTGAAGAGAGCTGTCGTTTCTTAATACACTTTAAAGGCTGAAAATGTTTTCTGTCTTCAAGTAGGTGTTAATATTTTACTATTTGTAAGCTAAAGCCTCATGAAAAATACATATATTTCATTTTTAAAAGATTTTAAATTTCAGTGATTTCTTTTACCTTTTACATCCCATAGCTTGTTTTAGGCTGTGGTGATATTAATGAATCTTATCTGTCCCTTCTGTATTTATCTATTTGAAACTCCTTCTTGGTGTTCCCCCCTCCAGAAGAGGGACAGTCAGGTATACATCAAATTAGTTTAAGGAAACAAGCCGTATAGCTGAAACCGGGTTTTACTTAGGTGAACGTTGCTAATTTATGTAGTCAAATTGCATGGATTGGAGGCAGTGTGACCAGTCAAACCTTGCCACAACCCAGAGGGCGGACAGTTTTCAGTTTTATTTTCTGGGCCACTCCACGAAAAATGGTTTAAACATTAAAAAAAAAGACTGGGGACTTCTACGGCAGTCCAGTGGTTGAGAATCCATGCTTCCACTGCAGGGGGCACGGGTTCGATCCCTGGTCAGGGAACTAAGATCCCACGTGGCACAGCCAACAACAACAAAAAAATGACTGAACCTTGATTGCTAATTTGTTATCATCCAGAAAGTTTTGAAATATGTGTATACATGAGGGAAAAGGCCTGTAAAACTATACACAGGATACTAATGCTATATTTTATAAAGAAATACTTCATTAATAAATGTTCTTTTTAAGTTACCTGGCAAAATATCCATGCAAATGCACACCACGTGTTTCATCGGCTTCACATAAAAATAAGAGTAGTTTCAAAACGAGGAAAGAACGTGGCAGTGAAAGACAGAAGGCAAGTCCATCGAAACTCCTAGTGCAGATGTGATCAGTACCAATGTTGGATAGCCGATGCTGTTAGAAATGTGTTTTTCGAGCGTATTATTACCATAGTAAAAAGTAGTAAATATTGAAGAATATCCATACCAAAGCATCATATTAGTAAAGTCTCAAATAAACATCGCGATAAAATGTATACATTTGTTAGGGGTCAAAAGCTTTTGGTTTAGTATGAGTGTGTACAGTATGTATTCTTAGTTATAAATCCAACATTTCTCTGATGTGGTTTGCTTCAGTTGTATCTTAATTGATGCCTTTATCTAGAGTGAGAAGTGATGTTCCCTAATGTCAGATGTCAAACACTGGTGGGGTGAGAATACCCTTGATTTCACCTAAACTGGTAGACACAGACTACAAGAATTTAAGCTTTGCAACTTGCTGATCCATATGTTTCAGTACCATGTGTTTTTATGAAGATGTAATATTTGTGTGTAAATCTAATTTCGTTAATGTTATATAGCCAGTGGTCATATGGGTTTGTGGTGTTTATTGTGTTCATTTTGCATTATTCTTACAACACTGTGGATAGAGCAGACCTTTAAAGAGAGAAGGAAGGCAAATGTAATTTGCAGAAGCATTTTCAGTGTTACAATATGATGTCACATTTAGAAAGAACAGCTAATTCGTAATAAAATGACAGAAAAGTCATTAGAATTTTAAGTTTATGAGAAAGAAGTGTGGTTTTTGAAAGTTGAGAAATACTTCAAAGAATGAGGTGTTATTAAATGAATATTATTTTGATGATGCAGTATGTATAATCAATGAATTTCTGGATAAAGAAGTGAAAAAGAGTTGTGAGGCTTTCTTAAGTAAATGTGGTGTTTTAAAAGAATCTCCATAAATGCTTGAAAGGCCAACTGAAAAATGAAGTAATTTTTCAAAATTGAGGTATAGTTGATTTACAATATTAGTTTCAGGTGTACAACGTAGTGATTCAAAATTTTTATAGATTATACTCCATTTAAAGTTATTATAAAATACTGGCTAAAAAGTGAAGTAATTTGTCTTTGTAGAGTTCTGCTGGTAACTTGCAGTTATTGAAAAACGGTAATCTGTTTTAAGAGTTCAGAATTTTTAGCCAGTGGAATCTGACTGTATTATTTCTTTTGTAGCAATGTGGTTTCTTAAACATTTCACATTTTCCTGTTTCGTCAGAGATTGCTGATTTTTGTTATGGTACACATTCAGTTTCTTTTTCTTCTGTTGAAATAAAGCAGCTTCATAGCTGTGGCTTACGGTTGTGTGAAAAAGGTAGCAAAGAATAGCATGTTTGAGAAGAGTGTCAGGAACACTGAAAGTAGACATTTAGTCTTTTGGATTAATGGACAGGAAGCTCAGTAATTGCATGGATTTCAGTAAGCTTAAAACTAATATTCTTTTGGTTTTGTAGTGCTGTTAAAACATTGAATTAATTTTTAGATGCTGCATTTTGACATTTGACTTTCACTATGGCAGAATCACCTATTTTGTAACATGAGGTTATATATATATATGTATATGTGTGTGTGTGTGTGTGTATATACAGGGGTGGCGGCTTCAGGAGATAAGTTCCTTGACGTGTGCAGAGGAAAACTTAAAACATGTACACTTTTCTGAAAACTACCGTTTATTTTCCTGCCTTCCACCCTGTTTTCCTGCTGTGCTTCAGGGCCCTCCAGAGTTCCCACAGCACACACCTGGACCTGTTCCCAACAGCTTCAGCCAGCCCCCGCGGCTTCCTCTTCAGGACCAGTGGAGGGCCCCGCCGCCTCCCCAGGAGCGAGACCCTTTCTTCTTAGGAGGTAAAGGATGGCGCAGAGTAATAGAGCAAAGCCGCGTGGGGCGATGTGCCTGAACATGCTTGTGTTTTAAACGGTATTTAGCTCCCAGTAGGAGACTTTGTTAATAAGAGTGTCAGATTTTTGTCCCATAGCCCTTCTGCCTGTCATTTCAGATGCTAAAATTGGACATTATTGGTATCTGAAATGTGAAAATCTCATACAAAGGAGGAAATCATCTATAGAAAATGACTAATGAAGCAGTCTAGAAATAAGAGGCAAAATGTAGAATTCTTTTCAGACATTCACACCCAACCTCTTGTAATTTTCGTCCATAGTAAGACAGTACATAAAACTGATTTCTGTGAAGTGTGTGTTCTGTGTGACCAGAGGGCAGTAACGTTGCAACGCCCTTCCGTTTCAGGTGAACCAAGGTTCCCGAGCCATCTCTTTCTGGAACAGCGAAGTCCCCCTCCCCCGCCACCTCCTCCCACGCTTCTTAGCAGTGGTCACCCTGTGCCCACTCCCAGCCCCTTACCATTCACCCAGCCTGGACCAGCGTTTAATCAGCAAGGACAGCAGCCTGTATTCCCCAGAGAGAGGCCCGTGAGGCCAGCCCTCCAGCCGCCAGGGCCGGTGGGGATTCTGCACTTCAGCCAGCCAGGGTCCGCAGCAGCACGGCCGTTCATCCCTCCTCGACAGCCCTTCCTGCCCGGCCCAGGACAGCCCTTCCTGCCCGCCCACACACAGCCTAACCTTCAGGTAGGCGTCGGGGGCTGGTTTTGTGTTTCAGAATTCAAGTTAAAACCTTTCACATTTTTATTCTAGTCTGCCAAGATGTGGAGATTATTTAAAGAGCGAGGGTATTCAACTTAACTGTGCTCTTTATTAAAGACAACTTCCTTAACAATATTGCTTATCTCCTTAATCGTAGGAGAAATGGAGAAAGTGATTGTCATTTTTTGGGAAATGAAAAAATTCAGTAGTAAGATTTTGTAAAGGATATACTATACATTGCTAATGAAATTAGGGCATGTTTTGATAATACCTTTGCTTATCATTGCAAGATTCTTAAAAGGTTAACAGGAAATAAGGTTCTTTGTCAAATTATGTTTCTGCAATATGTAGTGGGGGAAAAAAAGGGTTGCTGCTTCCTCATTATTTGAGAGATTTGAGTGCCCTCTGCTGGTGTTTTATGTTTCATCAGCTGCCTTGAGTCTGATACCTCTCTTACCCAGTATGTTTTTTCTTGTGTCTTAAGTTTCCTGTTAAGGTATGTAATGATGATGGGCTTGAACCGATTCTTTAGAAACACATGGAATATGTCCCTAAAGTAAGAACAGGAAAATGGTTATTATATAAGGTGTTACAGTAGGATAAAATGTTTTTTTCTTTTTATTAAAAAAATATGATTTGGGAATTTCCTGGAGGTCCAGTCATTAGGACTCTGTGATTTCACTGCCGAGGGTGCGGGTTCAACCCCTGATCGGGGAGCTAAGATCCCACAAGCTGCTCTGCACAACCAAAATATATATAAATGTGTGTGTGTGTAAATATATATACACGGTACAGTATAATGTATACAACCACTGCATTGTGTGTAAATATATATACACGGTACAGTAGAATGCACTGTATACGACCACTGCATTGTGTGTAAATATATATACACAATACAGTATAATGCACTGTATACAACCACTGCATTGTGTGTAAATATATATATACGCGGTACAGTAGAATGTACTGTATACGACCACTGCATTGTGTGTAAATATATATACACAATACAGTATAATGCACTGTATACAACCACTGCATTGTGTGTAAATATATATACACGGTACAGTAGAATGCACTGTATACGACCACTGCATTGTGTGTAAATATATATACACAATACAGTATAATGCACTGTATACAACCACTGCATTGTGTGTAAATATATATACACGGTACAGTAGAATGTACTGTATACAACCACTGCATTGTGTGTAAATATATATACACGGTACAGTAGAATGCACTGTATACGACCACTGCATTGTGTGTAAATATATATACACAATACAGTAGAATGCACTGTATACGACCACTGCATTGTGTGTAAATATATATACACGGTGCAGTAGAATGTACTGTATACAACCACTGCATTGTGTGTAAACATATATACATAATACAGTATAATGTACTGTATACAACCATTGCATTGTGTGTAAATATATATACACGGTACAGTATAATGCACTGTATACAACCACTGCATTGTGTGTAAATATATATACACGGTACAGTATAATGCACTGTATACAACCACTGCATTGTGTGTAAATATATATACACGGTACAGTAGAATGCACTGTATACGACCACTGCATTGGGTGTAAATATATATACACGGTACAGTATAATGCACTGTATACGACCACTGCATTGTGTGTAAATATATATACACGGTACAGTAGAATGTACTGTATACGACCACTGCATTGTGTGTAAATATATATACACGGTACAGTAGAATGCACTGTATACGACCACTGCATTGTGTGTAAATATATATACACGGTACAGTAGAATGCACTGTATACGACCACTGCATTGTGTGTAAATATATATACACGGTACAGTAGAATGCACTGTATACGACCACTGCATTGTGTGTAAATATATATACACGGTACAGTAGAATGCACTGTATACGACCACTGCATTGTGTGTAAATATATATACACGGTACAGTATAATGCACTGTATACGACCACTGCATTGTGTGTAAATATATATACACGGTACAGTAGAATGCACTGTATACGACCACTGCATTGTGTGTAAATATATATACACGGTACAGTAGAATGCACTGTATACGACCACTGCATTGTGTGTAAATATATATACACTGTACAGTATAATGCACTGTATACGACCACTGCATTGTGTGTAAATATATAAACACGGTACAGTAGAATGCACTGTATACGACCACTGCATTGTGTGTAAACATATATACATAATACAGTATAATGTACTGTATACGACCACTGCATTGTGTGTAAATATATATACACGGTACAGTAGAATGTACTGTATACAACCACTGCATTGTGTGTAAATATATATACATAATACAGTATAATGTACTGTATACGACCACTGCATTGTGTGTAAATATATATACACGGTACAGTAGAATGCACTGTATACGACCACTGCATTGGGTGTAAATATATATACACAATACAGTATAATGCACTGTATACGACCACTGCATTGTGTGTAAATATATATACACGGTACAGTAGAATGTACTGTATACGACCACTGCATTGTGTGTAAATATATATACATAATACAGTATAATGTACTGTATACGACCACTGCATTGTGTGTAAATATATATACACAATACAGTATAATGCACTGTATACGACCACTGCATTGTGTGTAAATATATATACACGGTACAGTAGAATGTACTGTATACAACCACTGCATTGTGTGTAAATATATATACACGGTACAGTAGAATGCACTGTATACGACCACTGCATTGTGTGTAAATATATATACACAATACAGTATAATGCACTGTATACGACCACTGCATTGTGTGTAAATATATATACACGGTACAGTAGAATGTACTGTATACAACCACTGCATTGTGTGTAAATATATATACACGGTACAGTAGAATGCACTGTATAGAACCACTGCATTGTGTGTAAATATATATACACAATACAGTATAATGTACTGTATACAACCACTGCATTGTGTGTAAATATATATACACGGTACAGTATAATGTACTGTATATAACCACTGCATTGTGTGTAAATATATATACACGGTACAGTAGAATGCACTGTATATAACCACTGCATTGTGTGTAAATATATATACATAATACAGTATAATGCACTGTATATAACCACTGCATTGTGTGTAAATATATATACACGGTACAGTAGAATGCACTGTATACGACCACTGCATTGTGTGTAAATATATATACACGGTACAGTAGAATGCACTGTATACAACCACTGCATTGTGTGTAAATATATATACACGGTACAGTAGAATGCACTGTATACAACCACTGCATTGTGTGTAAATATATATACACGGTACAGTAGAATGCACTGTATACAACCACTGCATTGTGTGTAAATATATATACACGGTACAGTAGAATGCACTGTATACAACCACTGCATTGTGTGTAAATATATATACACGGTACAGTAGAATGCACTGTATACAACCACTGCATTGTGTGTAAATATATATACACGGTACAGTAGAATGCACTGTATACAACCACTGCATTGTGTGTAAATATATATACACGGTACAGTAGAATGCACTGTATACAACCACTGCATTGTGTGTAAATATATATACACAATACAGTAGAATGCACTGTATACGACCACTGCATTGTGTGTAAATATATATACACGGTACAGTAGAATGTACTGTATAGAACCACTGCATTGTGTGTAAATATATATACACGGTACAGTAGAATGCACTGTATAGAACCACTGCATTGTGTGTAAATATATATACACAATACAGTATAATGTACTGTATACAACCACTGCATTGTGTGTAAATATATATACACGGTACAGTATAATGTACTGTATATAACCACTGCATTGTGTGTAAATATATATACACGGTACAGTAGAATGTACTGTATACGACCACTGCATTGTGTGTAAATATATATACATAATACAGTAGAATGCACTGTATACAACCACTGCATTGTGTGTAAATATATATACACGGTACAGTAGAATGCACTGTATACAACCACTGCATTGTGTGTAAATATATATACACGGTACAGTAGAATGCACTGTATACAACCACTGCATTGTGTGTAAATATATATACACGGTACAGTAGAATGCACTGTATACAACCACTGCATTGTGTGTAAATATATATACACGGTACAGTAGAATGCACTGTATACAACCACTGCATTGTGTGTAAATATATATACACGGTACAGTAGAATGCACTGTATACAACCACTGCATTGTGTGTAAATATATATACACAATACAGTATAATGCACTGTATACGACCACTGCATTGTGTGTAAATATATATACACGGTACAGTAGAATGTACTGTATACAACCACTGCATTGTGTGTAAATATATATACACGGTACAGTAGAATGCACTGTATAGAACCACTGCATTGTGTGTAAATATATATACACAATACAGTATAATGTACTGTATACAACCACTGCATTGTGTGTAAATATATATACACGGTACAGTATAATGTACTGTATATAACCACTGCATTGTGTGTAAATATATATACACGGTACAGTAGAATGCACTGTATATAACCACTGCATTGTGTGTAAATATATATACATAATACAGTATAATGCACTGTATATAACCACTGCATTGTGTGTAAATATATATACACGGTACAGTAGAATGTACTGTATACGACCACTGCATTGTGTGTAAATATATATACATAATACAGTAGAATGCACTGTATACAACCACTGCATTGTGTGTAAATATATATACACGGTACAGTAGAATGCACTGTATACAACCACTGCATTGTGTGTAAATATATATACACGGTACAGTAGAATGCACTGTATACAACCACTGCATTGTGTGTAAATATATATACACGGTACAGTAGAATGCACTGTATACAACCACTGCATTGTGTGTAAATATATATACACGGTACAGTAGAATGCACTGTATACAACCACTGCATTGTGTGTAAATATATATACACGGTACAGTAGAATGCACTGTATACAACCACTGCATTGTGTGTAAATATATATACACGGTACAGTAGAATGCACTGTATACAACCACTGCATTGTGTGTAAATATATATACACGGTACAGTAGAATGCACTGTATACAACCACTGCATTGTGTGTAAATATATATACACGGTACAGTAGAATGCACTGTATACAACCACTGCATTGTGTGTAAATATATATACACGGTACAGTAGAATGCACTGTATACAACCACTGCATTGTGTGTAAATATATATACACGGTACAGTAGAATGTACTGTATACAACCACTGCATTGTGTGTAAATATATATACACGGTACAGTATAATGTACTGTATATAACCAGTGCATTGCAGAAGTAAGTACAGATAGGAATATATATAAATGTGTGTGTGTGTAAATATATATACATAATACAGTATAATGTACTGTATGTAACCACTGCATTGCAGAAGTAAGTACAGATAGGAATATATATAAATGTGTGTGTGTGTGAATATATATACATAATACAGTATAATGTACTGTATGTAACCACTGCATTGCAGAAGTAAGTACAGATAGGAATATATATAAATGCGTGTGTGTGTAAATATATATACATAATACAGTATAATGTACTGTATATAACCACTGCATTGCCGAAGTAAGTACAGATAGGAATATATATAAATGTGTGTGTGTGTAAATATATATACACAATACAGTATAATGTACTGTATATAACCACTGCATTGTGTGTAAATATATATACATAATACAGTATAACGTACTGTATATAACCACTGCATTGTGTGTAAATATATATACATAATACAGTATAATGTACTGTATATAACCACTGCATTGCAGAAGTAAGTATAGATAGGAATATATATAAATGTGTGTGTGTGTAAATATATATGCATAAGACAGTATAATGTACTGTATATAACCACTGCATTGCAGAAGTAAGTATAGATAGGAATATATATAAATGTGTGTGTGTGTAAATATATATGCATAAGACAGTATAATGTACTGTATATAACCACTGCATTGCAGAAGTAAGTATAGATAGGAATATATATAAATGTGTGTGTGTGTAAATATATATACATAATACAGTATAATGTACTGTATATAACCACTGCATTGCAGAAGTAAGTGTAGATAGGAATATATATAAATGTGTGTGTGTGTAAATATATATACATAATACAGTATAATGTACTGTATATAACCACTGCATTGCAGAAGTAAGTGTAGATAGGAATATATATAAATGTGTGTGTGTGTAAATATATATACATAATACAGTATAATGTACTGTATATAACCACTGCATTGCAGAAGTAAGTATAGATAGGAATATATATAAATGTGTGTGTGTGTAAATATATATACATAATACAGTATAATGTACTGTATATAACCACTGCATTGCAGAAGTAAGTATAGATAGGAATTTGAAGAGGAAATGAAGTCATCCCACCACCGAGAGACAGTTACCACTGACATCTGGGTGCACACGCCTTTCAGTCTCTTCAGTGCTTGCATCGTCATCATGATGCTCTCTCTTCCCAGTTAACGTGTTATTACCATCTTCTCATGTGATGAGTTCTCTTTCACCACGGCATTTGAAAACACTGCACGAGTTGACGTTTTACGGCCGTCACTATTTCTGGCCGTGTTTATTGGTTTCAGTCCTTGGGTATTGGAAACAGTGCTGCAGGAAACATCCTTGAGGTTGTGTTTGCTCGCATCCTTAGTTATTTCCTTAGGATAAATTCCTGGAATTTCAAGATCTAAAGGATTTAGGACAAATATAAAATGCAGGGTAGTAGCTTTTGGCTTATCACTGCATTTAAGATAGTATTAGCTTCATCAACAAATCTAAAATGAAATTTGAGTGCCACTTGAAGCTTCTTTCTGGTGTTGGGGTTTTTAAGGAAATGGCTGAATTGGAACACGAGCAGTACGTACATGATAAACTGTTGCTTCTCTCTTGTGGCTTGGAAGGGGCCCCTGCACCCTCCTCTGCCCCCTCCCCCGCAGCCCCAGCAGCAGCCCCCGCTCCCGCCCCCGCTCCAGCCACCCTCGCAGCACCAGCCGCCGCCGCCGCCACCGCCTCACCCGCACCCGCACCAGCACCACCACCTCTCTGTTCCTCCCCCGCCCCTGATGCCCGCGGCTCAGCCCCAGTTCAGGCCTCACATGCAGACGGGGCCGCCTCAGCCAAGCAGCAGTCGGACGCAGTGCCCCCAGCGCCAGGGGCTAAGGCATGTAAGTGTCCAGTTCCTCAGCTGTCTTCCGGGGGCACCTTTTATGTCGCGGGGCCTTGTGTGTCTAGATCCTCCTGTAGTGTGAGATGGCCTTAGTAATTGACGCATAACTTCAGAAAGTAGTTTTGGGTGATAATCATTCTACCTTTGCCAGTGGCTGTCTGTCTCCTTGGGCAGTGAATGCACAAGGAAATGGATTCAGGAAGAATTCCTTGAATATCCTTTGTTGTTAGGCACTACTCTGGTTCCTGGGAACACAGCAGTGAATGAGAGAGACACATTTCCTGCCTTCATGGAGCTTATAGTTAATCGTGGGGGATGGACTGCATTGATCTGTGAGGTTATGCTCTCGAGTACCATCGGCAGATGTGCGGCTTGTCATGCATTGAAAGAGACTGGGAGATGTGTGTCGCTTTAAAAGTCAAAGACTAGTCACGGTTACTGTCTTATCCTCCATTAAATAACTAACCGTGTAAAGAGGCTCAGGGTTAGAGTTCCAGGCTGTAAGGTGAGATACTTGGGTTTTCCCTTTAATACTGGTCCTTTTGACCTTGAGCTTCAAGCATGTCACTTAGCTGCTTTTAATCTCAGTTTTTTCATACCCGCCTCTTTGTTTATTAAAGTAACATTGAGACTAAAATGATGTAAGAAGTAAGAAAGGATTTCTAGATCTGGAAAGAGGGTGCTTTGTAACCTGGGCTTCCTTTTGTAAGAACAGTGGCAGACGACACCCCCAGTCTTGAGCTGAGCAGCCGTGGAATACAGTCCTCCCCCAGCCATCTCACAGATCTACACACTCCTCTAGGCGTTGGGTCTCTGTTAAGAATCCTCAGGGTGAACATGACTTGACTGTCTCCTCCCCGATGAGAGCTATGGGCATCTTTCTCCTTTTTCTTAGGGCTCTAACTTAATGCTTCATTCTTTGTTTGTTCTACCTTCAGTTTAGGGGACCCATTGACAGTGGTGGTGCCATTAACCCAGCTGACTCCTTGTGCGGGAGTCCTTGTTGCACTGTTGATTCTGTTAAAAATGTTTGTCCCCATCCTGTAAGTCACCTGGTGTAATATCCATAAAGAGGAGCCTGTCTGTAGGCAGGTATGGTACCTTTCCTAGCCCCAGTCCTTATCAGTAAGGGTATGTTACTATGTAGAGCAGAAAGCATTTATGCAGGGAAGAAATGTTTACCAACAGGAAGGTATCTGCCCCCCAAAGGAGAAGTCACGTATTCAGTTAGAATGATTTTTAAAAATATTTTAATCTAATGTGCCTTTTTATGTTTCTTCTCCCAAGTTTCCAGTTGTAATTAGAATTTCTTTCTTCTTGTGATGATAGAACACAACTTCTCAGAATGTAACCAAACGACCAATGCAGCAAATGCAGCCAACTGCTCCAAGAAACAGTAATTTGCGTGAATTACCAATAGCACCATCACATGTTATAGAAGTGAGTAACAGTCGCTGCTCCTCCGCTCCAGCCGGGGCTCAAGTAAAGCCTATTATCAGCACGTCACCGCCCACGAGGCCCGGGGTGGGGCCCAGGACTGTGCAGGGGAAGGCTGATGTGAAAGTCAAGCCAGTTAGCCCTGTGGGCCGGCCTAAAGAGGAAGCAAAAACAGAACCAGAGGTAGGACTTTTCTTTTTCTAATTAAAAAATAATGTTTGGTCTCAAACAGGGAGACCTTATAATCAAGGTCTGTACCTCTTATCTCAGTTCACTCTCACCCAGTGAGTTCTTCACAAAATCATCTCACCTTCTTTTAACCTAACAGCCATATTCATATAAGATACACTTTCATTCTCACTGGTACTATATCAGATTGTTTTCATATATTTATACAGTTATAGTTGTGTGTTACAGAACCTGTGTATATCAGGGATCTTAACCAACTGTTTCTCTGAAGGGCCCAGATAACAAATATTTTAGGTTTTATAGTCCAAATTGTCTCTCAGAATTACTCAACTCTGCTGTTTTATCACAAAAGCAAACATAGACAGTCTTACATCAATGGGCATGGCTGTGTTCTGGTAGCACTTTATGACAAAGTCAAGTGTTGGGCTGGATGGGCTCATGGGCCATAGTTAGCTGACCCCTTACATTTACTCTTATGTTCCTGTGGCTTTTCTGGTTTTACACTGTGAACTTCTAGAAGGTAGGACCAGTTTAGACCTTTAAATAAGATGGGGAGGGCTGTTTTGTTCTGAATTGTGTATATTATTGCTGATTTCTAAATCTGTATAAATGTTGTAAGAATAAATAATAAATGCAAGTCAGTATTCTACATGATTTCCAATTGAGATGTTATTTGTACCTTTGTTTAGTTTTGGCCACTTGATTATGTTTTGCTTAGAGGCAGTTCAGTGTTAATGCAGTATTAGTCACAAACTTCTACATTAAAAAAAAAAATTTCTTCACGTCAGTAAAATTTATGCCTGAGACAAACCCCTTGAGGCCCTTGGTCTCCTGTAAAAGAAGTGAATGCTCTTGTCTAATGCTTCCCTGAAGTCAGGATTCCATTGCGGGCTGTTCCCTGGAATTATAGATACAAATTTGGGCAGTATCTGTATAATGTAGGTTCTAATGAAGCATAGGCATCTAGTGTAGCACAGGTTAGAACACGCCCTTGGAATGATCTGCTGTCGCTAGCAGTGCGGCTCTGAGCCAGTTACTTCACTTTTTCCAAGCCTCAGTTTCCTTAACTATTGGGTGTATGTGCCTGAGACATAGCTAGAGACCAGTATGTGGAAGTTACGTTAATAATAATATATATAACGTAATAAGTAAGTATATCTATTAACTTTATAAAATAATGGCACAAAGTTTCCTTAGATGAGAATATAAGCCCTTAATCATAATAAAAACAAGCGTTAACTGTTTTTTGCCTTTCAATCAATTAAAGTGCGGGGGTGTGTGTGTCAGATTTTCTTCTAATGAATTATTATAGCAGCTGTAATGTAATGTTTCCAAGTCAGAAATGTAAGTATAAAGTGAAAATACTGAGTTAACGTTTAATAACATCTTATTAGAAGAAGGGCGACATTTCGGTTTTAAAATCAATATATGAAAAAATCATGTAGATTTACAGATGGGATTGGGATAGTTTATAAAAAGAAATCATTGCTAAAAATTTTATCCTGCTTTTAGTTTATATAGCTAGCTCCTGACTCATGTGTGTAAATGGATTTGGCTCAAAAATGAAGTCACATATACTTTTGTAGAACAGTGGCTAAATAAAAAGAGAAAAGTGACTTTTTAGGCATACCACTAGCCACGTTTGTCCCTTTCATAATAGTTGAGTTAATAAGCAGGCTTCTGAAGAAGTCTTCTGTAGGATAAAATGGATGCTTTGTGCGTGAAGTGGAACTTGCAGGTGGCCATAGTGTAAGTGGTGCGTGTCTTAATTTGTTTGCTTTTAATTTTCTGTGCACATAGAATGGGACCAGGAGTAAAGTGTTTTTTTATTTTTAAAATCTTCTGTGTGTTTTGCTTAGGTGAGTGTGGTTTATCTTCTTAAATTCACCCAGTTGGTGATGATATAATGAAGGACAAATCTATTTAGAAGTATTTCTACCTATATTCTTGAACATACTTTAACTCTTTTCTGATTACATGGGGAAAATCCTAGTGAATGTTAATTATTCTTGCATTTGAAACAGTGGGTCCTCTGGACCTGTTACTATTTCCCCAGAATGCCCTGGCCCCCTGTACTTTTTGAACTTCTGTTTTTCTGTCTTCCCCTTAATGTCACTTCTAGCTCTGTGTAGCCCTCAGCCAACTTAAGATTTTCTGTTTCAGGTCTGTCCTAGACTTTGAAATTAGGTGACTGAGTTGATCAGGATTGCTTCTAAAATGACAAGCAAGCCCCAGTGAGGGGGCTTGGCTCTGTGTCTTGTAGGTCAAGTGCACGGGCTCTGGGGGCACCAGCCAACTCTTCAGCTACGTTGTGGTCTTATAATTCCTAACTTCTAAGGTTTATTTGCTAACAGCTGAATTCTAGATAGAGTAAATCCTATTATATTCTTTTTTTTTTTTTTTTTTTTTTTTGCGGTATGCGGGCCTCTCACTGCTGTGGCCTCTCCCGTTGCGGAGCACAGGCTCCGGACACGCAGGCTCAGCGGCCATGGCTCACGGGCTCAGCCGCTCTGCGGCACGCGGGATCTTCCCGGACCGGGGCACGAACCTGTGTCCCCTGCATCGGCAGGCGGACTCTCAACCACTGCGCCACCAGGGAAGCCCTCCTATTATATTCTTTTGCAAAGGATCTGTGAGTGATGATATCTATGATTTTTTTTTTAAAGAAAATTATTACTTTCCTCTTTGGATGCTTTTTTTTTTTTTTTTGCGGACGCGGGCCTCTCACTGTTGCGGCCTCTCCCGTTGCGGAGCACAGGCTCCGGGTGTGCAGGCTCAGCGGCCATGGCTCACGGGCCCAGCCGCTCCGCGGCATGTGGGATCTTCCCGGACCGGGGCACGAACCCTGTCCCCTGCATCGGCAGGCAGACTCTCAACCACTGCGCCACCAGGGAAGCCCCTGGATGCTTTTTTTAAGAAAATTATTGGACTTTTACAAAGATTCTTCTGATAGACTTTCAGAATGGTTTGGGACTGGCATATTAAAGGCATTCCTTGTATGCCGTTAATATTCCAATACCGCAATTGGCAGCATTTTGATTCTGAGGAGAGTGCGTGAGTTCAAGGTCAGAGAGATTGATTTGTGCTGTTCATTATAAGCAATTATTCTGTGACAAATGAGTTTGAGATCAGGCTGAAAATTCTGTACGAAAAATCAATAGTTCTAATCAGCCCCTTTCAGGTCATTTACACCCCACCTTTTGTTGGTTCGTCAGAGGAGAGCCAGATAAAACCTGTGTGACAGCGAGGCCTCCCTACTGTTGCAGTTTCCATTTCAAACATATTTTGATATCTTAAATGAATAGTTTAATTGGTTTCAAAGTTGTAAATGAGTGGAAATTTACATTATTTCATTTTTAATATTCTGATAAGATTTTCCAAATTAGCTTTAGCTGTGTAATTTTTTTTTCCCTCCCCAGGGGAAGGAGTTATACTTAAAGTCTATAAGCAGATTTTGAATGGCTTCTTTCAATCCTGAACTAAAGGGTTTTTAGAAAGTGCCTTTTCTTAAGTTTGCTGAAACAGACTGGGACCGTCACCTAGCCTTGTACTCTAAACCATGCGTGTTTTCTGCTTCAGTTTCCTGATGAAGATGAAGAAACGAGGTTATACCGCTTAAAGATAGAAGAACAGAAGCGCCTCCGAGAAGAAATCCTGAAGCAGAAGGAGCTGCGGCGGCAGCAGCAGGCTGGCGCGAGGAAGAAGGAGCTGCTCGAGAGGCTGGCGCAGCAGCAGCAGCAGCAGCTCTGCCCCCCACCGGCCCTGGCTGGGCAGGAAGAGCAGCTGTCGGCACCGTCGCCCACCAATGGTAACCCACTGTTACCCTTCCCGGGGGCACAGGTCAGACCGCATGTGAAAAACAGACTTCTCGTGAAAAACCAAGATGCCACTGTTTCAAATGTTCCACCCAAAACATCCAATTTTGTGCCATCTGGTGCTAACACGCAGTATCAAGGACAGCAGATGAAACCACTGAAACATTTGAGACAGGCCAGAACCATACCTCAGTGTCCAGCTCAGCACAAAGTCCTGCAGGTAAAGCCTGCAGACGGGGAGGGACCGCCACCCCCCTCACAGACTGCTCGAGCCGCGTCCCTCCAGGGCCGGCCCCCGGAGGCCAAGCCTGGCGCGAAAAGGACTGTCATGCACCGGGCCAACAGCGGTGGCGGAGACGGGCCGCACGTCAGCTCCAAGGTCAGGGTGATTAAGTTGTCAGGCGGGGTAAGTTGACGAGGTCACCAGTGCCTCTTGGAATCTATGTTTCACTTAGTATGTCCTAACTCCCAGAGAGGATGTTTGAAGGAAGGGAAGTAAAGTTGCCTGTCTTAGAATCATGTGGACCAGCCTCTCCCCACTTGAAGCTGGTGTAAGAATTGTCGTTTAAATCCTGCTTCCAATTGGGACCCATGTTTCAGTTGTCTCTTGAGTCTTAGTGAAAAACCAGTGTGACAGTTCCTAAATTAGACGTTTCTCAGTTTTAGCTTCTTTTTATAGATAATTTATGCTAGCATCATCAAGTTTGTTTTAAAAATAAAATTTCCTTTACCACAGAACACATAATTTGTTGTGTGTAGCTTTAGATTCAGGGAGCATCTATGGCAGCGGGGGGCGGGGGGGGGCAGTGTGTGTGTTGCTTTTAAGCAGCGTTGTTTCAAAGACTTTTCCCGTCTTCTAGTTCAAGCTAATTGCCCACCACCCCGCCTCCATTTGAGGGAAAAAGGGATTGACAGTATTCTAAAGTGAAATCATGTGTGATCCTACCATGTGCTTTCAGAAGTGGGGCACCCCTCATTTCTTTCTTCACCTCATAACAGTGCCCATTTTAGAGCATTTTCAGTAAAGCACAGTCATTGCAGTTTGGATAAATTCAGTACTTAAACTAAACAGAGTTGCTGCAGATAGATTCCCATTGCAGGAGATTCTCCCGTCAGCGTCTGTAGAATACTTGCTTCCTTGATTCTGCCGTATAGTCTTTATTTATTAGAGAAGGTAGCACTCATCTCTTGCTTTAATTATAATTAATTCTGCAACAGACTCTCTTTGGTCCGAGTAACTGTCGTGCTCTCTGTCGCAGCTCCCTATTGTGTGCAATTTGTGTTACAAACTGGGGAAGAAAGGGGGAGAACCGTAAGACACAGGCTCTTAGAGCAAACCAGCTACAGATGATTACTTTTAAAACCACAAAATATTTACAGTAAAAAAAGAAAAGGACTTCTAATCCTCAGTTCACCCAGGGACAGCAGCACCACTAGGAACGGGCGGGAGCTGTTTGCTGTGCTGGATTAAGGGCGGCTCCTTGTTGCTGCTTAATTAGTTGAGTTTTAATTGCTTTTGTTTCTAGGTTTGTAGACTAAGGTGTGAAGTTTTTCACACGCCATAAGAAAATTTGTGATAGAGCAAATCTGTTGTTTCTCACCTCGGTTCATGGTGATTCAAAATGTTGATAAGTAGATGGCCTGTATTATATCAGATTGTTTAAATATTGTATGAGTTTATTATCTTTAGGTGAAGACCCAAGTGTTCATCATTTTCCGGTGTCTGTGTGGCCTTTTGCTTTTGACCGTATTTTAATCATACTTTGTCGGTGTCTCACTTTTTTACTTGAGTTAGAAACTTCTGAGGATGGGCCATGGGGCGATGGTTTGGGAATAGGCCTTTTCCCTGGGCAGCCACAGTGGTGCGGTGCGGGCCTGGGCACTCTGGGCTCCGGCAGACTAGGAGGTGCGGGGCACAGCTCTGCTGTCCACAGGCAGCCTTCAACTAACGAATTTATCTACTTCAGCAGAATTTATCTACCTCAATTTTTGCTTTTTTCTCCCGTGGAAAAAATATAGTTTTTATATCAGACCATATTCCAAAATCATGCTGTATAATTTTACAATACACAGGAAAACAACAGAGGAATTATACATGAAAATAGCTGTCTGCCAAACTTTGAAATGGTTTTTTAGCTCCCTTTTTAATTCTTAAGTATTAAGTTAATTAACCAACATGTTCTGTATATTAGGATTTATTCCAATAATTCCTCCAATAGCATGTTGGCAACTTTCACCTTATCAGAGGATAAATGTCTCTTGTTTGTTTGTATCTCTCTGAACCAGAACAAGCAGTGTTTCCCTAAAGGCCTGGGTTTTTTGGTGTGTTTTTTTGGTGGGTAGGAACTATTTGTAACATACCCATTGTGCAAAAAGGAGACAGTTCTTGTAAGTGCTAAGTATGCTCTCATTTTTCCTTTTTATTTCTGTCCCTTCTGGTCCTTCTCTCCTTTCATGCACCATGGCATTAATGCCCAGGGCTGTGCTATGTTGTGTGCTTGGAGCTGAACCAGCCACCCTGGTGAGGGTCTGACAGGGGCTTAGCATATGGGAGGATTGACTTGTATATCGTACCTGTGCAGAATATTATTTATGCATTTCAGGTTTATAGTTACTTGTTTAATAGAAGCATTTCGTTGTCAGTTCACATTCTTCTATTTTGCTATGAGCCCAGGACTTCCTCACATTCTGTTAGTGCAGAAATACAATAGACATCCTATTTATAAGGTTTTCTAGAGAACTTTACTTTTCAGAGAGTCAGTTTGACTTCTTTCACTTTTTTCTAACCTAAACTGGCATCGAATGTGTTAACTAAACTATTCTTTGCATTCAGTGGTCTCCTCGTTCTAGTAGTTGGTCTTCAGACAGGACACAGGACTGTCGCAGTACATAGTGCTGTTCTAGAAATTGTGTTCTGGCGGTGATCACAGTCAAAATATATATCTACAGGATTGTTAGGGAAGCGGAATTTTCTTGGCAGTCTTATTCTGATGTACAAATTGAAAATATATTACAGCTTAAATTAGTTTTCTTTAGGTGAACTTTTACCTGTGAGGCAATTGTGAATCAATAAGGTCCTCTCTTTTGTCATTTCCATATTTCATTGTCTGTAATTCAATAATTTATCTTTGGATTTTATTAAATTGGGTTTTTTGAAAGGTGAAAGAGCCTGCGTCTTAAGACTGTAGGTTTTTCAGTCTGCCCTTTCATTAATTATACTATCTTCAAAGTGATTTTAATTCATACTGATCATCGAAGGAGAATTTCTAGTCTTTTTATATTGTTCCTCTTTGTTAGAGCTAATGCATTACGGACATGGGAAGCATTTTCAAAAGGACGTAATGAAAAGTATTTCTTGGTGTTGGTTCTCACACATTCCCTGACCAGGTCTGGGTTTGTAGCTCGCAGAGTCGTACCTGACTTTCTTCGGGAGCCGTTTGGCATCATGCGTTCTTTGTTGGCCGATCCAAAGCTCCTGTGTATGGGGCGTGGAGGTTGAGGCCCTCAGTCACCAGGAGGGTGTGATGAGGTGAAGACAGCGTGGCTGTGTTTGAGGAAGACCCGTGGCTGGAGCTTGTCTAATAGTTATTGTCTTGGGGGCCCTTCCAACACGTAGAAGGTACTTTATAAATGTCCATTTTCTTTTTGGAATGCTCCTAAGGCCCCTTCTAGAAATACATTCCCTGATTTTATGCCACATAATAGGTAGTAGCTCCTGTTTATCAGGTGTTTAGCATGTATTCACAGCATCCTTATGAGTTAGATCTGTTATTGCCATTTCATAGGTAAGTAAATTGAGTCTCACATAGTAGCCCAGGGCCACTCAGCTACTAACTGGTAGAGTGAGGCTTCTAAATCCTGTGCTTTTTTGCCATTATTTATAATAGCTATTTTTTTTTTTTTTTTTAATATAATAGCTATTTTTGCTGCTCCTTTTCTTCCTAGGTTTCTTAGTTCTAGATTAGGGAGAGTAGTCTACTCTTTCCAGTGAGTTTTTAGGGGCGGCTTCTAGGATGAGGGGTGATCAGGTTTCATTTTGCTTGCCAACCCCAGTTGGTACTGACTGGCTGCAGAGTATGTGGAGAGGGTTTAGAGGCGGGCCACAGAGCCCTGACTGGGGAGTCAGGACTGGGGAGTGGCTGGGGTTTCATCACGCCTGTGCTGGAACCTGTGTGGAGTAGCCTGGTATGGTGAATTAAAGTGAGGGACGGTGTACCCTGGCTGAATGTAGCTATGACTATAGCTGTGTGCTAGAAATGTGCCTTTGAACATTTCTGTGTAGATCAAAATAGATCCGATTTTATATTTAAAATTGAAATCATTAAGGGAATTTGAAATTTAGAGAGACCTTTTGTTATGAGGCTAATCAATCTCTTTGTGAATTTTAGTTTTTTCCCATTTATATTGTCTGGATTTGTTGGGTGAGATTTAAAAAGGAACAAATTAATGCTACTTGTGAAGAGTGTTAAATGTTGGCAAATATTGCTTCTAAAATTTCATGTGCCTCCCTGAATAATATTTATATAAGTAATCTACTTAAAGAATTGTATTTGATGGAATGGTTCTCTTTTTATTATTTAAAACATAGGAATAGTCTCCATTTGCTCATTTCTCAGAAAGCTACTTTTAAGTATTTAATTTTCAGAAACCAAAAGAGCAATCTTGTTAAATCATAATTTCTGAAATTCCCTGGTGATCCAGTGGTTAGGACTCCATGCTTTCACTGACGAGGGCCTGGGTTCAGTCCCTGGTTGGGGAACAAAGATCCCACAAGCCGTGCAGCGTGCCGTGCCCCCCTGCCCCCAATCATAGTTTCTCTCATAACCAATACATAATCCAGAAAAACTCTTCAGGTTAGTAACAGAGCATATATAAAAATGTAAAATGTTTACTTAGTGTAAACTTAGTATAATCATCCTCAGCCATGTGTTGTGATTAAACACCAGAAAAAAGAATTAGGACGAGCAAGTGCCATGCAAAATTTGTTTATTCAGGAGTTTAATTAGGCCTGCAGCTCTGTCTTCCAGTTTAGGGGAAATGGGGAATCTTTGAGATGTTTGCATCGGCTTACCTGGCCCAGATGAACCTGTGTCCTCCTCAGAATGAGGCTGAGCTTCTCCCAGGGTGGCTGTGAGGGTTAACTGTCGTGACATGGGTGAGATGAGTGGCACAGTGCTTGGGCACGTGGCATTGGCTCAGTAGATGTTACTACCCTTTCCTTTTAGTTAAAGGAAGAAAAAGTGTGTTCTTACAGTGTTCTTTAAGAAAATGAAAGCAAATTCTGAATTCAGCTGCTTTATTCTAATTGAGGTCATGAAAATTTTAAGAATTTGGCAGCAAATTAAGTAAAGAGCCCTTTGTTCTGCTGGCCACACAGAGAAATGGGAGAAGCACAGAATGCCTCAGCAGGAAAGCCAGCTGTCCAGTCATGATATTCTTGTATTTTACTTTTAAAAGGCTGTCAAAATGCTTCACGTAAAAGGTCCCAATTTGTTTGTGTGAGCTTGCTTTTGGGGGTTGGTGTGCATTTGTAGATTTCTTCTCTTCCTCAAAAGTTATTCTCAGATTTTCTCTAGCGCGATGGTGTGTGCATACCTGATCTTTTTTTGTGGAGTGGAGGACGTTTAATTTTGATATACGTAATCTCAAGAGAAGTTGCAAAAATAGTATAGGGAGTTTCTTACACTGTGTATCAGATTTACTAGAAACAGAAGTGCTGGTCTTGGAGTCATCTGTCAGTCTTCGGGGACTCTAGTCTGAGAAGGAGTCGCAGGTGGGGGTACAAGTGGTCACCCTCGCAGCCTCCCGTTCTCCGGACGTGCCCCGTTGTTCCGTGGTCTGGCCGCCTTGCTCTTGTAGTTCTGTCTCCCCGCTCCGTCCACACTCATGCTGCGCCCTTTCTCGGCGCCTGCACGCCCCCGCCGCGCCCTGCCCTTCTCTGCCTAGTGCTGGAGCTGTCTCCTAGTCACTGCTCCTGACTGAGGCTGGGTTTCCACTTCAGTTCATTTTTTGTCTCAAATACATTATAAATATTTAAGAAACATTTGTTGAAATAATAGAGAAAATAAGTGGCTTCTCCCTTTAAAAATACAGGTATTGTTTACAGTTTCTTTATGGAAATATCCAATGAGGAGGAGTTAACACAGTGTGGTGTTGTCGTCGTTTCCTTCCCCCCCGCCCCACGGGCACTTCTGATTATAAAAGTAACAGCTGTGTATTGTAGACATTTAGATGACACTAGTAAGCAGAGTATGATAACACCAGAACTAGCATTAATCCTTGTTAATTCAGTTTACAGGATGTGATTGTATTGTACTTTTGGCTGCTGTTTGATGAGTCTGTGGTGATGACTCGTTCTTGGGGAGACCCACGTCCCAGGCCAAGGCAGAACAAGGCTCACGTTGTGTATGTCATTCTGTGACTCGCCAAGCTGCCTGGCCACGGCTGGTGGACTCAGCTGTCCTGACTCATTGGTTTCTGGTGGAAGCTGACTTGATGCCGTGGTTTGGGGCAGTACCCAAGAGCTGATGCCATGCTAGAGGACCAGGAGAAAGCAAGTCAGATGAAAGTGAGTTGGAAATGGGTAGTAAAGGACAGAACTGCAGTGGGCTTGTGATAGAGAAACACCTCTGGGAAGCTGAGTGTAAGAGAAACTTCTTTGACACAGGTAGGGGAGCCAGGAGAGGCCCTGCCCAGATGGACGGGGAGTGGGGATGGGCGTGGAGGCACCACCGTCCAAGGAGGTGAGAGCCCAGACTCCCACCTTGCTGACCCCTGGTTCCCTCTCGTCCTGCCATCCCTCTCCTCTCTGGTGGGGAGAGTGGCCAAGTGGCTGGTTGTAGTTGGGCCTCATTTGTTGCCTGATCATTTCCCTGTTAGAGGAGCTGATGAGCAGTCAGATGGCCGAAAGGCAAATAAGAGGAAGAAAAATGGGGCACGAATCTTGATGAATCGCTTGTTTGATAAGATGTATATTCTAGAATCTTCTTTTGGAGGAGAAGCTACTGTGCATAAATAATTGTTTTTAAGAGCTTTGAAACACTTCGGTGCGAAGAACTGATAACTTCTAGAGGTATGACGTTTTAAGCATTCTTAAACATGTGACCTCTAAATTTGGGCAAAATAGACTACTGTTCATTAGAGGACAGGAATCAGTTTTAATGAATTAGAACGTCTGCACATGAATTTATAGGTGTTTTTAGGCATATGGTGTTTCTTTCAGAGAGAAATAAGTGGTTAAATCAGAAATAATTCTCTTGTAATTAGGAATCAGGATTTGCTAACCCACCTTCTCCAGCAGAAAAGGAATCTGCTTTCTCCAGCATCTTGGGTAACTTCCCTCTCCTCACTTCGAACGGTTACCAAGGATAGGAGCCTCGTCACCTGCGCCGGGAAGTCGCCTGGCGCTCTGAAATAGGTCCTTCCCAGCTGCCCATCGGGGCAGGTTGGAAGCTTCTGCTTTCCAGAGTCTGGAGCTTCATCCCTACGGGGGCGCTCTTGCTGGAGAAGCCAGAGTTCGTGGGCCCCTGCTGCTGGGTGAACCGCAGTCTCACTTCTAGCAGTCCTTCCTTTTTTTTAGATTGGTAGGTCTGTGCTGTAGAAATTGGAGAATCCTGGGGCATCAGATCCCCTCACAGGCTCAGGGCTTTGGTATATTTCTCCAAAGGCCAATTAATTTTGCTTTTAAAAGAGTCCCCAAACCTAACTAGTTTCAGAAAGGTAGAATGTTGAGAGAGAGAGAGAGAGAGAGAGAGCACTTGAATAACTATGCCGTGTTATCACCATAAGGTGAAATCCTGGTGCACCTATCGGTTGAATCCATTTTTTCTCCAGGAAGCCCAAGCAAGCACTTGTGAGATCCCTTTAACCTTAAGGATTTTGTTTCAGTCCAGCCCGTGTAGACCTGTTATTGGAATTTTATAGGAAGCAGTTTAGATTTAAGTTGCTGCTTTTACACGTTCTGCATGCTTGCCGTATGGAGGGATAGCTTATTGCATAGAATAGATGGACACTGCCCATGTGAAGTGTCCTCACCTCATATCATATTGCAGCAGTTTAATTAGGGAATTGACACAGGAACCTGGATAAGAATGTTATTAGCCTGTTTATTTTCTTTTATCTTTTCTCCTTTAAGTAGTAGTCTCAAAGACAGACTAGAGCGTGAAATGTATTTGTGTTTAGAAACGTCGCAGAGCACGCATATCATTTCTTGTCCAGATTCTGGGCGAGCTTTCTAAAGATCACAGGGCCAGGCCCAGCATTGTTGTGGTTAATAGAAACCTGCTCTGTGAGGTCTGTGGGCTGGCAGATCAGCAGCATTGCCATGACAGTGAAGTAGGCCTTATCGAAAGGAGAATTCATAAGAGGCTGCCCTGGGACCCTAACCACTGTCCTTCTCTGTGTCCCGACAATGTTATCTGTCCTCTCAGTACGGGGTATCAAATGTCTGTCGTGAGTACAGAAATTAATTTACTGTCACCTGAAGACATGCAATTAATCTTTTAGAGGTTTTCATAATACCTTTACAGAAAGAGTTGCCAGTTTGGCGGATTTGGATTTTGGGGTTTAGAGGAAGATAAGGAAAATTAATTTTTCATCAGGGTTAATACAAGCTAGCAGGGCCACAAAGGCTGAGAAAAATGGTTGGGGAATTTGTCAAGTGTTGTCACTCTAGAATAATGCTGCTTAACGTCTGATAGGTGTAATCAAGAGTTGAGATTTCTATAGAGAGGGATTAATCAATTTGCTCACTAGTGAATGCGAGCCAGCGATACCACTTCTTCATGATGTTTAAGAATGAAAATAAGATTTGATCTGTCAAATTGCAGGATACCCTGACAATATCAATGGGCATTTTTATCTATACGTTTAAACAATTTGTTATAAATAAATTTGTCATGCTAATGTTGGTGGCTACAAACCTCATTTTTTGTAACGATTAAGCTGATAAAAAGTGTTCCCTAAGCTTACTTAATTCAGGAAGTGCCTTTTATATTTAAGAAAAACTGCCCTCAAGAGACATTTTTATAATATTCATTAAAAGATATTTATTTGTGGGAAAAAACCAAGAAAATATTTCCAGGTTGGTCTAAGACAGGCCAAACTTCTTTTCTCTTCATCTGTTTTGGAGGAAGTAAAAGGTATTTATATTTAAAACCATGTCTAAACACACTGCTGTGCAAAGAATTTAAAAGGGAACTGTGCCACCCTAGAGAAATGCACTTTCAAAGTGGATTTCCTTTCTTTGAATGGAATGTAATCTGCCATCCACAGATGACTAGTTATTTCCTTACATTAAGATGATAATGTAACTTAATAAGTTTTTAATGGAACTTTCAGGTTTCTGAAAGTCCTGATTTGAATCGACAGTATTTTAAAATTTACATAAGTAATAATTTTGGGCTCTCCTTCAGTGCTGTTAACTATATGGCACAAGTTGTAGAAGACTTCTAAGTAAATAGGTGGGTTCAGTTTGGCTTGGTTCTCATTCACCTTTTTTCTGTGTCTGTGAGAATGTGAGAGTAGGTGTAAAAAATATGTTTCTGGCCACAGCCTAGAAGTTAGTAGGTTGAATGTTGCCTGGTGTTAACCAGAATAACTCTGGGATTTAAAATTTATCCTAAGAATTAGCTTTTTGTTGTGCTAATTTGAAAGAAAATAATTGTTCTCTCAACTGAAAAAAAAAATCTGCTTTTCTTACAAAATGAAATAACTTATTACTTATATTTAAGCCTTGAGTCCTCAGCCTGGTTTCCAGAAAAATGTCGGAGCAGAGCATTATAGTAAACCTTCATTTCCTTAAAATGATTTAATTGAATGATGGTTAGTCCCTTTGTTTCTAACCCTGCTAAAAATAGTTATGTTAGTATAAGCTCCTTGCCTACGAGGTTGTGTGGAGTCCATGCTTTGGAACCACTGAGACAGGAAGTCCTAAAAGCACTTACTGTGTGACCAAGGATCTCGGGTTTTTCATTTGGAAAGTGAATAATAATATTTACCTTGAGGGAGGATTGAAGGAAAACAGTCTCTGTACAGACCCTAGTGTACTACTTGTCAAGTTGAAGACATTCAGCAAACAACTCCATCCATCTTCCCATGAGTGGAGCATGTTGAATGATGCCATTCAGCATGGTGATGGAGAGCCTAGAGTGCCTTGGAAATTTCTGTTATAAAGTTTCTTACATCATTTGTAGCTGTAGAAGGTGTAAAACATTGTCCTGAATATAAGTAACTCCAGAGCTTACCCAGACCTTCCCGTCACCTGTCAGTAAGCTGAAGATAGCAGTTTTTCCCAAAAGTTGGGCCTTTGTTATAATCCCTGCCTGAAGCATCCCTCTTTCTTGTTCATCGTTGACTCACCAAGTGCTTGTCGTCTTCCTGCCCAGGGCTCGGTCCTCTTCTCTGAGCCGAGGATGCGTGGCGACCAGTGCTGCCCGCGGGGCTCCCGTTCTCGTGAGCGTGACAGGACTGTGAGTGGTGATTAACGCTGTGAAGAAGAATAAAGCAGTTACGTGGCCTGGGAAACCTTAGGGTTAGAGATGCTGGGGGCCCCCTCGAGTGAGCAGGTCAGGCTGGCGGCTGCTGAGGCTCCCCGGGCGGGGAGGAGTAGGGGTGCTCACCGTGCCCGTGAGTTTGTGAGATGCAGACGGAGCGGGGAGACCGCCAGGCGGCGAGGTCCAGACCTGCAGGCACTCTGATCACAGATGTCCTTTACTGTGTCTTCTCAGGCCATCTCCTAGGAAGTCCTAAATGGAGAGGCTTTTTGTGATAACTCTACCTGTATTTCTGAACTGCAGATGGGAATCAAGCTTACTTTAAAACGTAAACTTGTTTTGAAAGGAAAATGAAAGTTTAGAACTTTGTTTTTCAGGGTGTTCCTCTGATCTAATATTGTCAGACATAAATTAGCACCAGTCTCTTAACTCAGAATAACAGCAAAGAGAATTTTTGTTTGGGGTGTTTATTGACTAAATGTTTCTGTTCTTAATTCCCAGTTTAAAAATCATCAGATCACCACAGCGTTACATATTTATCACTCAAATACATACACACAGTGTATACCTTAAAAATAGGCAAATATCCTACTTTTGGTGCAAGCTCTTCTTTTTAAATAAAACTTCACTATCTAGATCATCTACTTTTTTTTTTTTTTTTTTTTTTTGGCCGCTCCTCACGGCTTGTGGGATATTAGTTCCCCAACTGGAGATTGAACCCAGGCCCCCTGGCCGTGGAAGCACGGAGTCCTAACCACTGGTGGTGAGGGAATTCCCTTTTTCTTCTCTTTTTCTTTTTTTGTTTTCTATTTTAAGATCATCTACGTTTTTAGCTCTGGATTGCTAAAGAAAATATCTGCAACAATATTCACCATGTAGTCCACCGTATATATGGACATCATTCGTTTTAGACCACATGTACCAGCTGATTACCGATTTGTACAGCATGACAGTATGTTTTCTGGTGCACCCAGTATCAGTGCTGAACTGAAGGCTGGCCTCTTTAGTATCACAGTGGCATTTAGTAAATACGTATGTACTAATTGACAGTGGCTATAACCTAGTATCCTGATACTGTAATCTCTTTTTTAATAGCACATTCAGAGCTACGTAGTTTTTAGAAGCCTGATCTACCATTGATTGTTTTATTCAGTAAATATCTCATTGCCATCTGTATGCATAGGAAATTTTGGCTTGGTAAACAAAAACAGACTCACCCAAGTCTAAGCCACTGGTTTCTCTAAACCATACATAATAGCCAGTTCATTTATCCGCATTAGTGAAAAAGGTAGACGGTGGAGAATCAGTCAGTAGACTGTTAGGTAGCTGAGCTGTGTGGAGAATTTAGTGACCCAGTGCCACCTGCATCTATGGCACAGCCTCTGGTGGGACCTGGGGGCTAGTGTGAAGTGTCAGCCCATGTAAAGAGACGTGTTTAAGAACAGTGAGACTTAACATTTGAATAGTGAATTTATGAATCTTATACTAACATAATTTTAATATGCTTTTAAGTAAATTAATAAGTGATGGATTACTGGCTTTTAAAGATAGGAATATGTGGTGTATACCCTTAAAATTTTCGACTTTTTAGTATAGAAAATTTCAAGCATATACAACGCTAGAGAGTGTTCACATAGCTTTTCAAAATATGAACTTTGAAAAATTGTGTGCTGAGAATAGGCCATCATCCCTGCCTTGCTGGGGTACCTGCTCACACCTTTTGGATGAAAGATGTAATGGAGAAGTTTCAAGAAGCACAAGAAGCAGTCTGACTCCACGTGGATCCTGGTCCTGCAGAACGGCCTGCCTTTCCATAGTGCGTCCGTTTTCATTTGGGGAACAGTCTTCCATCAGGTTGGAATAACGCCCAGCAGTATCACATTTCAGACAATTATAGCCGACATTGTAGAGTCACAGAGTCACAAAACATTATGGGGGCACCCACCTGGTTCAGCCATCCTCAGCCCTGGCTGGACAACATCACTGGAAGAGCGTTTAAAATGTGCTCATGTCTGGGGCTTCCCTGGTGGCACAGTGGTTGGGAGTCTGCCTGCCGATGCAGGGGACACGGGTTTGTGCCCCGGTCCAGGAAGATCCCACATGCCGCGGAGCGGCTGGGCCTGTGAGCCATGGCCGCTGAGCCTATGCGTCCAGAGCCTGTGCTCCGCAACGGGAGAGGCCACAACAGTGAGAGGCCCACGTACTGCAAAAAAAAAAAAACCCCAAAAGACAAAAAAAAAATGCTCATGTCTGGGTTCCAGCTCCAGAGGGTCTAATTGGATGGTTCTGGGTCAAAGTCCAGGAACACTAACACACGAGAGCTCCCCAGGTGACTAACGTGCAGGTCGAATACCCCTGACTAGTCTCACACTAAGCGTGATGTGAGCTGTCGATTTTTGGTAGATCTCCTTTGTCAGGTTGATTTGTCCCTTCTGTTCCTAGCTCACTGAAAATTTTTATTATGAGTGCTTTTCCTGTGTCAGTGCAGGTGGTCATGTGGTCTTTTCGTCTACTGATGTGGTCTGATAACTGATTTTTGAGTTAAACCAACCTTGCATTCCTGGGGTAAATCTTACTTGGTTATGGTGTAGGATTCTTTTTCTGCGTTGCTGAATTTAGTTTGCTAGTGTTTTGGTGAGAATTTTTTTCATGTATATGTATGAGGGATATTCTTTTGTGGCTTTTGTTTCTTTTGATGTCTTTGTCTGACTTTTGTAAAAGGGTAATACAAGTCTGAGAGAATGAGTGGGGAAGTTGTCCCTCCGCTTTTGTTTTCTGAACCAGATTGTGTAAGATTGGGAGTCTGTCTTTCTTAAGCAGTTGATAGAATTTACCAGAGGATCCGTTTGGGCCTGGGCTTTTCATTTCTTCACCTGGTCTCCTGGGAGGCAGCCCTGTCGCTGCCCAGCTTAGTGCTCAGCCAGCGCTCAGGGATCGGTGGTGCTCGGCACCCCGCCCTGCCCTTGGCCGGCGAGCTGTGAGTGCGTTGCCCCCTCAGACCCCTCCTCAGCTCTTCTTCCTGCTGTCCCCCTGCGGTTCCCTGTCCACCATGTGGGGAGGACTTGTCTGGGCCACCAGTAACTCTTTCATTTCTTGAATTTCCTCATTCAGTTTCTCAGACTCCTGGCTGGTCTGCTCTTGTTCCAAACAGGACTGAGGCCGGAGGCCAGCCTACGTGTGGGTACTTGTGACTCAGAGGAGGAGGGGCGACCAGGGTGCTGCTCAGCCTGCGGGCGCTCTGGGGAGCCCAAGTGTTCAGGGTTGTATCTGCAGGGAGGAAGGCACTGGGGCGCGCCTGGGACTCACACCAGCGCCGGGGGACAGTGGGGCGAGTCAGGATGATGACCCGCTTTCACTAGGTTTGAGTGGGAGTTAAAAGTTTAAAACCACTGCCTATACAAACTGTCAGATTTTCACAAGAATGCTCATGAAAATGGAAGAGGCATGTCGAGTATGAAGTATTTTTAAAGTCAAGCCCTATTTCACTGAACTCAGCAGCACTTCCTTTAGTAATTAGAGACCTCTTGAGTGGATACAGTAATTAAAGATCTTAGTTTTAAATTTGAAAAATGCTGTTAAAACCCAAACACCTGTCAAATAAGAAATTTCCTTAGTGGCCCTAGTGAAATGGCAGGCTTGATGGTTTTGCTTCTCAGTTGAACACTGATCGAGGTGGACCCCGATGCTGGGGAGGGATGCCTGCTCGTGCGGAGACTGACCAGCGTGCTGCCTTGGTTTCAGCAGGGAGGAGAGAGCGATGGCTTTTTTCACCTGGAGGGCCAGCCTCAGCGGCTCCCTCAGCCCCCAGAAGTGAGACAGCAGCCTGCCCGCAAGGTGACGCTGACCAAGGGGGCACTTCAGCAGCCCCAGCACCCTCCGGTGGGGGCCCACGTGCACTCAGCCGGCCCTCCAGGCATCAAGAGCATCCAAGGAATTCACCCGGCCAAGAAGGTACTGCCTGTTACTGCCCCGCCCCAGGAGCGGAGCCCTGTGAGCCCACTGATGGGAGTGCCTGGCGCAGCAGGAGTGCTCAGATTGTGGATGAACGACCATAGTTTCCTTCGCCCTGGCTTTGAAAGCTAACGTGTTCACAAAAGCGCTTTCCTCTCGTGACATTTTTAGTGGCACGATGCTGGGAAATCACCCTAAACCCAGGCTGCGGGTGTTTCGGGCAGCTCTGAGCTGTGCTCTGGGGACAGCCCTGCACAGAGCCCGGCCCAGCGCTCCTTCCTCCCCTGCCAGCTGCTCCTCCAGAGACTGCTTCCTCCTCGTCACCCCAGTTCGCAGATGGGAAGCCTTGGGGGTGAAGTACCTCGCCCGAGAAAGTGCCTCTCCCCCCGGCTCTTCCCTCCTCCCTCCCTCGCTCTGGGGGTCGAGGGGGTGTTTTCCTTCTCCGAGCTCAGTGTGGGAGACGAGGTATGGGCATCCAGTACCCCTTGTGAATTTAACCTTCCCGAGGAGAGGAGCGTCCCCCTTGTCCCGTTATGTCCTGGTGGAGACCCCCCCAGCTTCTGGTGAGGGTGTCTTCGTAGCTTTCCCAAGGCCCCCCTCTCTGCCCGACAGCAAGGTCCCCTCTTGGCGCAGAAGCCAGGTGCCCCTTGCCTGATGACCTTAGGGTGGAAGAGGGGCAACAGTACCTGCTCTGAGTTTCTTCTAGAAAGCTCTGAACTCTGCCAGTTCATCCTCTCTGCTTGCCTTGCAGGTGATATTAAGGAGTAGTGTTAGCCTGAAGACCGTTATAGCTCTTTGAAGAAATTCAGTTACTCCGGATTTATTTTCTCATAAATACCTTATGATACGGGGACAAACAGAGTAGTGACATTTTTGCTGCAGGTGGCACAGGCACAGGCACATGAAGTCGTATCTTCAGATATACTCTTTAAAAATTGCTCCAGTCTAAATTTTCTTTGGTCAGGTGTTGTCCCTGGGTATGCTATGAGAAAGATCGTAGGACACCCCTCCCCCCACAGTCTGTTGTACACATAGATAAAGCACTCGTGTTTCTTCACAGTCTGTTGTACACATAGATAAAGCACTCGTGTTTCTTCACAGTCTGTTGTACACATAGATAAAGCACTCGTGTTTCTTCACAGTCTGTTGTACACATAGATAAAGCACTCGTGTTTCTTCACAGTCTGTTGTACACATAGATAAAGCACTCGTGTTTCTTCACAGTCTGTTGTACACATAGATAAAGCACTCGTGTTTCTTCACAGTCTGTTGTACACATAGATAAAGCACTCGTGTTTCTTCACAGTCTGTTGTACACATAGATAGATAAAGCACTCGTGTTTCTTCACCCTTAGCCTCAGGTTACTCTCCTATAAAAGTGAGGACAGCAATCTCTCCTGGCTTATTTGGGCTCTTGCGAGGGTTTTATAAGAAGATACACGGTGCCTGGAATGTGAGCCAGCACTCGGTAGAGAACGTTCTTATTAATGTTATAGAACACACTGCTGGTTTCCAGGCAGTGAAACTTGCACTTTTTGATGGTGTTTTCCCATGTGACTTCTCTTGAAATACCCTTTTGCACTCCAGGAACTCACTTCACAGGAGTAGTTGTGTCACCTTCTGTGGAATGTTCCGAAGTGTTGCGTTCTTTTCTCAGTTTCCCTTTGTGTGGCAGCCATTCATGTACTAAGGTTTCATTCTGATTTCTGTCTGCCTTCCTCTGTGCCCTTCTCTGTGATGGGGCGGGAGGTCATTTTTGGCTCTTTCTCCCCGACTCTCGGGCAGAACTGGGCAGGACGTCTGGAAAGCGCAGTGAGCCCAGTCACATCCGCGTCTGCGTCTCACTGCTGTCCGGATCTGGGGGGTGCTGGTGCTTTATCTAATTTCCGGATTAGAAAAGGCGGGAAAGCTCAGCGGTTCCTTCTTGTTTAAAAGATCCCAGAACAGTGGTTTTGAGCCCTGGACGGCTTTTAAAAATGCTACGGTCTGGGTCCTACCTTAGGCCAGTGATGTTGTAATTTCGGTGGGGGACAGGGGCACTCAGTTGTTGTAGTTTGGGTTTTTGGTTTTGTTTTGAAAGCCCTGCGGAGGAGTGTAACGTGCGGTGGTGCAGCCGGTGGGAGACTCCTGCTGCAGAATCTGCCCTCCGGGGTACGTAGTGTTGTGGCTTGCAGTGACAGGGAGGCGGCTGTGGGGAGCACCATGCACAGTCCCCTGGTCCCCGCTGGGTTTGCCTGGGGTACCGTGGGAGAAATTTGGGCTCCGGGGCCGTTAAGGACTGGACCCAGATCTTTGTGTTACTCGCGGCAGGCTTCTGAACCCCTGTGATCCTGCTGCTTCGTCTACAGGATGATGGTAGCAGAGAAAGTGCCTACCTAGTACCATGCTTGGCACCAAGATAGGTGCAGACTTTGCTGCTTCCTTTTCCTTCCTTTTCTTTTACTCCAGTTTGCTGGGTACTGTGGTCTTATTTAGACATTAAACCCTTTTCTGATAGTGGATAAAAACTACAGAAGGTCCTGTCGCTCACGGTATATTTTAATGGATTCTGATTTGTTCACTTTTGTATCTTAGTAGCTGTGAAAAAACCCCAAGCTTCAACCTTGAATAGTTCCTTTTGTTGTTGCCAGGTCATCATGCACGGGAGAGGCCGGGGAATGGCAGGTGCGATGGGCCGGGGCCGCCTGATGCCGAACAAGCAGAATCTCCGGGTGGTGGAGTGCAAGCCTCAGCCCTGCGTCGTGTCTGTTGAAGGGCTTTCTTCATCCACTACCGACGCCCAACTGAAGAGCCTGCTGATGTCAGTAGGACCCATTCAGGTGGGTCACCTGGGGCCCGTTCTGTCTGTGCCCTTTGTCCTTCCCAAGACTCGGTTATTTCTTCATTTAAAATCCCTTTGTGTTGGTTACTTCATGTTAAAACAGTACTCTTGAGAAGAAAGACAAATATTTTATCTGCTGTGCACACTTGATGCCAGAACTTTTGCCTTAGGGTTAGATTATTTGGAAATTATCAGGTGCTCAGAAACGTTATGAAATATTTATTCTAGCTGAACAGATTATCCTTTGAAATCCTCATATTATCCTAAAGTTCTTATATGCACCCAAACACACAATCTTTTTGCTCTATCACACACTTGTTTTGTGTGTAACAATTTTAACATTTTAAAGTATCTAGCCTTTTGACCTTAATTTTCAGAAATAGCCTCACGTGTTAACACCTGTGGAACTTGCTTTAGACTTTACAAATGTGAAATAATGTGGACTATATTTTGGTCTCTTAATTTTTAAACTGGCTAATTCTAAATGCGTGAAGATCTCTGCCGAGCTGGCTGCAGATAGGTCTCCAGTTGTGTTGTAAACAAAAATTGCCACTGAAATCCCTGATTGCTCCAGCCTCTAGAGCCCTGGAGGTAAACCAGTGCAGTGGATAGACCTGGTTTTCCTTGAGCAGCGTGTCTGTAGTCCCCAACTCTGGCCTTTCCTGCCAGCTCCCCGCCTTCCGCCCGCCCCCGCAACCCCCCTACCCCCCACCCCCCCGAGCAGCACACCCCTCCATCCTGCGCCAGGATCCATGTCTGAGGCTGGAGCGCTTGGGAAGGATGTTTGATGCAAATCGGAGGACGTGGAGTGTGAATGTTAGATTTCTGAGTAAAAAGTGCACAGAAAGGGGACTTCGCTGGTGGTCCCGTGGTTGCACTGCAGGGGGCACAGGTTTGATCCCTGGTCGGGGGGAGCTAAGGTTCCGAACGCAGCACGGCCAAAAAACAGAACACAGCACAGAGTGCTTTCTTTTAAGGTCTCTTGCTTCATGGGGAAACAGAGTTGACACAAGTATATTACATTAATTACATTAAGTACAATACATTAAGTTTTAGTGTATTTTAAGCCTTCGTCTACCATTGCGTGTTGACAAGAGTGAGGCGTAGATGGAAGCCCTTCCGAGATGGTTTCGTTGTTTAGGTTTAACTACTTCTGCCTTCATCCTTGGATTCTCAGAGATGGTTAAGCTTAGTTTTCATGTGTACGTAATAGTGAAATGTTAACCAGAAGCTGTGGCTTCTGTTTTTAGGAGGGTCAGTTTTCCAGCTGTGTGGTCGGGAGCAGCTTGTCAGTCATCAAGAGGCATTAAGCTCACGGCCAAGGAGAGTTGTCCTTGGACAGTCCGTCATAACACGGATTAATTTGCAGGAACAGAACTGGCATTAGAGAACTTACGATGCATTGAAATACGGTTAAATTACGATAAATTAAAATATGGTTATCCTGAGTGGATTCTCAAACAAATGGCGGTTGAAAACTTGGGGTCAAATCACAGTTCACCAGGGAGCCTGGAGTTAAAGACCTGGGGCCTAGTGCAGTCTGTTCTCTGAGGCCTCGTGTTCCTGGTGTCTGTGTTTGGGTGGGAAGTGGTAGCACTGTTGCTTTCCACGTGTGACCTGCTCATTTTCTGGGCTTCGCTTCTTCCTGCGTAGTCTTGGTAGTTCTCTTGAGCGTCCTTGAATGTGACTCAGTTTTCAGGAAGTGTGAAGGGCAGCGCTCTTGCTGCTCACAGTACCGCGTGAGGTTGACTGCCCTGCAAAAGTTAGCTTGGAGCCACTGCTAAAACACCTAACCTTGGTTTTATCCATCTTAAAAACGGAATTCTGAGTTCTGCATTTTGGGGGCCGTCTTTCCTCCCATTTGCCTTTTTAATTTTTTTTTCTCCTGTTCTGGAAAGAAGGATTAGAGATCATTGTGTTAAGTAAAGTTTAACTGAGGGCACTTAAAGCCAGGCAAAAACAATGCCAAGTGTTTTAAGGGCTTCTCTTAACTCGAAAGGGAGAGGGAGATAGGAAAACGAGAGTGGTGTTTTCTGAGTTACATCAGGTACCCTGAAAAGGCCGCCGTAAAGAATCCCCGAGGGTGATGGATGGATCTAGCACTTACTAGTAGGGTATGTTCGTCCATCCCAGGGAGCAAAAAGCAGAGCTCTCATTTCTTGCCAGTCTTACTTAGTTCCGTGGAATGGTTTTGAGGGAGAGTTTATAGATTTTTTTTTTTTTTTTTTTTTTTTTTTTTTTTAAGATGTTGGGGGTAGGAGTTTATTAATTAATTAATTTATTTTTGCTGTGTTGCGTCTTCGTTTCTGTGCGAGGGCTATCTCTAGTTGTGGCAAGTGGGGGCCACTCTTCATCGTGGTGCGCGGGCCTCTCACTATCGTGGCCTCTCGTTGCGGAGCACAGGCTCCAGACGCGCAGGCTCAGTAGTTGTGGCTCACGGGCCTAGTTGCTCCGCGGCATGTGGGATCCTCCTAGACCAGGGCTCGAACCCGTGTCCCCTGCATTAGCAGGCAGACTCTCAACCACTGCGCCACCAGGGAAGCCCGAGTTTATAGATTTTTAAGCACCGCATTCACAAAGTGCTGAGTTACTCAATTGAAAAACAAACAGGGCTTCCCTGGTGGCCCAGTGGTTGAAAGTCCGCCTGCCAGTGCAGGGGACGCGGGTTCATGCCCCGGTCCGGGAGGATCCCACATGCCGCGCAGCGGCTGGGCCCGTGAGCCATGGCCGCTGAGCCTGCGTGTCCGGAAACAAACTGATCTGTCGATAGCAAGCTTCTGCCAGCATTAGATAGCTAAAGAATAATATTGCTAGGTATAAATTTTTTAAAGGCGTTTATAACAAGACTTCATTGTGGTTTAAGTATAAGTACAGTTCAGAGGGAGGGTTAGGGGACCCAGGCCTCCCGGCCCGCTGCACTGGCTGAGGAAGAAACGTGGGTCAAGTCTCTGGTGGGCTGGGCTGTGGTGCCACCTGGCGTTCACTTAGTGTAACAGCAAGAGGTGGTGTCTGGACCAGGAAGGCCGGTTCCTTTGGGCCTTTAATTATGGGAACGGCAGTAACAGCACGTCAGCTCTGCTTGTTTTCTGTGGCGGCGTCACTCCCCGGTTAGTGTGCTGTCCCCATAACCTGTTCTCATAAGCCTCTCTAAAGAGTCCTTTTTAAAGACATTTATCTGTAGTCTTCCTGACAGAATAAGGAAAAATGATAGAATTTTGTAGAAGTGTTCTGACCAGTGGTAGAAATGACACAGGAAGCATCGCAGCGTGTTTGAGAGTTTCAGGTGAGAGGGCGCAGTGAGAATAAGCCCACCTGGTACTCTCTAGCAGTGATACGGAAAGAATCAGAAAGAAGGTTCTGCCCGGACACTGGGGGGGTCTTGCTCTTAGGGAAGGGAGGGGCTGGCTGGGTGCACGTGGGGCTCCGGGAGGCTGACTTGTGCGGGGCATGGGGGCTCCACAGACAGGTGAGTCTCGCGCAGGTAGGTGCCCCTCCGGTGACCGGCACATGTTCCCCTGGAGCGGCCTCCCGCTGCGTTCCGGAAGACTGAAGTCGAGTTAACTCTTAGGGTCAGGAAGTAAGGTAGTTATAACTTCTGAGCCCCTTTGCTTAGTTATCCTTATTTCCCTGTTTGAGGGATTTTACCTAAAACTATTAAGAAGAAAACTGTGTTATCCTATAGAGAAATGAAATGCCACGGTGTAAAAATAAAAGTATTTTCCTAAAATAAAAAGGCGGGCGCTGGCCATGAGCAACGGCAGTAACAACGGCTGAGGCTTAGATTAGGCCAACACGTGCCTGGCACTGTGCTGTTCACTTTTCCCTGGCTTCTTTCCTGATTTCTCCAACAACCCTGGAAGGTAGTCGCTAAACCGAGAGCCCGAGTGACCGGAGTGGCCATGGCGGCTCATTCTCGAAGCTGCCGGGCCCCTCGGGACGCGGCAGTGCAGCAGCAAGTGTCAGGCTTTGAGAGAGGGCTTCGGTTTTGGTCCCAGGTCTGCCGTTTATTGGTGTGCAGCTTCCCAACCAAGTGCTTCACCTACGTGAGTCTCATGAACCACACAAGCTTGCAAACGCTGTCTCCTACCTCTTTCACTGTTCCCTGGCGTCACCCGGAAGGGGGAATGGAAGAAACATGGAGGCCTCCACATGCCATTGAGGGGGAAAGCGTGTGCTCTCGAAAGGCGGCCTGTCGTCCCAGAGCAGAGTCCTCTGGGGGGTTCGCTTCAGGCTGTTGAGGAGAGGCCGTCCGGGACCCACGAAGTTTGCCAAGCTCCCAACGCGGTAGTTCCAGGGAACCAGACACTTGGAAAGCCCTCATTCTGGTGGGTATCTTGGGCCGCGCAGTGAGGGGGAGCCCTTTTGAGCAGTCGTGTAAGTTGGGGTCACATTAGAACATATCGCCTTCTGGGATGAGACCATCTTACCTTCTTTGCGTCTGGTTCTGACTGACCAGGGATGTCTGGTGGGTGATGTGGAGAAAGCTGGGATCTCAGTGAAAGCAGTTCAGTCATTTTGAAGTTCAGGACGTTTGGGAAGGAAAACACCAGGCATAGTCAAATGTAGACTTTCTGAAAACCGACATCACGAGGTTTAAAGAAAATATAGGCATGGCCACATGATCTGAAACCGTAATGGGAAGACTGTTCGTTGGAGGCTCCCACCCAAAGTTCTGAAAGCACAGTTGTAAATAATCCCGGAAGAAAGAAGAGGATTCCAGGCAGACCGTGTGATAGGACACGGGCTCTTCCCTGCAGGACACGTTTGTACCAGATGAAGGTGAGTGTGGAAGAGGAGGGCCTCAGAATGTCTTTAAAACTGTATCAGAGCAGAAAGAACAGCACTTACGCCGTGGACACAAGAAGCCCCAACGCAGGACTCGAGGAGAAAACGGAATCGGCATCAATAAAGACCACACACGCTGCGATGATTAGTTCAATATGAACAGGCACTGGAGGGGTCGTCGATTTCCGCGAGAAGCGGCCTGAGACGCTGCCCGGTCACCAGCGAGAGGGTCGGGTGGGCTGCGTGCAGAAAGGGTCCGGAATGAAGGGGTCCTGCGCCATGCTGCCCGAGGACTGGCTCGAGGAGCCCGGCTGCGAGGCGGGAGAAGAAAAGATTTAATGGGCGTAGGCCAGCTGCCACCACCACGTGCAGGTGCCATCGCGTGAGAAAGGAGGACCTAGTGCGTGTCCCTCGATGGTTCCCAAGCTGTCCCTGGAGGCTGGGCCCAACCCAGGGTGTCTTACCAGGTCTGGGGTGGAGCCCGAGAGAGTAGATTTCTAATGATTGATCAGTGGGGCTCTTGTTTGAGCAATTTCACTTGTTTAAAACAACTAATATCAATATCATTTTTGGCTTTAGGTTGATTCCTGAAGGTGCTGGGAACTGTTGGCCAGAGTGGGAGAATAGTTTAATTGATTTTCAGGACTGCAGAATCATTTCAGAATCCCCTTAACATTCATATGGGGTTATAAGTATATGTATAGCTGATTCACTTTGTTATACAGCAGAAACTAACACAACAATGTAAAGCAATTATACTCCAATGAAGATGTTAAAAAAAAAGAATCCCCATAATATTGTAATTTATTAGTATACATGGACATGAACACAAGCTCTTTCTAGAAAGAGGAAGAACTTTCCCTAATCAGGGAAAAAACGGCCAAGGTTCTGAACAGCATGGACATTTTTCTGGACTTTAAATTGTAGGTTGTCACAGCTCTTCTACTGTTAATGTAGTGCCTTGTGGCAGTTCAGTCAAATGGCCCTGAATGGGGTGGCTGAATATAAACAAAGGAAGCGGCCAACTAAAGGAGTATTTTAACAGGTATTTTGCTACTTATAGTAGCACAGTTATTCTCAAATTTTCTGCAGATGTCTTGTCTCTGAAAAATGAGAAGTATATCAGGGTGGGCGTGGGCAAGTTAGCCTGTCTCTCCGAGGGCCAGTACCGTATTTGTGGGGGAGATGGGGCGGGGTCAGAGTGAGTGTGTAGACTGGAGACAAAGTTTAACTCTTTGTTCATTCTGGGTGAATTGACGTGTTTAATTATTTGGAAATGGGCTACTGATTAGCAGAAGCACGTATTTTCAAAGTAGAAGCTGGTGATCATAATAAGTTTTTAGCTTATTAGTGGACAGTGTATTTTCCTCTCTTCGCAATAAAGTGATCGCTAATACTTGTCATTTTGGTAGGTCAGAAATGGCTGAATATTGACAGTTTTAGCAATTCAGTGTTATATCTGAAAATAGGTTTTGTTTTTTGGAAAAGGGTGCAGAAATGTCAATGAAGGGGAACAGACAGAAAACAAATTTTAAGACAGTGTTATTACTTTTGTTGACTATTGAGAACCGATCCTGCATGCCGCGACTAAGACCTGACGCAGCCAATAAATAAGTAAATGTTAAAAAAAATTTCATTGAAAGTTTATGCTCTCTTGATTGATACCTTCTCAATCAAATTGCGCTTTAAACCACTTAGATACAGATAAGCTATCTTCTTACCTCTTACCTTATAAATGGTAAAGAGGAAGCTTCATGCCTTCATTCCACATTGTGAAATCACCCAGAGGAAATGACATCTAGACATGCTTTTTCTCAAAAGAAGAGCATAGTATTTTCAAAATCCAGATTCCATCTGTGAATAGTAGAGTGTGGATAATCATTTGTGGTATCATAACAAGTTAGTTTTTTCTTGTCTGTTCCTAATTGAGCGATTTTTGTAGTTTTGGGCAAAATAAGTTTAGGTTAAGTTCTTCTAAGTCTTGTGGTAAGAACTGCCACAGTGCTGGCCGCAGTTCATGAAGAAATGAAGCTGTGCCTACACCCCAGCACCCTCAAGCACTGCGGCCACGTGGCTGGAAGAGGAAAAGGGTGCCTGAGGCGCCTGAGATGGAATCAGAAAGCAGGGCCTGGCGGGAGATTCTGCTGCAGTGCTTGGGTTGGACCTGTGGCTTGAAGCTGGCTCTTACCCACGTTCTTCTCTGGCCTCCTCTGGTGGTGACAGGACAGCACGGCATTTCCTCTTGCATTTTCTCTTCAGGAGCAGTTCCAGAAGAGCTTCAGCAACTGGAGATCGTTCAAGGATAAGGCACAGAGTGGGCGTGAGCCGAAAGCGGGGCCTGGCAGAGAAAACAGGTCTTTGTCAAGTAACGAATTTGAGAGGCCAGAAAAGCCGCATGCTGACAGTGTATCCAAGAGAAGTTAATTGATGGCATTAATTAAAGACCAGGTTGCTGAGCTTTACTTGTCCAGTTAACTTAATGATAAGTGAAATCATCAAGAAAAATCTTCTGCGTCTGGTTTTTATATCTGAAAGAAGAGGAAAACTCTAGTATCTACTAAACTGGTTTCAGAAAACCAGGCAGATGGAGCTCACTGCAGCCTAGTGGCTGCCTCTGTCACCTCCGGTCCTGGTCCTTGCACTGGTCCGGGTCTGGTTGGTGATGTGCCCCAGACTATCTGACTGCTCCTCCGAGGGGAGCCTGTGTGTAAACCTTAGTGCCATGTAACACGGAGACTTGAAACGGTTTATTTCTGTGTGAAGCACTGAAAAGCAACTTTTTGGAAAGAATATTTTTTTTAGCGCTCTCCTGGTCATGTTTTACTCATGGGAGTTCTGTGTTTACTAAAATGGAGAGTGCTTATTTCATAGACAGTATACCTTTTTTTTTTTTTTTTTTTTTTGGCGGTACACGGGCCTCTCACTGCTGTGGCCTCTCCCGTTGCGGAGCACAGGCTCAGCGGCCATGGCTCACGGGCCCAGCCGCTCCACGGCATGTAGGCATCTTCCCGGACCGGGGCACGAACCCGCGTCCCCTGCATCGGCAGGCGGACTCTCAACCACTGTGCCACCAGGGAAGCCCCCAGTTTACCTTGTTTGAACGTATTTCAAGGAACGGATATTTTGGCTATGTGCTTTTGTTGTAGGTCTTTGAACAAATGCTTTAAAATGAAACAGCCACGTGTGTAAACACTTCTAAGGGGTTGTGTGTTACCATTAGATATTTTTTCTGGCTGTTAAACGTCACTGGACAGAAGCCCAGACACAGCAGACGGTTCCCTGCCACTGAGTCCTCTGCTACTTCCTCAGGCTGTGTCCCCGTGGTAGCAAGGCCCCCCTGCCACTTTGCTCATTGCCGCAGACACACATGGCAAGTCACCAAAATGCTTGAGAAGGATCAGACTCTGGAGAGTGGGACCGGCTGAGAAATCCAAATTCTCCTCCGGTGCATCCCTCCCAAATCCTAGGATCCTAAGTCCCCAGGCCTCGGGGAAGCACAGAGCTGCCCCTTGTCCTCAGGGCAAGTGTGAGGGAGGACCAGGTGTAAGTTCACTGTCCCTGCACCAGTCTCTTCACTTGATGGATCCATCTTCTTCATAAACTCACTTGGTTTTTACTGCAAACAGTAGCCTCAGGAATGGTTGTTTCAAATCCTAAAGATTTAATTTTCTTTTTAAGGTTTTTTTTGATGTGGACCATTTTTAAAGTCTTAATTGAATTTCTTACAGTATTGCTTCTATGTTTTGGGTTTTTTGGCCGCGAGGCATGTGGGATCTTAGCTCCCCGACCAAGGATCAAACCCGCCCCCGCTGCATTGGAAGGTGAAGACTTAACCACTGGACCGCCAGGGAAGTCCCCTAAAGGTTTAATTTAAGATGCCACTTCTCTCAGACTTTTTAAAGCACAGATTGTGACCAAATTATGCTGATGGCTGCCACAGACACAGCTGCCCCTCACTGTGGCCCACCCACATATCTGAAACCCTTAATTTACCCCAGTGATAATTAGGAGATAACCTCCCACTCCGACCGCGGGGCCCCGTTGCCTTACAGCAGCTCCTCCTGTATGGTGAGTATTGTGCTTTTAAAAAGCTGACTGAGGGCCCCGTGGAAAATCGCCTGACAGGAGGACGTGAAAGCAGAAAGTAACTCTCCAAGGACACCTGTCCTGGGCCTCCCCAGGAAGGTTTAGAGAGAAGATTGGGTGGCTGACGGGGCAAATGATGGAAGGTCTATATATATATATTATTTTTGGCTGTGTTGGGTCTTCGTTGCTGCACACGGACTTTCTCTAGTTGCGGCGAGCGGGGGCTACTCTTGGTTGCGGTGCGTGGGCTTCTCATTGCGGTGGCTTCTCTTGTTGCAGAGCACGGGCTCTAGGCGCGCGGGCTTCAGTAGCTGTGGCTTGTGGGCTTAGTTGCTCCGTGGCATGTGGGCTCTTCCCGGATCAGGGCTCGAACGTGTGTCCCCTGCATTGGCAGGTGGATTCTTAACCACTGTGCCACCAGGGAAGCCCCCTGATGGAAGGAAGGTCTTAACACCAAGCTGTGAGGACACGAACGACTGCTGCTCAGGGCAGTGACTTAGCGAAGCACTGTTGCTGGATAGATTATCTGGATAGATTACAAAAAATTGCCAGGGAGGTAGAATTAGTTTGTTTTAGTGATCTAAGGGTCAGCCTGGACTCAAATTTTGCATTAAATCTAATGTATAAAAATGAATGAATGAATAAACGAACGAATGTATGTATGTATGTTATATGTATATTACACCCCATACAACAGGATTCTAAAGTGTTTCTGTCATCTTCCTTCAGAGTTTACAGATGCTTCCCCAGCAGCGGAAAGCCATAGCCAAGTTCAAGGAACCCGCCCATGCATTAGCGTTTCAGCAGAAGTTCCACAGGTAGCCTTGGATCCCCTGGTGACAGGTGGGAGATGGGAGGAATCTGTGCTGCCACCTGCTGTCTGTCTCTGCGGAGACGCGCCAGGGGTGCAGAGAGGGTACGCCGCCTCCTCTTGTGACGTGGGTGGTCGCCCTGGATGTGTGTGGATCCTCTCTGTCAGTCTGCATGTTTCTTCTGCTTGATCCGGTGGCCGCTGATGTGCACAGGTAGCTTAATGGTCACTGTTTCTTTAAATCCCCACAGGCATATGATAGATTTGTCCCACATAAATGTGGCCCTGATCGTTGAGTGACTTCTGGCAGGAGAGCCTGACCGTAACGCTGCACACGCGCTGTGGAATTTCTTCCCGGGAGCTGCTGCGCAGAGCCCCGCGAGCTTAGGTCTCTCCGTCCGCAGCCCTGCGTGGCTGTTGTCCGGAGCGCCCAGCGGCCCAGCACTGATTCCAGAAGAGCTGACCTTACGGGACGCGGCAGACTCAACTCGGTGTTAGATCGTTTCACATTCTCTTGTCACCACAAAGAACTACAGGTTTCGCTTTCTCATGTTTTCAAAGTGCTTACAATGCATGTAGACATCGTTCTTCGTGATCTTATGTATGATCGATTACAGCGACTTAGAGTGAGTAAAGACATTAATGCCACAAATTCTCAGTAGTTTTCACAGCAAAGAATATTTGATAATGGTTGCACTTATCTTCAGTGCAGGCTAGATGAGCGTTTTCTCAACCAGCTTCACTTGTTTTACCGTCTCAGAAAGCCCTCAAAAGGCTCTTGTAAAAACGTAGGTTAAAATTCGGGTGATGATGATTGGCAGTTGCATATCCTGGAAAGCAGGGTATGAGGGTGGTTGGGAGTGGTGCCAATTGTGTGGCCGATCCTGCTTCTTGTAAATATTCCAGAAGCGCCAACTGTATAGTCCTAGTTCCAGAGGGAGCGCCCCTTTTGTACTCGTTCTGAATGCGGCGGAAGTGCTGCTGGGCATCATCGCGCGCCCCCAGGCTGAGAGCAGGTGTCCGGACGCCCTCACCTCCAGCCCTCGCTGGGCTCCCTGCTAGGCGAGCGTAGCATACCTGCCAGGTGAGGAGGGTAGGACAGCCTGAAGCTTTCGCAGGCCTGTTTGGTTTTTTCCTCTTTTTAAATGCAGCCCCAAGTGGCATATTCATGTCACCGGCTCTGTGACGCATATAGAAAGAACATTCTTGGGCAATCTGTGATTAAGATTTTCTTTTTTGAAGGCCTTTTGAGCAGGGGCTGCGCTGTCCTTCAGTGGACCCGAGAGCGAGGGGACGTTTGCGCTGGCTTGTCGTTCTCCGTGGCGTGTGGCGCAGTGTGTCTCTGGGATGCTGGGTAGGCTCCTTCAGGTGAGAGACGCTTCCTCCCCTTAAAGTCATCTGTAGTAAAATTCATTCTGGGCAAACGTGGAAAAAAGTGCCTTATTGTATTTCTGCTCATGAAGGAGTTTCACTATTTTGGATTGATTCTAACGTGGACCTGAACTAGTTGAGCAAATGATACCGGGGCATGTTCAGACTTTTTAGCTATATTTTATACCTGAGATTTCCTGTGAGATTTATTAATGGAAGTAAGGGAAATAGAAGCCTGTTACCACCGGTTAATGCGTCTGGTTAGCCCAGCGAGGACCAGATGTGAGCAGGCAGCCCCCCCTGCAGCAAGGCGTCCCTCCTTCTCAGCCTTCTCTTGGGAGCTAAGACACAGGTCATGTGAACTCGTATCTTCTTATTTTCACAGTTGAAATTTTGTATTACTTTTTCAAATTAAGTTACCAGAACCAGAGAAGAGCATTTCAGACCCTGTGAGACTTTCTGTAGCATTGATTCCACTGTGGTACCGTGTGCTAGGAGTGAGTCTGGAATGTGAAGGTGGGTGTTGATGGCTGCTCTTCAGAAGATTTCGGTTCCAGGAAACTATAGGCACTCATAGAACACGCTAGAACACCCCCCTCGCCCGCCTGAGCTGAGGTGCCTGGCCACCCGTGCTCCGGAAAGCCCCTGCCTAACCCTTGGGAGGTGGTGGTGTGTGCCAGCCTGGCCCCGGGTGCTCCAGCGGAGCGTCCAGATGGCCAGTGGCCGCTGCTGCCGTCCTCACAGGTAGAGATAAAGTTGTGTTCACAGGTTAGGAGCTCAGTCCACAGAGAGCTGCGTTGAAGTGGTGAGTTGGGTAGCATGCAGGCACCACATAGGAGAGATCCACACCACTTCCCCGCCCTGGGCAGCAGGAAGGCTTACAGTTAATGGACTTATTTTATCACCGAGGACTTAATGACGCAGTGAGCTGAGTATACAAAATTTTACCACGTTTTGAAATAGTCTGAGTGTGTTGTGGCTTTGAAACTAAAAATCTGCATGTTGTCTCTGAAAAGTAGCCATTCAGGCATACTTTCTTCTAGTTAGTTGTAAGAAACGAATCCTATTTGGGCACCTTTGTTCAAGGCAGACCTCGTGGCTACTTTAAGGTCTGTTTTTGTGTTGTCTGAGTCTGACAGGGGTGCCCCGGAACAGGTGTGTGTCTGTGTAACAGTCTACACACACAGAGAAGTAAGCTTTCTCTTGATAGAAAGTTCTTGAAAGGCCTAGTCGAGCCGGGCCTTCCGGAAAGGACTGGTTAGAAAGGCTTCCCGCGGTCGCTTCCTGACGCACATGGCCCCTGGGCACGGGCTCTGTTAGTGCCAGCCAGGCCTGGGAACAAAGGCTTTGCTTTCCTTGAGGGAAACTGGAAAGGGAAAGAAAGAAGCAGAATTAGAAAGGAACGTCATTTCCATTTTCGGTGCACTTCTCGCAGTGAAATCAGACCACGGTAAGCCGAACCCTCTTGGAAGATCTGCTGCAACCATTATCTTTGTTCTTTCTATCGTGCATTTAAAGGGTGCAGGGGCAGTTAACAACCAGTAAATACGGGCCTCTTAAAGCTAAATGTTATTGGAAATGCTTTCAATTCGGCAGCATCTTAGCTATTTGTTAGTTCTCTTGTGTTGTCTTATCAAAGTTTAATGGATGCAGTTCCATGATTGTTGATGTGTTTGTGTGTATATTCGATTTTTATAAAGATGGTAGTAAGTCAATACATTTATCCTGACCTGTGTATTATTTGTTCACAAATTCAAGAAGCCAGTGAATATCAGTATATCTCATAAGGTAAAGACAGTAGGTGACTGTGTGGACCTGAGGTGCTTTTTCTTTTTGCATTATATCTTGTTTTGATCTTATGCTGTAATAGAAGCTCACTTAGCTACTTATCTGAGCATAACCTTGCACTACCGTTGGTCTGGCCACATTTGTTAAATTCTTATACTGATATCCTTCTTAAGGAGAAATATCGTCTCTTTTTTCCAAAAGAAATATTGCGGGTCCCCCCCTTTCTGGACAGGCAGCATGCTAAGTAGGTGTCTGTGCCCTCTCCCCACCGGGGAGGGCGGGGGAGGGGCCGGGGGGGAGGGGAGGGGGGCGTCATCATAACTGTTTCTAATTGGGGGTCTTCCTTCTCATGATTTGTAAAGGTCCTGGATAAACGTTGTTTATGCTTTGGTTTTGTGGCATTTCTGAATTGTGACAGCTTAGATCCTGCACAAAGGGGTCTTTTTTTTAAAGGGCACTTGGCTTAATTATGCAAACAGACTTTGTTGCTGGAAGGAGGCTGGGAGGAGGTGTCCAGGGTGAGGGAAGAAGGAGCCTAGAAGTGGGGCGAGGAGAGTTGTAGCACGGAGGGGTGCTAACGAGGGTCCGTCAGAGGCTTTATTCTAACACGCTGGCTCTGCACAGGAGTCAGCTGGTCTGGTGGGGAGGCCTGCAGGCGGGCGGCGGGCACGGTGGGCACGGTAGATGTCCGCTGGCGGCCCGGGCTGGAGGAGGGGCGTCCGCGCCAGGCCCAGCCCCTTGGGTTCGGTGGACCGCCGGGCTCTTGGACAGGAGGAGGCCTGGCTGGCTTGCGTGGAGGGTAGATGAGAACTGAGGCCGTGTTGTTTTGAGAACCTGTCACTTTCTTTTTTTGTTTTTTGTTTTTGTTTTTTTGTGTGTTTTTTTTTGGCTTCTGGTTTTTGTTTTGTTATGTTTGGCTTTTGTTTTCTTATTTTTTAAAATCTCTTTGTTGTTTAATTGAAGGTAAGCTCAATGTGCTCGTCGTCCCCTCCTGGGGACGGTCAGGTTTTGGTCAAGGTCTGTGTGCAGAGCACCTAGAGCCGCTCTTGGGGGCTTCTGTCCTCCCTTCTGTCCCTTAGATCCTGGAGAGGCAGCGGGCCGCTTGTCCAGAAGCGTGTCCCGGCGGGCGCAGGCCCACGCTGCCCTTGCTCTCCTGGTGCCTCTCTGGGCTTCACTCACACCCCGGTAGAGCTGCTTTTACTTTCCTGTAGTCAGCTAGAGGCGCCCCGCCCTGTCCTGTCCCCCCACAGCCCAGCTCCTTTCTCTTTGTTTGTTGGGGGAGGGGGTGGGGTGCTTGAAAGGTATTTGATTTTTTACAGGGCTTTAAGTGACAGAATTCTAAAAGGGAATTAACCAACAGAGGGAGGGGGGGTGGGTGAGGCGAAATAGGACCAGGAGATGCCCCCACCCCCCATGAAGGAAGCCACAGGAGTTACATCCATAGAGGGAAAATTTAGATACTCCATTGTATTTAATGAGCATTTTATTAATTAACCTTCTCAACTCTTCTTAAAACTTGTGAATGATGCATTATTTTGGACATTGGTAAATATGATCTCTCCAAAGGCAGTCAGCCTTGACTTCTATTAAATCCTAAGGATTTTGTGTAAGGTTTTTTACAACCTATTTAATTTTTCTCATTTAAAGTGCCCATGGTTTTGTGTCCTAGAACCAAACAAAACTCACTGATTCATATTGGATCCCAGGTATACCTTCTGGTAGCGTGTGGTTGGGAAGGATCATTGGTTTTACACGTGTAAGCTGCCTTTTCTAGAGAAGGTGCAGAAAATCTTAACTCGCTCTTTTTTGTGCGGTGTTTTGGTAGGAGTCTTTTCATTAAGATGGGCAGAGGCAGAGCAGGTACTTTTAGTGAGAAGCTGCTTTTTGCTTTTACTTCTCACCAACTAAAATGTAAAAAGGCCTCCGTGTTGGTGTTTTGTTTTACTTATTTTGAAAGGTATGTAGAAAAATATAGGCCTTTTAAAAAGGAACATGATATAGTCTTTGAATTTTAATATTTTCCACAGAGTGGACAAACAGTTGTGCTGTTTTAATATATTCTGTATTTAGTAATTTATATACTCTAGAAAGTAGACCTCTTGCTAGCATGATTTTCTTTTAAACTATTTTTCATTTTAAGGGCCCGTAATGGAACCTGATTTTTAAAGGACTGTTTAAGTTGTGTGCAGTCTGCAGTATTGTCTGAGAGTATATAATTTATGTTTTTAAAGCAACACACATGCATGCAACACACATTTATACTGTTGACTGAAGAGCAGATAATCATTTGTTTTTATAATTCAGCTTTGCTTTTCACAGGCATGGGATCCAGAATTGTTCTTCCTTTGTGAGGATTTTAACTCTAAGGCTTTAATTCCACTGTTTAATTTTCAGGTTCACCAACAACACAGCCTGAAATCTGATTTTTTTTCTCTCCCCACCCCCCCACCCCCCACCCCATTTTTGAGTTGGTTCTCTTTGCTGGGCTCCCAGTCTGGTCTCGCTTCTGCTGCTGAGTGTCCGGGCCACGTCAGCCAGGCCTGCTGTGCACCCTCCTTCCTTCCTTCGGGGGTCTCCCTGCCAAACCCACCATCCACCGTCCTCAGGCGCGGCGCCTTCTTTCACTTGCCATTGCTGGGTGTCCATTCTCTTCTCCTGCCGTCTCCCCTGGTGACGGCTTCTTCATCTGGTGACGGCGCTCCTTCCTGGCTGCTCTGTCCAAGTGTTAACGTTTAGAATTCCACTCTCAGTGCCATGAATATCTTTGTGCTGTGTCGACAACTCGATTACATCTAAACCTTTGCTTTGACAGGTTTTACTCACGGTTTGTCCCTCCAGGTCTTTGGTTGGCGAGAGTAACATCTGGATTCTGTTGTTTTGCAGTCCGACTCAGGGGCTGGGGCCCCGCGGAAGCCAGCGTCCTACAGCCTGCGCCGGCCGTGCCATTACTCACCCCTTCTCTGTTTTTATCCACGTTTGCAGGACCTCTTTTGCGTGGGTTCAGTGTTAGTGGTAGCGTGTCTCTTCTTCCACTGGGAGGCGACGGCTTGTTTGGCTTTGTTGCCGCTCTCGCTGACTGTGACCCTTCCTTACCTTGTTGCTAATCGCTGTGAGCTGGTCTGGGCCAGCTCGGCGTCGAGTCTGAAGCTGTGGTTGTGGGGCGCGCAGTGGGAGTTGAGACATCAAGAGCTGAGCGAATTGCTTTCCTCTGGGTGATCTACTCCTTGTTTTCTACCAAACGCTACACACATTTGCGGGAAATGACGTTGCCTTGTTTTACCCCATTTTTCACTTTGCTCTAATCACTGTGACAGCTTTATCAGGAATATATGTGAAGAACAGTTGTGACATGGTTGGAAAAAATGTATTCTTGTGTGTATCATTTGTGTGACTCCGTGCTGAGGAATGTCTTGAACTGTACTGTAATTTGGAAGATGTGTCAATAAATAGCTTGCAGTTCCTGCTTTTGTTCTGTAGCTTTTATTTTTTCTCGCGCTTGGGTTCGGTTCGGTCCGTTCCACGACTTACCCATGTGGACAGAGGGCACTGGGACCGTCCCTCAGAGGATGGGGGTTGTCCCCAGGCCCCCAGATCCGCCTCCTCTGGTCAGCGCTTGGCCTTGAACGTGTCTGATTCAGGGAGGGTCAGGGACGGCCTTCCTCGGTCCACGGTCTCACGAGTCTGAACCGACCAAGCAGACAGCGTCCTTGTGTGTTTTGTTTGTTGGAAGTGGGAGACTTATATTCTCTTCTTTAATTTTTTAAAACATCACGAATAATCTGTACAGGTTTTCAAAGGAGATCTGTACTCCAGCACGAATCGTGACACTGAAAGTGGGGAAAATCCGTCGCCCATGCCTTTCCACCGCCGTTGCCCGGCGCCTTCTGTTTCTGTCACGTGCACACGGCCTGTCTGAGAAGCCGCATATGCGCTGGCGCTGCTGTGTCCACTTCCCACTTCAGGCATCCTCAGAGCTTTTCACGCTGCTACAGATTGCTCATAATTCACGGTCTATTTAGAAAATATTAAAAAAAATAAAGGTTTCCCCCCCCCCCCCCCGCCCCCCACACACAAACCAAACATTGTTAAAGGAAAAGCTTGAGGAGGAGAAAACCAGAGGTTCGCCCCTCCCACCTCCTGGCATGCTGTACAGGCCAGGAACCTGGGCTCCATCCACACACACCCGCTGCCTCACTGACAGAAATGAGGCTGACTTTTCAAGGTAAGCCGTAGCTTAGCTCTGCTGTCCCCGGCACCCACGGGAAGGCTGAGGAGAAGGATCCCAGGTCTCAGGTAAGGACGGGAGCTGGTGAGAAAGAAAGCTGGTTTGGGGAAACAGAAGGAAGTGATGTGTCACAGAGGCCAGCACATCTAATCAACTTCTCAGATCGGATTTAGTGGAATTTTTACAGCTCAATCAGAATCGGAAAATACCTAGTGAATAAAGTCAAAGCCATTTTTCTTCTATTTTAACCCATATTCCATGGATAAGTCATTCTTTTTCTAAAAGGCTGACCTTTGCGTTGAGTGATGGGATCTCAGGAAGATGGACTCCACACCTGGAGATGTCAGGTCGAAAGTGGGTTTCTCGCAACTGGGGGGATTCCTTATGAATGGAGCTCCTTTGAAAGGTGCTTTCAGGTCGCCAGCCCTCTGTACCCCCGCCCGGCTTGGAGAGGCCTGGGCGAGTATCCCTGCAAGGGCTGGAGGAGAGAGCGTGTGTCTCCGGCAGGCGGGAGCCTCCTTGCAGGCTCGGGAGGCGGGGAGGTACTCTGTGCGCTCGCATGACGCCTGTTGGAAGGCTGCAGCTGTCCCCACAGTTCTCGCCCAGCTCTCATCTGATAGGCTCTGTTACTCAGCAGTGTATTTCCATATTTTGAAGGAAATTATTTATAAGTCTGAGGAGAAAAATAGGTCGTGAAAGAGTTCTCTAGGCAAGCACAGCGCTTAGGAATTGTGGCTCCAAGAAAGAGAAGCACAGGAAGTAACGTGTCTGCAGCTTGAGGCGTGGCTTCCAGATTTAAAGAAGTGGTGAGCACAGCAGTTTTTCAGCTTCATATGCTCAAAAATAACGTCTCCTCGCTCCACTTGAGGTGTCGCCTATAGATGGGGTGAGAGGCAGAGAGGTTTAAGTTAGATCCAAACCAGAAAATAAACCTTGAGCCTCCCACCAAGTACCTCTCCCTAACCTGCGTCCACACTTGTGCCTGGGTGATAAAGGGGGGCAGGACATGTCAGGGACCCTCGCGGATGGATCCCCCCCCGCCTTGAGGTGAGACGTCTGAGCCTGGCCTAGGGACCAGGGTGGGCGTGGGGAGGAGAAGAGCAGAGGTTTGGCCGGAGGACAGCGCCTCCCTGGGCCCGAGCCCCCATGGCGGCCCCTGCGCTGGCGGCCTGGTCGGCAGGTGTCCTCGGGCGGTCGTGGCTCGCGGCGACCGGGCGGTGGGCTCTGAGGGCTACGCGACCACGGGGAGGCCCTGCCCCTACAGCTTCCAGCCGTGAGCGCTGAGCACTGGCCGGGGAGCACCCTGCAGCTGCCCCAAGGGTGCAGGTCGCGGCACAGCCGGGTCGGCACCGCCCGGGGACCCTACCCGCCCTGCGCCCGCCCGGCGTGTGTCCTGCGTCCTCCGCGATGCAGGTCCCAGCCCTCCTTCCTTCCTGAGCCGGTGGGCCAGGAAAGGCGGCTGCACGTCGGGTGCTCAGGTCTGCGTGACCGGGAACCCCTCTCTCCTCAGGGGTACTTGCCTGAGGCCTGAATCCTTGGACGAACCAGAGGTGGGACTCTACCACCCACTGCCCACTGTGGATGCCATCTCCCCAGGGTCACCACCCTCCCCCATGGTCACACACATCCCCCCACGCCCCCACGCTCCCCGGTGTCATGCCGTCCCGGTTTCTCTCCCCATTTTTTTGGTCGTTACTCTTAGGAAATGTCATTCCCACAGCATGGTATTAGATGGAGACTCGGTCGCTTGCCTTCCTCTGCGCCCTCAGCTGCCCCCATCCACCCCTTGTCGGCCACCGGGTCATGGCCAGAAAGTATCCCCCGTGGCCTGTGTGGACACCTCCTGGACTCCAGATCCGCGGGCGCCCCGACTAGCGAGTCCCACGCCGCCGGGATCCCCACGCCTCAGCCCCGCCTCTTCTGACAGCTTGTCACCTGACGTCGGTTTTTTCTGGCTGCTGCTGGGAGCCAGCTCCTTGAGCTCTTTCGACTCCCTTGCTTTTGTTCTCTTCCTGCTTTGATGCTCCCTGGGCAAGACCCCAGTCCTCCAGGACACTTGCCTCGCACCCCAGCTGTGACCACGGCTGGAAAAACAGGCAGCCACACTGCCTGGCCTACTCTGAATTCACAGCTGCAGACCTCAAAGGTGAGCCCCACGTGTAGCCGGGAAACCCTACCGTATCTCCCGATCAGGTCAGTCACTCTCACGGGAGCATTTTCACATCTCCTCCTCTCTTCAGTGTTAGCAGCCTCTTCCCCGCTCCCATTTCCTTACTACGACAGGAGCGCTCAGAAGAGAACTCCCACATCCCCTCACCACGAAACCCCCAACATGCCTTCGGGTGCCCTGCGTGAACCACCGGCCCCTGCTACAGTAGGCGAGCATCCTTGCTCCTGTGCAAAGCCAGCATCCCGGCTGCACTGCCTCCCGCCCCCCTCACTGAAGGACCCGGCACCTGCAGGTGTCTCTTCTCACCCCTGGATTTTTCCTTCTGTACTGGACCTTTCCTGTTAGCAACAAACATGCAGCAATATCCTCCATTTAAGAAAACAATCCTCCCTTGACCGCATAACCACGTTTGGTGACCAGTGCGTACTTCTTTCCCCCTTTTGGTAAAACTCACTGAAAGAGTTATCTTTTCTTGCTGCCTCCATATTCTCTTTTAAAAATTCTCTCTTGAGTCCACACCAGTCTGGCTTTCGAACCCAACGTTCCCCCAAAACTTCTCTTGCTAAGAATGTTCCTGGTGCCCATGTCACCAAATTCAAGGATCAAGCCTCAGGACTCCTCAGTCCATCGGCGTGTGTAAAGCAGTTGACTTGCCCTGGTGTCCAGGACACCGCCTTCTCTTCGTTTTCATCCTGCCTCACTGGAACCTGCTTCTCGGTCTCCAGGTGGGGTCCTCCTCACTTGCTGTCGGCTAAAGGTCGGAGCCCTTAGACCTCCCCCTTTCTCAGTCCATACACTCCCTACATGACCTCAGGCAATTCGGTACCTTTAAAGAGCCAGCAGCAGGCCGCTGAGTCCCATGGACTTTCCCATCCTCCTGTGGACTTTCTCCTGAACCCCAGACTCGAACCTTCATTCCTCCTGAGGTGTTCAGTACGCAGCTCACACCGAATCCAGCTGAGCTCTTGATCTCTTCCCTTCTCTCCCCATCTCAGGAAATGGCAGCTCCTTTCTTTTTTTTTTTTTTTTGCGGTACGCGGGCCTCTCACTGCTGTGGCCTCTCCCGTTGCGGAGCACAGGCTCCGGATGCGCAGGCCCAGTGGCCTTGGCTCACGGGCCCAGCCGCTCCGCGGCACGTGGGATCCTCCCGGACTGGGGCACGAACCCGTGTCCCCTGCATCGGCAGGCGGACTCTCAACCACTGCGCCACCAGGGAAGCCCAGCAGCTCCTTTCTTAAGGATGCTCAGGCCCCAGAGTTTGGAGCCATCCTTGCCTCCCCTTCCTCCCTAACGCACCACCCACACTCAGCAAGCCCTGTCCTCCAAGTGTATCTGGAATCTCACCACTTCTGGCTCCACAGCTGCTACCCCAGTCAAAGCCACCAACCTGTCACCTGGAAGGCCGGCCTGGTCTCGAGACTGATTTCCCTGCATCCACTCTCTACTGTCTGTTACCAAACATCAGCTGGAAGCATCTTACTTAAGATGTAAGTCAGGTGACATCACTCCTCTGCTGGGAATGCTCCGGTGATTTCTCATCTTACTCGGGCTAAAATCAAAATCCCCACAACAGCCTTCCGGGCCTTGGGTCCCCTGACCCCCATCATACTAGCTCGTCTCACACCCTTCCGCTCAGTCGGCCCAAGCAACACTCTCTGCCCTGCCCTTTCTTGATAAGCCAAGCAGGATTCTACTGGCTGTGTCCTCGCCCTAGGATGGTCTGCCCCTGGATGTTTTCCTGGCCTTCTCTGTGCACACTCTCCGAGGCCTTTGCTCTCTGTCAAAGCGACCACTCTCTAAATAATCTCCCCGTTCCCTTGCTACCATTATTTTCTCTCTCCTTATACTACTTTATTCTCCTGGGAGTTTTCACCCTGGTCTCTTCCTTCTTAGAATGTCCAGTAATTTTGGATTGTATATTGGACATTTTGGACACATCATTTTGGGAATCTGGAATTTGTTGTCCTGATGTAAAGAATGTTCATTTTTGTTCTGGAAGGCAGCCAATCTCATGGAGGGTTGGCACGAGCCTTTGAGGTGTCGTTTCAGCTTGGTTTGGTCCATCTTGGGGGGCCCTTGCTCAGGGCTCCTGGGGCTGGAGTTGCAGATTGATTGTCCAGGATGTTCAGTGATGTTTCTGCTGTGTCTGGTCAGAGCACCTCCTCTCTGAGCACTGAGTCCTCTGCAGTCTGCGTAGCTCACGGTTCGTGGCTGATTCCTGCCAAGCCCCACGGTGTCATGCCCAGAACACGTGCAGCTTAGTAGAAAGCCAGGACTCACGGGGACCCCCTGCAAGTGTCTTGAGTTCCTCCTCTGCTTCGTCCTCCCCAGGACCCTGCACCACAAATTCCAGTCTGCTTGGCTCAGCTGAACTGGTGTGCTGCACTCGGGGTCCACGGCCCTGCACTGAGGTCTGGAAGGTTCCTCCAGGCAGAAAGCCGGCTATGTGTGATGACAGCCCTGTGTGCCTGTGGTCCAGCACCTGGCAGAGATGCTGTGTACATTTCACTCCATTTCATGCCTGGTACAGGGGCAGAACCAGTTGGGTTGTGGTCGTTCTGTCCTGGTTGGAAGCAGAGCTCCTATCCTGTTGGGTAATATAACCTAATAACTTACTACATTTTGTATGTTTTGTTGATCTCATGCCTCCCTTCACTCTATAAGTAAGTAAATTCTAGAAAGGGAGGAAATATTTCCTGTTTTTTTTTTTCTTTCCCTGCTGTATCCAGAGGGCCCAGAATTGTGCTTGTCACTCAAAAGGTGCTCAGTTCATAAGTGAACGAGTAGAACTTGTCCCCAGATGGTACCACATGAGCTCCTCTTGGAGGAGGGCCATCTGGGCCCTGATCCTGCCCCGCACCTGCTCCCACGGGGGCCGCGAGGACCGCAGATTCAGTGCTCCCGTCCGCAGGGCCCGGCATCCCTGGCTGCCCGGCACACTGGGAAAGCCTCTCGTTCAGTCTGCTGACGGGGGCTGAGTGTGCCGTGAGGAAACCCTTCTGTTTGAAGAGAAACTGTAAACGTTTCAAATGGGAGTGACCGGCTGCAGGCGCTCCTTGGAATTCAGGTGTTACGACCTGTGCAGGAGTTGGCGGGGCGCGGTGACCACCTGGGACACGGCATGGAGGGGGGCGCGTGGCCACGGGAGAGCACGGCCCGGGCAGGAGGCACGGAGCCTGAGCTGGGTCCCTGCCACCCTCAGCTGCAAGACGTCTTCCCCTGGTTGGGGCCCAGAAACCAACGTGGCATGAGGCCCAGAGATCAAGCAAAGCTGTCAGCCCTTCAGTGGAAAGTGGCTGCTTCCTGGGAATCCTGGTGGGGAATCTCGGAGGATGAAAGGCCCTCAGGTCACACCTGGACATCAGTGACCTCTGGTCCTCACCTTCCACATCCCCCTCCTGGATTTCATGGTGACGATCCCGTCATCTTGTAAGCCCCAGGCTTCAGGAAAAAACATATTTTTTAATATATGTATGTAAATATCCATATTGATTTTTATAAAATATGGCATTATGGCCCTTATTCTTTGCGAAACAAATATAAAGTTCTCTAGAGAAGAAGTCTACACTGCATTGTGGTACGTTGACTGTAAGATACTCCTCTTTTTCACCCTCGGCATCTCTGAGACGAGGTGTGTCTGACACTCGCCATCAGCCAGGAGGCACTCAGATGCAGTCGCGCACGTCTTGTTGTTCATCTCGAGGGCATCGTCAGACGGCTGCAGCGCCTTGATGTTGCAGAAAACGGCCATCGAGGAAGGACCGTGGTGCGTGAAAACTTCCAGTGGTGCCTCCCACTGGTAAGTTAGGCAGCTTCGATTGGATAGGTGTAACGGCTGCCAGTTACCGAACGCGTGTAAGTGCTGGGCCTGTGTGATGTGCGTTATGTTGCGTACATGTACCACAGATACACACACACGTATTGACCAGTGCACAACAGCCCCTGTGTGCTGTGAACGGTGACGTCGACTACAGCCCGGTTTGGGCCAGGGCCACACGGCTTGGCACGTTGCTGCCGCAAGTTTGGGAAATCGCCCCTGTCCTGGTTGAGGGTATGAAATCGTATTAACCGAGGGCTCAGGAGCAGAGGGGAGGGCGGGGCTGGGGAAAGGGAGCTCACAGCCTCCCCGGGGCCCCCCTCCCCTCTCCTCTCCGGCCCCTCAGCTCTGTCCTCCGCCTGCCCCTCCGGCGGCCCCATGGTCCCCGCGTGGCCTGTCCCAGGACCCCATCACCTGCCTGTTCCGTTCCTCTCAAGACCCATCCTTAGAGGAGGAGTCGATACTGAAGAAGTGACAGAAAGGCTTTCCTCCCCAGGGGCCTAGCATTTCTAGCCCAAGCCACCTCTCTGGGCAGGAAGACAGGCGCCTTTAGCTCGCGCTCCCCCCATCCGGGTGCCCTTGGACTCAGAAGGCACGTTCTTACTCAGCCAGTCTGGTCCTCGCTCTGCGGCCCGGCGCCTGCGCACTCCTCCCCGACTCCGCCGCTCACGCACACGCGTGTGCGCGCACCCTCACAACTCCCGCGGTATACTTGCGTACACTTGCACACCCAGCCACACCCTCAAGCACTTAATCCAGAAGCTCATGTGCTCACCTACCTGTCTGCACCTTCCGGGGTGGGAGGGGGAAGCAGCGGGGGCCCTGCCGCTCCTGGAGTTGGACTTGGTCGGGGTGGGGGGGGGGGGTCTGTCTGCCCTGGGGCGTCTTCCCTGGGGACTGGAGGTCACAGCTGGCAGGAGGGCGCCCGGTGCGCTCAGAGGGTCCTCCTGGAGGAGCCTGAGGACGGGAAGGCTGCGCCCTCCCGCTGGCTCACTCGCAGGCAAAGTATTTTTAAACTCATTTCCTTGACCTAAAAAGGTTCTTTTTGGACTGAACACCTCGTGTTCAGGACCGACGCGGAGCACTGCCTATAAATAGCTCGGAGCGGCGGGGAGGGCGCTGGCATCCGGGGACCCCGAGATAGAGGCCCGCGTGAGGGCCACCGGGGTCGCTTTAAGTCAAGGAACTGGGAAGGGATGAAACAGGCCGTCCTGCCCCGCCCCCGAGTGCCACGCGGCCGGGGAGCGAGGGGCTGCAGGGCAGAGGGTGGCCTGACCGCACGGGCGGGATCTGAGCTCCTGGCATTTAGAAATCACTTCACTCTCCCCCCACGACAAAAGTGCGCTCCTTCCATGGAACGAGGGAAACACAGAGAATGCAACGAATCGATACGTATCCACGAAGCTCCTCACAGGTTGTTTCCAGGCCACGGAAGCCAAGTGACGGTCCACTGTGATGGGCGTGGCTGGGCTGAGTCTCCCCGGGCCGCTCCTTCCCGGCTCAGCCTCCTTGCCGACCAGGGGTGTCGGGGCTTCTCTGCTGAGGGTGGGCAGGCTCCTCAGATGCACCTTGGACCATGGGGGCTGGCGGCTGAGACCCCCCGGGCTGCCTCAGTTTCCCCTTTTCCTTCTCACCCCCGGTGCTCACCTTCCTCTGCCCTCCGTGGGTGGGCTGGTGGCCAGGAGGGCAGGTGGGGGGTCTGGGGCTGCAGTGGGACCCAAGCTTGGTGCCGTCTGCAGGGGCCGCCCTCCGCACGCTCTGTCTGGTTCTTGGCTCGGCCCTGGGGTTTAGGGCGGTCACTTGAAAGCCTCTCCCGCAGGCCGTCCCCAGGTCGTGGACCCCTGGATGCGAATAAACGGGGGAGGGGGGAGGGAGAAGGCAGCGTGCGCGGCAGGCAGCATGGCTGTGGTGCCGCGTGGCCGAAGTTGGGGCAGATGCGGCTCCTCTCCGTGGGCGGGCCGGTCGTAACGCAGAGGAGCTCCAACAGGGAAGGGGTTCTGGACGTTCGATCAGCGTTGGTCTATTAGGTTTTTACTTTTTTCTTCAACTTCTTCCTTGAAAAAGAGGAAAAGAGCTGAAAGGGGTGCTTTCCCCACAGCAGCGGCTGCGCTGGGGTCTGCATCTGGGCGGCCTGGGCTCTGTCTGGGAGGGGCTGGGAGGAAAGTGCTTTCTGGCCTACAGTGGATGAGGACAGAGAGGGATCTCTCCTCCCCGTCCCCAGTCGCCCTCCGCACAACTCTGCTCCCGCCACAGCCAGCCCTGGCTTTTAGGGAGGGGGCATTTCTCCTACAGTGTCTCTGGTCCCCAGGTGTTGCTGCAGAGGGCACCGGAGCGGGGCAGATGCTGGGTTCTTTCCCACTGAGGATGGCGTCCAGCACAGGGACGGGTCCCCCGTGAAGGCCGCTCGAGGGAAGAGCCACGCCCCCCCCACCCCCGCCCCGTGCTTTGTTGCTCAGGACACAGCTGGTGTCAGCATCAGCGCTCCACTGTAGCTGACCCCAAACATCGGTTCACAGAGACTCAGATGCCTTCATCTAGAATTTTCAAAGACTGTAAGGTCATCTTTTTCCGTGTGTGTAGACAGACTCCATCAGAGTCTCATCTGAATCCAGGTGAGGCCTGAGTACGGGGCAGAGGAGTGATCCAGCCTTAGATCCGGGGTATTTCTGAGCTTAAAGGAACCTCAGGGTGCCCTGTCTCATCTGCCCTGGGGTGGAATGGAGGCCTGGCGGAGTTAACCCCCCAGTCAGAGGGCTGGGGAGTGGGGAGCCCATCGGTTCCCTCTTGGTAAAGGAGAGGCCACCATGATACTGTCCACGTGTGTGGCCCTGTCCTTCCTAAGAGCCTCTCACAGGTCATCCACTCACCCCAAGATGTGGGAAGCTGTTTCCAGGCCACGGAAGCCAAGTGACGGTCCACAGGTCCAGGAACCTCCGGACGCTGCCACCCCGACCCTCGGGAGGAGGACTCGCCAAGTCGCACCCCTGGCCACACCCCTCAGCTCGGAAAGGGCTGCAGCTGGGCCCCGATGCGGGGCCTCCCAGCCCGGGGATCCTCAGGCCCAGTTAAGGGAGAGGAAGTCTCGAGGGTGCCCTGCCGCCCTACTCAGCGCACGTTTCTAGGCTTCAGTTTTCCCAGCACAGTCATCGTTTACTTCTTCCTTCTTTGACTACTGGCCAGAATAAAGAAGTGATGCTTTAGAGCACTGACCCAGCCTGGTGCAGGGGGGCAGGTTTGATGGCTGGGCTTCAACTGGTGGGGAGGGGATGCAGGACAAGGCGGTGCTGTCGGCTCTGACCCCACACGTCACCCCTCTCTGAGGGCTTGCCCTGCCGCCATTGCCCTCTTTTTGAAGGTACTTTTGGTATTTTGTGTTGATCAACCCGCGCTGGCGGCCCCCGTCTGGGCGCGAGGCCCGACTTTCCCACCGTGACCAGCAGAGGGCGCTCGGACTCCACTCAGGGGAGTTTCTCCTGCCAGCCCGGCTTCCTCTCCGTGATGCTGGATCCCGGGAAAATTTCTCGGCGAGCAGGCTGAACCAGAGGCATGGTGCCACCCTGAGCCAGCAAGTCCGCAGCCCAGCCCTCTGCTCCCAGCCGCCTCCTGCACTTGGCGCTTCTGCTGCCCGGGGCAGCGTCGAGGGGAAGGAGGCTGCCCGGAAGTCCCAGCGAGAAGCGGAGCGGCTGCAGGCTCGGGAGGGCGGGCGCCGTCCCGGGAAGGCAAGAGACGGGGCCGGCCGGGCCAGCCGGAGCGCGTCCGCCCGATGCTGGCAGCGATGGGGCACTGACCCGCAGAGCCCCGGGCTCGGGAAGGTTGGCTGTGCCCTCCCACATAGGCCACGGAGTAACACCACCAGCAGCAGGGGGAGCGCTCAGGTCCAGCTCCACCTGGCGGTCCCGTGCTGATGCCAACGCTTTGGGGCTCTTTCTGAAACAGCCCCCCTTCCACGCCCACGTCTCTGCCCAGGCTCCTGCTTTCTTGGCCCATGTGTGGCCTGCCTGTTGGGTCTGGCTGGAGGGTTTCGGCTGGGATTCTGATGACTTGACAGACACAGGGACCCGGGGCCCAAAGCTCCTTCCAAAGACACCGGGTTTGTTTTGCTGCCTTTTGGTTGCGAGGCTCAGAAAGGGAAGCCTTGAGCCTTTCTGTGTGTGTGTGTGTGTGGGGGGGGGGGGGGTGTCTGGAGAAAGGGACTTTCCCGACTGGGATGAGGCTTGGCGTCCAGCAGAAAGGGCATCACCTTCCCCTGGAAGCAAACACCCAGGCCCTCGCCTGGGACGTGGAAGTTTCCACCCAGGAACCGGTTCAGTTGTACGGGGGAAATCCTTGGGTTTTCGGCATAATATTTCTTCGAATTTATCATTTCAGATTTCTTGAGCCTCTTATTTAAACCAGTTTCCCCCTTCTGGAAGCATAGCTGCCCTCATCCTGAAAACCAAAGACACCCATTGAAAACGCCACCCTCATGCAGTTTCCCTGTCTTCTTGGTGGGCCCAGAGCTTGTTTATAGAACGTGAATTACTGTCAGTTTCTTCTTCCTTTGAGAAAATCAGGCTCAGCCGAGAAAAGCCAAGAAGGTTACCTCCAAACACGGGCTTCCTTTCCCCCCGGGGGCGATTTTCACCAGGTTGGGATGAAGCCTGCACGGCTTCTGGCCCCGGCCCGCTTGTGGGTCTTTACAGGTGGGTGTCTCCTGTTTACCTCCAGGCTAGCATAGGTTCACCTGTCACACCACCAGGTCCTGTTTACCTCCAGGCTAGCATAGGTTCACCTGCCACACCACCAGGTCTTGCTGGATTTGTTACCCCAGCAAGTAGCCATGTGAGCCACCTTTGAATTCCAATAGAGAGTGTGGTGTGCTGGCCTCACCCCACTACGTTCCAGCCCCACCACAGCGGGCTGGGTTTCCATGAGATCCTAGATGGGGGTTGGCGAACGTTCTCTGTAAAGACCCGGATGGTACATACTTCAGACTCTGTGGGCTGCGTGGTCCCTGATGCAGCTTCTCCGGAGCCGTGGGAGCCTGAAGGCCCCCCCGGGGACAGCAGGCAGAGGAATGAGCCAGCCTGGGGGTGGGGTGGGGGGGAGTAAGATTCCAAGAGAAACTTGCTGATGGAAGCTGAGTTACAGATTTTATAGAATTTTCACATATGGAATATTCTTCTTTAGCTGTTTTATTTTCAACCATTTAAAATGTAAAACCCGATCTCAGCTTGTGGGCTGTATAAAAACGGGCCGCTGTCCAGATTTGTCCCTGGGGCCATGGTTGGCCAATAAGAAACTATGAAGGTCACTTCCCTGGACGTCTCAGCCCCCTTGAGTGGATGGTTCTTTCACAAGGATAGACCGGCCACTTTTCTGCGTCACTGGGGCACCCAGATGCTTCCCGCCGCCCCCCAGCCCTGGAGCTGGCTCACAGGCAGGCACTTTGGTGCTTTCTTGCCAAATCTTGCAACCAGCCGGCATTCTTTGCATGTCAGCCCAGTATTTCCCATGTGGATGTGATGCTGACAGCAAAGGGTCTCCACCAGGAGAGGATGGGGCTGCCTCCCTCCCTGCCACACACGCTGCCGCGTGCCGGCAGCTTCCTCAGATGGACGGGCCTCGTGCTTTGTCCCACACGCAAGAGCCCATCACCACCCCTGATGGATCCGCAGTGTGCACTCAATGACACTTCTTCTTTCACATATTTGGGACAACCTGGTGGAAGAAAGCGGGAGTTGCAGATGACAGGATGGGACGGGAATTTTGCCACAGAACAGACGCGGCACAAAGTCTCTGTAACTTCTTTAATTATTCAAACAGAGCACAAAGATAACAGTTTCAAGTACATTCTGGTACGCGTGTTTGACAGGAATAGATATGCAATTAGTCACGAGGGAAGCCGGCGGCAACACCACGCACACGCTTGGCACAAACTCTTGGTCCTGTCAACCCTGAAGATGGAGAAGCGGGCCCTCGTCCGGCAGCAGTGCTGCACCTGCCCGATGCCCTGCACTTCCTTTCTCTACGCGGCGGACGTGAAAAAGAGAATTCTCACTATAAAGCTGCGAAGGGTCTTAAAAGGTGGGGAGGGAGGGGGGGAAACAGGCGAGGGTGCCACAACCTTGCCCGGCCAGGAGGGGGCGCTGCCAGGGACCTTCGGGCCAGGCCAACACCTGACCTCCCTCTCTGACCGCTAACTAGTCCGGGGCTCAGTCTGGCCAGAGCTGCTGGTGTGCTGCGTGCTCCTGGTTTGACTTAACACTCAGACCTGGACAGTCATCAGAACAGAAACCACCAACCTTACCAGGGATCGTAACCCTGCTGACCACCTAGGAGACCAAGGAGGACCAGGGACCACTCCTGCCCGGAGGGTGAGCTCTGGCCCCAGCACCACCCATCGGGGCCCCCGGCCTCTTGGAGGGCCACATCTCACCAGACCTCAGCACAGAAACCCCCCCCAGGGACCTGAGCCCTAGCCTCAGAAGCAGCTTCTCCAGACCCTGACCAGGTGGGACCGAGACTGGCCCGAGGCCGTCGAGTTCAATTCTGTTCCCCTAAACCCAGGCCCGCCTTGTTTAATCTTCTGAGAGGCCCTGAGGCCACACGGCCCACCTTCCCAAAGCTCAGCCTCAGAGGCATTTGGGCCCAGAGCGCAGAGCGGGACAGCAGCCTTCACTAAACCAAAGCCCTCAGAGTGACCGCCCGGGGCGGCTGAGCCTATGACACAGCACCAGGCACGGAGGACCTGTCTCCCCGGCCCTGCTGACACAGGGCACTGGCTCCAGGGCGCCCGCAGAAGGAGGACCACGACCTAGGGACAAACGTCCTCACCTGACAACCACTCAAGACAGACAACTTGGAGACACCAGCGTGGCCCGAGGACCCCGGCACCCTGAGGCTCTAGTGGGTGTGACGGGAGAGGAGGGAAGGCCGGGTCCGCACAGAGCAGGCAGGGAACACATCCTCCTGCAGACCGTCAACACCTGGCCCTCTCCTTGGGGACCCTTCTGAAAAGGGCACCCCAGGACTTCAGAAAGCAGTTAGGATCTCCTCCCTGCAAGGCCAGGGGGACAGTGCACCCCAACCTGGGTCAACCAAGTGGAGGGAACAAAGTCGGCCACCAATGACGCGGGGCCTGGGGAGGAAGTTCTGGGTGACTGCCCCAGGCCACCTCCTCCAGGCAGCCGCTGAGGCTGTGCTGGTTAAGCTGGGGGAGGTGAGGGCAGAAGGGCACCCAGCACGGCACCGCCATCCTTTGAGTAGAGAGGCTTTCACACAATAAATACAAACAGAGCTGAGGTTTCTCCAGTGACGAAAACAAACAAGTCGATTCGGTTACCTACGTAAGTGGATCTGAATTCACAGTATAAGCAACACATCTAAATATAATACTGGGAACTCCTGTCAGCACTAGGTTTCCCAAACAAAGAAGCCAAAAAAAAGGAAAGAAAAAGGGCTGCAACAGGAATTCTTAGTTATTATATACTAACCAGGCTGTGCGTGGTACATTTTATTTCTATAAAACTATTACAAAATATTCAAAAATACATTTTAGTAAATTTACAGCAGTTATTTCTCAATTTCTTAATGCAAAAACATCCTTTGTTTTTCTCTGTACAAACTACAGGCTCCATCCTTGTGGGATCACTATGTGCGCTTTTAAAAAATATTATTTTCTAATAAATTCTTTGAAGTTAAAAATAACAGAGTTCTTCCAGTTTGCCCAAGAAAAAAAAAGTGTATGTGTGTGTGTGAGTGTGTAACAGTCTTGACTTCCAAGCATGTGGCCGAAATGGTGATGACAAAGCAAATATTCAACCCAGAAGACGAAACAGGAGATGGCTGTTACATTGGAAACTAGTTAAATTAAAATAATATATTTTCATATTTTACACTATTTCAAAAATGAAATGTAATTCAGTTAAGTATTGATCTCTCAAAAATCTAATTTACAATTCTGTGTATAAAAATATAATTTGTGGACCCCCATGAAGCATGTTTTAGTTTACACTTGCTGAAAAGCAGGAGCGTTGCAAACGAGGAATGGAGAGGACAGAATTTTGCTTTCTGAAAGTCAGGACGAGGGACGTGTAGAAAAATAGACTCTGAGCGGGTCGCTTGGCTTCACAAAATAATCTTTCCCCCTGTGAGTACAGCTCACATGATAATAAATTATCCAAGAAACAAACTATTTAAGGCTCTTGAAGGTCCGGTTCATATTATTTTAAAACATCTATTCATACCAAACAAATAAATAGCCAGGAGAGGTGAAAAAATAACCAAAATTAAACAGGAATCAAAAAATTCAAAAATATATATATATATAAACTAAACACAACAACAGAATTTCTCGGGGTCTTTGATTCCTTATAGTCTACTTTGGACTGTCCTACTTTTTATTATTATTATTAATTATTATTATAATTAAAGTCTCATTTCGTGCGCTTTTTCCGTGTGTCATTTGCGGTATCTCGCCCCTCCCCCCGCCCGCCCCGCCCCGCCCCTTCCCGGTGCCCTCCCCGGCCCCCTGGCCTTCAGCTGGACTTGACCGCCATGCCCAGCGGGTGCAAGGCCTCGCTGTCCAACAGCCAGGTGCCTATTTGGTAGAGCAGCTGCGAGTACCAGTGGATGCCCGAGGCGCCTGGCGCGTCGGTCGCACCTGGCGCAGCCGGCGCACCTGGCGCGGCCGGGGGCACGCGGCCGCCGCCCCCGCCCCCGCCGCGGTCCGTGCGCGAGGGCGCCAGCGCGGCCAGGAGCGCGTGCGCCAGGCGGTAGGGCGCGAAGGCTCGGTGCGCCCAGTTGTGCTCCTCTATGACCGCGTAGCACGACGCCAGCACCCGGTTGATGAGGATGGTGCCCTGAGCCGTCAGCGGCGCGTACGCGCCCGTGCTCTCCTCGCGCAGCGTCACGCTGTGCACGGCGGCCGGCAGGAGCCGCCGATCCCCGCCGCGCTCGGCCACCACGTACACGTGCTGGCCAGGGCGCACGCTGCTGGCGAAGAGCGCCCGGCGCTCCGGCGCGCCCCCAGGCGGCCGCCCGGCGCCCGACAGCGCCTCGGGCTCCCGGCCGGCCGAGCCGTTGTGCGGCGCGACAAAGAGCAGGTGCGCGGCGGTGAGCAGCAGACGCTCGCGAGGCTCCCGGGTCTCAATCGCGTAGAAGACCTTCTTGGCGCCGTGGTCGCGGTCCAGGAAGGTGAGGAAGTCGCTGTAGAGCAGCCGGCCCTCGTCGTCGGCCGCCAGCACGCGGTCTCCGGGGCGCAGGTCCTTCACCAGCTTGGTGCCGCCCTGCTCCAGGTGCACCGTGGCCGAGCCCGGGAAGCAGCCGCCCGATTTGGCCGCCACCGAGTTCTCTGCGGGGGGAGAGAAGGGAGAGAAGAGGAGACAGGGCGGTGAGTCCCGAGAGGAAGACGCGACTGGGAAGGGGGGGCGCACGCTTGGTGTCCCGCGCGCCCAGACCGAGGAAGCGCGTGGCTCCGGGGAGAGGTGCCGGGCTGGTCCCGCGCGGACCTCCCTCTCCCCATCCCCACCGCCTCGGTGACCAAATTCAGATGCAGACGCATTCCTTAACGACTCTCTTAGGATTGGACTGGCGGTGACAAAGGTCGATTGGCGTCTCCGGCGGGAGGCCGGTTACACTCCTTCCCTTTCGCCTCCCCCCTCCCCCGCCCCTCCCCCTCCCCCGCCGGCTCAGCACACACCCAACCTCGCCACGAATTCAGAGGGTATTTGTTCTCCACTTGGATTCCTCAGGAAGCCTCCTTGAGCTCACCCGGGCGCCGGGGCGCACCCTCCTTTGCTCCCGCCTCCGGCGCGGGGCGCGGCGCCCCCTCGTGCGCTCCGCACCAGGGCTGCGCGGCGGGGACCCTCGGCCGCTCCCCGCGCCCCACCCGCCCGCCCCCAGCGCCCAGCGGGGAGCCTTGGTGTCGGCTGGTTGGTGTCGGCCGGTTGGGGGCGAGGGCGGGGCTGAAAAATAGCTGTAGTAGTTGTAGCAACTGGACAAACATTCCAGAGAATTGGCCGAGGTGTGAAAATCCGGGGCTTGTGTGGATCTTCTAATTAAAATCCAATAAAGGGCTCGCCATTGTCATTGTAATTTCTGCAACAAATGGGAGGCGCTCTTGGAAGAGGGGCTCCTTCCATCCCCCCACCCCTTCCCGGCTCCCTCTCTCTCCAGCTCTGGGCCGCCCCCTCCCTATTTGCTCAGGTGCAACCCCCCCGCCGCACCCCCGGCGATTCACACGCGGGCTCTCCAGAAGCCCGGGCCTCACAAGCACTGTTTGCACAGCCAGGCCTCTCTTCCAAGCACTCGAGATGTATTTGAATTTTAAATGGCGGGGCCTGCTCCGAGCTCTGGAAGCGCCGGGTTCTCAAGGCCCCTTGACTACCCGCTTTCTCCGGCCTCTGTCGCTCTCTGAGGCTCACTGTCCCGAGGACAATAATCGGAGTCGGGCGGCGCGCAGGGGGCCGTGGAGGAGGGGCGGGGACGTCCCCGTCTTCTTTGCATTCCAATCTCCGGGATCCTGCTTTTTGCAAATAGAGATCGCGAGAAAGAATCTTCCTGCTGGAATTACTGAGGGCTTTTAATCTTCTCATCGTTTTCTCCGGCATGAAGTGCGGGGCCGGCCTTTGGAGGCCCGACATTGCCGCCCGGAATGCGCCCGGGACGCAGGCGAGCCCGAGGCGTCGAGTCGCACGACCCTGCTTGACACGCACCGCCCCGCGCCCGGCCCTTGTGCGCGGAATGCCAATGAGCGGCTCTGCGCGCCGGGCCCGGCTCCCCCGGCGGGGTCCCGGGCCGGACGACCGCTGCTCTTTTGCGAGGAGACCTCGAGGGACCCCCGCCAGGGGGACCCCGCGGACAGGGGTGGCCCGGAGCCGGCGGCGCGGCGCGGCGCGCCGCCATTTAGGAGCCCCGCGAAGTCGGGGCGCGCCTCCCCGCCCTGCCGGCGTCTGAGACCCTTTCCCGGGCCCTAAGCCCAGACCTTCTCCCCAGGCTTCCACACCTTTTCTTTCTGTTGTTAGAGGAGGCCACTCTTTTCCTTACCTCCAAAGTGTGCCTCGACACCTCGAAAGTGTTTTTCTACTAACATACGCTATTAAAATACAGTTTAGGTGACAAACAGGCGAAACTGGGGGCGGGGGGAGGCGCAGTTCCTCCGAAATTCACTGTGAACTGTCTTGCTAAATGCGCCGGCTTCTGCCGAGAGTTGGAGAGACCTGCTTCAGTGGAGCTGGGGCCTGTGCGCGCGCGCGCCTTCCTTCCGGAGCTGTTCCTCGCCAGCAACAGCGTGTGGCGTTGCAGGCCCAGGGAAGTCAGCCTCACGCAGCAGGGCGGGGGGCTCCAGCTGCAGGCTTGGCTTTCCTGGCCCTGCCTGTGGCTCAGGGCAGCCCAGCTGTTTCCTAATAAGGACGGATGCTTCTGGGCTTTGCGGCCTCCAGATGTTGGAAGTGGTAACTACCGGCTTTATTACCTCCCATCAGGCCTCTTCCCAAAGGCCGAGTGAGCTAAGTTAGTTCAGAATCCACAGGCTTCCACCCCGGGCAGAACCTCCTGTGCCGAGTGCGGGCCGGTGGCGAGTGGTGAGTAGTTCATTCTTAAGCTCTACTGAGACAGAGGCTCTGGGCCAGAGCTGGCCGACTGGGCAGGGCTGCAGTCTCTCACCAGGACAGTCCCCCCCCGCCCCACCATCTTTCCTCCCTGTCTCTGCCACCTGCAGCGGGGACTCCGGAAACAGGGGTGGGGGAAGGCTCGAGAAGCCAGATGCCCTCTGCATCTGGGCTCAGAGAACGTGGGCCTCTGTGGCCTCAAAGGTAGGGACAGCTCCCGGCTGGGGACCGGGACAGGCCTCACGGGGACTATTCCCGCCACAGAAACACCAGTCATCACCCAGTCCCCTCCCTGTCTGCCCCCCTCCTCCCCACTTTCCTCCTTCCCGTGAACCGGGCTTTGGGGCGCAGATCTGGAGCTGCTGGGGGGGTGCTGTCGGCATGGGTGGGCCCGCCCCCTCACCTGCTTTCACCGAGCAGTGGATGTGCGCTTTGGACTCGTAGTAGACCCAGTCGAAGCCGGCCTCCACGGCCAGGCGTGCCAGCATGCCGTACTTGCTGCGGTCGCGGTCCGAGGTGGTGATGTCCACCGCACGGCCCTCGTAGTGCAGCGACTCCTCTGAGTGGTGGCCGTCCTCGTCCCAGCCCTCTGTCACCCGCAGCTTCACTCCTGGCCACTGGTTCATCACGGAGATGGCTAAGGCGTTCAACTTGTCCTTGCACCGCTGTGGAGAGAAGGGGGCACCCAGCGCCCGTGAGCGTCCGGGCCTGCCCCAACCCTACCCCTGGGCTGCTCTGCCCAGCCCCCCAGGATGCGGGCTGTGCGCAGAAGTAGGGAGACAAGGCCAGGCCTGGAATGGGCCGGCCTGTTCCGGAGAGGGGGAGCTCGGCTAGGGAGGAGGGGGTGGCATCGTAGGAGGAGGCACGTCCTCTCGGAGGCGACTTGAGCGCCTTTCTCCACACCTGAAATAGCAGAGCCCCCGTCACGGCCTGAGAGGCAGATGAAATGTCTGTCTTCGAAATAAGTAAACTGTGTGGTTTTGGACAGTGGCTGCAGAAGCCTCCAGGAGCACCCTAGGCTATGGCCCGCGTCCTCCTCCACGATGCCCTCCACGCCCCTGCCCTCTTCTGTGGCCCCATCACTCCGCACCTGTGCAAGGCTCCACCCAACTCCCTGGACAAACTCCCTCTCAGGAGGCGGGAGAGAGGCCCCGGGTGCAACTTAGCTGTAGAAAGAAAAATACACGGTCTACTTCTTACAGAGTTAAAAGCCTTGCCTTATCTCTGCCCTGCGCCTATCTGAGGTGAGAATTAAGCCAAAGGTAGAGAGGGTGGCGGGACCCTGATAGCAGCTGAAGGGGTGGGGGAACCAGAAGTGAAAGGCAACCAGGTGAGTTATAATTTTCAATAAGACCAGGGCCGGATGACAAACATTCTTTATCTGGACAGCAACATTCCTTTTCCCCGTGGAACTCTTTTCTCCCGGCTTTTCTGTGGTCTGATTGTGTCCCTTGTTTTCCTTAACCTGTCCCCTCCCCCCCTCTTGTTTTCTTGGCCGGCGCAGAATGGTGTCCTGCAAGTTTGAAGAGCCAACTTAAGAGGTGGAGGGGGGGAGGGGAGGGGAGGGGGAGGGGAGCCAGAAAGGCCTGGGGCCTCTGAGCTCTTGCCTTAGGGAGGCTTCTTCTGGAAACCGCCCTTGGGGTTCCCCCCACCTCCCACAAGGAAGCTGCCAGTAGGAGTAAAGAAGCAGTGAATAGGCGGGACTCAAGCCAGGGTAAAGCTGTGGGAGTTCCCATATAATTCTCGGGTCCCATTCAGACGAGGATGCAAGAAAGAGTTGAATCACGTGCGTGTCTGTGTGCACGGTAACTCGCTGGGCGTTCATACTGCGGCTGGTGCGGGGTTGAAAAAAGGGGAGGTGGTGACAAAATCACGATGGGGGCGTCCCCCAGAGAGGCAGACTCAGGAGGGACAGGGGACAATTTCAAGTTGACTTCTGCAGAGGGTAGGGCTGATATCCGGGCGGGGACCCCGGTTACCGAGATGACCAGCCGGCCCCAGCAAGGACCCAATTATAGCCTGGGGGAACTCTTTCGTACAGAGCGCGCGGGAGGCGGAGGGCTGCTGCAAGGCCGCTGCCGCGTTTTAAGGGGATGCGACCGATTGCGCGACGGGAAAAGACCTGTGTAGTTGGCAGCAGTAAAAACCAGTATATGGTTGTAGAGTTAGACATACAGCAAGTGTGTGTGTGTGTGCGCGCGCGCGCGCGCGCGCGTGGTGGAAGGAGGGAGGGCAGAAGGCTAGGGGGCGGTCCTGGTAACAGGTCAGCGCTTGCAGGTTTCTAGGCCCGCCAACAGTTTTCTTAAAAAAAAAAAAAAGTCAGAAGGACAGAGTTTGAGTGAGGTCATTTTGAGGATTGAATGCGTTTTACATGAAAATCAATCAGTAAACCAGGGTCAGTTTAGAGCCGGGATGTGGAACCGGCTGCGCAGGCGCACACCACCGACGCGCACACGCAGACACTCGCTTCCCGAGCCCCCATCGCAGCCCAGCTCCCTGCTTTCGGGGGGCAGATGAAGCTTTCAGTGGCTTCCCCCGGGACCGCTGGCGAGGGGGAGGGCAGGAAGGGGAGCACGTGTACCATCCCCCAGCGTTCTGAGCTGCGCCACTCGGACAAGAGGTGGAGACCCCAGGCGAGGAACCCAGGGCCGAGGCAGGCCCGGGCTCCGCCAGGCGCAACGCGGCCTCGGCCCGCGGCTGCAAGAGTCTCTGCGCCCCGGCCGGGCGGGATCGTCGCGGGCAGAGCCGGGAAGCCCGGGCCGGTTATCAATTCACTGGGTCGTGTGCCGCGAATCAACCCCGTCTCTGTGCAGCCACCGTGAAGCCCAGAGGGGCCGACGGGCCCGGCTTTGTGTCGGCGGAGGCCAAGTTGTTCCCCACGCCCGAGCTCCCGCGCCACCTCCCCAGTCTGCGCAGCCGCTCCGCGCCCGGGAGCCGAGCAGGGACTGTCACCGCCGACACCCACGGGCTTCCCCAGCGCGGGGGAGAGGGTGTCCCGACTTCAGAAGGGTCCCCTCACACACCTCTCGCCAATCCTCCTTCCCCCCTCCGGAAAACCAGGCCCCTCCCTTCAAACCCACACCTGAGCGCCGCTCCCCGGGGCCGCCACGCACCCGGAAATCTGCCCAACGTGGCGCCTCGGGCCGGTCCCCCGCGCAGCCCGCAGGCCGGCCCCTCGCGGCCTCCTGCCCCCTCGGAGCCCCTCGGCACCGCGGCCTGCGGTGAGAGCGTGTCTGTCTGCGCTTCCCCCTCTCGGAGTTAATATTAACCAGGGGCTCATGCGTTCCTGAACTGCTCTGAAAGTTCCACTGGGGACGATCTTGCCATGGTTGAGGGACTTGGGCGGCAGTCACATTAGGGAGACAGAGACACGCAGAGACGGGGGAGGAGGGACACGCACCCGAGAGCAGAGTCTAGGTGGTTATCTTAAGTGGGGGACCGGAGGGGGGGGAGCAGGTGCCCCAGGAGCCCGGGAGGCGTTGCCGCTTCCCCTTCCCCGGGCCCTGCCCTCACCTCCCAGGTCCCCCGCCTTCCCCACTTTAACTCTTAGGACCGGGGACGCAGGAAGGACGGGGAAGGGGTAAAGCAGGGGGCGCCTTTCAGGCCACCCCCCCTTCCCAGCCTCCAGGTTTTTAGGGCACGTTTTTGGGGCCCGTGGTACACGCCTGGCCTGGCTCTCCCCACCCCACTCCGACGTCGGCTGCCCCTCCCCCCTCCTTTTGTGCTGGGAACGGGAATAGCCACTGCCCAGGGAAAAAAGTATTTGTTTTCGTTTCGTTCGTCTGAGGGAAGTTGACAGAAGGTCAGAAGTTCAAAGGCTGCCAGCGCACGCTGCGGCCAGAGCGGCCGGGCGCCGGGCCGCGCGGCTGTAGGTCCCGGCGGGGCGGCCGGGGGCGGCGGGGCGAGGGACCCGGCGGGGGGCTCGGGCCGGGCGCCCATGGCCGCGAGGCGCCTCCGCCCTGGAACCGGCTTCTCCCTCCCGCCCGGGCCCGCCGGGCCCGCCCGCGCCGCCTCGGCAGCCGGGCCGTCGGAGCGCCGCCGGGAGCCCTGGCCGAGCCCGCGCTCGGGCGCGTGGAGGGGCCGGCGGGCGGCCGCAGCCCAGCCCCGCGCGCACTGAAACCCGAGCCGCGAGATCGATAACCCGGGAGTAAGTGGAGCCGAGATGCGTCTGCCCGGGTGCGCGGCTCCGCGCGCTCGCACTTGTAGGCGGGGCGGCGAGGCCCGGGGCCCCGGGCAGGGCGCGGGCCGGGACCCGCTTCCTCCCGCGTCGGCCCGGCGCGGACCGCGGCGGCCGCTGAGCCCTCCGGCTCGGGGACCTGCGGCGTCCCCGCCCCCGCCGCTTTCTCTGGCCTCGCGCCCCTCTCCCCGGTGCCGAGGGATCCCGGGAAGGCCCCTGCCCTCCCGCCAGGACCGAGGGTGACCAGGGGGTCGGAGCCCCAGACGAGCTAGAGAAGCGCCCGCAGCCGGCCGCACGCGCAGGGCACCCCGCGGCCTGCGCAGAGTTAATTGCGGCTCGCGCTGCTCTCGGGCACAGGCGCGCGCGTCCACACTCGCGGTCCAGATTTAAGGTGGTCGGGAGCAGATGCGAGCGAGCCGGGGACGAGGACCCTCTCCTCCCCTCCCTCTCCGCCTCCGTCCGTCAGCTGGAGCCCGCTACCCCGCATGCCCCTGGCCTTCCTCGGCTCCGCAGCAAGGCCGGGCATCGGGCTGGGGAGCGGAGCGGCCGGGAGGTGTCTCCTCGGTCCCTCCCACCCCCAGCCTCCCCTGCACTTGCGCCCCGCCAGCGCCGCTCCGTCAGCTGCGGTGCGCTCCTGGCCCTAAAGGTAGGACTTGAATATTTTAATAGGGCAATAAAAAAGATGTTGACCTATATTTGCCAGGAAAGCCATTTCTAGCTTCAGTTATACGTGCCTGGAGTTGCAGAAAGTCTGCCATTGACGGGCAGATTGGCAGCCAGAAGTCTCAAACGGAGGCAGAGAGGGAGAGAGGAATGCGTGCTTTGCTTTGGTTCTTCTTTCCAGCCCCCCTCCCGCTAATATCTAGTCGCTCCTAATTTCCTATGCAAGCAGGTTGAAAACTAGCGTGATGCAATGCCAGTAAGTTCTAAGTCCCTCCCCTCAAGTACCGCGGGCTCGGGAGAATAAGAGGGCATCCTTAAAGAAATATCGATACATTCACACTCTGATGGGCACAAGTGCCAGCGATGGAATCGCAGTGGAGCTATGTGATACGGTCAGGGACTAGCCCAGCCGCCTCTGGAGCCCCGACCTTTTGTCAGCCCGGCCTCCTGGCTTTTCCAGTTGAGGGTCTTTGGTGGGGGGCAGCGGGGGCGGGTAGCAGTGGTGGGAAAGAAAAACACAGAGGAGAAGGGAAACGTGTAAGTGCCGAGGCTACACTTGTACAGTGATCTGGACGCCACTCTATGTTTATGGGGGGGGATGCTTGCCCCCTCCCTCCATTCCCACTCCCAACTTGGAAAGGACGGATGCCCCCAAAGTGAAGGTCTCCCCAAATTGCAAGCCAGAGCTGAGGCAGGATGGGAAGGCCATCCCAGCAGGACAGATCAAATCAGGGCCATGCAAGGACCACATCTCCTAGTGTCCTTATGCCCACCCTCCAGCCTAAACTTCTCCGGCTGGACCCTTCACCTCCATTCCCCTCCAGGAAGAGGAAGGGGTGGTAGGCCGGCAGGTGGGTGGGGAAGGAGAGGGCAAAATCGGCTTTCTACCTGCCTGAAGAGCAAACAGACTGAACGGCATGGTTACACATAACCCCTTGGAAGCAACACATTCCACGCCCCGTGCTGGGTTTCTACCTGAGTCATCAGCCGGTCCGCTCCAGTGTTTTCTTCATCCTTAAATATGATGTCAGGGTTGTAATTGGGGGTGAGTTCCTTAAATCGCTCCGAGTTTCTGGTGATCTTCCCTTCATATCTTCCACTGGCCCCTAGGGTCTTCTCAGCCACGTTGGGGATGAACTGCTTGTAGGCTAAAGGGGTCAGTTTTTTTGGGTTCCGCCTCTTCCCAAATCCCCGGCCGGGTCCGCACGCCAGCCCCGAGCACATCAGCAGTGAGGAGACCAGCACCACCAGCAGACATCTCGCCAGCAGTAGCATCTCGTCCATGGAGCCCGGGGACCTCAAGGCTGGCCCGAGCAGGTCTGAGTGCGCGAGGGTGCGGGTGTGCGAGTGTGTGTGCCCGTGCGCTCTCCCTCCCTCGCTCGCTCCGGCTGGCTGCTGGCGCCCTCGCTCTCTGCCTCTCGCTCTTTCTCTTCCTATATAACCTTGCCCGCCGCCGCTGCGGGGGACTCGCCACCGATCCCCACCCAGACGGGGGCTGGAACGGCAGGCTGCTGGCCGCTGATAACGGAACACATCGGAGTTGGGGCTCAAGACAGCAATCAAAAGACAAAAAGAGTCTGATTTTAAATGGTAGCAAGCCTGAGAGCTTGTGCGAGAGGCTGTCTTCAGTACTATATTATAGCTGGCAGGGGCGTATCTGATTGGCCAAAGCAGCACAGGCTTGTCTTCTGATGTTTAACCCTAAAAAAGACTAATTTTTTTTTTCTGTGGCTGCTTTATTTTTACCTGAAGGCTTCTAGTTAAGAGAGAAAAACATCTTTACTGAGACAAAGGTGAGAGGGAGAGAGGAGGCACGTTGCTCCGGATAACGTCAGCTACCCCCTGCCCGGGGCACACCTCCCGTTCCCCCTTCACTTTCTCCAGAATGGTAGATGCTTCAGTTAAAACCAACTTAAGTTTTTAAAGGACAATCTAGACCCACCGCCACCCCCCCCCCCCCCCCCGCAACCCCCGGCCAAGCTTCCATCACCAAACAAATAGTCTCTCAAATGTTTGAGGGGCAAAGCTGCCCGGGTCTTATCTAAATATTTTCCCAGAGACTTTATCATGCAGGCCAGGGCTCCCTGCAGTTGAAAGAAAGAGGGGCCTGTGCCCCCTCCCGAATATTCCAGTTGCCACGCCGGGCCGGGACTGTACGTAAGGTAGTGCTATTTGAAGTGCTTTAAGCACCTTAGAAAAACTTGAAAATACTGCTCCTTTATTGTGTTTCAATTAATGCATTATTTTTAACTCTCTGGAAGTGGAATGGAGGCGTGCTCAGGGGCTGGTGCAGAGTGAGCTGGGGGGACGATCAGGCTGGCTGGGCCCAAGCGGGTCTGGGGGCTGCACCCCAGCTCAGAGGAGGGAGCTGGTGCTGGTGCCTGCGTGGTGGGCGGAGGCCCATTGTGCCTGGGGGCAGCGGCGAGTGGGCAAGGCTGAGCACACGCACCAACCCCATGATTCAATCGATCGGAGCAAAGTGCAGGCCAGGGGATGAGCTGGATGTGAAATTCAGGTTCCTTCCACATCACGGCGAGTTGGCTTTCCCTGGAGCTTGACAAGCCCATCCTCAGGGTCCTGGGGGCTGTAGCCCGAGTGGGGCAGGGCCCTGGGGGCACAGCGTTCTGGTCAAAGAGGGGCGTGCAGAAGAGGGCCCGGTGCTCAGAGCCGGCGATGCTGGAGCCCCCAGTTCCTGCACTTTGAGAAACAAACTAACTTAAAAAGTCTTATTTAGTCCAGGAAAAGAAAATCGGAGATTCCCCCTTTTTGCAGAATACGCCCTCCTCCTTCTGGGCCCTCCCTGTCTCACTCTGACACAGCAACTGCTCTGGAGTGGGACGCGGGAGTGAGGGTTCTTCGTGTGGAGTGGACGGAGCGAGACCCGGCTGTCTGTGCAGTTAGGCGCTCTCCCTTGACCCCAGCGCGAGAGAGGCCGGGCTGTTCCTCAGAACAATGGGACACTTGCCGCAGTCTGGGTAAGCTCCAGTGCAGACAAACTTTTCCTCTGGGTGTGGGGAGCGTGGAAGGGACATCGAAAGAGGCTGTAGTTGGGCCTTTGCAGACACCGAGCATCTCCAAGGCTCTGCTGGCCAGGAGCGCATCCCCACCCCGCCTCTTCTATTCTCTGATTTGTGAAGCATCAACCCAACTTCCTCAAGGCCTCCCAGTGGAACCGATGCAGCAAGGTCACACTGTCCTGGACCCAGGAGGGTGGGCCTGCCTGAAGTGCTCGCCAAGCAGCAAGTGTTGTGACACTGCTGGGCATGGGGCTTGAGAAGCCACCGGGGCGCACCGGGGACACTCCAGCCTCCTGATTCCGTCCCCCACGTGGCACCTCGCTCCAGTCCCTTCCCTCCTCCCCTCTTTTTCGGCTCAGGCAAAGGCGAAGGGGCCGCAGCACCGGGTCTCAACCCCCTGGCTGGAGACCGGGGAGCCCATGTGGCCACCGCGTGAGCAGGGATGCCCGCCTGAGATCTCGCAGGTGCCGGGACCCCCCCAGACCCGGAGCAAGGCTGGCGCTTCGGGAGCCAGAGCCTGAGCTGTAGAGAGACTTGGGGGCTCGGCTCCCTCCAGGTGGGGAGCAGGCAGGACAGGAGGTGGGAGGTCCCGGCCGTCAGGCCTCCTCAGCCCAGGGGGCCCAAGCTCGGGCCGAAGCCACCTCCTGTCCGTCTCGGCCAGCCCTGGACACCCCGAGAGCCTGCCAGGGCCGCCTGCCTGGGAGCTGGCCAACCCTCAAGAATGAAATAATGATGGACCGTAAACCCACCACACTGAATTCCGAGGGCTGCTCCCTGGGGCGGGTGGGGCTGGGGTGCGATGGGGAATCAGGACAAGGATCAACTGTAGCTTGTGTGTTTACTGCCCTGGAAACAAGGGCGTCAGCCGAGCCACCCCGAGCCTGAGGTCTCGCCCTCCCCCCACTTCCCCTTCCTTTCATCCCGCCCCCTCCCCACTTCCCAGACAGCAGACACTGTCCTCTTCCACCTCCAGACGCCAGATGGCTCCCTCTCTTTGCCTTTGCCCCTCCAGACAATCTGGGCCCCTCCCCGTGCGGGTCAGAGGTTCCAAACCCCAGCCTCTTCCTGACCTGGCCCGACATCCCAGGTAACCTCAGGAGCCATTTCTAATTTGTCTGGGCTCTGCCCTTCTTTCCCATGGTCGTCTGCCCTCCTCCCTCCATACCCCTCCCCACCTCCATTCTCCCATCCCTGCCCACCTCCATCCTCCCATCCCTCCCCACCTCCATCCCCCATCCCTCTCCACCTCCATCCCCCATCCCTCCCCACCTCCATCCCTCCATCCCTCCCCACCTCCATCCCCCATCCCTCCCCACCTCCATCCCCCATCCCTCCCCACCTCCATCCCCCATCCCTCCCCACCTCCATCTCCCATCCCTCCCCACCTCCATCTCCCATCCCTCCCCACCTCCATCCCCCATCCCTCCCCACCTCCATCCCTCCATCCCTCCCCACCTCCATCCCTCCATCCCTCCCCACCTCCATCCCCCATCCCTCCCCACCTCCATCCCTCCATCCCTCCCCACCTCCATCCCTCCATCCCTCCCCACCTCCATCCCCCATCCCTCCCCACCTCCATCCCTCCATCCCTCCCCACCTCCATCCCCCATCCCTCCCCACCTCCATCCCCCATCCCTCCCCACCTCCATCCCCCATCCCTCTCCACCTCCATCCCTCCATCCCTCCCCACCTCCATCCCTCCATCCCTCCCCACCTCCATCCCCATCCCTCCCCACCTCCATCCCTCCATCCCTCCCCACCTCCATCCCTCCATCCCTCCCCACCTCCATCCCCCATCCCTCCCCACCTCCATCCCTCCATCCCTCCCCACCTCCATCCCTCCATCCCTCCCCACCTCCATCCCCCCATCCCTCCCCACCTCCATCCCCCCATCCCTCCCCACCTCCATCCCCCCATCCCTCCCCACCTCCATCCCCCATCCCTCCCCACCTCCATCCTTCACCAGCATCCCTGTTGAGGACAGGTGGCTGCCTGTCTTCTGCCCCCACCCCCAGGAGGCGCCTCCCAGGCCCGGCCCCTGCCTTCCCACCAGCCCCCACCGCTAGATGGCCTCCTCACTCTGCCTTCAGGCTCTGGGTCTGCAGGTTTGGGAAAAATATGTGCAGACCAGGTTAGGAGGGCCCTGAAAGCGGGGCTAGATAACTTGGTCCATCCTCCCCTGATCCCCCCATTAGTTTTTGCAATCCCCCATTTCCCTTTTCCCAGTGTGGTACCCGCTGGGCCCTACAGCTGGCACTCTGGCCTCCCCATCGAAGCCGCTGCCTACCACACTCATCCAGGGCTCACCTGGACTCCAGTCTCTGGGCTTGGGCTCTAATTTTACATCCTCTCCTCCCTGTATCCCTCACTTTGACTTCTCTTCCTGATAATACTTGTACTCATTCTCTTTCCATCCAATCATCCAGTTTCAATTTCTTTCTGATTTTGTTCCAGTTTTGGCAAACCGAATCTCCGTTGTTACGGTTCTCCTAGAGATGGCCAGCCAGGGCCCCTCTGAATTTTGGAGGGATGGGGTCCTTCAGCACTGCTCTCCTAACCCCATGTTCCTTGCTGACCTGGACCTGGGGGATGAGTCTCCGGCTTCCCGGAGGGGTCCAGGGAAGGCCCTGCTGTTCACAGCCGGAGCCCTCACTTGGGTGCACAGCAGCTGCTGCCGCCCTGCATGCATGGCCCCAGAGAGCTGCAGCAGTGGCGGTGTCAGTGGCGGGAGGAGCTGGTGGGGAGGCCCGCGGCTCTGGCTGTGCTGGCACGAGGGGCCAGTGGGGCGATGCCGTCCTCGCGGGCTGGTGCTTGCAGGGCAGCCATTCTCAGCAGAGCAGAGCGGAGAGGGCCCCGCCCCGCCAGGGGATGGGCAGGCTGACGCACGCTGCAGCAGGCCTAGGGGTAGGACCTGGGCGTCTTCCAGGCCTCAGGCACTCTTTGAAGCAGGAGCACAGGTGGCATCGAGGCCCCTTCTATCCTGAGGACTTACGATTCCCTCCCTTACTTGGGAAGGGCCTGGTGGTCCCGAGCTGCTGCACGGCCGAGGGGCTGTTTGTGTCTCCAGGGGCCAGAGCTGGGTTTGGAGCGGCCCGGCTCGGACTCAGCCCTGCCTCTGGGGGGTGGGCGCTGCGGACGAGATGCACCTGTCCAGGGAGTGAGGACTCCGGGCTGCATCTGCCTGTGTCCTGTGTCCGCCGGGCTGGTAGAGCCCCTGGCTGGCTGTCCCCGCCTCTCTGAAGGAGGGTAGCCGCGACCCTTCTTGGCAGGAAGCAGAGCGCTTACATCATCTGGGCAACTTCTGTGCAGACGTTTTCTTTTAAATAAAAAAGGGATGCAGTGCTGACACGCAGAAACAGAAGCCATTTCTCTACAGGAGCAGAGAGAGCACAGAGGTTCCCCAGGCGGCGGCTTCGGTGTTTGCCCTCCGCTGTCCAGGGAGCATCCCCGGCATCAAGACTCCCGGGTCCCAGCCGCCGGGGCACCCTTGTGGCTCCAGGTCTGCCCTCCTCCACCCTCTCCCTCCTGGCCAGTCACCCGACCGCTCCTGAGCCCTGTTGCATTATGGCCATCAGTGCTGTGGTTCCACGTTTGCCTCGTCCAGCAGTCTCTCTACAGCGGGAAACAGAGAGCTGGAACTGGCCCTACTCCCCCGCTGTGGCCATCCCTCCTGGCCCCTTAGGTTTGTCCCTCGGACGCCTCGGCCCCTCCCCGGGGATGCACCTCTGGTTTGGGGTGGCTTCCCGGGGACTTTTGGCTATGTTGGGCACCAGCCACGTGTGGAGTTGGGGAGGCCCTGTGGGTCCCACTTGGCCAGGCAGCTTCCAGATGGTGCATCCCCTCCCCCACCCCCCTTCTTTGCTGTCGTGAAAGAGGGCGATGCCACATCCCTCTTAAGATGCACAACCAAGAGCAAGAAATACAGAGGCATCGGGTGGAGGGGGCCAGGCAGGGGCAGAGGAGGGGGCTAGGAAGCGGGGTCAGGCGTATCAGGAGGTGGGATAGGGCACAGAAGGGGAAACTGAGGTGCGAACACACATTTGGGCTTGACAACGTTAGCGAAGGCCGCTGGGACCTCAGCAGTTCGACAGACCCCGGACCCAACATTTGGGGGGTGCTAACAAGAACCCCTGGGAGGGTGGCCGGTGGCTCTGGCTGGGGGGGGAGTTTCCCGGGGAGACAGATGCCACACCACAGGGCTTGGCCCTCTAGGGGCTGGGCTGGGAGGAGAAGGACGCTGTGGGTGAAGGAGGTGCCGTCCCCGGGGGTCCTGTGGCCCCTCACCTGGTGGAGGAGTACAGCACAGGGGCCTGGCTGATGGGGGTGTCCTCTTGTGTTTGCCAAGCATCTCAGCCAGAGAGTGTCACTCGGTGAGAAGAGAAATCTCACCTGTGACTTTGGGTAATCGTATTTGCTTATCCAGTGTTTATTATACGTTTTCATTGTGCTTAGATAAAATTCAGTTAATCAATGCACACAACCCATTGCACAGGTGAGGAAAACGAGGTACAGAGGGGTGAGATCTCCTGTCCGGGCACTTGCAGAAGATGTGACAGAGGGTGGCCCTGCCCTAGAGGCAGGCTCGAGGTCTCTGCCGGGCTGATGGCAGCAGGTGACTGTGCCCAAGGCCCCCTAGCAGTGAGTGGTCAGCATGGACCAGACTGACCTCTGTCTTGCAGCTCCGGGTTCTGCACCCCTGAGTCCCAGGAGAGACCCAGCAACGCTGTGTTTCCCGGCTGGCCGTGGGGCTGCCCCTGAGCTGTGGGCAGAAGCGTGGGTTTCAGGTTAGGCATATATGCCCAGGGACATCATTTCTACGAATCCTTGAATTATTTGTTTATTTTTTAACATCTTTATTGGAGTATAGTTGCTTTACAATGGTGTGTTAGTTTCTGCTGTATAACAAAGTGAATCAGCTATACCTATACATATATCCCCATATCCCCTCCCTCTTGCATCTCCCTCCCACCCATCTAGGTGGTCACAAAGCACCAAGCTGATCTCCCTGTGCTATGCGGCTGCTTCCCACTAGCTATCTATTTCACATTTGGTCGTGTATATAAGTCCAGGCCACTCTCTCACTTTGTCCCAGCTTGCCCTTCCCCCTCCCCGTGTCCTCAAGTCCATTCTCTACGTCTGCGTCTTTCCTTGAATTGTTGATCTCTCAGGTGACTGTGGAAAAGAACACGGTGCAGCATGAGAGAAACCTTTGAACGAGAGCAGCCTTCCTGGGCGGGCCTCTCTGTGAGATGTCTCTGTTTTAGGATTTGGGACCTTGACCAGGAGGGGACCGCTGCTGCTTCAGAACGACAGAGATTTTCAGACACAGGACTTCCAAAGCCCGCCTCACCTTCGGGTCCTCTGTTATTGTTACTCAGCGTTCTGTTCACCACGTGAGAGCGTGTGGGTCTCCAGGGCCTTCGATCAGCCCCGTCGGGGAGGGAGCGGCACACAGCTTGTCGGGCTGTCCGTCTGCAGGGTGGGGGGCAGAGGTGGTCCGACACACGACCCGTCACTGTGGCAGGATGCTGAGTCTTTCTTTCCTCCTTTTGCAGCTTTTGCTGGTTTCAGTTTTATTTTTCAAACAGATTATTGTGATACATAGATCCAGGCGGACAACACGACTCCCCACAGCTAAGTCAGCCTGGGCCTCCTGTGGCCTCAGAGCTGCCAGGGCCGGGTCCCAGCATCTCGGGCAGGATGCAGCATCTGGAAGTCTCACCGACTGCCTTTTGCCTCTTGGTCTCTGAGTGTGTTTATTTTAGCACCATTCTGTGCTCCGTCCTGGTTGTCCTGATGTGGACTAATTCCCCGGGGCTGCTGGAATGAAACGCCACAGGCTGGGGCTTAAGACAACAGACATGCACCGTTTCACAGGCTGGAGGCCAGAGGCCCGAGCTCCAGGGATTGGCAGGGCCATGTTTCCCTGACGGCGCCGGGGAGGGTGTCTCCCTCGCCTTTCTCTCAGCCTCTGGTGTTGCCGCAGTCCTTGGCATCTTACGGTTTGTTGATGTATCACTCCAGCCTCTGCCTCCATGGTCCCCTACCTGGCCGTCCCCTCCCTGTGTGCCTGTGGTCTCTCCTCCTCTTAGAAAGACACCAGTCACTGGGTTGGGGCCCACCTTACACCAGTGTGGCCTCGTCTTCACTAATTCCACCTGCAAAGACCCTAGTTCCCACTAAGGCCACGCTTGCAGGTACCGGCTTGGTGTTGAACAAGTTTTTTGGCCCCAGCTGAACCCACCACAGATGGATTAAACATTAGCTCTTCAGTAAGAGGCCACGCTCTCTCCAGCCCCTGCAGGTAGACTCTTGGTCAGGACGAACAAAACCTGGGACCTTGTCTCCTCCTGGGCTGAAAGGAGGTGATTACGACCTGAGAGCTGTGATTCGTGTTGCTGCAACTTGTTGTCTCTTGTTTGTAGGGCGGGAGCCGCGTCACAGACGGTGCTCTACCCGAGTCGATGGTGTCCCGCAAACTCCTCGTGTGCAGCACGTGTTTGCAGAACTCGCTGGAGTCCCCGGCCGCCCTGGGGGGGGGGTGGGGTGGGCGAGGCGGGGGGCATCGTGCTGCTGTCACAGGTGAGGCGACAGCGGCCACAGGACTCCCTACCAAGAGCTGGCAGCTGATCTGGGCATTCCCCCCCACCCCGCCCCCACCAGAGCTGCAGCCCACGGTTCTGGGGTCTCTAATCACACATGTCTCTTTTGATTAACTTAGACGGGGCAGATTCCAGACTTATTACTCTCCTGCGTTTCTGTCTGCTGCGTGTGGGTCACCCACGCCGTCCCCGCAGGACCCATGGTCAGTCCGTGGCCCAGCCAGTGAACTTCTCCATCACTTTCGCTCTCTAGCTCGGCATCCACCTGCGGGGCCAGCTGTGGCCTCTCGCCCTCCGTGGAGTCCGTCGGTCTCCCCACATCTCAACCTGTGGACCTCGGACGCCAGTGTGTCACGCCCTTAGAGTCAATCTGATGGCCTCTGTGTCACTGCTCACATGCATATTTAACTTTGAGGGTTGTTACTTGCCTTTCGTCACTGGGGTCGCTATTTGTATCCTCAACACGTTTGCTAATTTCCAGAAGAGCCTTCAGGGTGTGAGTCTTATTCATCTCTGTAAGTCCCGCGGCTCCGGCTCAGAAGATGCTCAATAAGTATTTGTCAATTGACAGATGTTTCTTATTAATTAGCCAGTTAAGCTGGTGACATGCTGTGAAATGCACTCTGATGGATGCTGCTTGAAAAGAAACTCAACAAAACAAAGCAAGCTAACAATAGCAACAGAGATCTCAGGTCTCAAGTTCAGGCTCCAGGTACTTCCTTCCTGCTGGACAGGGCTCTGGGGACCTCGGTCTTCGTGGGCTGTGATCTCGGAGCTGGCCTCAGAGGGGCCGAGGGGTAGAGGTCCTTCTCCTATTCCAACACGTTGTCGTTTGAGCCCAGGGCTCTGACAGGAGCAGCCAGAGGGCTGGGGAGTGTGGCCCGAGTCCAGGCCATGTCTCTGCAGCCGGTAGGACGGAGCTGGGGCTGGACGCTCTTTGACGTCCACTGTTTGTGCCTCTGAGCATAGTTCCCCCTCTGTGAAATGGGGCGAAGCCTTGGGTTGCAGGGTTCGCTCAGTAAGTGACGGTGCATGGCGCTGCCCAGCTGGCGCCCGCCTGACGTGGGCTCCGAGCTGAACACAAGCGGTTTCGCGGTTAGACCGACGGACATAGCTGCTAGATCCTTGTTTCGCGCAGTTGGGCGTCAAGTGATTCAACTGTTTCCAACAGAGTGGGCCAGCCCTGGGTCACTTCTTTAGTTTGATGAGAAGGACATTGGATCAAACTGAGTCAACTTAAATAATCTTGCTTCCCGTGGAGGCTCATTTTCCTTGCCCCGTGTGCCTCCATCGCTCTTAAAAACCACCTCCGGGTGACTTCCCCGGCGGTCCAGTGGTTAGGACTCCGCGCCTCCACTGCAGAGGGCCCGGGTTCTATCCCTGGTTGGGGCTACGACTCTGTGAGGGCCGGTGGGGGTGTCTCAGAGGGCTGTCCCTGCTAAGGGTGTGTTTTCAAAGGGGCTGTGACCCCCGCAGTGACACTCTGAGGCGGGGGCGGACCCCAGGGCGTTGCCTCCCTCTGATAGGTGAGGCAGCTGAGGTCTAGGGAGCGGGTGACGTTGCCCAGAGTCCCTTGCTCAGCCTCTGGCTTGGCCCCGTCACTTCCATTTCCCTGTGTTCAGCTCAGGTGTGGAGTGAGTTTGTGCTCAGTTGCTCTGGACTCTCTCTACTCTTTTAACCTTAAAGCTTGCGCGGCCAGAGCGTCTGGGGCCCGGGCCTTGCACCGCACTCCAAACAATTTCCTTTTCCACGTAAAGAGCCTTCTTTTGGCTTCTGCACTGACTCCTGCCCATGGGATCTGGGATGCTCCTACCAGCAGTTTATCCCCGGAGAAGGGAAACCCCTGATTGGCGTCTTCCCTTGAGAGCGCTCAACGCTGTTTGTTTCCACGGAGGGGAAGGCGGAGATGGCCCGGGGGAGGTGATGGGGTGGGGAGGAGGGAGGGATGCCAAGAGAAACCCAAAGGCATGAGATCAAGTCAAACCCAACGCCGCTCCTCTCGGCCTTTTCAGTGTGAGGATGGCTCACCCCAAAGTACACAAACCAGCAGACTGAATCCCAGCTCTCTGTTTGAGCGGCACCTAGACAAAGCCTGCCCTCTGGGGTCCTCCCTGCGGCCCCGTCCCGCCATGGTAACCGCTGAAGCCCCAGGGCCATGGGAGCAGGCCAAGTATGTGCCTGATTGTCCTGGTTCTCTTGTTTCCTCCCATCGGTGGACGGTGTCGGATGTTGTGAACGTGTGTTCTTTCTTACCCTGATGTATTTATGCCCTAATTTTGTGGTGCTTTGTTTGGGGGAGGGCAGAGGGGGTGGGAGGCAGTGGGGCGGCCAGGGGCTCTTTTGTGTCAGATTGGTCAAGAATGTGCACCTTGGACTCTTCAAGTGCCACCGCCCGAAGGCTGGGAGAGCCGTCCCTCTGCAGGACGCAGGTCCTGATGCACTTGGAGGCACTTGTAAGATTTCGTGCCGACGTGATCGCGTGGCATTTGGCTTCTGCTATTAAGGAAGGAGGTGTAAAGGCCACAGACACCTTAGGCAACAGTTCCATACGGGAAGCAGTAAAACGTGTAATTAGGCGAACCCAATAAGGCGCGGCGACTACTTTCAACTCTTCAGTCATATATCATTTCCCAGCAGTTTACTGTGTGTTTCAGTGAGGTCTGTCTTTTTACAATTCCCTGTGAAAATAAAAGCCACGGCAGGAGCGTGATTTGCTGTGAAACACCACTGACTCACATCTCAAGAGTGTTACGACAGGCATGGCGTAATTTCATCTGACGGAAGGGGACGGGCAAGTATGGGATCTTTCAAGGACAAGCCTGGAAAGCCCAGTGGTGGCCTCAACATTCTGTGAATTTCCAGGTTACAGACCCATATCTGGAGGAATCCTCGTGTCTTAACGGTCCCTGTTCCCATTTAGTGTCAGGTAGCTCAGTCCCTTTAACAATTATGCAGTTTTGCCCAAATCTGCTGTGATAGGACAACTAATCCATCGGTCACCTTTCTTCGTGGAAATAATCAATTCTCATCAGTAATTGCTTTTGGGCAATAGTTCAATTCTGCTGTCATCGTTTGGCTCACAACATCATAACATCATCTGGGTAGCTCTAAGGGCCATAATACATGTTCAAGGCCAGACAGTATTTATTCCTGTGCTTAACTGTTAGGTTAATATGCAGTGCATGTTTCCACGTTTTATCCTCCAGCCCCACCGTGCAGAAGAGACATGTGCGTAGGAGCTCGTGTCTTCAGAATGTCAAACATCTGAGCCTCAGGAATAGATCATCTTTCTTTTCTTAGTTTTCAGAGAGAGATTTAGCGCCAGGTAGACACAACCTGGGATTAGTGAAGTGGTTTTTCTGGGGAAGGATTTATAAGGTCTTAGAATGAGCATAAGAGGAAGGATTGAGTGAAAAGAGCTGGCTTTAGGTCAGAGGTACACCAAGAGTCTTCTGCAAAGAAGATAGCTGGACCCGTAGCCACATGGCTGAGTCATGCTGGAAGGAAGGAAGCCAGTGCCAGCAGGTGTGGCTGTGAGCGGTGACTTCAGGATCACGGTGCCCCCCATATGCCCCACCTCCTCTTTCACCACACTCTCCCGGAACGGGGCCCCTCTCCCTCCCCTGGTCTAGGTAAGCCTTACTAATAAGTTTGGGCTGTTAGATCACTCACCTACGGGATTTTCTGTTGTCTAACTTGGCTTTATAATTTCTCCAGCTGGAGGTTTAAATACCTAATATGTCTTATTTACTCAAGAACACATTTCTTAAGAAGTCAAATTAAAATGAGGCCTATCTGTTTCCAACTGTCCTCTTAGGTCGTGGGTCGGGGCAGAACTCGTAAGGAATAATGGATAGTTGATGCCGTCAGAGCAGAGGGAGTTTAAACCAGGTGTACTGCTACATACTCCTTAGGGACTTTGAAAATTGTCACCATTTTCTTTTTTCTCTCTCTCTTAAGCTAGGCTTTGTAGGAAAAAAGCCCCACGAATTTGCTCCTGGTACAAAGGTTTCTAAGATATTTGTTATGAAGAAATAAAAATCCTATTAAAATATTTATAAATCTAAACAACCCCCGAAGCCACACACACAGTTAGGCCTTTCAGCCTTCTATTCTGAAAGCCAGATAAATCATCCTTCAGAGAGCAAAGATGAGAAATCAGAGCAGAGTGCTCAGACGGCCGCCACAAAGGCAGGCACGGAATGTGGTCTAGAAAATTATCCTTGTCTCTGAGCCATGCTCGATCCACAGACATCCCAGGAAACCTTTGAGTTTCTGACTCATCAAAAAAAAGGAAAAGGGAAAGAAAAAAGCTCATGTGATGTCATCTCCAGAGAGCATCATTGAAGTCTATAGGCGACTGAGGCTTATCTGACTCAAGCGCCTTGTTCCCGTCAAAGGCTGAAGAGTTCCAAAGCCGGGACTGGAGCACACACCTCTCACCCTCCGCTCAGAACTCTGCTTTCATGTTCGTCTTGTCCCACGGGTTCAGAGTCCAGTCTGTGAGCCAGCCCTGGAGTTCGAGACCACACATGCCCTTAAACTGTGGTGCTGGTGACACTGAGGAAGGTTTGTTCACTGGTTGACCTTCTACCATGTATCCACACATCTGCTTATTCATTCCACGGACATGCACTTGACTCCTATGATGGGCTAAGACACGCTAGGATGTCCTTTGGTACAAACGCGAGAACCAACCCCCAGCCTCACAATCGGGGAAGAGATGTGATGGCAGAGATCTCTAAAGGCGATGGGTTCCGTCATAGCGCCAAGGACAAGGGTTGAAACCCCGGGAGAGGAAGCCGTGGAGTTTCACTCTTGCTTCTGTGCCCCAGGGGTTAATAGCATTAATTTCTCCACTGGGGGACCACGCACCACGCAGGTGGTGTACATTTGGAGACCACGTCCACCTGTGGCCTGGCTGGGATCTCCAGTTTCTCCCAGGGAGGGTTTGTCTCCTGACCCCGAATCCTGGGTAGAGCCGTGTTTCTTTGTTGCTTCTTGGAGTGGATGGGTAGCGCTTCCCCATCTGCCTTTCAGCTTCTTCACAAGAGAAGCCCTTCCACGGGTCAGCGCCAGGGCCGGCCCTCCTATCTATCACTGCGGCTGCTGAAACCCAGCTCCCAGGGTCCACAGCGGGTCTGACCACCCCTGGGCCTGTTGCAACATCACAAGAGTAAGGATCGGACATTTTTCTTTAGAGTCCCCCGAGGCGTTCTCTTTATTCCCTTTCCAGGTATGTTTTGGCCCTTCGAAAAATGTTACTCAGTACCTGGTGTGTTTGTAGCAGGTCCTGTGGCCCCAGCTTGGCTCAATCCGTGGTGTTGTCACACCCTGCTGAGCTCCTTGCCAGGCAGCTGTGCATTTGGTGGCGGCTCCTAGCAACCCCCCCACCCCCAGAAGGGCCGGCCTCCAGCTTTCCTCGCTCACCGCCCCGCCCCTCCCCCCCCCCCACTTGGGTGTGCAGGGTGCGGGCTCTCTGATCCCCAGCCTGGGTGGGATGCTCATCCCAGGGAACCCTTTGATCGACAGCCCCACTGGGTGAGTGCGAGACAGAAGAGGGACTTTATAGCTGGAGGAGGGGACAGCGACGTGGACGGGCGACAGCATCTCCCTCGTGTATTCACGACTGAGGCCGCTTGTGAAGCACACACTGTGCCAGGTGACTGGAAGGTGCTCACCTCGGCTGCCGAGTGCCACCCCTCCTCCAGGTGAGAAGGGAGCCACGCTGGATCCCTGTCTGGCGTGCCGCCTTCCGATGCCCCCGCCCCCTGACGCAGTCGCCCTGGCAGTGCCGGAGGCGGCCTCTTTCCCAGCGATGCTGGAGGTGCAAGAGCCAGTCCCCCGGCCCTCCGCCCTCCCCCGACGACCTGGGTGGGGCCTCCAGCAGGTGGAGGCTGTACGGGGGCCTCAGGAGGGGTCGGCAGCAGCGCTCCCCTCCTGGACGCTCATCATGTGGACGGACTGACTCACAGCACGACAGACAGAAACGCCGCCCAGGAGAGGTGCCGGGGCTTGATTCGGGCTCAGCCTAGCCCCGCCCCCAGCCCGGCCCAGCCCTCGCCGCCCGGCTGGCACAGAGCCCTGGTCTCCTGTTCCCCCCGGAGGGGGAGGGGATGGCCCGCAGAGAGGGAGGCCGGCCGTGTCTGGGGATGGGAAACCCTCGCGTGGCCTCTGGCGCCGGTTCCGGGGTAGCTGTCCATGGTTCTGTAGCCCAGGCTTCTCTGCCGGCTCCCCGCGTGCTGCTGCGAACGAGCCTCTACTGGAGATAAGTCGAGGGGGTCCTCAGAGGGGGGCCGTGTTCATCACACAAAGCTGCGAATTCCATGGGCCTAGATCTGGAACTGAGTCAGAGGGGAGGGCCCGAGGGAGCCGGGGACTGGAGGTGGGGGCCGAGCTGGCGACCCCGGGGGCCTCTGAGCCGGGGGGGCCAGGGTCTCCGCTGCTCCTGGATCCTGCTTGGGGGCTGTGGCCTGAGCCTCCTGTGGGTCCAGGTGCACAGGAAATGGGTGTGGGGCTCCCACGGAGCAGGGAGCAGAGGGGAGGGGCAGTCTAACATGTGCTGGATTCAACGACTTCTTTCTCAAGTGCCTCTTGGGTTCCAGGCACCGAAGGAGGGGAGGAGAGGAGGCTTGGCCCAGGCCGCCAGGCCCGGGAGGCTCTGCGCTGAGCCAGTGTGGCTGCCGGCTTTGCTCTGAGTCGCGGCCAGAGCAGCACTGTGTGTGCAGAGGTTCGGACACCCGGTGCTCCGGAGGGCACAGGCTTCTCAGAGCTCCTCCTTTCCTCTGATGGAGCCTACCAGCAGTTTATGGGGGAGGCACTGGCAGTCCCATTTCACAGAGAAGCAAACTGAGCCTGAGGGAGGGGGAGAGGAAGCAGTTCGCATCCAGCAGCTCATCCCTTCTGCTACCCTCTTGCCCTTGAAGATGGCACACCTGGTCTGGGAGGTGTTGTTCTGTGATGCCAGGCATGGGGGATGTCCCTAGCCTTGCAACGCCTGAGCCTCTGGGAGACCTCACGGGTCCCACCCCTCAGCTTGAACCCTCACATACGCCCACTGTCAGGAAGACAGAACCTTCACTCTTCCTCCGACGAATTAGAAGATCTCCTTGTAGCTCTCATAATCCATGACCAGCGATGCCGGGAAACAACCCAACAGGCCTTCTGCAAATACACTAACTGTGGGATATCTACACAAATCCACACCTGTAAGGAGCCCAGTTCCTTATACGGCGGTTTTATTTGTTTGGAACACGCCCAGTAACCAGAAGAATGGTAAACAGGACTCTGGTTCCCCAAACAGATGCCCTAGGCCCACACCCATCCCTACACAGAAAATGGGCTTCCTGACCCTCATCCGGAGTCTACGTGCTCTTGACAAATCCCTAACCCGCTTGGTCGTCTGGCTGCAAGCATTCAGCAGTTTTAGAAATAAAACATCAAAAGACGGGGGAGAGATTCTTACAGGTTGGCATCCCCAGGGGCCAGGTGTCAGTGACACGGGGGAAAACCAGGCCCTGGCTGCCCTGGACCAGGCTCAGGGGCTCGGGGAAGCGGCCGGAAGCTCTGGGTGGGGTTCAGCTGTCGCGGAAACTGATGATTCTAGCTCGTGGAGGAGGTGGATTTAGTCCAGTGTGAGCTCTAATAAAGCAGAGAGAGGGTGTGGCGCTTTTTCAGAAACATTTCTGTCCACCATGAAGAGCAGAGAGCAGTTTTGACCTGGGCATGAAAATTAGCCCTGCATTCCCCGGAAGGCCGGCCCCCTGGAAGGTGGGCACTTGTGTCTCAGCTGAGTGGTGAGCACCCTCTCAACCTGAGGTGGGCAGATGAGCTTCAGACAGGAGGTCGCCCCCACCCCGCCCACAAGGACCTGCGCTGGGAGGGTGGACCTGAGTGGCAAACTCCTCCTATGTATGGGGCAATGAGAAGTAGGACGGGCTCAAGGCCTCGCTGGTCTTTACCAGGTGAGACTCAGGGCTTCCAAGGTCTTGAGGCATTTGACGTCCTTGATCCTCTTGTAGGTATAGCCACCTGGGTCCCGCTGACAACTGCTGTGGGAGCCCGAGCCTCTCTTCCTCGGTCAGAATTTCTCAGCGGAGCTCATGGGAACTTGGCCACCCCCAGGGCTCGGGTGGTGACAGCTGGGGGATTGACCTCCCATCCTGGAGAGCTGCTCCCGAGACAGCGGCGACCTGAGCCAGGCAGGAGCTTTGCTGCCCGGGGATGTCAAGGGCTCCAGGACACCTCCTTTCCCCTGAAGGACCAGACGGTCCCAGGGGCCTGCTGTCCAGAAAGTCGGTGGTGCCCCTACCCTGTCCCCGCAGCTCTGGGGACTCATGGGGCTGTGGCGCTGTTGGGAAGTCTGGGGTGACAGAGGCACCTGGTAGCTGGCGTCCTGAATGCCGCAGGCTCTTCTCCACCTGGGTCTTTAAGGAGCGCTTGGTTTTCAGAAAAGTACCGTTTGCTGGATGGTCCTCGGTGGCTGGAGGGGTTGACTGCTCATGAGGCCGCAGGGACCCGGCAGCTGGGGTGGGGACAGAGCGCTCCCTCGGGCTGGTAGCTGGGGGGTGTCCTCAAGCCCACGGCAGGAATCGATTGGAGATTTTCTGACTTCATGAGGCTTGTTTTTATTTTACTTTATTTTATTTTTTTAACATCTTTATTGGAGTATAATTGCTTTACAATGGTGTGTTAGTTTCTGCTGTATAACAAAATGAATCAGCGATACATATACATATGTCCCCATATCCCCTCCCTCTTGCGTCTCCCTCCCACCCTCCCTATCCCGCCCCTCCAGGCGGTCCCAAAGCACCGAGCTGATCTCCCTGTGCTATGCGGCTGCTTCCCACTAGCTACCTATTTTACATTTGGTAGTGTATATATGTCCATGCCACTCTACGAGGCTTGTTTCTAAACAGCTTTGCTGAGATAAAATTCACAGACCGTACACTTCGCCCATTTAAAGTGTATGATTTAATGGTTTCTAGAATATCCACGGATGTGCGCAGCCATCACCACAGTCAAGTTGAGAACATTTTCACGACCTTAAAAAGTAACCTTTAGCTATAACTTTCCTGTCTCCTCATTCCCTGTCGTCCCCGCCGCCACCCCTCCCCAGCTCAGCCCGCGGCTAATCTCCTCTCTTTTCTACTGAGTTCCCTGTTGTGGACATTCACGAGGAAGGAGCGATAGAACACGTGGCATTTTGTGACTGGCTTTTTCATGTACGTAATGTTTTTAAGGCTCATCCATGTTGTAGTCTGTGTCAGAGCTTCGTTCCTTTTTACGGGAGAATAATGTATCTTTGTGTGAATAGACCTCATTTGTTTACCCCTTCATTTGCCTTTGCCCCACAAATATACAATATAGTGTTGTTAACTGTAGTCACCAGGTTCTACCTTACACCCCAGGGCTTACTTATTTTGTCAGTGGAGGTTTGTACCTTTGGATCACCTGCACCCACCCCTAACCTCTGGTAACCGTCAATCTGTTCTCTGCATCTATGAGTGTAGAGATTGCACATATAAATGAGATTGTACAGTCTTTCTCTTTCTCTGTCTGACTTATTTAACTTAGCATAATGCTTTCAAGGTCCATCCATGTTGTTGCAGGTGGCAGGATTTCCTTTTTTTAATGGCTGAAGAGTATAATGATAATAATAATAAAGTAATATAGTATTATATATGTGTGTGTGTGTATATATATATATGCCACATTTCTTTATCCATTTATCTGTCAGTGACACGGGTTGTTTCCATGTCTTTGCTACTATAAACAGCGTTCCAGTGAACATGGGGATGCTCATATCTCTTCGAGACAGTGATTTTTCTTCAGATAAACACCCAGAAATAGAATTGCTCGATCAAATGGCAGTTCTATTTTAATTTTTCAAGGAACCTCCATAGTGTTTTCTATAGTGGCCGCACCAATTTACCTTCCCACCAACAGCGTACCAGGGCTCCCTTTTCTCCACACCCTCTCCAACACTTGCTATCTCTTGTCTTTTTAATGACGGCCATCCTAACAGGCATGAGTTCATATCTCACTGTGGGTTTGACTTGCATTTCCCTGATGATTAGTGATGTTGAGCATCTTTTCACGTACTCGTTGGCCATCTATACGTCTTTTTCAGAAAAGTGTCTATTCAGGTTCTCTGCCCATTTTTAAAATCATATTATTTATTTGATATTGAGTTGTATGGGTTCTTCATATATTTTGGATATTAAATCCCTATCAGAGATATATTATTTGCAATTTTTTTCTTCTTCAGTAGGTTGCCTTTTCATTTTGTTGACGGTTTCCTTTGCAGTGTAGAAGATTTTTAGTTTGATGTAGTCCCACTTGTTTATTTTTGCTTTTGTTGCCTTTGCTTTTGGTGTCAAATCCAAAATAATCATCGCCAAGACCAATGTCAAGGAGTTTGCCCACTGTGTTTTCTTCTAGGAGTTTTATTGTTTCAGGTCTTACATTTAAGTCTTTAATCCATTTTGAGTTATTTTTGTGAGTGCTGTAAGATAGTGGTTCAGTTTCATTCTTTTGCATGTGCGTACCCAGTTTTCCCAACATCATTTATTGAAGAGACTGTCCTTTATTGACTATTCTTGGTTCTCTTGTCAAATATTACTTGACCATATATGCAGGGATTTATTTCTGGGCTCTATATTATGTTCTATTGGTTGATAGTCTCTATATTATGTTCTATTGGTTGACAGTGTCTATTTTTATGCTGTTTTGATTACTATAGCTTTGTAGTACAGTTTGAAATCAGGAAGTGTGATGCCAACAACTTTGTTCTTCTTTCTCAGTATTGTTTTGGCTATTTGGGATCGTCTATGGTTTCCTACAATTTTTAGAATTATTTTTTCTACTTCTGTGAAAAATGCCATTGGAATTTTGATAAGGGATTGCATTGAATCTGTAGATGGCTTTGGGTAGTACAGAAAATTTAACAATATTAATTCTTCCAGTCCATGAGCATAGGCTATCTTTCCATTTATTTGTGTTATCTTCAATTTCTTTCATCAACGTCCTACAGTTTTCAGCGTATAGGTTTTTCACCTCCTTGGTTAAATTTATTTCTAGATATTTTATTCTTTTTGATGAAATAGTAAATAGGATTATTTTCTTAATTTCTCTTTCTGATAATACATTGTTAGTGTATAGAAATACAATTGATTTTTATACATTAATTTCATATCCTGCAACTTTTTTTGGTGGAGTCTTTAGGATTTTCTATGTATAATGCCATGTCATCTACCAACAGAGAAAATTTTACTTCTTCCTTTTTGATTTGGAGGTCTTTATTTCTTTTTCTTGCCCAATTGCTGTGGCTAAAACTTCCAGTGCTATGTTGAATAAAAGTGGGGAGAGTGGGCATCCTGTCATGTTCCTTTTTTTTTTTTAAAACTTTTAATTTTATATTGGAGTAGAGCCAATTAACAATGTTGTGATAGTATCAGGTGCACGGCAAAGCAACTCAGCTATGCATACACATGTATCCATTCTCCCCGAGACTCCCCTCCCATCCAGGCTGCCACATAACATTCAGCAGAGTTCCCTGTGCTTTACAGTAGGTCCTTGTTGGTTATCCATTTTAAATATAGCAGTGTGTACATGTCAGTCCCAAACTCCCTAACTATCCCTTCCCCCCACCCTTTCTCCCCCTCATCCTGTCTTGTTCCTGATCTTAGAGGGAAAGCTTAGCTGGAAGCTTTTTACTGTTGAGTATCACGTTAGCTGTGGGCTTGTCATATGTGGCTTTTCTTATGTTGAGGTGTGTTCTCTCTATGCCTGCTTGGTTGAGAGTTTCCTTCTTTTTTTTTTTTTTGCGGTACGCGGGCCTCTCACTGTTGTGGCCTCTCCCGTTGTGGAGCACAGGCTCCGGACGCGCAGGCCCAGCGGCCATGGCTCACGGGCCCAGCCGCTCCGCGGCATGTGGGATCTTCCCAGACCGGGACACGAACCCATGTCCCCTGCATCGGCAGGCGGACCCTCAACCACTGCGCCACCAGGGAAGCCCCTAGAGTTTCCTTCTTTTGACTACTGTGAGTTGTGCTACCATGACCATTTGTGGACTCTGTGTGGTCGTGTGTGCCCAGGAGAGGCTCCACCAGCGCCGGATCAGGAGACAGAGCAGGGGGACCAGGGGTGAGGACTTGCTCAGGGGCTGGGAGGGGCCAGCTCCCTACTGTGGCCCAGGCCTGTGGTCACGCTCAGGGTTACCCTTGCAAGAGCTTACCCTCAGGTGTATTCTCCTCTGAAGACAGTGAATGTCTGAGCCTGTGACCCCAGGAAGGTGTCTGAGTTCTTCCCTATAATCCTTATAATGCTTTTTTTTTTTTTAAAAAAAAAAAACAACTCTATTTTTTTCCAAATATTTATTTTGGCTGCACCAGGTCTTTGTTGCTGCACACAGGATCTTTAGTTGCGGCATGTAGGATCTAGTTCCCTCACCAGGGATCGAACCCGGGTCCCCTGCGTTGGGAGCTTGGAGTCTTAGCCACTGGACCACCAGGGAAGTCCCTCCTTATAATTCTTATATATGGTAAATTGCATATGAAATTATATGTGTAGAAATCATATGTAGGAAATTACTCCTATATACGATTTCCTATAATTCTGGGGGCACACAGACCTGTGAGAACACAGACCCTACACATGGGGAAATGAAGAGCCCAGCTTGGCCCTGTGCTCAGGATGTGTCAATAGGGCCCTTCCATCTCTGGGTCTTAGTTTCTGGTCCTGAAAACGTCAGGGGTGCATTAGCCGAGATGCCACTGAGGTCCCCAGCTCTAGCGTCTGTGGTTGTAGCTGACCTCAATGGCGGAAGAGAGGTGTGTGCAGGAACTACCCTACTCTCTAAGGGCCTCCGTTTCCTCCTCTGAAACCTGAAGTCCTTGGACTTGGTTGTCCAATCAGAGGCTGGGCTCCTGTCTGGAGGGCTGGCAAGGTCTCTGGCCACTGGTAGATGGAGGCTGACCTCTGGGCTTCCTATAGCCCAGGCGTGGTAGGAGGGTGCCGTCCATGTCCTGTGCGGGCTGTACCCTTCCTGTCCAGGGAAGAGACTCTACAGCCCCACTGGGTATACAGCCTTGCTGGAATGGGCAAGGTCTCTTAGGAACTTGACCTTGGAGGGTAATAAGCTTTAACACCTCTCCCTATGTCTTCTGTATCCCACCCCTTTATCCCCCCAACCCCATCTCCTAGCACCGTTCTAGGCAGACAAAAGGTATTTAATAAACACTTGTAAAGTGCTTGAAGAATTGTAAGTGATGTTCTCAAATCTTCCTGGATTAAGACATCAATGGAAAGCAATTGAAGTTATTAATCTGTACTGGGATAGGCTCTTAGCCAGAATGGCCATGACCCCGGCTGCATCGACCCGTTACACTGGAGAACGCATTTCCCTCTTCACGCTGGCTACTTGGGCCTCGCCTGGCCAAGGGCTTTGAGTCACTGCATGTACGTGACAGTGGCCCTTTTAACCAAGAGAAACCCAGTTAGAGAGCCAGGTTTTTGCAGGAATATTGGTTAGCTGATCATCAATATAACGGCTCTCCTCGATTTTGCTTTCCATCAAGAGTGACAGAGGCCAGAACTTCTCCAGCCCTAGTGATAGGGCTGTCACCAGGGCACTGGGGACACCCCTCCCATTCCTCTGCTTTGGAAAGGGGTCTGTTCCAGCTCCTTTTGAGCTGGAACTGGGGAAAGTCACTTCTCTGAGCCAGGTTTTCTTAATGGTAAAGAGGGAAGATGTGCCTCTACTATCCCATGGGTCTGAACATGGACCAGGTCCTGCATGGGGGATGGGTGCAAGTGAGGAAATAATCATGAGATTTGGTCAGAAAAGGGAACTAGACAGAACTGAAGCTGATCTCCCTGTCATTCTGATTGTCCCATGACCAGCTTTTTGTTTCTGATGGGTGTCGTCTTGGCACACACACAAATACAACCAGAATTCCCCTATCCATCTTGTGTTGTCCATGATGGAGTGGATTTTATTTCAAGGTCGGTGACAAGGGCTTCCAATTGCTAGCAGGTGAGACAGCAAATTGTAGTCCAGGAAGCCTCAACGATACTTCTGTAAAAGCACTGTGGTTCTATGAATTGAACTGAGGAAACTAGAGGAACTTTGGTTGCTTGCTGAAGTGTTAGCTGTAATAAAGGTTTAAAGTTCAATGAACTGAATTAGAAAACAATATAAATTAATGAATATGATTCCTTCAATGTTAAACTGATGTCCCGTGACATTTTCTTAAACCTCTGGCATCCCCCCTTAGGGGTGCCCCCACTTTGATGGCAAAAGTAGGTGAACACACAAAACAGAAGTATTAAGTTTAAAACTTCAAAAAAATTTTTTTAAATTCATTATTTTTTTGGCTGCGTTGGGTCTCGTTGCTGAGTGCAGGCTTTCTCTAGTTGCAGTGAGCGGGCTTCTCATCGCGGTGGCTTCTCTTGTTGCAGAGCACGGGTTCTAGGCACACAGGCTTAGTAGTTGTGGCACACGGGCTTAGTTGCTCCACAGCATGTGGGACCTTCCCAGACCAGGGCTCGAACCTGTGTCCCCTGCACTGGCCGGCAGATTCTTAACCACTGTGCCACCAGGGAAATCCCTTCAAAAGTAATTATGTTTGCTTTAATGACTTATTTTTTGTGGACATGGACGCTTATGGTTGTGACTGTAGACCTAAACACTTAGAAAGTCAAATTTCAATGAATAAAACATTTTAATTCTTGTGATTGCACTAGAAAGATAAATGCTTCTTGATAGTCTTAAAAAAACTGTCATGTCTTCATAGAAGAGGGCTCGAGACACCTCTCTTTGCTGGGGAGGTCAGGCAGCAGGGAGGTGAAAGACTTGGCCTTGAATCTCAGTGTCACTGGGAAGCAGAGCAGCTGTCTGATTAAGTCTGTGCCTAAGAATTTCAGGTCAGACACATGAATTTATTTCACTGGAACACCGGGAGCCCAGTCTAAGACACAGCGTGGATGGTTTATTTTAAAATTACAGCAAAGGCATGGGAAACCAACAGTGTGACTCAGACCTCTCTGAAGTCAGCAGTTCTTTGCTTACTGTATCCAAATGACAGTAACCTGGACGAAGCTATGCAAATATGCTAAACCGGGTCATTAATTTCAACACCCTGTGGGGCTCCGGCAGTCTCAAAACCACTGATTCTGGGGAAAATTCCTGATGTTCGGCCGGGAAGTCTCGGAAGGGCGGAGCCCATCAGGTGCGAGCTGTAGCGCGGGGCCTGCTCTGCAGGTACCTGCTGTGAGCACAGCAGGAGTGTTTCCATGACTGTATCCGTCGTGCTGTCAAAGAGGTAATCTTATCTTCACTCATTTACTAAATATACAAGGGCTGGGATTTCCACTTGGCAAATGTGCCTGTTTACCTGAAGGCTGCTTTTCCCTGAACTCAGATAAAGTTCATCGGCAGCTATTCAAAGAGACAGGCTGACTTCCAATCCCTACAACACTTTCATACGCACAGTCGAGACTCTGCTCTCAGTTAGTGGCACACTCCCTGGCCCAGCTGCTCTGGCATGGAGGGTCAGCCGTCTGATGGAGAAGGCTTCCGGGGACGTCATCTCCTGGAGCAGGGCCACCACCCACCCTCCGTCCTTGTAAATCTGGTGCCAGTTGCCCCGCTGGGCTTGTAGAACTGGGCGTTTATTGGAATTTGTGACCAGATTTCCCCTTTGAGGTCACAGACTCTTTTTTTTTTTTGAACATCTTTATTGGCGCATAATTGCTTTACAATGGTGTGTTAGTTTCTGCTTTATAACAAAGTGACTCAGCTATACGTATACGTATATCACCATATCCCCTCTCTCTTGCCTCTCCCTCCCATCCTCCCTGTCCCACCCCTCTAGGTGGTCACAAAGCACCGAGCTGATCTCCCTGTGCTATGTGGCTGCTTCCCACTAGCTATCTATTTTACATTTGGTAGTGTATATACGTCCATGCCACTCTCTCATTCATCCCAGCTTACCCTTCCCCATCCCCGTGTCCTCAAGTCCATTCTCTACGTCTGCGTCTTTATTCCTGAGGTCACAGACTCTTTAAGCATATTTTACACGCACGTGCCTTTCAGCCAAGTTCAGGTAGGTTGTAGTTTAAGTAGAGCTGAGATAAATAATCCAGATTTGTAAAACATATCTGTTTGCAAGTTTATTTCCTCTTGGAGAAGACGGGCTACAAGGTGCCTTTAAACAGTGAGATCCCCCAGGCACTTGCTTGTGAGTCTGTTAACTCAACGGGGCCTCAGAACAAGGTTTGACACACCCACACGTGTACACACACACACATACACACACACACACACACGAACGCACAATGCAACCCCCTAGCAAGGAAGAACACACGCTTTTCTCATTTAACACACGTGCCTACATATACCCCAGCGTATGCTTTTCCCCCCAGGGCTGTCCCCTCAGGACGTCTGACCGTATGGACAGCCGTCTCACTGGCTGAATTTGCCTTCGATCATCTCTGGTTGTTGTGAAAACTGAAATTCACTCTTAGAGGACAAGCCCTGGTCACTTCTGAGGACATCTGGAAAATGTGCTCCAGCTTCTGAGCGACGGTGTTGGGGATGCACGACGGGGGCGGGGCAGGGACCGTGGTGGGCGGGGCAGGGACCATGGTGGGGCAGGGACCCACCCCTTTAGGAGCCCTGGCCATGTGTCCTGTCTTAAGGCCAAGGTCCCCTACTTGTCATCCCCCTGTCTCCACCTGGTGCTGTCCCTATTTGATGCAAGGAGTCGGGGACGTCAGGAATGGGACTGAGTCACACCATCACTTGGCCCAAGAATCATTCTTGGTCTTCCCCTGGGCTACTCTCACAGTGAAATTTTCTGCCCCTCTTGACCACGTACTGCGTTAAATGATCTCACTTTCAGTCTTTCTTAAGTTAGATCTGCACACGCTGGCTTCTGGGTGGAATAACTTCAGATTTTTGCCTGCTTGGCCTTGCTTCATTTTGGACAATTCCTGGCTTTGGGGACCAGGCCCCATCCCGCCCTGCAAGGTTCGTGATGTGCCATCTCCCCCTGCTTTGCCAACAGGGATGCGATGGAGGCCTTGCATCCCAGGCCAGGTGGGCAGGTGTTTCCCTGCAGCCTGGATGCGCTGTGACTACTGCAGAGGCCAGTGTGTCCTCAAAACGGCGTTTCGTTTGTTTGGACAAGGAGTGAAACTGTACTGGTTTTCACTCTTCTGTCTCGAAGGCTTTGCACTGCCCTTGGTTCACTGGCAGCCTCAGGGTGGGTGACAAACCAGCCCCAGAGAAAAACCTGCCTGCGGAACTGTGGAGGCATTAGATTGGCAGGCATATACCCTCACAGGCATCTTTACCTCTGCGGTCCTTTCACTTGTGAGAAACAGCATTTATTTTCGTTCCCTGAAGAACTTCACCTTGAAAGTGCAAGACTGAGTTCTAATCCCCCATCCACAGATTCCTCCCGTCCCATCACGGTTATGCCCCGTCTCGGTGTGATGACAAAAGCAGCCGGAACAGTTTATTACCGTCATTTCTACCTCCATCCACTTTCCATTTTGATATTAAATTATCTGCCATGAAATGGGAGGAATTATGGTCTGTGGGCCTTTCCATTCTCCCTTACCTTTATGTGTACGAGCTGCTCGGAAGAACGGCCCTTCTCCACCAGATGACGTGGCAGGTCAGGAAGTTGGCGGGTCACCCTTCGCAGCCATTTCCGTCTTCTCCATCAGTGAGTATCTACCGCGTGTCTGCCCAGAGGAGGCAAGCAGCGTGGACGCTCAGGAGTGCAGGCCCTTTGTATGGACAGCACGAAGCTTCCAGTCTACTCCAGAAACAGAGGGGGCAGGGATGCTAAGTGGCGATACCGTCAGAGGAGGAGGGCCTCTGGGGGCCGGGAAGGAGTTTCCCCGGAGGGACGGTCAACACCGAGCCGGGCAGAGGCCAGAAGTTGGAAGAGGAGAAAGCAGGAGCGCGAGTTTGGAGCCCTGGCCGGGCACCTTCTGGGCCGAAGGAGTCAAGCAAACGCCCCAGACTTGTAGGGGTGGGGAAGACGGAGGGCCAGGCCCCCCTCTTCTCTGGAGCCATTGTTTGGAATCTCACTCGAGCAGAGAGAACGGCGACAGGTGTGAGATCTCCTTGGAGGTGAAAACATTCGAGCTTATCCAGGCGGAGTGCTCACCGCGACCCCCGGGGGGGCTGGGCCTGCACGTCCCCCCTTCCGGGTCACTGCTTGCTTGGCCCTCAGGGTCCTGGCAGTTCAGGGGACCACGTGTGAGCTCTTCTTTCGCCCCTGCAGGCAGGCGCGGTCTTCCACGCGCGTGGGTCAGAGGTCTGTGCTGTGTCCTGTTTTCAAGGGCAGAGCAGGGCCAGGCTGACTTTGTCTCAGCTTCATCCCGAGACTCCTGTCCTCAGCCGGCGCTCAGCAAGTGCCTGTGATTCGAGGGTGTGTAAAAATGCCGTCGTGCCTGCCACGGTAGGTGGTGCGGAGGGTGTCACTCAGCCAGCAGCAGCCCCGGCTGTTAATTTCGCCAGCAATGGGAACCCAGGAGGGCACAGGGCCGTGGAGAAGGGGAGGCAGGAGTCAGGTCCGGTGCAAGGGCAGCCCTGTGGGGTCTGTGGGAAGAGTAATGCGTCAGCGGTCTTGTCTCCAGGCTCCTCTGTGGGCTCTGCCGTCCAGCACCTCTTTCTGAGCATCTGAGTAGCCCCAGCTCCTGGCCTCTCCCTCCCCGCGGCCACTCTGCCCGCCCATCACCTGCCCCATCTGGGCACTTTCTCCTCAACTCAGAAAAACCGGGGGACATCAGAGGTCAGAAGCGGCTCAGCACTCATAGCGTGGGGTTCGCCCCCGAGTGGCATTGGACATACTTTGGGGGTGACACGGGGTGACTCTTGAGGGCGCGGGCTGGAGGGTTTCCCCAGGAGACTTGGCTGGCCCTGGGCGGTCACCCCACGTCCCTCCCCCTTCCTGCTGTCCACTCTGGTCCCTGGCCGCCGTCCATCCCTAGCTCGGCGCGGCCAGGATGAGGAATGCACGCTGGCCCCTCACCCGGCTGCTCTATGTGGGGAGGAATGAAAAATATTCTTGAGTTCCCGCTACACCCCCTCCCCTGGGCTGCGGCCTCCTCCTGTTACTTCCTTGAACACGCTGGGCGGCCTCGGCGCGCCCGTCCTAAGCCCAGGCTCCCCGTCAATGATTAACCGTGAGTTTGTGGGTGTCCCTCACCCAGGTCCTGGGCTGCGTCCCCGCACCCACTCCTGAACTGGAGCCAGGAGGGCGTCAGGGAGGCGCCGGTGCCCGGAAGGACGCAGAGCTGGGTCTGATTCCAGTTTCTCCACTTTTTAAGTCTGAGAACCTCTGAAGGAAGTGGGGTAACTAAGTCTCCGCAGCCTGATTGCGTTTCTGAGATTCACAGCCCGGCAGAGGCACCCAGCCGTCACACCAAAGCTTCTGGGTGGCGGGGGCCCAGTGCCCCTGCACTCCGCCCGCGTGGATGGTCTCTCCAGGGGACAGTTCCTCTGGTCGCCCTGGACCCCAGGTGTGTCCCCACTGGGCAGCTTGCTTCTGCCTGTTCACGGGCTCGGGCTCCATCCCGGCCGCTGCTCGCCTGGGTCCTGTCCTCTCTTTACTCCCCTGTGCCTCTGCCCCCCGAGAACACACGCTTGGGTGACGTGGGCTGACTGAACATTTGACAGAAAGGTCCAGGTTCAGTCTGGGGCCTCCGCACCGGCACCCGTCTCTAGTTGAATTCGGAGGCCCCTTTCTGTCCGGGGTGGAGGCATGCCTGTACCCAGAGCGAGCTCCCGGAGCCTCACCTTAGACGAAGCCTCCCCCTTCCGACGCAAAGACACAACACTCAGTGCCAAGGCCAGGCTGGGCTGGGGGGCTTCCCCTCCCCCACGTCTAGACACCTGCCCAAATCCTGGAGCAAACTTAGGGCATCCAAAGTAGCCGGTCCAGGGAAAGGGAAGGACCCTTTTGCCTGACTCTAAGTGCTGTGTTATCTTCGCTGCACCCCTGTTTGGTCGCCATTCTTCTATTTATTTTATGACTGAGGAAATTGCGCCCAGGGTACCTGCCCCACGACTGCCCACCGTCTCCCACTGTGAGTTCCTTGGGGTTCCAACCTGGGCCCCCTGGGCACGAAGACCAGGCTCTTTTCGTGGGAGGGTGCCATCCCTCGCCGAACCCTGGCGGCGTCTCCCACCGGGCCGCCTGCACGATGAGGCCACCTGACCCACCTGTCGGCCCGGCCCCCATGCTAAGGAGCGCCACACCTGGGTCCCTTATGGCTACAGTGTCTGCACTTGGCTTTGCCAGGGATTTTGACAGAGATCCCTCGCATCGGCAGGGAAAGCACGCCGGTCCCGAGCTTACACACACTGCCCCGCTGACCGTGCGCTCTTCAGGTCCACAGGCTTTAGGTCGGGAGCAGCCCCCAGATGTCCCACGCCCTCTCCTCAAAGTGTGCTCTGAGCTCTGGAATTCGGACTCCTGGGCCCCACCCAGCCCCTCTGTGCCAGCGTCTGCAGGCGCACAGCTCCCTGGGGGTGGGTGCACAAGGACCCCTAGCAGAGCTCTCTCCCCTGCACGTTTCCTATGGTCACGAGCCGCCCCTAAGCTGGGTCTGCGCCAGAACGCTCGTTGCCGGCATCAACCCACGTGAGAGAGAAAGTCGGCAGGACGGACTGATAAGGAGGCAGGTCAGGAGTGCACGAGGGGCTGAGACGTCGCAGAAAGCAGTGCCAGGGCCGGTGCACGTGCGCACATGGGCGTGTGCGTGCCTGTAAGTGGACGTGTGCGTGCGCAAGTGTGAGAATGCGTGTGTACACGCCTGTGAGTGTGCGGAGCGGCAGGCCGATGGGCAGGACGAGCGACGGCAGTGGGCATCTGCCGTGAACGGCCCCCCAGCTGCTGCCCCAGGTTCAGCAGGGGTCAGCGCTCCCTTTCAGGATGGTGCCGGGCCATCGGGGTTGGTGGAAGGGTGTTGGTCCTACAGCCATCTTGGCCTTGGGCCAGTTACTTCAGCCCTCTTCTTACATTTCCCCAATACCAGTGTCAGGGTTCTTGTAGGGGTTAAAGTGATCCCCAAAAACCTCTGAGCTGAGGGCCTCACGTGTTAATATGCCCTCAACAGGTATTAGTTACAATTCTTCGATCCTTACAGCAGGTCTGAAGTAGTTGTTGTTACCTTTATTTTATAGGTGAGACCAACAAGGCACAGAGAGGTTAAGTGATTTACCCAAGGTCACACAGCTGGGGATTTGAGTTTGGGTCCCTGACACTCAGCGGTCTTGTGTCCAGGCTCCTCTATGGGCTCTGCCGCCCAGCGCCTCTTTCTGTGCATCTGAGCAGCCCCGGCCTCTCCCTCCCTGACACCTGGTCTCCCTTCGTTCTCCCCTGGGACCACCGATTTGAGGTTTGAAGTCTTTGCTGCTGATTCTGTGTGGGTAGCTTTTCTCTCGCTGGCTCAGCTTCCTCCTGGGTGAACTGGGAGTGATTGCAGGGGCTGGTGCCCGGGTCCCCGAATGGTCACGGGACATCAGCGACAAAGGACGGAGCCGAAGGTGAAGGAGACCCTGGACTCACAGGCACCTCCTCGCAGGCACTCAGGACGGGGAGGGTGCGGCTCCAGGAAACACACAGAGGATTCGAAGGCTTGACTTCCAGGCAGCCTCACCGAGTGAGGTCTAACTGGTCAGTGTGCTTCCAGGGGCACCGAAGCACCTTTACGTCAGAGACCCCAGAGCCTGGGAGCCAGCTGTGCACGGGGAGCCCTGGGACCCGAGGCCCTGAGATTTAGGGTTCCTCGTCTCCCAGGGCAGGGAAGAAGCCAGGAGGAGACAGAGCGTGTGGAATGACCTCATCTGCTACCAGCTCTCAAGCTCCAAAGGCAAAGCTGACGTCAGCTCATATGTGCAATCATTTTTCCTCTTTCTTGCGAAACAGTCCCTGCTCCTGGGAGAGCATTTGGCCGGCAGCCCCGTCGCGGGATTGCCAAGGCATGCTTCCGTCCCTGAGAACGTTTCTCAAGTGCCCACCGAGGGGGCAGCGAGGCCCTGGCTCCCGGCAAGTGCCCCCCTGCCATGATTCTGATGGGGGCTGGGGCCTCTCCTGGCCCGGGTCTCAGGGGGCACCTGGCGCCGCTCCCCAAAAAGCCTGGAGAAACAGCAAGAGCTGGGTCTTCTCTGACCGTGGAAGGGACCCTTGGGGGAGTCACTGCCAGGCTTTCCTTGTAGAGAAGCTGGGATCTTGGTCATGCCCTCTGAGCAGGTATGCCCTGGCACGGACCCTCTGGAGGAGGCCAGGCAGGGCGGGGGACAGGAGACCCAGGGGCCACCCCAGATGTGGACAGCAGAGCTCTGGGTCTTCCGGCCAGGAGGGCGAGGCAGAGAGGCAAGCTGCTACGTCGGTCGGCCTGGCCATGTCGCCATGACGGCCACACGTGGCCCTGCCGGGGATTTACGGGGACTCCGAGCTCTGAGTGATTGCTCCAATTTTGTAAGTGCATCTCACTGCAGAGCGGCCCCCCGCAGGCCCATACATAGTGAGTTGTTAAATGTCACTCTGCTGTCTGCTCACGTGTCCCCAGTGCACATGGTGAAGAGGGGTCCCAGGCCTGTCCAGCCCTGCAGGTGGCATCATCCATAATCACCTTCTCAGGCTCACTGAGGGGGCTCCTGTCCCCTCCCCAGTCCAGGGCCCCCTCCCTCCGTTCTTCTGACTTCACCCCAACATAGGAGCTGCACACAGGCGTTCAGCTTACATTTCCAAGTTCAGGTGTTCTTACAGGAAAGACAGTTATCGACTGGCCCACAGGTGTTCATGGAACGTTGAACAGTTAAGATACTGGCTCATGAGGAAACGCCATGTGCACGTATTTGCAAGTGTACATCTCATCTTCGTTCAGAATCTACGGGAAAAGCACCCACCACGACCATCCCAGGGACGTGGAAATCCTGGGGGCTGTGTTCACTCGGTGAGAAGATTATGGAACTTTCTTATCTAGTTCCCTGTCCTGAGGCCAAGGAGAAGTGCTGCACCCGCCGTCCACAGCTCGCAGTTCCAGCGGGATCGATTTGATCACTCATGCTTTATACGTGAGAAGGCAATTCTGAGGGCGAGCAAACATGTGCTCTGTTGTGCCAGCCTCGGCCCCGCACAAACCTCTCACTCGATACGTGCCCACTGAAGGCCCTCCTTGTCACTGTCCCACCATCGTTCTGATGATGATTTGCAGGGTTACAGACTCCTGGACCTTAGACCTCTGTCTGTAATAAAAAAAAGTTAAATGCAAACTTCCACTGGCCGATGGCTCTGAAGTTTAGCGTGACGATAAAATGCAAAGGTCGCCACCCCGCCCTTCTGGAAGGCACAGCACGCACGGCTTCCCGGCTGAGGGCCGGGTGGCGCAAAGCTGGCCCAAGGCTGAGGGCTGCTGCTCCGCAGGGCTGACCCTGACCTCTGACCGGTCCCCCCAAGGGGCGCACAGTCTTCCCGGCTCAGACAGCAGGGACGCCTCATTCAACGGCCTTCCATCCTCCCCGCGGCTCTGCACAAGCCCTTGACTTAGCAGATGCAAGAAAACCCGCAGGGAAATGAGCTCGGCCTCAGGCCACCCCCCCGGATGCCTCCCGGACACTTAGGATCTCTGTGCGTCAGGGTCCTCGTCCGGGAGGTAGGACGCCAGCCCCTGCCTCTCGGGGTTCCGTGACGTTTCCGTGAGACTGGCAGGTGCGTGTGGGGGATGGTCGCTGACACCGAGCAGGTGCTCTCGTGGCTGACTGCTCCCCGTCACACGGGTTCTGGAACCTCCTGGAAGCCCTTATGTGACCACCACCGAGGCCGGCTCTCCCGGGCTCGCTGACTCTGGGCTGCGGCTCCAGGCTTGTCCTACGCACACGCGCTGCCTTCCTCAGCCTGACGCGCACGCGCAGCCTCCTCAGCCTGGCCTGCGCCGCCTTCTTCTGACGTGACGGCTGTTTTTGAGCTCCTTCCTCATTGGGTTTTTGACGTGCTTTTCTTTGACCCTGGGGCTTTTTGAGGAGAGAAAACACCCTTTAAAAGTCTTTTAGGGACTTCCCTGGTGGCGCAGTGGTTGAGAGTCCGCCTGCCGATGCAGGGGACGCGGGTTCGCGCCCTGGTCCGGGAAGATCCCACGTGCCGCGGTGCAACTAAGCCCGCGAGCCGCAACTACTGAAGCCCGCATACCTAGATCCTGCGCTCCTCAATGAAGAGTAGCTCCCGCTCTCCGCACCTGGAGAGAAAAGCCCACGCGCATCAGTGAAGACCCAACGCAGCCAAAAAATAGAATTAAAAAAAAAAAAAAAGCTTTTTAGAGTACACGACCAGAAATATAGCAGAGTCGCTTCTCAGGTCCTTATCTTTACCTGAAACCACGGGGGCTGGGCTCATTGGAGAGACAGGCACACCAGGGCGATGGCTTCTCGGTGGGAGGATGGTGTGGGCCCACCCGGCCTTGGCAAGCTGCCTAAACTTGGCCACAGACCGTGACCGTCAGAAGCCCTTTCCACATGTCTGCCCGTTTTGGTGGGTGGCCTTCTGTGTCCCCCTTCACCTGTGTTCCTGGGGCCTCAGGTCGCCCGCCATCGCCAGACACGGCCCAGGTCCTGCACCCGCCGCCCCAGCACAGCCATGCACTGGGGTGACCTTAGGAGGTTGGAGGTTCGTAGACACATAGGGCTCACGGGGACTCCACCTGAGGCCCCCTGGCCTCGCCCCTCCACCTGGGGTCTCGGCACAGCGGCTCTGACTGTGCCCTTTGACCCCAGGCACTCGCCAAGGACTTCTTCCTTCAAACAAGAGCGATTCTGGTGCTGTCAGCTCCTGGAATTTTCCCAACTTGGTTGCGCGGGCACCGGCCACCCTCTGCAGCCCCGGTCCAAGCCCATGTCCCCTTCACGCCCGTGGCTGTGCTTTTCCCAGCAGAAAAGGCAAACTTCTCACTGACTGGATGGGAGAGTGACCCTGCAAGCCGACGGGTTTAGACATGTGCTTTCTTGCTCTCCCCCAAGGTGTCCCTTTGGGGTCCCCTTGGGGAAGGGGGGTCCTCTTGGTCGTGCAGCTGTAGGCCCCTCAATGCATCTTCCTTCCCCCTCTGTCGCCTCTTTGCCCCGACACCGAGGCAACAGCCTGTCCTTCTCAGCACTGGGCCTCGGCCCGGCCGCCCTCACCTCCTCCCTCCCTTCCAAGCCCACGTGAGCGCCGCTCCCCGACCCCCGAATAACCAGGTTTAACCATTTGTAAGGGTGCAGCCTAAGGTGCAGAGACCCCCAGATGTGGTGCTTACAGAAGCACGGAAGCTATTTCTCTCACGCGTGGCCACCCGGAGGCTCTGCTCCGTGAGGACACGTGGGGCCCCAGGACCGACGTGTGGCTTCCCTGTCTGGTCCAGGGCTCGTCTGAAATCGCCTCCTGGCCGCAGAGAAGGGGCAGGAGGCGACGAGGAGACGAGGTGATCGCCGTGAAGGTGGTGGCAGGGCTGCAAAGTCCCTTCCCTGTGCGTCACGCTGGTGAGGGTCCCCGCATGGTCAGAACGAGCTCCAGTGGAGGCGGGGATGTGGGCTCACTGAGGCCAGAGGCGGGGAGACCCTGCTGCTAAAAGGAGAGAGAGGGGGTAGTGGGCACCTCGGCTCTCTCCTCTGATCTGTCCTGCTCGTGCCCTGTTCCCAGGGTTTTCCCAGCGTGCCTTCTGCGGACGGGGACACACCGGAGGCTGTTGGCTCTCTCCTTTGGCCGGGAACTCTGGTGATGGGATCTGGTCTGGTCTTCCGGAAGAAAGCCGGCTACTGGGGCTTCTTGTGGCCGCCGCCGGGCTCCCAGGGCTCAGAGGAGGCCGAATGGTAGGCATCCCTCTCAGACCTTGTTTCCGGCGCTTGGACATGGGTGCCTGGCTTGATCCCGGCAAGGACCCTGAGCAGGCCGCGTCCCTCCCTCCACCGCCCAGCCTCCTCAGCACTGTTCGCGGCTCTCTGCCCTCGCTCACAGCTGGGGCCGCTCCTGGGGGCCCCGTGACCCACGACCGCTTCCACTCTCACGTCTGTTCGCCCAGACGCAGCTCCCGAGGTCATCCACATCCACGTCCCCACCGTCGGAAAATGTCAGCGCCTTGCCATAAACATGGAAAGAAAATTGCCCCTTGGGGGGAGGGCCTGGTACTCCCCGTGCTGGCGTGAGTGCCGTGGAGAGCGGAGCCTGGATCAGGATGTGGGGGAAGTTCCCACCTGGGAGGTGGGCCCAGGAGTGAGGCGTGAGTGAGGGCGGGGGCACCCGTGTCCGGGGAGGCCAGGAGCCCTCACAGCAGCGGTTGCTGGGGCAACAGTGACCCTGGAGTTGCCCCTCGGCTTCAGTGCGGACTTGTCCACAGCTGGCTTCCCCGGGTGGGAGGGGGCCACCTCTGGGACTGTCATGTCCCCTCACCTTCAGGCAGAAGAGCCGGAGAAGCCGAGCAGGAACTTGAGGAAGGCCAAGCCGAGGCGTGGAGCTGCCCAGCTCATGGGGAGGGAGGGAGTCGGGCGGCCAGGGGAGCTCACCCACCGCCGAAAGTGTCCTACACGCCCCGCACGTGAGAGTTGTCACATCCGGAAACTCACGTCAGTCCAGACGGTCTGCCAGGCTGTGCTCTCTATGTTTTATGTCACCCGAAAGATGACATAAAACATCTGTGTCTGATGTTCCATATGTGTGAGTTATTTCCCAGTCTGTCCTGGGAAGACTGCTAATACTATGCTCTGTGCATGTCCCTCCCATCCAGGGCAGAGCACCGGCAGCAGGCTTCTAAGAACAGGGCCCTTTACGATCCATCGGGGGGACTTCCCACAGAAACTCAGAATATGGCCACTTTCACTCTGGCATGTAACCTCGATGCTAGGAACAGTCTCCCTGGGTCAGCAGAGGACCCTGACATTGGATACACAGAGAATAAAACCCTTTTCTGCAGGGAACAATCTTTACACAGTCATCATCATATAAATGAAATTAACTGTTTAAAAACTTTTACTTCTCTTTGGTAATCAGGCTAGGAATAAAGCCCAGAAGACTTAATTATGGCTTCAAGAGCGAACGCCAATGTTAGTATTCCTGACAGTGTAAAAATACAATTGTAATTGGTAAAAGTGGCAGAGACAGTGGAGGGGAGGGAGGGGGGCGTTTTATTTGCTTCCCCCTGATTTGTAGAGTAGAAAATCAAGAGATACCTATAAAGTTGGTGGAAGAAATAAAGTGTATCATCTAAATTTATCAGTGTGAGTGAGAGGAGAACTAAAACTAAAAACATAGCTGCCGTATCGTTTGGGGGGTCGTGAGAAGCAGTGTGAGTGAGACAACCCTCACTTTTCTTAATGTGCCACAAACGCATAGTTTCCAAAGCGGAAAACTTGAAAGTATAGAGGCTGTATCAATCAGGACAGACAAGGTTATGCTGTATAACAAACAAGCTCAAAAATGTCAGGCATGTAACTTTAAATGAAAGTTATTTCCAGCTCGTGTTAATTGCAGGGGGTGGTAGCAGGTGGAGGGGCAGCCCTGGCCGTGGCTTTGGCTTCAGGGGCAACTTCCACCTGGGTTTAGGATCTGTGTTCCTGAGATGAGCTCTGTGGCTGAAAAGTGTGACTTGGCCTCCCTCCATCTGCAGGATTCCTTGGATCGTGCAGTATCTCGTTCAACCGCGTCCCGGATCAGAGGTCCGCAAACCTGGCTGGCAACTTGTTTTCATGGGACTGTTGAGCTGAGTCGTTTTTCCATTTTTAAATGGTTGAAAAAAAAAAGATCGAAAGGTGAAAAATATTCCATGACACGTGAAAATTATATGAAATTCAAATTTCAGTCCGTAACGCAAATTTTATTGGAAAAAGATTTCAGAAAGTTGTGAAAAGCGAAACTTGAATTTCCCGCAGGCTGGCAAGTGTTTATACAACATTTACACTGTACAGGTATTAAAAATGATCTAGAGGTGATTTAAAGTGTATGGGAGGATGTGTGTAGGTTATACGCAAATACCATGCCATTTTATATAAGGGACTGCAGCATCCTTGGATTTTGGTATCCACGGGGGTCCTGGAATCAGTCCCCCGACAGATACCTGGCGACAAGTACTTGCCATCTGCCCTTCACAGGACAAGTTTGCCTACGTGCTCTCTAGGGGTGAGCATCTGCTCGGTCTTCCCCATCACGGGGAATCGTTCATTCATTCATTCACTCATTCATCCAGGATGTTTAATGAGCACGTACTTCATGGGAGGATACACACCCTGGAGCTCTTGTTGACACAAAGATAAGAAAGATGTGTTTCCTGCCCTCAGGAACAGCGAGTATGAACTAGCCATTCAAGCCCCCTCTGACTCAGAATGGAGCTTTTTCTGCAATTCCCCCACTGCCTGCTGTTATCAAGGTAAGGGGTCCCCAGGGTATCAGTAGCACAAATTCACTTTGAATTCAGCTTTTCCAAAGAGGGGCATTAGCCCTGGGGGTGGAGTGTGTCCCGTTTTCCTCTGAGGCTCTCAGAGGCCCAGATTTTGCTGGGCGGGGCAGCCTCATGGGTCCCAGGCTGGGTCTCACCTACCGTGGGGCCCCTGAGCTCATGAAATGGACCAGGCTGAGGCCCTGAGGTCCCCAGGGCCTCAGTCCTCTTCAAAGCAAAGGTCTGACTTGGTTTATAAATATTCTGTGGAGTTGTTCATGCACGGCTGGGGCCACTGTCGGTCTCGGTCCCTTGGCTTCGAATTAATGAACTGACTTTGCAGGGCAAGTTCGCGGGAAGGCACAGCCCGAGGGCTGTGATTTTACTAGGGTTTGGCGAGCTCACAGGGCAGGCCGGGCAGGATGCAGGGTGGGGATGCAGGCATCCAGCTGCTGCAGGCTGTCCTCCTACGACCTGGAGGGGGGCCAGTCCTGGAGGCAGGTGGGCTTTCAAGTGTCTTGTCGTCCAGCCAGTCCCGTCCCGTCTCACCTCCGCTCATGGGCCAGAGGTCGTCTGGAGGCAGAGGTTATCTTCCTGAATGCCAGCCTCCCCCGACTGGGCATAGCCTCAGTCACTCTCCTTTCCCTTGAAAGAACTTTGAGGATCCATAAAATTTTTAAAAAAATTAATAAGAAATGTGCATTCGTCAGCCGTGTCTTCTCAGAAGCGGGTGAAGGGGAACCTAATCAATCTTCACACACAGGCAGCATCACTTCGTGCGAAGAGGTGCCCAGAGCCCAGTTTTCCAGCGGTACCTCTGACCCCCTTCCTCACGCTGTCTTCCCTTCCCCACGGCTGATCCAGGCGCGCCCTCTGCCCAAACGCGCCTCCCGTTTGCCACTGAACACGGCAAACGTGTCCCTCGGCCTGGAATGCTGTTTCCTCCTGGGGTCCTCTCCCTGGAGCTTCTGGGTGGCCAAGCACACCCCCAGCTGGGCTGCACAGTGAGCATCTCGGGGGCTTGCTCCCCGGGCAGTCGAGGTTGCCTGGCATGGAGGTCCAGCTCCAACGCGCTGGGTGACCTACAATCACTTCACCTGTCAGTCCTGTCACTCATGGCTCTTCCTCTTCCCGGGATGTTTGGGTTTATTCACTCAGTGTTAGGCCCCTGGAGGCTGGAAGTCAACAGGGCTGCTTCCTCTGAGGCCTCTCTCCTTGCCGTGTAGATCATGTCTTCTCCCCGTGTCCTCACGCGGCCGTCCCTCTGTGCCTGTCTGTGTCCTGATCTCCTCTTCTTACGAGGACACTGGTCACACTGGATCAGGGCCCATCCACGCCCTCATTTACCTTCATCACCTCTTTAAGGGCCCCCATCTCCAAATGCAGTCACCTTCTGAGGTCCTGGAGATTAGGAACTCCAACGTATGAATTTGAGGGGGACACAATTCAACCCGTAACAAATTCTGAAAAGAAAAATGAAATTGGAGCTATTATTTGAAGAAACATCCTTAAAGCCGCTAAGTTAAAAGAATCACTCAGGTGGAGGCTAAGCATCGCATCGTTCACAGAATGCTGCGTTTTGGAGAATTATTAAAAGTGTAAAAATGAGCCACGTGTGCCCACGGACAAACATGCTGTAGAATGCTTAAAATGCCAAAAAGTTAAAAAAAAAAAAGACAAGAATGGGTGCAAGAATGACCTGAAGCAAACCTGTCTGAGGTGAGTCGACCTCCCAGCACCCTTCTGGGGTCTCTGGCCTCCAGTAACCAGGGAAGCAGGTGAGCACCCCCCTGTTACCTGGGAGGAGATGGGCTCATAGGCTGCAGCTCTGGCCTCAGGTCTTGGATGATGGGGCTCTGGCTGTGGGCCTGGGCACCTGGCTCTCCTGTCTTTCCTCCCACCTCCACCTCCTGTACGGTTGGATGTGGAATCCGGACTTTCCTCATGGCACAGATGTCCCAGGCGGGGGGCCAGACCGCGTTGCCCTCAGCGCTGGCTGCTGGCCGCTGCCTCTCCTGGGCTACCAGGGGCGGCTCACGGGTGGGACCTGTGCTCTTTCCCTCCACTCCTCACAGACAGGCATTCCGTTTTCATGAACCTGTTTTCAGAATTTCTGGACAATCAGCCCAGGTTTCCTATTGCTGAATTATAACTGCCCACCCCCAGACTGGAATCCAGGAGTATTTTTGACCAGAACAGTCACCGAGTCCCGAGGAGCAAAACCTTTTGAAGAGCAGAGTATCAGGTGCGCTCTTCCCTCAGCGGGCAACTGCCTATGTTTTATTTACAGCTTCACATTTCCTTAGTTCCGAGGATAATATTATTTTTGTCTTGAAAATTCAGCCTTCCTATTAATAACAAATGCAAACCCATGGCCATATCCTGCTGCCGTTCCCTGCTCAGATCGATGGCAGTGTGTAGCTTCTGCCGTGTGTGTTTTTTCTTTACCGATAAAACATTTCGTTTAGGTGAGTTTAATACTGCTCAGGTATGATTTGTCCAGAGTGCTTGAAAAATGTCCCGATAGCTTTTCCTCCCCCTGGTTTGGTTATCACCAGCCACACATGACTCACGGGAATTTTAGTTCAGTTTTTAGAGAACGAGAATTTTGAGGTTAAAAAAGATGTTAAGATCTTTTTCTGCAGCCTCATCTTGGAGATGAAAAGAAGGAAGGCCCAGAGAGCTTAGAGGCTTAAGGTCCTCAGCTAGTTAGCCGCAGATTCAGTGCTAGAACCCAGGGACCCTCTTCTCAGTTTGACATTTCCTCTTTGCTGATACTTCCTTGGCTGAAACGTGGATTCATTGAGTTTGCAGTTCTGCAGCTTTGGAGTTTGTTCTGTGAACCCTGGTCCACCCATGATGCTAAGTGATGCGGAGCTCGTGTGTCGAAAGGGAGCTGTTTGCATGACCTGGATTTCCGTCAGCCTGGTCATCACAGTGGTGAACGGCAGCGCCTTCATTTTCCGATTGGTTCACCCAGAGTAACTTTTATCTGGTAATTGCCCAGCTGCCCATGCTATTATTGGTATTGGCGTCTCATATGTGCACAGGGCTGGAACTGATCGGCTGAACTGCTGGATCAAGTGAGAAACGTATAACCATACTTGAAGAACCTAATTAGACATTTAGGAAGAGAGCAGTTCCCTCATCTTCTCCCACATCCCCACCCCGCCAAAGTCTCCCTTTGTACAGTTCAAATAGGAAGCAATCTTGGAAAAATCTGAAAATATGCACAAGCCCACTGCTGTTCCCCGGAACGAAGGAGTATCGATCTCACACTGCTTCTATTGATTTAATGTCACCTCTGTGATTTAATCATGTTTTCTTTCCCCTCTGTTTGCAGTCTTTCTTCTATTGTCTGCCACGGAGCAGCCAAGGCCTTTCAGCCGCTGAGCTGGTCAAAATAACTTTGTTTTCCATTTGCATTGTTTGCAAGAAATGATTAAACCGCCCAGGGTAGGACATTGGTGGCTGGTGTTACGTGGGGTGCATAATGTCATGGGACACCCAAGTGTCAGCCTCGGAGCCTAGCCACAGAGCTGGTGTGGGTCACGGTCATGGGTGCGGGGGCGTCTTCCCCTTCAGCTATGCGGGAAGTGCTTGCTTCGTGGGCGATGCCTTTAATGCCCCTCTTCCTCTCCTTCGAGCCTAGGAGTTTGCCACGTCAGAGCCGGGCCACACAAAGCCACAGTCAACAGCGGAAGCTCATTTGGAATGAGAAGCAGTCCAAAGAAAGACTTCAAGACTCACTTTGTTTTAAAGGGGCTTTACCTCCTAGTATGACTTTTGTGCACGGTGCCGCCATGGCAGCCATGAGTGGCGGCAGACACGCGGGGACAGCTGCTGGCAGCGTGGAGGCCCTGGCCGTCCATGAGCTCTGGCCCTCCATCACCGAGTCTGTGCTCTCTGTCTCTGTCTGGGCGGAAAAAACGTACGTGTGTGTGTAGAGGGCGATGAGATTCTTATTTGGAATCTCCATGATTCGAGAGCTGTGCTTTAAGATTTTTAAAACAGTGCTTTTTTCATTTTTAAAGAAACGTTTTCTTTTCTTTTTTTCAGAAGCAATAGATCTATATAGTGAGGGAGACAGGGAGAGGGAGAGAGGGAATGAGAGAGAGAGAGAGAGAGAGCGAGAGAGACCCACCTGGTTTTAATCAGAGTTCTCCATGAATGCTGGTAAGGACTGGCCTGGGAGGCAAGACCACCATGGGGCCCTCCATCCTTGGGGGCTGAGACTAACGCTCCCTGGGCTGTGTGTCTGTCCTGACTGTGCTCATGTCTGTCTTTTCGTTCGTGCTGTGCTCTCGGCCTTCCCCTCCTTCCTCATCCATTAAGATCAGGATGAAATGCTGCCTCTAACTTGACCAAAAGTTTTAGCCCCAGCCCTAAACCTTCCAAAAGTTAAGAATCACTTAATAAAATAAGTTGCCGTAAAGAGGCAATAAAAATGGCACTTACTATTTAGTTAGTATGGATGGAGCCCTGCTTATTAAGTCTATGGGGGTAGTCAGAGTGGTCGTCATGAAAATGTACCGTGCCCAATTCATTCCATACAGGAAGAAAATGTAAATAAGTATGCTAGATACTCAAGAAGTTAAGAAAGGGGCAAAGACCATAAGCACAGATACAAAGAGAGAAAAGCAGTGAAAACAAATGACACGCAAAAATTAGCGCGTTAGCAAATAGAGGAATAGCCGAAGGGATTGTAAATCCATAAACTGGTTGTTTGGGAAGAAATGATAAAGATATCTAAAAAGGCAAATAAAAAAGAGAAAATCCAAATAGATAGTATTAGAAATGGAAAAGGAGATCTGAGCATGGAGCTGAATTGATTAGGAGTAAACAGAAGAAGGAATATGGTTGTAAGATAACCCTCTGCTCGTAAATTTGTAGATGTTCATACGTTGGATTATTTTCTGGGAAAGTACAGATTGGCAGAACAGGCTCAACAGATGTTTAAAGCATGGGTAGATTGATGTCCTGGGAATAAATTGTTCACGTTGTCAAAGAATTACTTCAAAACCAGAAACATAAGTCCAGAACACAGGAGTTTTAATGGCAAATTCTTTTCAACTTTCAGGGAAGGGATAATTTTTTAATAGACTTTATTTTTTAGAGCAGTTTTAGGTCACAGCAAAATTGAAGGGAAGATGCAGGGCTTTCCAACATACCCGCTGCCCCACTCATGTGTAACCTGCCTCATTATCAACATTCCCCAGCAGAATCAGAATGATACTTCTTTCTTTTTTGACCAAGGATGAATCTACATTAACACATCATTATCACCCAAAGTCTATAGTTTACGTCATGGCTCACTCTTGGTGTCGTACGCTCCGTGGGTTCGGACATGTCTACATTATGGCATCACATGGAGTAGTTTCACTGCCCTAAAAATCCTCTGTGCTTCGTCCATTTATTCCACCCCCCCCCCCAACCCCTGGCAACCACTGATCTCTTTGCTGTCTCCATAGTTTTCCCTTTTCCAGGATGTCATATAGGTGGAGTCATAGTGTGTAGCCTTTCCAGATCGGCTTCTGTCACTTAGTCATACACATTTAAAGTTCCTCCATGTCTTTTTATGGCTTTGATAGCTCATTTTTTTTAATGCTGAGTAACAGTCCATTGCCTAGATGCACCACGGTTTATTTATCCACTCACTTACTGAAGGATCTCTTGGTTGCCTCCAGGTTTCGGCAGTTGAGAATAAAGGTGCTATAAACATTCACACGCAAGTTTTTGTGTGGACGTATGTTTTCAACTCTTTTGGGTAAATAACAAGGAACATGATTGCTGGATTGTATGGTAAGAGTATGTTTAGTTTTGTAAGCAACTTCCAAATCGTCTTCTATTCTGGTTGTATTGGGACTTCCCTGGTGGTCCAGTGATAAAGAATCCTCCTTACAATGCAGGGGACTCGGGTTCGATCCCTGGGCAGGGAACTAAGATCCCATGTGCCGCAGGACAACTAAGCCCTCGTGCCACAACTACTGAGCTCCTGCACCTCAACTAGAGCCTGCAGACTATAGAGCCCACACCCTCTGGAACCCGCACGCCACAACTACAGAGCCCATGAGGCCTGGAGCCCTTGCGCCACAACTAGAGAGAGAAAACCCGCATGCCACAACTAGAGAGAAGCCTGCGGACCACAACGAAGAACCCACGTGCCACAACGAAAGATCCCGCATGCCTCAGTGAAAATCCCGTGTGCTGCAACTAAGACCAATGCAGCCAAGAATAAAAATAAAATAAATAAATACTAAAGACACAGCAAAACAAATAAAGTGGTTGTACCATCCTGCATTTCCACCAGCAATGAATGAGAATTTCTTTTGATCCACTCCTTGCCCGCATTTGTGTTGTCCATGTTCTGGACTCTGGCCATTCTAATAGGTGCGAAGTGGTATCTCACTGTTGCTTTGGAATAGATAGTTTTCATGTTGTTTCACGTCTGTTCACCCACATGCAAAATAAAAACCTCCCCAATTAATATTGCTAAGTTATCATAATTCTTATATAAATCTTGACCAAAATAGCATGAAAAATTACAGACCAATCTCACTTATGCGTACAGATGCACTAAATTGTAAAGAAAATGCTACCTAATCAAATCCAGAAGAATGTTGAAAGAATAATGCACCTTGATTTCAGGAATGAGGTGATGGCTTCATACAGGATACTGTTGGTATAATTTACGGCATCAATAGGCTTAAGGATAGAAAGAAAAGTTTATCTTGATAAATTTCTAAGAGACTCTATTCATGATTTTAAAAAAGTTTTAGCAAATTAGGAATAGAATGACTCTTCCTTAACTTGGTAAGTATTCTTTCTTGTAAACTAAAACCTAACATCAGATATCAGAGTAAAGCAATTAATATATCTCTATTAAACTTAAGAACGAGGCAAGGGAGCTCATTTCCCACTTTAACACTGATCCACAAGCTTTAGACAATACAATAAGATGAGGAAAACATGAGAAACAATATACATCTCCAAAATATAAAGAAAAAAATGATTACAGTTTGTAGATGATTTGATTGTCCACCTAAAAAAACTCAAGAGAATAAACTGAAAATGCTACTGGAACTAGTTAGATATAGTTTGTACTAAATTGACTAGTTACAGTGCAAAAATATTAGCCAATAGGTGTTCTACCTGTTTTCAACAACTAGTTGGAAACTTTTAAAGGAGAAAAGATTATATTCATTATAGTATATAAAGCAACTGGGAATAAATTTAAGAAATGTGCAGAACTCCTATAACAAAAAGCCAAAATTTTTTCATTTGACAAAATGGAAAGATATATCATGTTCCCAAATGTAAAGACTCATTATGATAAAGATATAGCTTTCCCATAATTTACTAATTAAAAATATAATGTAACTCCAACGGAAATAGACCCACAGACATAGAAAACAGACTTATGGTTACCAAAAAGGAAAGGAAGGGGGGGAGGGATAAATTAGGAGTATGGAACTAACAAACTACCATACGTAGAATAGATAAACGACAATGATTTACTGTATAGCACAGGGAACTATATTCAGTATCTTATAATGGAAAATAATCTGAAAAATATGTATGTATAAAACGGAATCACTTTTTGCTGTACACCCGAAACAACACAGTATTATAAATCAACCATAGTCCAATAAAAAAATATAATGTAATCGCAACCAAAATCATGTAAGGATATTTTTGGAACTTGGCCAAGTGATTCTAAATTAGAGAAATAACAAATAAGTGGAAATAGACAAATATTTTTAGAAAAGAACATTAATGGTATATCTGCCGTCCTAGATTAAAGGTATTGTGAAGAAGTATTAACTCAATGTGAAAATAGTAGGTCAACAGGAAAAAGAAAAGAAAACAGAAACAGATGTACTATTTTAAAATAATCTAGTATGTAATAAAAGGTACATTTCACATTAGTGGGAAAAGCATGGGTTATGCACTGAATGGTGCTGGGACACTATGTCAGTATTTGGAGAAGAGTTCGGGTTCTACTTCCCATCAGACATCAAATAATTTCTCACATGGATTAAATAATTCCATGTGAGGAAAAGAGAATCAGGGGGAAAAAACCAGAGCAGGATTTATCTGATTTTAGAGAGGAGAGGACCCCATAAAGGCAAAGACTGATATGTTTGACTATATTAAATTTTAAATATTTGCAAATTAAAAATAGTATTTCAAGTTAAAATGCAAACAAAATATACTGGGAAAAATTCACATATGACAGACAAAGAGGTAAAATTCTTAAATATAAAAATGCCTCTAAGGATCTGTAAGGAAAAGTTGAACATCCAAGGAGAAAAATGAGCAAATGGCATCAACAGACAATTCAGCGAAGCAAGACAAACGGCCGATGAGAGCAAGAAAAGTGTTCAACCCCACTAGGAATCAAACAATTCATAGTGAAATTAAATTAGTAGCTTTTAATGATCAAATTGGCAGAGATAAAATATCGAGATAACAACCAGCCCAGGACTGGCAAAAGGCTGAGTGATACAAAAACTCTCATATCCACGTATGAGTAAATGGGTACGATTTTCTGGAGGTACTTTTACTACTTTTTTTCAAGATTCTTAATGCTTAAACCATTTGACCCAGCAATAAACCCCTCCTAGGAATTTATCCTAAAAAAAATTTTTAAAAGCTGCATACGATAATTTTTATTTCAATGTTGTAAATTATACCAAAAGATTGGAGACAACATAAATAGCTAAAATGGGGGACTGTCCAATACAGCAAGCCCTATCTGTGTAGTGCAATACCATGGACATAAATCTGAAGAATACCTAATGAGTTGGAAAATTTGCATCATGTAATAAAAAAGTGACAGAAAGGATGCTACTTGTAAGAAATCCTGTAAGTCCAATATGGTAAAAGAAATGTTTTGTATATATTAAGTACATAAAATAGTCATTGTTTGGCTCTAGTTGGTGGAATTAAGGGACATGAAAAGCTACCTTTCTGTATCTCCCATATCTCGTACAATGAGCATGTATTACTTTTATAATCAGAGGAAAAAATGCTGAAAGAAGGGCTCTGCAGACTGAAGGGAAGGAAGGGCATTCTATGAGAGGGCACCCGGTACCTGACGCGAGTTCCGTTATTTGGGCCTATAGCACACACATCCTGACTGGAGAAGCAGTTAGCAGGTGTGTTCTTGGCATCACCATTGGGAGTCCTTGGAAAGGGGATGTTCTGTTCTGCTGACTCACGTCCTGTGTTGGGGATGCTGAACGCTGGCCCCCCGGGTGGGAGAGGGGCTTCTGGGGTGTGTGGGGTTTGGGAGGGGCCTCCCTTCCCCTCCTCATGTCCCTAGCCTTGGTTGCGGACTGATCTTGGGCTCAGGTGAGCTAGCGAGCTCCCCCAGAGGGCAAGAGGCTTCCTAGAGGATATCTGGGTATGGGAAGGCGTGGGATCCTATTACGTCACTTAGTACTACTGAAGCTGCAGAAAGCGTGAGATAGAACCGCAGAGATCTTGGAGTCGGGAGAGCTTGGAGCTGAATTCCCTTCAGTGCAGGTATTTACTCTGTAACACCTTGAATGGTTTGCTCTACAGCTGTATGCTCTGAACAGAAGTTTCACACTTTTAAAGCAGTGTTTCTCAATATGGGTTCCAGAAATTCTGCATCAGAATCAAACTGCAGGCGGGGGTGTCTCTTCTTTAGCAGTGCCCATCCTTATGCCCGGCCCCCTTCCCTTCATCTCCCACCACCAGCCTCAGCTCCGCCTATAGATCAGTGGTCCTGTCCCATCTCTCATATGATACGTATCTGAAGGGAGCTATCATGTTCATTTTGCCGGAATATCTTTTTCAGCGCAATGATAATAATAACGATAGTTTAGCGAATTTGCTGAGTGCTTACTTTGAGATGGGCATTATGATTTACATGATTATCTCAGTTAGAGAAAGCGTCTAATTATTCTTATTTCTCGTATGAGAAAACAGAGGTTCAGAGAGGTTAAGTAGCAGTCCAAAGTAACACAGCTAACAAACGGTAGATTCGGGAGTGGCCCACAAAGCCCACCTTCTCTGGTCTGTTCCATGCGCTCTCCTCAGGACATAGTCTAGCTTGCTTCAGGGTTGGTCTCAAAAGTGTCCAGGTCTGGACTCAATGGGCTGAATTTGGTTCCACCTAGAGTGTGAATATTAAATCCTACCGAGGCAGTCCAAACTTGTGTTATTTCTATTTTATTGTATTTTTCAGGTCTGTCACATTGGCGATAACATCCACTGGGTCTTTTTCACACGTACTAAGTTATGTCTTCCCCAGCTTACACCACGTGCTTACCTTGAGTTTAGGATTTTGTATTCATGCTGGATAAAGTCCATCTTAGTTTATATAAGTTATATAAGTCTGTATATCTAGACTCTTTTAAAAAATGTTTGGTCCGGTCATTTGAATATTAGCTGCATCTTAAGGTTTGTAACAGTCTCAGATTTTCTGAGCAGGTTGACATCTCTCTGTGCATAAGATGTGCGGGAGCCCATCTCTGAGGCGGGGAGCTGGGAGCCGCAGAGTCTCCCTCCTCGGGAAACGGGCCCCTCGCCGCTGCTCAGCCCTATCTTCTCTCCTGGAATATCGCGAGAGGCGGCTGCATCTGTGGATACCCTGGAAATTGTGCTATTGAAAGCAATCCACCATACCGACTCGTTTCAGTGAGATTTCTCAGCTTCTGATAACAGTAGGATGAAGAAAGGGTGTAAGATAATCTGGGGAGTGAGTTTGTGGCTGCAGCTACCTGGACCAAGGGCGCTTCCTCCTGGACCAAGGTCTGCTTATGGGCTTCTCAAGGGCGTCTACTCACCACTCTGGGAGTTTCTGTGGCTACAGCAATTTGCTCACCATTCTGTGGGTGCTTTCCATCCTCTGCAAGCTCGCCACAGACATCCGTTGGGTCGTAAAGACAACAGTCAACCTCTCAGTAAGCCTGGGCTGCTTCACAGAGAGCCTGGATCTTCCCACAATTGACCCGCACACTTTACCTGAAAGTTGCATGTCCTATAATCGTATGCCTGTAGCATGACTGCGAAACAACAAGGTGGGTTCTAAAGCCACACAAAACCGTCCCCATAATTTTGTAGTGAAGCCTCACATGCATTTAAGTTTATCTGTTGACAAAGATTATACATTGGGAATATCTGAAGAGTGCCCTGATCATGCGGATTGCATTTTAAGTGCTCAGTTAAACGCTGGTGTCCACGAGCCCCGTGCTGTCTTCCTGACCCCAGAAGCTCAGTTAGTCTGAGACCAGAGCAGTTTGAAGGGCTAAGCTTTGGCTTTTGTAGGAGCCGGGTCTCCTTCGAATGTGACTTCACACGGTTCTGCCCAGGCCCCCACTTGCCTACAGCGTCTCAGAGCTCCCCGATCTGGACGGTGATCCTGCCTGGGTCACATCCGGCTGGGAGCGATGGTATCAGTGACACCCACGGAATGAGCGACAATCGCACGCACGTCAGGGGGTGTGTCTGCTCTCTCGTTGGAAGGTGTGTTGACTTCCGCCCCTTGGAGACAGTGTCTGGGAAGGGAGTCCAGGTGGGAAGGAATGTCCTCCGTGGACTCTGGGTACGATCGGGTCACTAGGAGAAGTCTCAGCTCAACCCACGCTTTGCGCCAGGTCTTCGCGACCAAGCACTTAGACGGCAGTGCGGCTCCCCTGGGCTGTGGGCTGAGCACCTCCCCCCGCCAGAACATGTGGAAGACAGTGGGTCTCTTCCAGGCCACCTGAGCCATTGTCTCCTCAGCTGCAGGGCAGGGAGCATTTTAAAAGAGACAGACCTCTCTTAAAATATCCCACATGCCGCTCAAGTCTACAGGGGCAGCAAGGCAGCTATGGGGGCCCCCAAACCCACACACCCCTGCATGCTGTGTGCTGGCATCTGCAAATCCTCTTCTTGGCAGACAACTTGCTCCTCCCCTTTCGAGAAAGCATCCTTATGGAATTACAGATTCATATGAAGTCAGATCCAATTACATTAAGAAATCAGCATTGTCATTATCACAAGGTTTTCCTCCCAGAATCCTGGAGAAGGGACGGATACCATCTCCAGTTGCGTCATGGGCGCTGGCCACCCATCAGAGAGAGCAGGAGTCAGGGATTGGCCTTGGAAGGTGGGCTGAGCCACCGCAGTCCTTTCTGAGCAACTGTCCTGGTCTCTACGGCGCCTCCCTTCCAGGTCTGGTTGGGAGACTAGTGAGGACGTGACAACCGGGACTGCGGGCGATTAGGACAAAGCGAGGCCTCGGGGCAGAGTCGGGGACTCACTGTGGGAGGCTGGGGTCAAACAGGGGTTCCTGGAGGAGCGGATATAAACTAGCTTAAGGTGCTCTTCTGGGGGAAAATGCCAGAAGTTCCCGACACCTACATCCTGGTGTCAGCACTACCTTTCACCAGGTGAGACGTGTACCTGGCTGGGTCACCGCACCTCTGGGGGCCTATGCCCCCCTTTTCTGGAAGCTGAGTGTGAGTCCTGGATTTATGGCTGCCAAGCCACGTGACCTCGTGAGCTTGCTGACCTGCCAGGGCCTCCCTCTGTCCACCTGTAAGACCAGGGTCGTGGCCGTCCCCATCTCACCTGGTGGTGGTTATGGTAAACAAAGTAAGATGCAATCCCGGAAACATGAACTAAATGGGAGTCATTTGTCATTAGTGAGATTAAGGCATTGGAGGAGACCGTCTTTAGGACCCCTCTCCAGGCCAGATGTGGTGGCTTCCTTCTCGGCCCGGGACAGCCTGCTCACGAGAAACCAGAGCTCTTCAGGTCAGCCATGGCTCCCCGAGGTGGGGCAGGTGGGGGAGGTGGGGGAGGGAGAGGAGGCACCCGACCTCTCCCCAGGGGGACAGGGTGGATGGGAAATCCACGCAGGGAGGGTCTCCCATGAAAGGCTCTTTACAGGAATCAGACCCACCAGGGGAAGAAGGAGAGACTTGAGAACCCAGTGTTTCTGGGACGATTTTGTAACCAATTAGGAAACTTGGGACCCAGGAGCGCTGAGCATCTTCACGTGGCCCCTGGAGCAGGTGAGGGCTGCGCTGGGGCTCCTCTGCCCCCCAGCAGGCCCACGTTGACCTCACTTTGCGTATAATGGTCCCAAACGCATGATTCACAGTGCCTCCCCTTTTCATGAAAACCTTTTGTTGTGAAATGTAAGACACGCAGAGGTGCACAGTCATTAACGGACAGGGTAACAAATAATTGTAAATAATAGTACGATCCCCAGTAAACATAAGAAGCAGAACACAGCTATCTCCCCAGAGGTTCCCTTCCTTCCTGGTCGCCTGGCTCGGCACCTTCAACAGTGTACACCTTCTTATTGCCATAGAATATTCTGGGCAGCAAGAATGAACACGTTAGAACTACATACAACAACACAGATTATTCTTGAAAACATTCCGTTGAACAAGCGAAACAACATTCAGAAGAGCCAACAGTGGCATCCCGCTGGTATCACGTTCCAAACGGGCAACCTTTGGGCCACACGGAGGGGCAGAGGAGCCCAGCGCAGCCCTCACCTGCTCCAGAGCTCCCGGTGAAGATGCTCAGCGCTCCTGGGTCCCAAGTTTCCTAATTGGTTACAAAATCGTCCCAGGAAAAACTGGGTTTATGAGTCTCTCCCTTCTTCTTATGGTGGAGCAACGCGATGTAGCAAACATGCCTCTTGTTTGGAGAGGGCTCTAAATGACCTTAAAGAACCTTCCACTTAAAGAATCGACCCTCACACGGAGACGTCCTGACTGAGTGACACTTCATGGTGCCGAGCGCTCACGGCTGGGGTGAGCTGAGGCCGCCGGGCTGAGTGGCGGCCGCGGGTGGGAGGGCGGCGGGCCGCTCAGAGGGCCCCGGGGAGCGGTCCTGGCAGCAGGCAGAATTCTCTTGGGATGGATTCAGTCCTGCACTAACTACTTGGGCTTAAGAAGCTGGGTCAGACCCTGGCTCTCGGGGGGGCAAACGTCACGGTGCAGGAGCCTGGCTGGAGGTTGTAGTGTCCTGCGGTGGTGTAGATGCAGGGCTGGCACCAGTGCCCAACCACCATCCGGGAAGCAGGATGGGCATCTGCCCTCCCTGAGCTTGTGGGGGAGCAGCTGTCGGAGGCTGCCCTCCTCTACGAGTCCTGAGTGATCCCAGAGACAGGGGGCACCAACCTAGCGAGATGCCCGACAGTTCTGGGGGCGGCGCCCGAGGCTCTGGGAGAGAAAGGGGAGCCGGGATGGACGCGGAGCCAGGCTCCGCTGGAGTCTCGACCAACAGGATTGAGGGGGAGCCTGGCGTCGGGTCCTCCCCCACCTGGCCCACCGCTCAGCACCCGCCCTCACCTGGTGCAGGGCTGTCTTCCTCATTGCGCCTTGTCTGCTGCGCCTCGCACTTGCCTTTTGGGAGACCTTAGATGAGTCTGCACTTCCGGGTGGTCCCAGCCCCACGCTTCGTGGGTTTTCTTTCTTTCCTGAGTGTTCCCTCCCCAGCTCTGCCCTCTGGTACTGCTCCACAGAATCTCTTTGTTCTGCATGGAGCCCATTCTCTGTCCCACCACTGTGACGTGGGGACAAAGAGGCCTGAGTCACTGCTGACCGCACGGCCTGCCCTCCCCTTCCGGAAGCTCTGAGCTCATTCCCGCCCCCCCCCCCCCCCCCCCCCACCCCCCCCCCCCCCCCCCCCCCCCGCCTCCCCTGGGTCTGTCTTCGGGGGGACTCTGGGTTGGTGAGTTTCCCTTTTAACTTCCCTCCCTCCCCTCCCCTCCCTACTCCCGTCCCCTCCCTCCCCTCCCCTCCCCACTCCCGTCCCCTCCCCTCCCCTCCCCTCCCCTCCCCTCCCCTCCCCCTCCCCTCCCCTCCCTCCCCCCTCCCCTCCTTTCCCCTTCCCCTCCCCCACTCCCCTCCCCTCCCCTCCCCACTCCCCTCCTTTCCTCTTCCCCTCCCCTCCCCTTCCCATTCCCCCTTCTTTTTTTCTCTCCCTGCTCTTCCTTCTCTTTGGTGTTGGGGGAGGTGACTAAGCAGGTGTCTTATGAGCACCCCTGAAAAGTACCCTGAACCCAAAGAGAAAAAGTGGGGCCGGCGAGGGCACACGGGGTGGGAGAGGTGGAAACTAGGAAGATGGGTGCTCAGGTCAGCGACCAGACCCTGCTCCCTGCTGGGCAGGGCGCCAAGAGGAAGTGGGGTGGGTGCGCCGCTGGTTAGGGTGGGAACTGGATGACTGGTGAGGGGCTTGGATCATGGGAGGAGACTAGATTGAGGGGCCGCTAAGCTTCCTTCCCCTGCTTAGGTGCCAAGAATCTTGTTTCACAGCGAAGACTCTCTGAGGAGGAGTAACATCGAACTCTCTTTTATTTTATTTTAATTTTATTGGAGTATAGTTGACTTACAATGTTGTGTTAGATTCAGGTGTACAGCACAGTGATTCAGTTACACAGACACATATACTCATTCTTCTTTTAGATTCTTTTCTCATATAAGTTATCACAGAACGTTGAGTAGAGTCCCAGTTCCCTGTGCTGTACAGTAGGTCCTTGATGATGATCTATTTTATATATAGTACTGTGCATGGAGTGACATCGCATTCTTTTTTTAAAAAAATTAAATTAAATTAATTATTTTTTATACAGCATGTTCTTATTAGTTATCTGTTTTATACATATTAGTATGTATATGTCAATCCCAGACATCGAATTCTTGAAGGAAGGAGTCAGGAATCCTATATAAATTCTGGATACTAGACCCTTATTAGATATGTGGTTGGTGAATATTTTCTTTCATTCTCCCACTTCCACCCGAAGGAAAGTGGGCTCTCTTCCTCTGCCAGCACTGTCTGCTCACTCTCTTCTGTCCCTCTGTGTCCCCAAGTTCAGTCTCTTTCTACTGTCTTCAGAGTTCTTTGAACACCAACGTTTTTAATTCGGATGAACCCCAATGAGTCTATCCTTTCTTTGGTTCCTGGTGCTGTTGGTGTCATATCTAAGAAACTGTTGTCTGTTCAGGGCTCACGAAGGTTTATGCTTAAGTGTTCCAAGAGGTTTATAGTTTTAGTTCTTACATTTTGAGTTAATTGTTACACATGGTGTGAGGAAGGGGGTCCAAATTCATGTTTTTGCTTGTGGATATCCCGTTTTCCCAGCACCATTTGTTGAAAACTCTGTTCTTTCCCTGTCACATTGTCTTGCTACCCTTGTCGAAATCAATTGACCACAGATGTGAGGGTTTACTTCTGGGCTGTCAATTCTATTCCTTCGATCTGTACGTATATCCTTGTGCTCTCGCTCTTTGGTGCCCCCTCTGCTCACCCCCACCCCCAAACTGAAGGTCGACCAGAAGTCTTTGCTCCTGGAGGGTGGCCGTGGTCCCCTGTGCCAACTGCCTGGGTCTCCCAGGGCCTCACCTGCCCCGGAGGCAGCTCCACCTGCCAGTGACCTCAGAGAACCTGGCCCGTCTCTGTAGCACCAACAGCACATTCTCAGAAGGAAAATACTAGAAATTCACAATGTGACACTCAGCGCTGTGCTCTTCGGAAGCAACTCTTTACACGTCACTTCTACCTGAGAGAAGAAGGAATTGCTAATTTTTGTCTGCTGCCCTAAAGCTTATATCTAAAAGCATGGACTGTCTACTGGCTGCCCCGCACCCAACGAATCAGACTGTCCAGAGGCTGCTTGTTCTGACCATTACGTATTTGAAGTGAGGCTCTTTCAGGCTCTCAGCGGAGCTGCTGGAGACCGTGATGGGTTGGGGCCGTGTTCCTGTCCTTCCCCCTCCGCCAGCACTGTCTGCTCACTCTCTTCTGTCCCTCTGTGTCCCCAAGTTCTAGCTCATGGGCCACCACCTCTGTGCAGCCTTCCTCAGGTGTCATAAGCCTGTGCCCCTCCTCGTCCCCAGAAGTCCGTGTGCATCACTGATATACCGAGTGATGGGGGTCTGGTCTCCCTCTGCTGACGATGAATAGAGCTCACTGTGCCTAATGCGTGTCGCCCTTTGTCTGCAGGTCTAATAATAATACAGTTGTTGAATGTCTGCGCAGCATGAAAACCACCAGTTCCCACTGTTCAGGGCTGTCACGAGGAGCTGCAAGGGCAGAGGGGGCCAGGATAGGAGATTGGGCTGAGGGTCTCCAGACTCTGGGCAGATTGAGTGACCTTCTTAAGGTCCCGTAGCTAGTAAATAGCATGTCTAGACTCTGTGACCACACTTGAGCCCAGGCTGGGCTCATCACACCCAGGCGGGTTCAGCTCAGAGAGGCCCCACCTCACCACGAAGGTTTCTGGACTCCACCGGCCACTGAGGGGTTTAGCGGGGGGATGGAGCAGAGTCTGGTGACTGATGGATCCGGCAGCAGCGAGAAGGAAGGGTGTAGAGGGAGACTGAGGGGCCCCCGCGGTGGCAGGAGTCGGTGCGGGGTGGGGCTACAGCTTAGAGGTGGAGGGGCTGAGCCAGGAGCTGGACTGGGAAAGCCGGGAGGGGAGGCAGGTGTGACAGGCACAGCGCCCAGGTGGGCCTGTCTCACCTGTTAGATGCAGGCACCTGGGGGAGGGTGGGCGTCTGCCTTCTCCCCGGGGCCCTGTGTCTGGGTCTGCCTGTGAGTCCTGGAGATACACTGGAGTTTGTGACCCATGCCCAGGAGTTGTCAGCCCTGGGTGTGTCTCCCACACCCCGACGGTGGCCGTGCACACCACTTCGGGTCTTCCTCACCTCAGTTGGGCCCCATCGGTCAGGTCTGTGTCCCAACCTTAGGAGTGCGGAGCTTTTGCTTTAAAGTCAGCTCTGCTATTCACTTAACTGAGTGAAGCTGGCAGTGTAAGAACTCTCCTTTTGCCAGAGATTGTCATAAAGCTCACTCATTTTGCTTTTCTTGGAGGACAACTTTTAAAATATGTGAAACTGTATTTCCATGTACGTCGTATAGCAATGTTGTATTTTTGGTGATTGGTTCTTATTTGTTACCACCCACAAACTCATATCCTGTCACTCTTCTATTTGGGACCCTCACAGTGCCAACATTGGGGTGACTTTTCCTAGCGGCTCGTGGAGGACTGAAGTTCACATAAAAGCGATGGCGGGGCCCTGCTTGCCCCCAGGGCCTCATAGCGGAAGGCCCTGGCAGCCAGCGGGCACCGTTCTCTGGACGCCCCATTTACAACACAGGAGAAGGGCAACATGCCTCTTCATCAGGGCTTGATGCTCCGAACCAGATGGCATCATCTCCACTTTACAGGGATGAAATGTATGCTGGGAAGTTAATTGGGGTGACAAACTAGTCCTAGTTTACCCAACGTTCCCAGTTTTAGCACTGAAAGTCCTGCGTCTAGGGAAACCCTTCCATCCAGGGATGACCAGACGCAGACCATTAAAGGACAGGTTGGGGCTTGAACTTGAATCCCTGAGCATGAAGCCTATTCATGACACAGCCTCTGTCCTTGAGGCCGCTCTGTGCTGACCGCTTTTTGTAAACTGTCCTCACATTTTTAATCCTAGGAGAGGTAGGTAGTGCCCTTTCCATTTAACAGGAGAGGACTCCAGGTGCAGAATCAATGGTTTGATTAAGTCCAGGTGGGACCCTGAGCCCCGTCTTAAATGCATGCTAGCGAGTCCTGGCCACACTGTGTGTGCGTGGTCAGTGGGGGTCGCCCTGTGCTCCCCGTGTGAGGGCAGAGGCAGGTGATAGCACCTAAAGACTCACTCTTGCCCTGAGCCTAGCAAGGGTGATGGGGAAGAGGGTGGAAGGAAAGTGCCCGCCACCTTCACCAGACATCCCGTGTCACTCGGCCTGGTTAGCCCCTTTCCCAGGAGCGGGTCTGAGTGGACCCGATGCCTTCACGAATTCCAACACTCATCTGGACCCTGGGGGCATAATGTAGGGCTGGCCCAGGGCCGGCCTCTCCCTCGGGGGACTGGAGGGACCGCAGCATCCCCCTCGGCCACACGGTATCAGCACCTATCGCCGAGTGTCGGGCAGCTGAACCATCAGGGTAGACAGACGTTTCCTGGCCTCACGTTCTCTGCTCTTGGTTTTCGTCCTGCGGGCCTGAGGGGCACAGCGCCTGTCTGCCTGTGCACACCGCGCCCTCCCCTCCGTCTTTGGACAAAAGAGGGAAATAAATCTGTGACCTAAAGAATTTCTGAAGCCTGGCCGCTCACTACCGGCGGATTTGGGGGCCGAGGGGCATTTTCCCAGCTTTCCTGCAGCCCTGCCCCGCAATAACGTGGCCGCGTGGAGCCCCTGAGACAGAGGGACCTGCGCAGCAGGAAACACGGGCATCTCAGTTGGGACCTCAGTCACCTCGACCCCCCTTCTCATGAGGTCCCTCCTCAGAGCATCTCTACCCGAGAGTCTGCTCATCTAGCTGCGTTTGGGTGGAGAAATCCTCGCAGTATTTGCTCCGGGAGCTGTTTAATGTGGGAAGTGCTGCTTTATCAACATTTGCTTCTCTGTAAACGGACGTTTCCCTTTTACCTTCCGCCTGTTTTCTGTGACAACCACGGGAGGGGCGGAGGGAGCGGGCAGTCTGGTGGGAAGTTGACCTCATAAGGACCCTTAAGACAAAGCTGACGGGGGAGGGAGAGAGGCCTCGAGGAGACGGCAAACACAGAGCACACGTAAAAAAATCTGAGGGGGCTCAGAGGCTGGTACAGGAGCCGATGTTCCCCCGAGCGCCCCTGGAAAAGGCTGGCTCTCCAGATAGGGCTTTTTGGTGTGTTCTGATACCAGCTTCTTGAGACAGAGTTGCCCAGGGCCCACAAGGCCCGAGTGGCGTCCCGTGGCCAGGCACATCGCTGGGTTCTTCTAGAAGTTTCCTTCAAAAGAGCTGATCCAGACCCTTCCCTGAGGAGGCATCTACAGGCAAAGAGGCCATCTGTGCCGCCAAGGGGAACGTTAGGGGTTGTTTATCCTCCCCCCAGCCCTGCAGCTTTCTCCCGAGAGGCCCCCAAAACAGACGTGTTTAGCAGCGCCCTCTGCCCTCCACGCCGGGAACAGTTGAGAATCTCAGTTCCTGAGAGGATCTCAGTTTGGGCACTGACATTTGGTCAAAATGCCAGAAAACACGCAGGGTCAGTGATGATAGCTGCTTTTCTCCTTTTCTCCTTAACAGCACTCGTAGAGTTTTTGCTTCTACCAGACCTGAGGGGAAGAGCAGGTTTCTGCCACCCAGGGACTGTCGTGATTCTCGGCGGGTGGCAGCTGAGTTGAGTTTCTGTTGGGACGGCTACCACATTTCCCTCCAGAAAGGAAGGAAGTTCAACCATACTTGGGGTTGGCAGAGAGAATCAACCTCAAACTTATGGGCAAACAGCACAGATATTGCCCATGTGGGACGGGTCTAGGGTTTTGTGACTTCTGACGCCTCTCTAAGTGGACTCTCCAGGTGATGTTGACCGCCCACGGTGCATAAAACTCTGCTGAAATGCTGGGCACCTTGGTCTGTCCTAAGAAGCGTGTGCAGCTGGTAAAACTTGCCTTTGGCCAATTTCTGTCTTCCCTGCTGAACCCAGTCTGCTTCCCGACACCCAGCACCACTGCCGAGTCCCTCGCCTCCTGGGGTCTTGCCCTTGTCTTTTTTCGCTGTTGCCTGCAAAGGTGTTAACGGACCGTGAAGATAAAGTAGCAGGTAAAGCACTTGGCTTCCAGCGTTTTCCTTCTTTAGGCAGCCTGTAGAAGATCTCCCCCCACTCCCCGCCCCAGTGTAGGGCACTGACCAGGCCTCCACCTTCTGAGAGCTAGAGGGGAAGCCGGTGTGTCTGAGAACCCACCGGCTGCTCTAACTTTTGGCCTCTCTCTCCTCCACTTTGTCCCCCAAAAGTTGGAGGCTACAATGAATATATATATATAATGAGAATTAGGGAGAAAAGGAATATAAGGATAGAAGAAAAGGGATGAGGCCAGAGTTGAGACTTTCTTGTGGAATCAAGTGACAGGGTCCTGGCAGTTGGCAGGAGGTGGACTGCAGAGGTCACGCTGAGACGTCAATAGGTCACAGAAAGAGGATGACACCACCAAGGATATGCACGTTGAAACAGTTACAAGAAAAACAATACTGTTTCGCCAGTGAGGCCCCCTGTTTGAGACTCCAGGGAGCTGTCTTCCTGGGCTTGCTCTGGTCCGGTCGCCACCGGGATGCCAGCACTGCAGCCCCAAGCAGAGCCAGGGACAGGCGGCAGGGCAGCCTGCTCTCAGGCTGTGGCTGTCGGCGGACAGGACCATCCCAAGACATGTTAGGGCAGGAGAGGCTGCTTGTAAGCTTTGCCTTCTTGCTGAGCGGTGGCGAGTTGGGGTGACTGGTCCTGAGAACCGAGGTTCAGGTTGAGCAAAGTTCTTTTACACGATCGATGCTTGCCATCCATGTCCGGTGTTGGCAGCTCGCCTACTCGCAACATTTCTGCGTCACCGCAAGTCACCATTCCTGAGCTTCCACCATCCTGTGAGGACGTGTGCTGAGCGGTGAAGATTCAGGGTGCCTGACACGCACGTTCACGGCTGGGGTGACGTTGGGTGGTGCTTCCCTTGTTTCTGCCCGTTCTGCAAACACGTGCCCTTCTCGTGGTCTGCCCAGTGCACTTTCTCCACGTCTTTGCATGTTTTGCTGGTGTTTCCTTGTTTGCAACGGCTGCTAGACCTAGTGAAGTGCGGGTCAGAGCTCCCGGGCGCAGGACGCAGCGCTGACCACGGGGAGGGCACCTTGCTGAGGCAAGATCACGCAGGCGCGAGCTACAGGGCTGTTGGCTGGAGCTCACTATCCATGAACCAACAGTACATACTCAGCGTGGTGTCTTGAAACAGAAGCACACAGAACAAGGCCATGTGCTGATCAGTTGGCGAAAACGTGTAGGCTGAGGCTCTCAGGAACCCAGCCCTGTGTTTCCTTGGGAGCCATGGTCCAGTTCCCGACAGTTCAGTGTTTGTGGTGACTCTCTAGGACACAGCTGCCACGATAAGAGAGCTGGCTAGGTTGTGCCCCCGTGGAAGTGCCAGGTGGCCTTGCGGGCTCCCCTGAAGCCCCTCGCCTGGCACCCGGCTGCGGCCACCTCTCCTCCCAGGCCCAGCCAAGTCGGTGGCCTTTCAAACAAGCACCTCTTTATTGCCACCGTTCCCGGGCCACAGTGGCATTTGCTTGTGATGGGATAATGGGCCTTTGCGCTGCGTGGCAGTGCTGGTGGATGCCCCACGCTGACTTCTGCCCCCGAGGCTGTCACCTTTACGGGGGAGGACTTCCTGCTGTTGAGGCGATCTCAAAGGGCAACGTGTGACCCTCCCGGCCGGACAACAAAAGGATTTTCATTTTGCCGAGAATCGCTCACCCCATGGCCGCCCGGCGTGGTCACACTGTCGGTGACCTTCAGGAGAGGACCACTTGGAAGTCCAGGCATGGGAGCCCACTTTCTCCTGGGACAATGGAACCCCGAATGCCAGCTATTCTCAGTTCCCGGCTTTGCCATCTGTCCCGTTCAAAACCTGTAGGCGTCTGAAATAGACGGCATCGCAACAAGCAGGCCTTCAAACCACGACTCACGGTGGGGCCTGGGCTGGCGGCCGAGCTCCGGCTCTGCTGACCCTGCAGGGCCGCCCTCTGGCTCCCCCTGGACGTGTCGGAGAGTGTGGAGGAAAGCAAGGCCCCTCCCCCTGGTGGCTCCCCCCGCAGTTTCTGGAAGCCCCAGTGGGTCTTGGATTTGGCCTGTCTGACCTCTCCTGGCTGCAGTGGATAAACGGCAAGGTAGTGCGTAAAGTCTCACCCCCATGCGACATGACACAGGGAGGGACAGCTGGAATGTCACGCAGTAGAGAAGAATGTGGCTGGTTCCGGCTCCCAGACGCACACAGACGGGGCCTCGTGGGGCCGAGGCAGAGCAGCTGGCCTCCTAGAGGACGGCGGTGGCGGGGCGTGGGGAGCAGGGTGATAGCAAGGGCTCTCTTCCCTCCAAAAGAAAGAATGACTGTGTCTCCTTCCCAGGTATCTTCCCAGCCGCATTTCCCGCTGTCTCCTGAGCGACCCCAGGACGGGCTTCATTCATAAGTCGCCTCGGTGGCTGCTCTGTAGCAATGAGGTGCTGGTAGGACAGGTCAGCCAACTGGAGTGGCAGTGACCCCGCCTGCTCCCTCAGCATCGCCCTGCTGGCCACCCAGAGGGGAACCCAGAGGATGGAACGTTCTAGGCAGCTTGTTAGTGGCAGGGCTGGGCGGAGACCCAGCGGCCCCAAGGCTCAGTCCAGGGCTCCTGCGGGGGGCTCTGTGCTGAGGGCGTCTGCTCACAGGCCCTGGAGGAAGAACTGAGCGCTCTGGGAGGTGGGCACCGGGCAGGCTGGGGGGCACCTGAAGGCTGACGTGGCCAGACTGATGCTCGTGACCGACCGGCAGTGGCTGGGGACGGGACCAGCTGGGAGACCCATAACTGGTTGCACCCTCTTCAGAGCAGACCAGAGTCTGGCTGGGCCGGGGTGAGCCGGCAGGTAGCAGGTGAGGAAGGAAGGTGACTGCTTCAACCGGGCCCCCGGGGTTGCTCCAAAACCCTCGTGCTCCAAACAGAGTGAGGCGGAAGGGGCTGTGAAGGGTCTTTGATTGGTCTATTGGCTCATTCATTCATGCCTGAAATATTTATGGGCATCTGTGTTCCAGGCATGGCGGGAGGTAACGGAGGTGCAGGAAGTGGACCGAGTAGATAAAAATCCTTTCCCATGTAAATGAGAACGCGTGGCCTATTCATGGTGATGCCTGCTGTGGAGGAAAAGCAAGCAGGCGGCAGGACGTGGGATGGGGGAGTGGGGTAGGTGTCGCCAAAGCAGCTAGAATCCCAGGGCACCCCTGGGGCTGGAGGGGGGCAGGGGCTGTGAAGGAGCCTCTGCGGCTCTGAGTGGAGGGGGCCACGAGCGCGCCATCACTGAGACAGGCAGCCGGGCCACGGACCAGAGGCCCCCGAAACCACCTTGCCGCTCGTGATGGATTGGTGGGTCGCACAGTGGTGGGGTGCTGTTGGAGTGAGGGCACCTGTGTGACTGGGCCCTCGGCGACATGGGGCTCATGGGGCCAGCCCTCCTCCTGCCTGGACTCGACGGGCGGTGACAATGACCTGGCAGTAAGAACTCGGGCCCGCCGGACCCTCAGCACAGCAGAACGCAGCTCAGCACCGCCTGCCCACCGTGGCTCCCCTGATGCCGGAGTGGGCTTGCTTATGTCGGCCCTGCAGATGGGGTGACAGAGCCTCAGGGCAGCAGGAATGACCAAGTCACACAAGCAATGACTGCGAGGCTGGGGAGGGAGGCGGGTCCACCTGTCGGTGGAGTCCAGGCTCTTCGGCTCCAGCCGCGGGCCACCTCAGTCCCTTGCAGCCAGGGTCTTGGGGACCCAGTCCTCTCCCCGTCTGAGCCTCGAGGGGGCATCCCGATATGCGGGCGCCCTACTCTGTGGACGGGGGCCCCGTCCCAGAGAGTCTGTCCGGGGAGGGAGGGCACAGCCCCTCCGCCCAGGATTCGGTCAGCTATAAAACACCCGGCATCGGCGTGGGGCAGACTCGGGCACGGAGGCTTCCTCTCGTCCTGTCCTCGCCGTGCTGGATTGCACGATTATCGTGCTTCAGACGTTCCTGATGGGCCGCAAGATGCCAAGCAGCGACACCAAGATGAATACTTTCTTTAATGACCATTCGGGCTTTGACCTTGCAGGGGAGCAAGCATTCTGAGAGCACATTTTCCCCTGTTGGATTTTTGCTCAGCCAGAATTTTGAAAAAAATTAACCCTTATTCTCATCCAGGTCGTTTGCCAGCGGCATTTTACTTGCCGTTTTTGCCTCGAGCCAAAGTGCTTTGAAGAGGGGGAAGGAGGGAGTGAGGGAGGGGTTCCCTGCCCTGTTCCCAGATCTCCAGCCAACTCTGGGGGACAAGTGACACCCCGTCTTGAAGCACAAACTCGGTGTGCCCTGCAGGGTCCCCTCTGAAGCTGCTCTCTCTTGTGTGGATTCTGAAGCTTAGTTTTCTTCCTCTTCTCAGTCCTGCGTGTCTCTTTTTTTTTTTTTTTTGGCTGCGTTGGGCCTCTGTTGCTGCATACGGGCTTTCTCTAGTTGTGGCGAGCGGGGGCTACTCTTCGTTGCGGTGCGCGGGCTCCTCACTGCAGTGGCTTCTCTTGTTGTGGAGCACAGGCCCTAGGCGCACGGGCTTCAGTAGTTGCAGCATACAGGCTCAGTAGTTGTGGCTCACGGGCTTAGTTGCTCCGCGGCATGTGGGATCTTCCCGGACCAGGGATCGAACCCGAGTCCCCTGCATTGGCAGGTGGATTCTTAACCACCGTGCCACCAGGGGAGTCCAGTCCTGCACGTCTTGAGTGTTTCTTCCTGTTCTCGCATCTACTCTTCCTCTCCCTCCCCTTCCCTCCCCTCTCCGACCTTCTTTTCCTCTTCCTCCCTCTGGTTTCCTTTGTTTCCCCCAGGCCCCGGGGGGTTCAGCCTGCTCTGTCGAGGTGCCCAGACATCCCGCGGTAGTTCCAGCCGCGTGGAGAGGACAATTTACGGGAAGGGCCCTAGGGGGGAAGGGGCCCAGGGGCAGGGCGAGCAGTGGGGACCGCACTTGGAGGGCATTTTGCTATCAGTGCCAGTCGGGTGGCCGCCCTTCCAGCAGACTCTATCTGCCCACGGTGTTGTTATCCGGGCTCCAGGGACGACAGCTGGAGGGTGCGGGGGCTCTGGGGGGGGGGCAGGATGCTGGCTGGAGGCTGTGCTGTCCCCTCGGGCTGCCGCAGAGGCCTTGTGGTTGACGAAGAGCCGGTGGGTGTTGGGGGGCAGCACCTTGGTGAGGGTCCCGCTATCTAGCTTGTTCCAGACTCTGCCCCTCGCAGAAGGCATGTGTCGGGGAGCTGAGTATTGGGCTTTAGGGAACATGGGGTCCCATCCTGTTTGGACTCAGGTGACACCTGGAGTGGCCATCCTGCATCCCAGCAGCTAGCAGAGCTGCTCCCCACTGGCCAACCCCCTGCAGAGGAGAGGGAATGGGAACCCAGGGACGCCGCAGGCAGGGGTCAACCTCAGGGCCCAGGGCAGGACAGAGGAGGCCAGAGAGGGGTGGTGTAGGGCACAAGAGGCGGCCCTAGTCCCTGCCCCACCCCGCGTTTAAAAAATCGTGGCGACTCCCAGGCACGAGCTCACCGGCACGGGAAAGCCGGCGGGGGTGAGGGGTGCTTCGGATTTCAACACAGTGCTGTTGGAAAAGGCCCCACTGGCCCGAGGAAAGTGTTCCCCAAGCCCCCTGCCCTCCCGTGTGATCACGGGCACTGGGGTTTGTGTCATTTTCTGCTTGGTGGTGGCTTTCCAGGGAGGACTTGCGATAAAATGAACCAGAAGGTGACAAGGACCACAGAGCCAGCCGAAGGTAAGGGGCAGAGGCCCCCACCCTGAACCTCACGCGCGTACTTCCATCCGAGGCTCATTCCTCCTGGGCTGTGGGTCAGAACACACTTACTTTCTCTCAAAAATCGCTCTCTGTCCTGTGGAGGACGTACTGTGGCCTTTCAGTGATTCTCCTGAGAGAAGGCAAATGCCCAGACAGACACTTTGTTTGTCCTGGGCTGCAGGGGCAGACCGAAGTCCAGCCCCTGGCGTTAACAGGCGGGGTGGGTGCTGTTGGTGGGACCCCGTAGGCCCACTGGCCCGATGGTCCTGCTTCAGGGGGTGCGGGGAAACTTCCCGGCCCTCAGGCAGAAGGTGGGTGCTCCGGGGGCTTGATTTCTATGGGTGTCCTCGTTGTCAAAAGGTATCTTGGGTCAAACCATTCCAGGGGTCCCTTCAGCCTTGAAAATTCAAGAAGATCTTCTACTTTCATGAGGGGAGCCAAGAACCTAACTTGATCATCATTTTATTTTTAATTTCTTTTTTTTTTGCGGTACGCGGGCCTCTCACTGCTGTGGCCTCTCCCGTTGTGGAGCACAGGCTCCGGACGCGCAGGCTCAGCGGCCATGGCTCACGGGCCCAGCTGCTCCGCGGCATGTGGGATCTTCCCGGACCGGGGCACGAACCCACGTCCCCTGCATCGGCAGGGGGACTCTCAACCACTGCGCCACCAGGGAAGCCCCTATTTTTAATTTTTTTAAGTGAAGTAGAGTTGATTTACAATTTGGTGCCAATCTCTGTATTGTAAGGTGACTCAGTTCTATACATATATACATTCTTTTCTTATATTTTTTTCCATTATAGTTTATCCCAGGATATTGAATCTAGCTCCCTGTGCTCTACAGCAGGACCTTGCTGTTTATCCATATTCTATATATAACAGTTTGCATCTATAATTCCCTCACCTGGATGCAATGGACTGCCCTACGGCTTGTGTATCCGTCCCATGTCGACCCCTGGCCCCCGCGCACAATAGGTCCTTAGCGATTGGGCTAGAAGCCAAGATGAGCTGAGATGTGAGGGAAGGGGGGAGATGAGGGAAAGCTGGGAAAGAGGGAGAAAAGGTCAGGTTTCACTTCCTGCCGTTTCTGCGTCTGGGGCACAACGCAGGTCACAGCAAGTCAAAGGGAACCAGTCCTCTAGGGAACAGGTACTTCCTTCTGAAATTTGAAGCCACAGCATCCCTGGCCCAGGTTGGACCTGTGGCTCCCAAGGCACCTTGTGTAAACCTTGGTGTGAACAGAGTAGATAAGGTCTCTTACAGACTGGGAGGAAGAAGCTGGAAGACAGCCCTGGGTGATGGGAGGCGTGGTGTTTTAGGGTCGAGGGACCGGCGAGCCGCCAATGGAAGCACCGGTGGGAGCCTGCATCCCTTCCCACCACGGAGCTCCACGTTCAATGCTGCACCTGTCAAGGCGACTAGAACTCACAGCTGCAGAGGGGGGGGCCTCTGGAGACTTGTGCGCAGGGTCTCCGAACTGGCTGACCACATCCATTTCGGGGAACACCATCTCCAGTTCCAGGCCCCGCCCACCCGCATCAGCATTTGAAACAAGAGTCTCAGGTGATGCTGACACACCTGGTTCATGGACCAGGATGGGGCCACTGAGCTAGTCCAGTCATCTCACCCCGTGGCTTGCGGGACTGAGACTGGGGGCATCTCGGTGACTTCGCCACGGTTTCCCACAGACCCTTGCCCCGTTTGCGTCTCACGCTCGTTCTTGATTCCCATGACAGCTTGTTTATGGCGAGCTCCAGGTGCCTGTGGGCACTGCGGGCATCAGAGCGGAGGTGAGGCAGGCGCCCGTGCTTCCATCTGACTCCCGAGGTCCACGGTGGGCAGGGCCAGATGCACGGTGACGTGCCAGGTCCTCAGGCACCATCACCTGTCGGATTCGCCAGCTGTCTGCAGCAGGTTGTGCCTGAAGCCGATGGAAACCCTCAGAAACCCCACGGCCTGTTTGCCTACGCCGGGCACATTCTGCACTGGATCTGCCCCTGGACCGTCTCTTTCGTGAGGACTCGCAGCCCGCCGCCGCTGCATCTGGGAGCACTGACACCCCTCAGGGCTCCATGTGGAAGCCTTTGTGGGTCCTGGCCTGTGACCTTGCATCTGTGTGTGTCGGCCTTCCGGAGCCAGGGAAGCAGCAGATATGGTAATACCAGGTTTCCAGGAAGTTTTGGTCTTTCTTGAGTCTGAAATTTGGAACCAAAAAACTTTTAGAGGAGGGACAGCTAAGACCCATCAGACCCTAAGGCCCCCGTGATCGGCCTCCATCAGCCTTCACGTCCCCCGGCCGGTGTCTGAAGCGTCACAGTATTACTCCAAGACGTACCCCACTGAGGTGCTTTGGACCTGTTGGCCGGATGTGCTGTCAACTCCCACCCTCCTCAGGGCCTGGCTCAAGCCCCTTCTCCATGAGACATTTTCGGGTTTATCTGGGCCTCATTCATTCATTCACTAGCTTATTCATTCAGGAATGGTCACAGGACCCTTCCTACGCCCCGGCACCTTGGAGGTTCCGGGTGACAGGAGCAGAGATTAAGTCTCTGACCTCATCAAGCCACTTCCAAAGTTCCTGTGGTCCCAACTCGGAAAGCTTCAGCTCTGCGGCTTAGCAGTCAATTGTGCTCTGTCCCTTGTTATCTTTCACATGAGCTAGCCGCATCTGCCCCTGAAGACAGAGACGTCCTGACAGGTGGGTGTAGGGGATGGGTGGAGAGAGGTGAGTAAGCCTCGTATAAAAACTCTCTCTCTTTAAACAAATCGATATGACTTCATACCTTACCACAGGCAACATATTAGTAATTATTGGGAAAGAGTAAAAACAGAAATCTTTATTTTTTAATGGGACGTGATTAAACTTTAATGACCAGTGACCTCATGGAATGAACGCCATACAATGCAATTTACTCATCTCTGCCTGTGTACACCTTCTGGGTATTAGAAACTTACATAATTAAGTATAGATTACCACAGGCATGTCATTACACATTTTATTATTCCTTAGAGACTTAGCAGTAATGCTCTGTATTTATATGTGCTTTTCATCAGGTTATCTCCAATCACTTTACAAATATTATCTCATTAATCCTTTGCAACAGTTCCATGAATTTCTCTATTTAATGGATTAAAAAACCACAGCCTGCAGCAATTAAGCGACAAGTTGAACATCGCACACCCCATTCTTCTACCAGGGAAAAAGCAGCTTCATCTGCCACTTCCACCCGGAAAGTGTGTGTTATTATGTGAGAGCTGAAGCTAGGAGAATTATTTCCAAGTGCTCTGGAAAATAAGTAGAAATAGAAGTGTGCATCGTACAACAATCATGGTTGCTGATTCTTCAACGTCCTCAGTTGGACTTCTAGAAGAAAACTGGATGGTGCTTTCAAAGAGGAGGTTTAAAAATGTATATATATATATACACACACACACATACATCTGAATCAGGGGATGGGAGCAGGAACCCATTTGTTTTTGAGCCACTTACCAATACTTCTGTTACTTGTAGTTGTGGATAATGGCTGTAGAAAGTGGAGTCATGGAGCAAGATGTTACCCAAGGACATCAGGTGGTACCCAAGGGCGTCAGGTGTTACCCAAGGACATCAGGTGGTACCCAAGGGCGTCAGGTGGTACCCAAGGGCATCAGGTGGTACCCAAGGACATCAGATGGTACCCAAGGGCGTCAGGTGGTACCCAAGGACATCAGGTGGTACTCAAGGGCGTCAGGTGGTACCCAAGGACATCAGGTGGTACCCAAGGGCGTCAGGTGGTACCCAAGGGCATCCGAGCCAATTTCTGGAGATGAGTTGGAGATGCATTTAATCGGACAGGTTTGAGCATCATTTCCTGGGGTCTATGTGCATTCTGTTCATCACCTCTATCCCTTATGACACCCCCGTAGTGTGCCTGCTCTTGTACCCACTTCACAGGTTAAATAACAGCCTGGAAATATTAGGTAATTTGCGGGAAATCACATCAGCAGTGGGACGGTGAGCGTCAAGGCACATCTGACTGACTCCAAATCCAAAGGTAGGCTCAGTGAGGAGAATGATCCTGAAAATCTACATTAATTAGAAAAAAGCACACGGAACCGCTGTTGAATATAGTTTTTCTGAAAGAATAAAACATTTTCTGACAGCTTAAATAGATGGGATAAGATGCAGAATAAAGATTTTTTCCTTGAAATATCCCAGCTGGCTTTAAAAAACGATTCCATATACTCCGATAAAGATGTTAAAAAAAATGAGTCCAATCGTTGTTCTCTGTAATACTCCCGAATTTCTTACCACATCTGAAAATGGCTCTTGGTGAATGCTCGTCATGGAAGTTGAGAGAGGCCATTGGTATCCAAGCAAGACGTTCCCCAAGGTATTTCAATCTGAATAGCCTCCTCTACTAGTAACCAAATAAACAAGGATGGATGAAATGAAAGCCCTGAGCTTTGAAGGACAAACACCATGTCTATCTCTCCGGTCACTGTCACTTTAGCACTTAGTAGGCACGCATCAAGGAGTTTTTTATACATAAACAAAATATTTGGGGATTATTAGTAGTCCAAAAGGACTGTTTCTCACTCAGATAATTCTTGTTTGTTTTTCTCGGCTTTACTATCAGGAAAATGGGTGGTAGTCTGTGTGACTGAGCTCATCTCAGTGGAGTTTGTAAACTGTCAGACCGTGGGAATAAGCGTACTGTGGAACTGTAGTGTGTTTATGTATAATTACCACTAATCTACCAGTTCAGCTTGATGGCGCAGGAGAACATTAAATGCATCAGATCTTTACTTAATAGGTAATTCATGGTGAGGGCTCTTGAAGAAACAAATTACCTAATTAATTTGTGGAAACTTGACCTCTTGTATTTTCAAAATTATTATAGTTACCTTTGATAACATTAACAAGGCAATCACCTATAATTTGACCTTCCTCTTGAGTAGGTTGAAAGAAGGCCTATGTAGTCAGGAAGAGCGGCTGCCCTGCGCCCAGATGACCTCCGTGTGGAATTTGGGGTCTGTTCTCTTCCAACTGAGGCCCAGAGCGTGTGGTGGCCAGAGGAGGGCCCTGCGTTTGTGAGTTTCAGGTCAAGGATGGACCATAGGGTGACAGCAAGCAGGTGGAGGGAGTCACACTGGGGAAAAGAATCGGGCGCCTGTGTGGGGAGCTTGTGTGATCTTGGGGGCATCTCTTAGCCTCTCTGGGCTTTGATTCCCTCATCTGTACAATAAGTAGCTGGATTATATTAGTGCTACCCAGACTTGGATGCTTTATACTGGAAAATTCAAAGCCAATGAACACATAACCTCAGGGACTGGCTTCTCTCTCTGCATTTCTGTTCCTGTCACTGTCTCTGTGTGTGTGTGTGTGTGTGTGTGTGTGTGTGTGTGTGTGTGTGTGTCTCTCTCTCTCTCTCTCTCTTTTTACTTATTTATTTATTGTCAGGGACTTTAAAAAGACCTACTATTATTAGCACCATCCTTTTATAAATGACAGAACATTTTCATACCAAAAAGACCAACTTCATAATGAAGGCAGGTCCTTTAAACTGAGTAAATTCACATTTTTATGGAAAACTTCACTGCTATTGTCCTTATCGTCCTTGTTTCATCAGTGGGCCCTTCTCATGACCAAGGACCAGTACTTGGGAAGCCCCAGTCCCAGTGTTCAGCAACCCCACTGATCAACTTTCTGTTCCATGAGCCAACCCAAATCCTTCCCCAGGGCCTTTGCACATGCTCTTCCCTCTGTCTAGAACACTCTTCCTCAGCTCTTTCCTGAACAGACCTCATTTTATCATCCAAGTCTTGCCTCAAGTGTCACCCCCCAGCTCAGCTGTCACCGGGCCATCTTATTTAAAATACCCAGGGCAGTGACTGACTTCAACAAACACTTGGTAAACGCAGACTAAAGGGAGGAAGAGATGAAGACCTGACGTCCAAGGCCACCTCCTGAGGGCTCGGATTTGCTGGGGTTCTGTCTGCTCACTACTCTGGCACTGTGACCTTCTCTGACTGGCTCAAGTGACCCCCAGCTGGATGTGACCTTCCTAAGAGCAGAGACACGTTGGCCCTTACCTGTGTCCTCCATCTGCAAGACTCAGTGGCTTGAAGTAGGTGCTCAGTGAGCTTTTGTTCCATAAATGAGTGAGTAAGTGAGTGAACGGACAAAATGAGATTCATGCTTTACCTTCGAGAAGCTAACACTAATTGGTGTAAAAGTTTTCATCTGTAAAGTGAAGAATAAATGGGGCAACACTCATGAATGCACCAAGCTCAGTGGTTGGCTCACCCGGGCTCAGATTTACTTTCTGCAAAATGATTTGAGAACTCATATTTTCATAGTTTTAATCTTTCATGATGTTGGGTACTATAAGAAACGCAGACATGGCAGGAGCGGGGTCTGCTGGAAGAGGCAATGGTGTGGGCTGAGAGCAGGACCGCCCAACCTCAGGGTTCCAAGACGGAACTGCAGTGCAGCGTGGAGGGCCTGATTGAAATGTTTTAGTTTTTAATTAAACTTAAGTCAGAAAATTCAGAGTCACAAAAAGAAGAAAACAGAGAACACCCATAACTGGAACTGCCTAAGGAGTCACCACTAACATTTGATTTAATCATCACTATGAAAATATTTCTAGGACCAACCTTTTGCAAAACCTCTGCACGTGGACTTCCCTGGTGGCACAGTGGTTAAGAATCCTCCTTCCAATGCAAGAGACACAGGTTCGAGCCCTGGTCCGGGAAGATCCCACATGTCGCGGAGCAACTAAGCCCGTGCGCCACAACTACTGAGCCTGAGCTCTAGAGCCCACGAGCCACAACTACTGAAGCCCACGTGCCTAGAGCCCATGCTCTGCAACAAGAGAAGGAACTACAATGAGAAGCCCACACACCGCAACAAAGAATAACCCCCGATCGCCACAACTAGAGAAAGCCTGCACGCAACAACAGAGACCCAACGCAGCCAAAAAAAAAAAAAAAGAATCTCTGCATGTGTTTATGATGATTTCCCGGGTTTCCATCCCTGTGTACTGAGTCAGCAGATGCCTGGGTTTCACACCCAGGGAGCATGGTATCTATGTCACGCTTTCCAACTTTTGAGGATCGGAGCAAAACTTGGTCACAATCTCCACAATCTCTGAAAGTCCCTTTGCTGAGTGCTGGTTTCCTCCAGGCCCTGCTTTGTGTGGTACACTTCCATCGCTGACCATATGAGTCAATTTCCACCACAGGTAAAATTGCTATTTTTGGCAAATAAAAATACTGGATGCTCAGTTAAATTCAAGTTTCAGATACATAATGATTTTTTTTTTTTTTTTTTTTTTTTTTTTTGCGGTACGCGGGCCTCTCACTGCTGTGGCCTCTCCCGTTGCGGAGCACAGGCTCCGGACGCGCAGGCTCAGCGGCCATGGCTCACGGGCCCAGCCGCTCTGCAGCATGTGGGATCTTCCCGGACCGGGGCACGAACCCGCGTCCCCTGCGTCGGCAGGCGGACTCTCAACCACTGCGCCACCAGGGAAGCCCCACAATGATTTTCTAAAAGTATAAGTACGTCCCCAATATTACGTGGGACATACTTATACCCCCACGTATTTGTTTGTTTCAATGAAATTACTCGGCATCCTGGATTTTATACGGCCACCCTAATCACAGGGAAGACTTAGTTCAAAACAGACGTGCAAAGCGTTATTGAGTAACGAGAAGAACAGGTACGCGGGGCACGCACACTCCTAGCCCACCCCCCCACCTTCTGAGGATGCTCCGTCCTCTCCGCGTGCTTCTCAGCCCTTCATGCAGCCTAGCCCCTTTGCTCCCCACAGAGGAGGAAGCTGTTGCCCTGCTCCCCTGCTGAGGGCGGCTAAGCGAGACTGGCCTCCACGGGCCGGCTGCCCTCACAGCTCCGGATGCCCTGACTGCCTGCCACTCCCTGTTCCCACCCACCCGCCTCTGCACGGATCCCCATGCCCGGCATCACTCCAGCTCACGCCTGATTTCTTGCTGTTCTTCTGTTAGAGCGTAACTATGTTCATCTCTGGAAGGAGAAACCAAAATTCCTCCGTCCGTACTATGCACCTATTCCTAGACCAGAAGCCGTGAGATGGGAAGATGGGCAGGTTTAAGGCTGATCGTTATTGAAATACGCACAGTAGCCGGCATAGAGGGGGCATCTTCCCTTTGCTGACTGCCATGTGACACGTGTACACACATTATTCCATTTAATCTTTATAAAAACCCTGGGCCGCGGGGACTAATAACAGCCCCATTTTGTGTATGAGCAAACTGAGGCCGTGAACCACTAAGTGTCACGCCCCAACTGTGGCTGAAGCTACTGGCAGGTGCCGGTCGCCTGCCGCCACAGCCGGGTTTTCCTCTCTCACAGGCCACTTGCTCTGCCCCTCCTTCCACATTCTGACCCAGCAACTTGCTGGTCCCTGGGAGAATCTGCTGGACACATGGCAGCCTGGACACCGAGCAGACAGGTCTTGTTAGTCTGACCCGTCTGTCAGCTTGGAGGATGGCCACGTGTCCCGTGCCAGCCAGGCGGGGTGTCTGCGCTCACCTCTCCCACACAGCTCTGCCAGGGACAGCCGTGTAGGAGGCTCACCTGACCTGGGCTCCAGCGGCCACTGGCTGAGCATGGGGAACTGGTCTCACCCCAAAGAGCAGCAAGGAGGGAGAGAAGGAAGGAGGGTTATGCTGTCAGCTGCCTTTGTCTGGAGCACTTCTTAAATTCTGCTCTAGTGAAAACGTGCGCTGGAAAGGAAACTCAGCTTGGTCCATCTGCCGGCCGGCTTTGCAAAGCCTGGGCCTTTTATTAGCAGGGCGAGCAGTTGGTCCGTCTGTGAAGGCATAAGGGTTGAGTGGAGTTCCTGGACCCCTTTTCTGTGCCCCTGCCTGAGGGGCCCCTCCTGTCTGCAATGTGCTCTTCCCACTCTCAAGCTGCTCCTGGGGGGCCTGGGGCTTCAGGTGCAGAATATTCAAGAAGAGTGTGCATGTGTGTGCACGTGTGTGTGTGTGTGTGTGCATGGGGGGTTCTGGAGTTTGTATTTGAGCGGCTCCTCCTCGGGGTTGGTACAAGGCTTTGTCCTTCCTCAGGCACTTCAGGCACTGGGAAGTCCTCCAGCCAAGCACCCGTTTGACCTTCCTGGCACCATGGCAGTGACTTGTTAAGGGAAGAGAGAAAAAGGAAGCAAGATTTCCATGCAGAGGACTTTTTCTTTCTGTGGATTTCGAGATCATTTGGATTTAGGGACGGCTTGCTTTGCCCTCTCAGATCAATTGGTTGGAGCCAAGGCTATGAAATCCAGTGTCTATTTCAGGACATGAAACCAAGTGAATGACCGGTGATGGAATCTGTCTAAAGCCTTGGAATAATCACCTTTAATATTTTCAGCCTATTAAAAAAGGCAACAAACCAAGAAGCAGTTTCCTTTTATCAGACTGCCCTGATGCTCTTCCTATGATGTAATGGAAAGGGTTTTGGACGAGGAACCAGAGGGGTGAGTTAAATCTTCTGATTCTACTGTGACCTGGGCAAATGCTGGTGAGGATGCTCATGAGGGCTGCTTGTGCAATGCTCACCATCACCACCATCATCATCACCATCATCATCACCACCATCATCACCACCATCACCATCATCACCACCATCACCACCATCACCACCATCACCACCACCATCACCACCACCATCACCATCACCACCATCATCATCTCCATCGCCACCATCATCATCACCAGTCACCACCACTATCCATTATCACCATCATCGCCATCATCACCACTTGTATACTGTCACCATCATCACTGTTACAATCAGCATTATCACTTGTGCAGTGTCACCTGTGCCAGCCACTGTCCTAAACACTTAACATGCATTCATTCATTGAATCCTCACAGCAACCTAGGAAGTAAGGTACTGTTATCATTATTCTCATGTTATAGGTGAGGATGAAGGGCTCAGAGGTTATCTAACTTTCCCAGGCTCCCCATCTGGGAGCTGTGGAGCTGGGATTCATTCCTGGCTTTCCTGCCCTTGACCGTTAGGCTGCCGCTCAGCCATTTAAGGCTCTGGTCCTCTATTTTCTCATCAGTAAGATAGGGTAATATTTATGTCTAGAGGTGTAGTATGAGGGCTGAAGGACTAGGACAAATAATAGATGAGAAGCTGCCAGACACCCACTCTGAGACTAAAGTACGGAGGGGGAAAAGGGGGTTACAGGAGGGATGAGGCAGCTGGGCTTGGGGCGAGGGACCCATAGCCCCAGGGGGACAATCTCACAGATGGGGCTCTGTGGGGCCAGGTCAGTGAAATGCTCAAAGCGCCCTGGTTCCAAAGTCTCCCTGCCTGGCCGAGGTCCTGAAACGTCACCCACAGCGAGTTGCAGATGTCAGCTCTCCACCCTCTCATGGCAGCCGGGTGCTGTGGCCCTGGCTTTGGGAAGCTTAGCTTGCCCCTCTGCCACTTGTGGTCGTTCCAGGTCTGCTTGGGCATCACCACCTCCAGGCTGCCCAGTGGGCTGCTGGCTACTTCCACTCTGAAAGACACAATGCAGTATCTTGTAATTTTTACCCTTTGGTCCCGGCCGCTCCTTCTGGAGCAGCAGAACTAGATTCTGGGAGACTGAAGCCTGGAGAAGATGGGAGATTTGCCGAAGGTGCACAGATGGGGAGTAGCCTTTGAGTGTGGACCTCCCAGCCGATCTGCTGCAGGGCATTGCTTTGTAGCCCTTTTAAATGTTGGCTTGTTGCCCAGCAAGGTGGACATCCTCACTCAGGGCAAAGACCATAACATACACTCTACTGAGAGAGCCCAGCCTTTATGTCCTACAGAGCCAGGTTCAAATCCCAGGTCCACCAGTTACTAGCTGGATGACTACTCCTCAAAGACTCTTTTTCCTGATTTATTCAATGAGGTTAACAAAAGGACCATAACTGTTATGTTCTGAGTGTAGTTCCTGGTGTATAATAGATGTTCATTCCATCCCCCGCCATCCCCCCAGGCTGCTGTGTGAGGAACACGTCATTAGATGATGAGCTGATTGGCTGAAAAAGCTGCTGGCCCAGGTGCAGGAGCCGAAAAAGATCTGAAAATGGGTCCATATGCAGCTAATTGCACAGTCTTCGGAGGCCTGAGTTTTTGAGCCGTCAAGAAAATACCGTAAGTGGACGAATCTGGTGTAGGCTGTGTTTGCTCCCACACGGAGTCAGATTGTACTGCTGGATTTCCATTTGTCTTCATTTTTGAAATTTTATTTAGAGTGAATCCTAAGAAGGCATAAAGCAGGGATATTTTAAGGCCGGGGACAATGGGGGGCTGGCTTTGAATGCTCATCACATCGTTATCAGAGATTAAGCCCAAACTGAGAGGTGACAAATCAGTAGCTGAAAGGCAGGAAAGAAGTTCAAGGGTAGGGGAAGTGGGTGGGAAATCTATTGTGGTTATTTCTAGTTTCCTAGATAAATGGTTATAAAACTTGGAAAAATATTGATTAAAACCAGCCTGGAGCGAAAATACCTTGCAAAGAATCATGTAGAACTCGTCTCCTCGAGGACGTGAAAAGCTTCTCAGAAGCAAAGTTTTCGTGACATAAATGTTGTGTCACAGCAGGACAGGACTGTTCCCCAGGAGCCAGGGCTGAGAATTCAATGGCAGGAGGTCCATGCCAGCACCAAGGGCCAGAGCTCTGGGGACAAATAGGCACGAAGGACAACTCTGGTGAGAAGGGTGTGGCATGTAGAGTCAATACAGAGGCACAACCACTGGGCAGTTTTCCACAACAGTCTGTTGTCACTTAACAGTTTCATCTCTTCTTCCCAGGCCTTTCTTCTCCGAGCTGCAAACTAGGATTTACGGGAGTCCTAAAAATTAAAGCAGGGCTGAGAGCCTGCGTGTAGGTTGAATGAATCTGCAAACCAAAATTTCAACCTCCCTCATGAACATAGATGCAAAAATCCGGTATAAAATATTAATAAAATAAGGCTAAAAGTTTATATAAAGTAATAACACTGCAATACAAAGTAGAATTTGTTTTTGGAAGACAAGCCTGGTTCCGCATCAGAAAGTCTATTCATGTGACATCATTACAGAGTAAGGGGGAAAATATGACCATATCACTAAATGAAGAAAAGCATTTATTACAACTCAATAATAATAACTCGTAATAGAAAATTTTTAGCAAACCAAGAATAGAAGGAACTTCCTCAACCTGAAAGCTATAGCAAACATAATTACTGAGTATATTCCCATAAAATATCCCCAGTAATATTTAGTAAAAGGCATTGGCTCTCCTAGCCAATGCAACAAGATAAAAAAAAGAAATTAGAGGTATACTTTGTTCATGGATGAGCAGACGCCATGTACTAGTGTTAATTTCTTTAGAATTAATTTGTAAATTAAGGTAACTTTTATCAAAATAGATAAATGGAGTATAACAGAAATCTGTATTCAAATATCCTTCCTTTTCGTCTGTTAGAAAGGATAAACACCTCCTCTATCTAAAGTCAATCCTTACACAGCAAAGGCAATAGATCACTTCCCTTCTCATCTACCCATGGATTTTATTCCCACAGTGATTTCCTTTTCTCCTTCATTATCAAATTCTCTCTTTTGATTAGATTTTCTTATCAGCATACAAAATTCACAGGTGGGCAAACCCTAAGAAATCAAGTATAGTGATAAAATTATAGTAATTAAAACAATGTGGTTTTTTGGCACATGGGTAAACACTAGATAGAGAAAATGGAATTAAGACCGGAAATGTATCAACAACTTGCCCACTGTGGTCTATTCATGAGGCCAATGCTCTTCCTCATGCTTTCTCCTCTTCTTTAACTACACTCATGTGCTTGGAGACCTCATCAAATCCTACAACTTTAATAACCACCCATATGCTGATGACACCACATTTATGTGAACAGACCTAACTTCCTTCCTGAGCTCCTGGCACATATACCCAACTGCCCACCAGACATCTCCATGTCCAGGAAGAACTTCAAATTTAATATCTTAGAAACAGAACTCTTGTCCTCATTCTCTCCTCCTGCCTTCAGATGTGCTTCCCCTGCAGGATTCCCATTTCAGTAAAATACCATCACCATTTACATAGTTGCTCCAATAAAAAACGCTTCTTTCCTCCCACGTACGCACAAATTTGTCACCTTGACCTTCCAAATGGGTGTAGAATCCAGCCACTCCTCCCACTACGCTACATGCATGTAAGTCACACCATCATCTGTTGCCTCAACTGTGCTAACAGCTTCCTTATTGGCACCCCTGCTTCCACCCTTGGTGGTTTTCCTTCACTTATGAAAAATCCCCAATTCTTTTTTTTTTTTCCTGGTACGTGGGCCTCTCACTGTTGTGGCCTCTCCCATTGTGGAGCACAGGCTCCGGACGCGCAGGCTCAGCGGCCATGGCTCACGGGCCCAGCCGCTCCGCGGCATGCGGGATCCTTCCAGACCGGGGCACAAACCCACGTCCCCTGCATCGGCAGGCGGACTCTCAACCACTGCGCCACCAGGAAAGTCCAAAATCCCAACTTTTTAACCTTTGTCTAGAGGTCCTGCCTTTGTCACCTTGCCATCTACCATCTTCCCACCTTATTGACTTTGCCGAGACACACTGTCTTCTTGAGTTTGTCTCAACTACAAACGGTGAGCTGCTTTTGCGTCTCAGCTTTGTACTTGCTCCTCTCTCTGCCTGGAAAATGCTCCAGGTCCCTTATAGTCTGCACTCTGTGAGAACAAGGCTGCCGTCTGTCTGTCTCATTCACTGCCGTATGGCCAATATTTAGAACAGTGCCTGGCACACAAGAGGCACCCAATAACATCTATTTAAAGAATAAATGCTTACATGAAATAGTAACCATTAAATATTACTAAGGGAATGGAGAAGAAGCTGGAATAGCCAACAAATTGAGCAGGGACAGTTTGCTTCCCATATAAAAATAAAATTAGACACCTACCCCACTTTGAATATAAAAACTTCCAGGGCATTTAAGGTCTCATTGTGAAAAGCAAAACCACAAAATTTGAAAAAAACCCGCCTGTATCCCCGTTATGGTACCTGGTAGAGAGGGATTTGTGAAACGACACTGGAACACAAACCACGAAGGACCGGCATAGCTCATCATGCAGAAAGCCTCAGCCTGGCCCCGTCACTCTGGGAAGGGCTGCAGTGGAGGAGGGCTGGTCGGAGACAGCAGGTGATCAAGGCTAAAACCTCTGATACCTGAAGAATGTAGGAGGTGAGGATGTGAGTGTGTTTACCCAAATCTTGGAGTTCTCAGAAGAGAAGACCTTTGAGAGGAAGGGGGCTTAGGATAAATAAAAAGACTTACTTTATGGGAGGCAATACATATATCCCTCCAAAGTGGTTGTACATTTGTAAGAACCTTCAAGAACAGGTAGCTTTACTTTGTGAGTGACACATCCGAAAGGACGCTCGGTGCATCCCCTGGGCTCTGAGGACAGCGTCCTGGGGAGAGGCCATTCCCGCTCTCCCGTCATGGGGCACGGGCCCCAGGTGATCAGGGTGATGGGATGTTGAGGTCCTTTGATCCTCGGCAGGCTTTGGGGCATGGCTCTGCGGCCTGGCTCTGCCCGGTAACATCCACTAATGTGGTGACGATAGAACCTGTCCCATGGGGTTGTTGGCAGCATAATGAGCTGACAGTAGTAAAGTCTAAGCACCTTGAAACGTAGTAATTACTGGGCCAGCTGATCTCGCAGGAAGAGTAAGGTCTCAGTGTCAGCAGAAGCCTCCCTTGACAAACCCACGGGCGCACGGCTGGGAACAGGCCCAGAGGCTCACTCAGGAACCTCAGTGGAAGCCTGTCCCACACACCAAGTCGTGCTCAGGGTCATCCCACAGCCCCCGAGTCACAGGAAGACAGGCTCACGGGCGTGCTGACATTATGCAACCTGTGATGGGCAAGACCCACCTCTCAGCGGATTGTGTCAGGAAGGGTGGTGAAGCCAGTGGGGCTTTCTCAGCCTCCCTGCCTGAAGCAAAGCCCAACGGGGTTTAAGATTTTGATTTAAAAATATGTGTTAATTTGAATTTGTTTAAAATTATTTAAAAACGTGCATAGCTCTTGATCTGGACACTCCAGCTTCAGGAAAAGCCCTCGACTGGGCTCCTTTGACCTGGCAGAGCTTGGGTCCGATCCTTCTTCACGTTCCAGGTGGAGTTGCCTTGCAAGGTTCTGATGGAGACAGCCATCCAGCTGGGCTCACCTCTGGGCTTTGGGTAGACGGGGCAAGCCCCTTCCATTATTGGGGTCTTGCTTTTCTCATCCACAAAGGAGAAGCTTGGCTAGGATCAGCCCGAGCTCCGATTTCTAGAGGAGTTCTGTCATTCGATGGTAGCACCTGGTTCTGGGGACTGAATCACTAAGTAGTCTCAAATCCACGTCAAGGAACATTTCATTCTCTTTCCAGAAAACAAATATAACGCAGCAACGAAAAATGACAGGAAGAGGTGTTTTTTTTGATACAAATACTCTGTAAGATGCATATTATATTTTCTTTGCCAGTTGCATTGCAAAAAATAAATGTCCACCAATCTCCTTAATAAGAAGAGCCAGGTATTACTTAATGACACTGGTTAAGTGGTCACGACTCTGCCAGTGCTCATAAAGGCCATTACCTCAGGCCACTGAAATGGACCTGTTGATGTATTAAATGGTGATGGGTGGGGCACCTGGAGCAATTTCTTTTATGGGTTAACACAGAATTAATATACCTAAATGGTTAAATCTGTTACTAGCATGGGTTCTTCCGTAAGGAAAAATGGAAAGAGGGTCACAGAAATCTTCCACTGTGTGGCTAGAATTAGTGTACGTGTAGCGTCTTCATCCTAACTGAAATGCCGGAATGGTTATGATACACTCAGGATACAGTGATCCGTTTTGGCTGTCTCTCCGCCTCCCTTTTATTTGGAGCCCAGAAATGTTTTAGGTATTTTTCCTTTTATAAGAATAAACCCATAGTTCAAAATATTCCCTAGGTAGCCTGATAATTTGCAAGACACCGTATTATGTACTCAACATATATTTGCTAAGAACCCGCTGTATGCCAGATGCCCCCCTAAATTCTGAGATGCAGTGGTAGAAAATGAACATCCCTTCCGTCATAGAGCTGACATTTTGGAGGGCAGTAATATCGCTGTTTTGTTATGAAATTGGTTGTACTTTTACGACCTTGTGGAAGCGTAAGATGGGGCCCTCCCCCACTCCCTGCAGGCTGTGCCCATGAGGCTGAGCTGTGCCTACAGCCCTCTCTTTCTCCTTCCTGTGGGTGGGCCCTGGGAGGGCAGGGGCCGTGGGAGTTCATTGTAGCATCCAGCACCTGGCACAATTCAGGGCACACAGTAGGTGTTTCGTGACTATGCAGGTATCATAGGACTAGCTTTTTCCTAAAGACATTCTGGGTTCTAGTTACCGGCAAATTCCGGAGGGCAGGAGAGTATCTCGCGTTTCTTTTTTTCTTGCCTTCTCATAGAAGCAGCTAGTTCAAGTGGGATGAATAAGATCATACCTGCTCGTTGGTGTTATTCTTCCTTTACCAGAGCAGCATTACCTGCTTTTATTTACATAAAGTCACCCGGAAATTGTTCTTAAAGCACGGAAGTAATCAGATCACGTTCCTCAGAGCATCTGCAAAACGATTTTCCTAAGAATCCTAAGAAGTATTCAGGAATTATCAAAGGGAGAAAATATGGACGTTCCCTCATCTTTCACGAGCCAGCTTTTCTCAGCGCTTAGCAGTACGTGCCAGTGATATTTTTGGGAACTCACTCAAACCAGGAAGTTCAGGAAACTCGCAGGTAGAGTGGGTGTCGCTTCCACTCTGCACTGTGCTGTCTCTGATCCTCCTTTAGAGGCTCGGACTTACCCAGAGTCCGCCTGACTTGGCATTTCCTGACTTTTGGCTTTGGACCCCGGCTGGTATTTAACAAAGGGTGTGTGGGATCCAGCGGGGTTGGGGACCGGGCATTGTTTGACTATCACCCAGGATAAGGAATTAGATGGTGATGTAAAGTGAGCTTAGTGTCAGGCCCCTGAACCCTTGTTTATTATGTGACAACAATGCAAGTCCATTTTATGACAGTGAAAAAAATCAGTGGAGCTACATACTCTGATTTAAGACATGATCTGAGTTACTTCCTCTTAAACAAAAACCTTCACTTGGCTGCCCCCTTAGCCACCAAAACACCAGACTGCAGTGTACAGGGTCATACTTGACGCTGCTGAGAAAAATGCACCTTCTGGGATGGCAACAAGGTGAAAATAATCTAGTCTCACCTTTTTTCGGTGGAGGGTGACAAGATTTTTGTGAATTTAACTATTTACAGAAAAAACCTGCCTGTTGCTTGTACCTTTCCTCGATCTAACAACCAAGGAAATGAACTTGCTTTTTTATTTCTTGCTTTCTAAATTTTTATGGGGGATACACATTTAATAATCATGGTCTTGGTTTTACTAGAATAGACTCGATTCAAAATATTATTGGTTTTACTAGAATAGACTCGATTCAAAATATTATTATCAGACTGTGTGTCTAAATTTCTTTTCATGGTGAGGGGAATGGGCCCTCTGTGAAGAGCTTGTCATGTAAGGCAGTAGTGGGTGTCTGGGTCTGGGCACTGGAGCTCCCAGCTGCCGGGGTCCCAGGACCTCGCTCCTGCCCTAAGAGCATCTTTCTAAACCAGCCTGTGGAGCAGCCTGAGGGCCGGGCAGGAGGGGACGCCAGAGGTTTCATCGCCCCGGGGAGGTGGGGACCCAGACACTTTGGGAGTTTACTCTGTTTCTCACTTCCTTGCTGGAATGAAGCAGATCCTGTGGTGGGATGAGGGGCAGGCCACCGCCCCAGAAGCCGGCGTGTGGGCTAAAGAGGGAGGTGTCCTCCCTACCCACGAGGTTGCTGCTGGAAGTGCTGTCCAGTCGCTGGGCGTGTGGCAGTGAGCCCTGAGAGCCACAGTCCCCTGCCAGCTCCCTTCTTGTCCTCACGGTCTCGCTTACGTTCAGTCAACGGGAAATCATCTCATGTCTGCGACATGCGGTGCGTCCATTCAGCACCTGCCCGCTGAGTGTTTGCTACATTCCAGGGACCACGCGAGGGGCTGGATGCTCAGCCACAGGTCACACCTGCACCCTCACAGAGTCCGGTAGAGGGAGAGGTGCAAATGGATTAGTGCCTCCCGTGCTTCCAGAGGGCGAGAGGTCCAGGGGTGGGCAGGTGCAGCCGGGCATGGAGGGCAGAGCTGGACTGGGGGTCTTCCTGTGTCTCTGGGGTGTCCCTGATGCCAAGTCTGGAGGACCACCCACTCCTCTCGGGGTGCTACCCAACACCAGCGCCTAGGAGACTGAGGGTTAATGCCTAATAGCAGAGCTTCCAAAAGAATGTTAATTATCGTAAAAATGCTGTGTGTGGATTATAGAATATTCTGAAAACGTAATGAAATTTTTAAAATGAGACAAAGGAAAAAAATCAAAGACACAGTAAACAACCACTGTGATCACCCATGTTCTCTTTCCGGTTTTCCGCTCAGATATATTTTTAAAGCGGCTACGTGTATAGCCTATTAAAATATAGTTTTCTTCCTTTTTTTTACTTCAGGTGTTATCCACTGGAATTCCCTATACTCTTAGAGATTCTTTTTTAAAAAAATTTTATTGGAGTATAGTTGAGTTACAATGTTGTGTTAGTTTTTAGGTGTTCAGGAAAGTGAATCAGCGATACATAGACATACATCCACTCTATTTTAGATTCTTTGCCCATATAGGTCATTAAGAGAGCCTTGTCAACAGGATTTGTAATGGCTGAATAATATTCTATGTCTTGGATTTGCTTCTCTGGTTTAAATTTTCCTCTATTTACAAACAAGTTTTTGATACCCATCTTTGTCAACAGAATATTATGTTTATATTAGCATTTTTTTTAGTTGAACCTTGGGATAGATTTCTAGAAGTGGAACTATTGGACCAAAGTACATAAATGTTTTTCAAAGGTCTTGGCGAACGCCATCAAATTATTTTTGCAGAAAGTTTACGGGAACTTTGTTCCTGGGCACCCATAGTGCTATGGGCACAGGCCTTGGGTTCCGTCAGGCAAAACAACTGCCTTCTGTCTTAATGGCATTCCTTTTAAACTAAGAAAGTTAACTTTTATTAGCCACTTGTATTTCTTTTTTCCTTTTTTTTTTGGTCATATCTCTTTCCTGTCCTAATTTTCTATCATCTTAGTTGTTATTTCCATCGATTTCCTTTTAGTGAGTGTTCACCTTCCTTTATTTCCTGTGTTGCAAGCATTTTCTCAAGACATTTAAGTTTTAGATGTTATTTGATAGACATTTTATATTTGTATGTTGAGTCTATTCATTTTTTTCTTTATTTCTAAGAAGGAACTGAACTTTTGATATAAAACGACACCACCCTCAGTGTGTCAGCTTCAGGTGCTAATATTAGCTGTAAAAGTACAAAGTTGTCCTAGTATTAATGAATGGAAACCAGGTTCTGTCCCATTTGGGTATAAAATGATGGGTTCAAAAAAAAAAAAAGCTTCTCAGAATAAAATGTGAAGCTCCCTTACGGTGACTATTTCACTTTTTATTTGGTCTGATACCCACATAATTAGAAGATTTTCTATTCATCCGGTCCTTAAGCAGACAAAAGCGGTCCTTCAGGATCTTTCTCTGGGTTTTCCCCCAAATACATTCATTCAAATGTCATTTCTTTTGGAAGTTGGTGGCAGTCTGACTTCGGAAGACAGGACGAGCTTTGAACTCTCATGGTTATAAGGAAAAGACAATAATAATAAAGCCTTTGTCATAGGGGTGGAGGAGGGTGGGTGGGTTTGCTCAGGGTTAAGGACGGGGCGTTCGCTGCCGAGCCTGTTCCGTCCTGACTCAGGGCCCTGAGGGTCTGACCGGGCCTTGCAGGGGACACAGAGAAAACCATTTTGCGGTCCTGCCGGGGCTCAGAGCTGGAACCCACTCTGTGAGGAGCCCCAGGCATCTGGAAACTGGTGATGAGTTACCTCTTAGCCCTACAAATCGAATGCGGCAGTATTCCGGCTATAGGAGACCCCATTTGTCCCGTCCAAATAACCGAGGTTGGCTGTGTCATTACCGTGAAACAAAGGCTCCAGCGACGGCCAGGCAGGGGCTGGAGGCGGACCAGAGGAAGGCGCGTTTTGATGGCTTTGCGACTCTTTCCCTAAATAACGTGGCCATGAATCATGACCTCTTGGAGGATGCCGGGTGGTGACTCAAACCAAATGAACCAGAGAGCCCTGATTCTTCTCTGCAGGCAGGACTGGACTTGACCTGGAATTTTCCTTGTTTTCATGACAAGGGGCAAGACCTGAACCCTGCCACACCATGCAAACGCCGTTCGATACAGGTGCTGCGTGGCCGGGGACATTTCCGGCTGCCACACTGGAAAAAACACTGCCTGAGTCACCCTTTGCTGGGTGTCACAGGGCCTTCTCCTCCAGGCGCGGACCCCGCGGGCCCTGGTCTCTCCCTTTGCCTCTGATGGTTCTCTGGCTTCCCCGGGAGCCCCGCTGACGAACCACTGGGGCTGGAGTGACTCACAGGAAGGCTGAGCATCAGGGTCAGAGGGGCCCTCATGAGCCCCACACTCCACCGCACTCCGGATGCGGAGAGGCCCGGAGACCGGACTGGTTACTGTCCCACCGGCACGAGGGGCTGAGTTTTCTGGTTGCTAGTTTAGTGCTCTTCTCATGCCAAGAGTGCTCAGATCTTGGATATAAACTTCCAAACACAGTCCTTTGTTCAACAAGTATCCACCAAGTGCCTCCTTCGGGGCAGGGCTGCGGTCGTTTCCATTGTCCCGGGATCCCTGTCACCTGCTGCCTCTTCCCTCCGACCCTCTGCGACCATCAGGCCCTTCATCGTCCTCCCACGAAGACCCTCCGTCTCCTGAGCGCATGGATGGTTCCCGGGCGCCGGGCGATCCTCCTTGCCTTTGAACCCTCCCTCCCCCTCCCTCCTCCAGCATCTAAGGGCTTCTCCTGTGGCCTTGCTGGGAGGCTGCACGCTAACTGCCCATGAATTACATACATGTTAGAATGGAAGTGACGGGAGAAGAGAACTAATGTGTGTCCCTCTCAGGCTGATCTTTGTAGAAATGGGGAACTTGGGAGAAATGGTGCCTCAGCCCACGATTTGCTCCATACATTTCCATACATTTTTATGGACAGCCAGCATTGGCTGTGGTCAAACATGTGGGTTCTGCAACGCAGCTGTCAGGGTTCACATCCCCGAGCCCCACAGACTAGAGAGGGACCTTGGTTTCCTCATCTGTAAAGTGGAGAAGTGTTAACACCTACCTTGCTGAGTTCTCTTGAGGGTTAGTGCATTAATATTCCCATGGTTACTTAAAGGTAGGGCTTGGTAGCGGGCAGCTGGAGACATGTGCAGCTGGGCCCTGATGGGGATGTGCCAGCGTCTGGGCTCCAAGAGGACGGTCTGATGGGGCGGCCCCTTAGGTGGCAGCTCTCAGGCCACTGTGCAGGAGCTCCCCATGCGACCTGCCTATTTATCCCTCCGCCCGTCTGATTTCCAGCCTGGCTCCTGGTTCCAGCTCAGGGAGGAGCCCCTCCACCCCACACACCAGCCGCCTCTTTCTCCCTTTGTGGCCTGACTGTTCCAGAGGCTTCTCTTTCCGGGTGGGGAGGGAGGCACACGCCGGTGACATTGATGGCGCAGCCGGCCAATGTCACCTCCACCCAGGACCACATGGGGAGGGCTCACCACTGCCTGGAGTCCTTCCCAGGGCTGGTGATGGGCAGTGTGTTTCTGGATGCGACCAGATGTGTGTCCTCAGAGAGCGGACGCCGCAGGGCTGGGCAGGGCGGACGCCTTCGAGGTCCTGTGTCTACCGGTTGTCACTGCAGGCAGAGGCTTCCATGCTCCGTCTCAGCTTCCAGAAGAGTGTGGGGCCTTTAGGACTTTGTTTTTTGAATCTTAAGACCGGGGAGTGCGTCTGACTTTGCATCCCTAAGTGCACAGCTGCTTCTCCTTTGTTGACGATGGAAAAATGTCCACACACAGTATTTATCACCTACACCATTTGCAGTGCACAACTCAGCAGCATTGAATACCTCACAGTATTGTGTGACCATCACCTCTGTCTGTACCCAAACCTTTCATCATCAGTATCAACTCCATCCCAGCGCACGCTAGCCCCGGGCCCCTCCCCGGATGAATTCGTCAATGGTATTCCTTTTTTAAAAAAATTGAGGTATAGCTGACATACATGCGGCATTACATTAATTCCAGCGTAATGATTCGACATTTATATATGTTGCCAAGTGATCACTGAAATAAGTCCTGTGTCTTGAAAGGACTTTTAAAAGAAGAGAATACTTCAGACATGACAATACAACTAAGATAGAAAGGGCATCCTTCCCAGCCAAAGAAGGTGAATTTTGCAGATACAATGGAAGTACCAAGGTATCCCTTTCTGAGCGGAGAACAAATTCTGAATTTGGGTTTGTCATTCCTATGGCTGCCTTTATAATTTTACTATGTACAAACGTATTTATGAATAATGGGCAGTAGTGTTTTGCGTGTTTTTAAAAAACTTCTGTGTACACGGTATCATTTTGTTCCTGCCCAGATCTCTTCTCCCTGCTTTCTCCCCTCCGCACTGTGTTTTAATAGGTGTGCATTTTGGGTCAGGAAGTTCTAGTTCTTCCTCTTTTGGTTCCTGCTGGAGTGGGATCCCTGGGGTGAGGACACCAACCTTTGTGGGTCCATCCTTCTCTAAAGGAAAATGTAGATTCCCAGACAGTGCCGGTAAGAACATTTTTGCCAACAACTTTTGTGCACATTGATAATTTTTCTAGGATATCAGTTGAGGGATGGGATTGCTGGGGGGAAAGCCATGGACGTTTTCTACACACAGGTCTTCCCAATTTCCACTCCAAGTCTGTGAGCTTTTCAGGCTCCTCTTATACAGCCACTCATGGGGTTTTCTTTTTCAGATAATGTATAAGAAATAATATCGATGTAATTTGGGGGGGCACAAAATTCATTTTATTGATGACAAAATACCAAAGAAGTACATTCTCATAGTAAAGAACCAAGGTCCCTGCAGAAGTACAGGGGATAGCTGGCCTGGCCGGGTTGTCGCCATTGAAGGCCACCTTGGCTTCCCGGGGAAAGGCGCGGGAGGGGAAGAAGTTGTAGGGTGGGGACAGGAGTGAGGAGGGGGGAGAGAGGGGGGAGGAGGGCGGGGTGGGGGGGAGGGGGGGGGGGGGGGGGGGGGGGCCGCGGGGGGCAGCACGGGGACTGCCTGCCAGGCTTGAGGACGTGGTAGCCGCTGACGGAGGCTGCTGCTCTCTCACTACTGCTTTGTCTTCCCGGCTCCCCCGCTCCGACGGAGAGGGCAGCCCGGCCGAGGCTGGTCTGGTAGCCTCTACCTCTCGCTGCCCATCCCTGGCCCCAACTGGCACGGAGAATATGGTGGCAGCCACAGGCAAGGAGGAAGATGGCCGGATGGCTGGCGGCCCGTGGGGTGGACCGTGGCACGGGGTGTACAAAACTAGGATATGCCGGAAATAGGGAACCACAGGTTATCATCCCTTCCTGTATCGCTATTAAGGAGTCAGCAGAAGTGGGTGATCGAGCTCAGAGGAGGGTGATGAAAGGTGTTGATGACCTAGACTTCTTCATTGGTGATGAGGAAATACAACAACCTACATATGCAACAAAGCGGCCAATCCTCCATGGTATCGTTGAAGATTGGGACTTGATGGAAAGGTTTACGGAGCAAGTGATCTTGAAATATTTAAGGGCGGAGCCTGAAGGCCATTATATTCTTTTGACTGAATCTCCACTGAGTGCTCCAGAAAACAGGGAGGATACTGTGAAATAATGTTTGAGTCCTTCGGTGTTCCAGGCTAGTACATTGCTGTATAGGCTGTTCTTGCCATAGCTGCAACCGGGACCTCCAGACAAGTAGGAGAACGGACGTTGACCGGTACGGTAATAGACAGTGGAGACGGTGTCACTCATGTCATCCCTGTGGCTGAAGGGTATGTGATTGGCAGCTATATTAAGCACATTCCAATCGCAGGACGAGATCTAGCCTATTTTATTCAGCCATTGCTGAGAGATCGAGAAGTAGGAATTCCTTCAGAGCAATCCTTGGAAACTGCTAAGGCAGTAAAGAAGCGCTATAGTTATGTCTGCCCAGATTTAGTAAGAGAATTTAAGTATGATACAGATGGATCAAAGTGGATTAAACAGTGTACTGGAATCAATGCTATCTCCAAGAGAGAGTTTTCCATTGATGTTGGATTTGAGAGATTCTTGGGACCTGAAATTTCTTTTCATCCAGAGTTTGCTAATCCAGAGTTTGCTAATCCAGACTTTACTCAGCCTATCTCAGAAGCTGTAGATGAAGTAATTCAGAATTATCCTATTGATGTCAGACGTCCTCTCTACAAGAATATTGTCCTCTCTGGAGGTTCAGCGGTGTTCAGGGACTTCGGACGTCGCTTGCAAAGAGATTTGAAAAGAACTGTAGATGCCAGGCTTAAATTAAGCGAGGAATTGAGTGGTGGTAGATTGAAGCCAAAACCTATTGACGTACAAGTCATTACACACCACATGCAGCGATATGCATTTTGGTTTGGAGGATCCATGCTGGCTTCCACACCTGAGTTCTACCAAGTATGCCACACCAAAAAGGATTAGGAAGAAATTAGACCTAGCATTTGTCATCACAATCCAGTGTTTGGAGTCATGTCGTAGAATTGGCTTCATAGTTATTGGGGTTAGGGAGGTGGGGACGAAATCATCTTTCTGATTCCCTGTTTTGTCTGGATGGCTGGTTTTGAGGTTGTAAACCTAACTTGAAATAATAAGACGGAACATAATTAGACAGGAATATTTTAATAAGCATATCGACATGCGAATGTAGAGGAGAGCCAAAATGATTAAGTGTTTTTCTTTAGATTGAATATTTGAATCTTATGTGTATCAAAAAGAAGTGGGTTTTAGTTCTTTCTGTGCCCTGGTATTTTGTATGTTATTGAATTAGCCAAGATCTGCTGGGATTTATCGGTATGCCGATAGCTCTGTAATGCTTGAATTGTACACTCTGAAGTGTGCAGTGCAAGAGCTTGTTTATATTTCATACTTTTTATACTATGAGGAAAAAAAGTCAAAGAAAAACTAGTATTTGTGGGGAGAAAAGTGACCAAGTAAAGGATAAATACAAAAAGTAGCCTGTGAGATTTGGCATGCACACACACTCATGGGACTCCAGTTATTGGAAGTGCTCCCATACCCTGTGCCCCGCAATGGTTTTCTCTGCAAGTGCCTTGGGAACTAAGAAGCTAGTATCTTGGATTAACTGATGGCTGCTAGTGCTTTCTGATGACTTGCATTCTGTTTCTCACTTTAAAGGAAAAGTAAAGACAAGACTGTTTGACCAGTATTGCAGTTCTGTAGCATCATTTCTTATTAAAAAATGAATAATTTCATTACCCAACTTGGTATATTGAAAGCCTAACACCATTCTAATAAAGGCACAAATTTCTTTTTAATACTTGTTTTCAGCTCTTTAATCTCTTTATAAGTTAACTAGTAAATCTATTTTCTTCAAAAAATAAAAGTACGGGGCATAAAAGTGGAAACTTACCACACGTGCATGTACATACACATGTATGTATATATATATATATAACATTTAATTGTATATTATATATCAATAAAATAGTATCTAGCACAAGTAACAAAATCTACAATGTACATGGTCCTGCAATCCTCCCCTTCAGATTTCATGTAAAATGACAGGTTTTGGTTATTCCCTGGTATTATGTTAGGTGGATGTACCACTATCAACAAATGTATCTTTTAAAGACCTTTAGCTAGTTAAAATATTAAAGCACTTCTTTTTTAAAAAAGTAAGCAATCAGAGCTGGCTGAGCAGGGGAGGAGAGCGGCTAGCCAGAGGGCCCTCTGGGTGCCCACCGTGATGCCAGGCTGAGTCCGCCCGCATCTTGCTGGCGGTTTGTTTCAGAGGCGCCAGGTGCCCCCGTGGCCTTCCATCCAGCGTGTCTGACCGGCCTGATGAGGGTCCTCAGTCGTGGAAGAGTTACTTTAATTTGAGAACAGGATCCTTCCGCTTTAGGACGTGGCTGTGTAACTAGCACATTTCTAGATGTGCACACGAAGAACCGCGGCCAGTGAAGAGGCCAGACTCTTCTCACCCATTTCCTTTGCCTCCGTCTGCCCTGCTCGAGCCAGCGGGTGGTACTCAGGGACCCTTAATAGCGCCGGGCCCAGGCCCTGTGCCGGGAGGTGTACGTCCCCCTGCAGGCCCACGTGGGCATCGGACGCCACGCTGCGTGCCCACTCGGGAACTGTCAGGCCAGGGATGGCGTGACTTCCCCTGTAAGAAGCTGTACACACAAAACTCAGGTTGTCAGTCAGGGTATATTTTCTTTTCAGTGAGACCAGCCTCCGGGCCGTGGAATGTGCTGGAACCCTGTCCGAGAAGTGTTGGGCCTTTGGGTGGGGAGCCCTGGGCGGGGGGCAGTGGGACACGGCCTCTCCCACTCTCCTCCCCACGTCCACATCTGGCCACAGCTGCAAGGACACCTGCCGGGTCCCTCCGACCGGCCCCTCACAAGTTACTGACCTGGAGCTTTGCGCTTCCTTTTCCAGAACTACTTCGTTTGCTTCTCATCATCCCTCTGTCGTTTACAGGGGAAAACACATGGGGGACAAATGAGGAAACCGAGCCCCTGGACAAGCTGCTGTCACCGCTGCTTCCTCCTGCTTGGAGCGAAGCAAGGGGACCACTTGTCCCTCTCCCAGAGCTGCCGTTTCCCGTGATGGGGCTGCAGGGTGGGAACCCAGGTGCCCCCGGAGTCATTCCTCGGTGAAGTGAGTTGAGCTGTGTCCTCCCAAAGCTATGTTGATGTCCTAACCCCCGGTTCCCGTGAATGTGACCTTGTTTGGAAATAGGGTGTTTGCAGATGTCATCAGGAGGTTAGGATGACGCCTCGTAGGGAGAGGAGAAGGCCGTGTGACACCAGGGTGGAGCTCCGGGAAGGCACGGGCCGGCGGCACCCCAGGAGCTGCAAGAGGTGAGGAAATTCTGCCCAGAGTCTTGCGGGGAGCTCGGCCCTGCATCTCTACCGCTCAGGCCCCAGGTGTGGTGCCCACTGCCCTCGGCAACCACGGGGACGGGAACCTGCCGTGGGGATGTAGCTGTGTGGAGGGTTTAGAGACGGGATTCAAACCTTTCCAGACATGGTCAAACGTGTTCCAGGAGGGAGAGGAAGAGAGAGAGGGGGTCAGGTGTGTAGTCATCCCGCAGCTGATGGCACCTAGGGCCGCCGTGGACCAGCCCACACCTAGCCTGGCTGGCGGCCCTCACGCACCTGCATACAGCTGGCCTCCTCTGGGCATCCTGGGAACTCTGCACAGACGCTGGTGGAGGGGTGGGGACACCTGGTCACACAGGGTGAGGACCCCGACTCCGGGCCCAGTTCTTCTCCTTTCATTGCAGACGGTCTCTTGAGAGAAGAGGGACAGAGTGTGGTCAGGGTGACACGAGTGGTCAGAATTGTACAGCACAGAGCAGAGGGTGGGGTGACACGGCCAGAGCAGTGCAGCGTGTCTGGTCCTGGCTTGGAAGGAGGGCGGCCACCATGTTTAGTCAAAGCCGAGGGTTCCCTACGTGGCCGGCTTATCTTCCAATACAACTGATGATTTCCACTCATCCACCTTCAAAAAGGGGAATCACGGGCACTTTCTAAACACAAACATTCTTCCCCTGGAGGTGAGCCAGGCAGTGAATACCCACTGAGTCACAGCACCACGCAGCATGCGAACACTGGCATCTCAATGGGAGTAATTGCACTGGGCCTTGAGCACACAGCAAACATCCTTCCTGCTATTAAGGGTGTGGGGCTCTCGGGGCCTCAGCCATGCCTGGCAGAGCTCTGGTGACATTGACCTCAGGGACGGGGGTGCAGGCTGGCCGGGCTGGGTGGTGAATTTCCTCACCTCTTCCAGGTCCTGGTGGCCAGCCAGTAGCCCCGGCTCTTATCACAGCCTCTGCGTCTCACACCCAGAGCTGGCCACCAGCCCTGCTGGCCTCAGGAAGGTGCCACTGACCGGTGAACGATCCGTGCTTGGGAGATCAGTGCTCTCGGGCTGAACAATGCCGTCCCTGTAGGAGGGCAGTTCTGGTGGAACTGAAAGGACAGCGACTCACTGGGAGGGACCTGACGGGATGGGCTGTGCTGGTTTTTTTTTTTTAGATGTTGGGGGTAGGAGTTTATTAATTAATTAATTTATTTTTGCTGTGTTGCGGCTTCGTTTCTGTGCGAGGGCTTTCTCTAGTTGTGGCAAACGGGGGCCACTCTTCATCGTGGTGCGCGGGCCTCTCACTATGGCGGCTTCTCTTGTTGTGGAGCACAGGCTCCAGACACGCAGGCTCAGTAGTTGTGGCTCACGGGCCCAGTTGCTCTGCGGCATGTGGGATCTTCCCGGACCAGGGCTCGAACCCGTGTCCCCTGCATTGGCAGGCAGACTCCCAACCACTGCGCCACCAGGGAAGCCCTGGGGGCCCCCTGTTTTTACCCCTCCCATCTCAGCAGCCCTACCCCTAAGCACACCCCTTGTCTTCCGGAGGGCTCTCCCATTTCAAACGCCTCAGGGCATCACCCAGACCCAGGGCGTTCCCTGAGATCACCCAGGGACTGTATTATTCTCCCCATCCCCCCAAGAAAGCCACACAGATCATTATGGCTCATCCATAGACGGCCATTTCCGTAAAAGAGAGAGCTTGTCTTGTTAAGTAAATAAGATAATTGGCAGAGGTTCATTTATCTGCTGTGTGAATTTTAACTTCCAGGGACTTATTTCCCCATAACTGGGGAGGGGTTAAATGTGCCAAGTAGTGTTTTCATGTCAGGGGACCGTCACCAAGGGGCGGTGTGAAGAGACCGCCCGTGTGTGTGTGCACGTGTGTGCCTGCGTTAGAGTCCTTTCCTAACCTGGCTTTGAGAAAAATACATTCCAGTGTCTGTGGCTTCCCCCATTTCGACCATTGTGACACCTCTGCTTTATTAGACTCTTTGGCACCTTCCATAGCCTCCTTCTCTTTCCCCCTCATCAGAAGTTTCACTGGACTTGACTGATTTTGACCAATTTGAATACTATACAACATTCAGATCTATCGTAATTCTGGTTTATTAGAAACAATTTAAAGTAGCACCGTTGTCTACAGTTTAGTGCATTTTGATGAACTTTATTACGTGAATAGAGGTAAACAAAGTATGATTTTGCCAAGTGACAGCCACACCTCGCAGACGGCCTCACGGCATCTGACTGTCCTGTTCAACGACGTGTCATCTGTATCCGCCTGTCCTTCTGGCATCCCGCGGTTGTAGAATTCCAGCTCACAGAGGGACAGCCCAGCTTCCAAGAACAACACTCTTACCGCCATCTCCATGCAGTCCCCCAGACTCTAGAACACTGGGCTCCCGGGAGCACTGTGACTATTTGGGGGAAGGCCTCTTAGGGCGGGGAGGCAGGGCACACGGATGCTGTGGTGGGGTCTGTGAGGAGGTGGGGACAGAAGCCTGGGGAGCGGGGACTGGCAGGAGGGAAGATGGTGCTGCAAGGACGGAGGGAAGACGACCAGAAAGAGCCTCGTGCCCAGAGCTGTGAAGCGAGGAAGGAGCAGGGCCCCTCCTGGACTGGCCTTTGGGCAGCAGAGCCTGAGTCGGGGTTGGTGGGGGCTGGGAGGGTGCTGGCCGGTGAGCTCTGGGCACAGGCCCTGCCTCCAGGTGGACAGGACTGGACAGCAAGGAAACAAACCGTCTGGAGCCCAGGGCTTGAGGTCCGCCCAGCATGAGGAGGGGGACAGGCTGATTTCTTCCTGTCCTGTCTCCACAGGAGGGATCGAGGCTGTGACCTCCCAGGCGGATCCCCATCCTTCCGGGGAGAGCAGCACAGGCTCAGCCTCTGAGTTGTACTTTCATGCTCACAGCAATCAGAACGGTTTAAGAAGATAGTCCTGTAAGTTCACTGCTCTTTGTGAATTAGTCTGCGTGAATTGCCAGGGTCACCGGGTGCCACTGTCCCGGGAGGCCGGTCCAAGCAGCAGTGAGGATCTCCCCGACACATCTGGGCTTCTGTACTTAGACAGTCTGACTTCTCAAGCTGCCCAGCTTCCCCACCCGCTCCGGAAGTGTACATAAGCCCCCGCACTGACTGAGCTGCTTGGGGTGCCAGAATGAAGCTGGCCTCGCCGTCCCTCTCTGGGTGGGGCTGCTCCCTGCTCACCACTTGCACGTGACGCTGGGGTTTTCCCCCTCCTCCCCTGTATCAGGAGTGGTTCTCAGGAAAGACGGGTATCGGTCATTTACATGCTAGTATGAATGAGCTCCAGCTCATATTCCCCGATTCATCAAGTAAATATCAAGCGAGGGCTGCTAGGCTATACGAACTGGGATATGGAAACCTCGGCCCTGACCTCTGAGTCGTAGGACTAGAAGGGCCGTGGAGGGAGACACGTAAACAGAAGTCGAGGTGGTAAGTGTGGTGTTTTTCCCAGGGCACTCCTAGGAGCAGGGTGCCACTTAATGTGGACGAGGTTTGGTTGAGAAAGGGTTTCTGAGTCTCGAGGTTGAGAGGGAGAAGAGAGAAGGTGTGTTGGTGGGCAGAGGGCTAACACCGCGAGCCCCACCCAAGATTACCAGCCTGGAGGGTTCTGGGGTTGGGTGTTGCCAGGAGGGTGGACGTACAGGCTGGAGCCCGACCCTCTGCTTGCCCGGTAACCTGACAGCTGGGAACTCGGGACGGTGTGAGTGGGAAACCCACATAGTCTTCTCTGCTTTTTCTGGGCTTGGGACAAATGCCAGTTTTGTGTGGGCTAAGCCAACAGGAAAAGGTTTCTTGGGGGTCTCTGATGAGAGGGGACACCCTGGGTCCAGTTGGGGGTGAGACTGGCTGAGCTGGATGGATTGGGGGAAGGAGGCGTCGGGGAAAGAGCTTCCAGCTGGACCACAGGGCGGGTGGTGGTGCGTCCAAGCAGAGTAAGGGACCAGGGGCAGGTGGGAGGCCAGGGGCTTGCGGGGCTGTGCTGGGTTCAATGTTGGATGCATTTAGGGAAGTTTAGGCAACCTGACAAATTGTTCAGGTGGGTCTAAAGGAATAAAGCTATAATGGTGGGATTTTAAAGATAGAGAGGATGGGCTTCCCTGGTGGCGCAGTGGTTGAGAGTCTGCCTGCCAATGCAGGGGACACGGGTTCGTGCCCCGGTCCAGGAAGATCCCACGTGCCACAGAGCGGCTGGGCCCATGAGCCATGGCCACTGAGCCTGCGCGTCTGGAGCCTGTGCTCTGCAACGGGAGAGGCCACAACAGTGAGAGGCCCGCGTACCGCAAAAAAAAAAAAAAAAACATAGAGAGGATGAAGGGCCCAGCGGGCCGCTAGTTGCTCTCAAATCACAGCTTGGGGTGGCCTCGTGTGGGCAGGCTGTGCATCCTGCCGGCACTGAGCTTGGAGGGACCAGAGGCCTCCCTGACGCCCGGGCAGCTGGGGGGCAGAGCTGTGATGGCCAGGCCTTCTCGGGGACACCAGGACTCAGAGAAGTTCGGGGCCTGCTAACGGTGGCACAGCTCAGGAGAGGAGGAGCTGGGGGCCCTGGAGGCACCCTCACCGTGGCCCCTGTGGGCTCCCACCCTGGACTGCGTCTCCTTCCAGAGGTCCTCCTGTCTTGCTACTTTCCGGGGTCCCACTCCCGCTGCAGGTAACACCCTCCGCTCTCTGCTGTTCCGAAGGCTCCATCCCGTGTCCCCTGATGCCACGGCCACCGCCACACTCCACCCAGTCTCTGCAGGCTTCTTCCTGAGTGACGGCTAATGACAATAATGACAGCAGAGACGCTGGTACGGCAGTAGTGGTGCTTGCCGAGCTCTCTCCTAAGTGGTTTACACACGTTCGCTCATCTAACCTCAAGCGCACTTCCGGGTGGGCGGGTCCCGTTCTCAACGCCCAGTTTACAGGTGAGATGACTGAGGCTCGGCTGAGTCAGGGTGGGAGCCAAGGGAGCAAGCAGGAGGCTGCAGGTGGCTGCCCCGTCCCTTCCCTTTTTGGGAAGCACAGGCAGTCGGGGCGGGACCCTCGGCGGCTCGGCCACGTGTCGTGTTGTAGGGTCAGCAGGAGTGACTGTGTCCTGGGGCCGGTGAGGAGACGGCTGAAGGCAGCCAGGGCTACAGGGTCCTTGCCCAATGCCACCCGGTGGGCGCCCACTTCCTGGGCCTTGCAGCCATGGGCCAGGACAGTCCTGGGGGTGGCCCCGTGCAGGTTGGCTTGGGGATAGGTGGGCCAGGATGGGCACCTGGCCGGGTGCAGGATGGAGGCTGGGAGGAAAGCTCTGTGTCTGGCCTGGGACTGGCCCCAGTGCACAGGTGACCTGGGGAGCCTCCCACTGGCCAAGAAGAGTGGAGTTCCTGCCTTGCTCACGTCTGGACGCCCCGCTGGTGTCTGAGGGTACCCACACATCAGAGGCAGCTGGAGCCTGTGTCAGGTCACACAGCAAAGCCACAGGGAGGGGGACCTGCAGATCCCGGAGCAGGAGGTGGGCAGCTCTCTTCACACACACTCACACACACACACACACACACACACACACGTGCACTCACACAGGCATGCACACGCTCACGTCTGACTGGGGTCCCAAGTGCTCCAGGGCTTGGTGTTTCACCCCTGGAACCTCAGTTGCTGCCTTGTCCCGTGGGCCTCTCCCCGTGAAGGGTGAGTACAGGAAACTGACGCCCTCAGGTGTCACCCGTCACGTCCTCCTGTCGAGGAGGGACTGTTGGTAGCAACAGCTCTAAGATCTAGGAGGCTAAGGGGCCTTGGCAGTGATCTTGATGGAGGAAGTGCCCCAGATGAGGAAGTGCCCAAGTGCCTTAGGACCAGGAAGTGCCCCAGGTGAGGAAGTGCCTCCAGGTGAGGAAGTGCCCCAAGTGCCTTAGGACCAGGAAGTGCCCCAGGTGAGGAAGTGCCCTCAGGTGAGGAAGTGCCTCCAGGTGAGGAAGTGTCCCAGGTGAGGAAGTGCCCCGAGTGTCTTAGGACCAGGAAGTGCTCCAGGTGAGGAAGTGCCCCAGATGAGGAAGTGCCTCCAGGTGAGGAAGTGTCCCAGGTGAGGAAGTGCCCCAAGTGTCTTAGGACCAGGAAGTGCCCCAGGTGAGGAAGTGCCCTCAGGTGAGGAAGTGCCCCTTGCAGGCTCTCCCAGCACAGCCACCAGAGTGATCCTGTTACAACCCCAGTCCCAGTTCTCTCCCAGCCCCAGAACCCTCCAGAGGCTGCCATCTCACTCAGGGTCAAAGCCGAAGTCCCCACAGTGACCTTCAGACCCTGCATGGCCCACCCCCTTCTCTGTCCACACCCATTCCATCCTCTTCCCTCCATCCATCCACAATGTCCTTCTCAGTATCTTGGCCAAACTGGCATGTTCTGGCCCCAGGGCCTTTGCACAAGCTGTGTCCTCCTCCTGGGAAGCGGGTCTCAGGTGTTGTCTGGCTTGCTTCCTGACCACCTAGCCTCCTTCCTCGAGACTCTGTGCAGGCCTCGCAGTGAGAGGCCAGCCCTTCACCTCCCGTCCTACCTCCTCTGCACTCCTGGCGTCCCCCACGGACCACACGGCCTCTTCGTCAGTGTTTATCTTCCACCTCTCACTAGCATGGACGCTCCAGGCTGGCAAGGATTTTATCTGTTTTGGTCACGGTTGTATCCCAGTACCCAGAACAGTGCTCTGTTCACAAATATTTACTGGATAATTTCTCTTCAGACGTCTTAGAGAGAGACTGGGGAGAGAAGGGGAAATGGGTAAACCGAGGTGGGAAGAGTTTGGACCAGAGCAGCTGTGGCAGGCAGCCCAGGGACCTGTGGGACAGCGGGAGGGGGCAGAAAGGGCCGGTCACCCGGGGATCCGTCCTGCCAGCACTGCATCTGTGAGCGGCCTTGCCGAGAAAGGCCCCTGCAGCCAGAGCTGGTTAACAGGCAGCCGGGGCTCCTGCGCCCATCCTGGTGCCCGGTTTCCTGGTGTCCAGCCTGTCCCAGGGCCTCCATTCCCATAGGTGAGGTCGGTGCAGCTGCTGGGCCTCCTGCTGACCAGGGGCTTGGACCTGACTTGACCTGGGACTTTACTTTCCCGGAGGCCTGAACTACAGTGGACCTCATGTCTGCATCTCACTCTCCCGGCTGTGGCCCCGCATGGCTGGCCGCCCCTGTCAGCCCCTGTGGAGGCTGGGAGGGGCTGCAGTCCACACAGACTTACTTAGTGACCAGGGGACTCCAGCCTGTCTGAACCCGTGGGTCTGGGTGCAACCCTCTTCATGCCACAGGACAGGTGAACTTGGTAGTGACCAAAGGCAGCTGAGCGACAGGTGGCTAGCTGTGGTGCGGTCAATTGAGGTGTTTGTAAATGTGGACTTGTCCAGGCAAGTACATGCACATCACAGTTGTGAAAGTCCTTAAAAATACCTCGGACTCCCCTCTTTTCCCACGTGGACATGTGGGTGCCTTATCTGAGCTACATATTTATAAACTACCTGGATCTTGGATGATTTAGATGAGCAACTTCTACGTTAGAGTTGAGCGCTGATATCCTTAATCACCTGGCAGACAGGTGCCGGGGGCCTTAGTCTGCTGGCCCTCTGCTTATGACTTTGCCCTTTGCTCCCACAAGCTGTCCTTGGAAACTCAGAAGCCCGCTGCACCAGCACCTGGGCACTCCCCTGGGGAGCCCCTCTGGGCCTGCCCTTGGAGGGGGTCCTGAGCTCCGGCCATCCCTCCGGGTGCCCGCCTCCCCCCGCCCACCAGTGATGTCCTCCCGTGCAGCGTGCTGGGCCTCTGCTCCTCTGAGGGTCGCTCCACCTGGGCGGGGGAGCTCTCAGAGGGGGTGGCTCTCTGCGTCGGAGCATTGGGTTGGGAGGGGCCGAGCAGGCCTTCCTGTCGGTGCTGCCTGCTGTGTCCAGAGACAGAGCAGCCCCTCGGCCGGCAGACGGGAGGGGCCGCTGGGGAACAGGGAACACAGGCAGCACGGTGCCCTGGGTGTCCTGAGTGGTCCTGAGCCGCTCGCAGGATGGCGTCTTGTCACCAACAGCAGCGAGGCCAAGGAGAGACAGTTAAAGGTTCCCCTCGTCTTCCCTGCCCTTGGCTGCTGGGGGCAGGGGGCGTGGCTGTGATGGACCCACCGAGCAGCTCAGGTGAAGGCTGGGCTCCAGGTACACCTGTCTGAAAGGTGAGTCCGTGGAATGGCGGTGCTTTCATCTAGGCCTCCGTCCCGGCGGTGGGGTGCAGGTTTCAAACCGTTCAGGGCTTAGATGTCAAGAAGCTGTCCGTCCGCTGCTGGGTCAGTCTGGGTCCCCACTTCTTTTGATATTCTGACCCGGGAACCCTGACCCAAAGCCAGCTACACAATATCAAAAATTCAAGACAGTGAAAATGGCACGAAACATCTCAGATTTATTAGAAAAAAGATTTTACACCATTGACCCCCTAAAGGGGACCTGGGGACCCTCCTGGATCCATGGGCCACGTTTTGAGAACCACTATGTTCGTCCTGATGCTGATTTCAGACTCGAGAGGTGGGAGATAGACTCATCCCCTTTAGTGATAGGAGTTCAAGGTGACATGGCAGAAGGCGGGGATGTGGGTGGGGAGGACGGAGGGGGGTCAGGAAGGCCATCCACCCACAGAACTCTGGCCGAGGACCAGGTATCGCGTGAGAACTTGATCCTGGGGTTGAGGCCGCTGGTGGGACCCTTTCATCCCCCACATTCACGTGTTGTTACCTGTGACCTTCTATTATTGTTTAGCCTGGCTGGTCATCACACCTGAAAGCTAGAGAGGGGCCTGACACCCTCTCCCCAGGCCCAGCTTGACCCTCGGGCGTCCAGTCTCTCTGGTGGGATGTCCTCCACCCGGGAGCTGCCCGGGTTCAAAGCCCAGCTCCACGTCTCAGGACTGTGTGACAGTGGGCAGGTTAATTTGCCTAAAACTCGGATACCATCTGTAAAATGGCGCCCCTCGTATTTGCTGTGACAGTTTAACGAGACAATGCTTGCAGAACTCCGGGCACCTGGGACGTAGTAACCATGGTGGATTCAGCTACTGATTTTCTACCCAGGACTCTGGTTTCTCTGGAACTTGGAGGCGGTGGGGGGATGGATGTCTTCTTCTCCGCAGGGCCAGTGCTGAGTCATCTGCTCTTTCTAAGCAAGGGGGGAGCTGGTTTCAAGTTACAGGTGGTATCTTTCTCTGACCTCTTTGCACATAGTCTTGTGAAATACTCTGTAAAGTCATTTCTTCCCTATTCGAAGGACAGTTCAAGCTTAGTTCGTATCTATGCTCTTTCTTTGTCTTATAAAACATGTCTAAAATCTTTCTAGAAAGACCTTTGGGTCTGGATCCTGGTCCATCCTGTAGGTCTGCTTTGGCTGAGCCTGGCGACCTAGGTCAGGCTGTCCTCAGTTACCAAATGGAGAGTAGATGTCTGGCCTCCCTCTGGGAGGGCTCTGATGACACAATGGCGTGGTCCACGTGAAAGAGCTGCGACAAAGCATTTAAGTCATATTAAAATGGTTACTTTTGACAGTCCCCTTTATTTTTTCATGAAAACCTCAAAGGACTTAATTTTGGTTTCTCTTTTTGCATTTTAGTCCATTTTCCCTCCCTTTTGGGACTAATTTCTCAAGAAGAAATTCTGACTTCCGGTTTTCCTTTTCCTTTTCCTTTTCAGATGATGCTACAACTGGTTCTGTGAGGCCGTGTGTCTTTTGGGGTTCCCTACCTCATTCAAAGCGGGACCGATGTCATGGGTGCTCTGTTATGACTCGGCCCTTGGTGGGTGACCCAGACTTGTCCCCGGTGACAGTCATCTGTGCTTACTCAGCTCTGGAAGGAGGCTCGTCTCATCTTAATGTAACAGGAGACCAAACGGGGGCCGCCTGACACGTTTGCTTGTCCAGTCTCGCCTGGAACACTCAGCCCCTTGGACACTCACAGTATTGAGTCTGCTTAGAAAAAATTGAAAGAAACAATTTTTTGATCACCACGCCTTGGCCGGGTCTTGGACTACACTTACCCCACTCTCAAATCTGGTCTTTCCCTACATTCCTTACCAGTTGTGTGCGACCATCATACCCAAACGTAAATCAAGCGTGATATTTAATTTGTCTCACTGCCCCGGCTGTGACTTCTGCAAAGACAGGACAGGATCCATCATTTCCAGTGCTGTCGAGGGTGCTGGCCAGCGGCACGAAGCAGGAGCTGCGGTTTCCACGCCTGGCTCTTCTGCTAGGATGGGCTGGCCTCAGATATTCTAGGTGTGGGACAGAGCAGGTGCCTTTAGGCTTTCTGGGCGAGTAGTATAGATCTGTGTGAGCTTCAGTTCTGCAAGTCATTGCTGGAAAGTATCCAAGCTCCCGAGCTGAGATTTCACCTCTTTTTTTTCTTTCCTCAGCCTAAGCTGGGGACACAAGCCTGTTTCCTCAGCCACCCAGGGCGTCCCCTCCAAGGCTGAGGTCAGATGCACAATTCCCGCCAGGATGTTGAGTGGAATGTCTCTCTCAGGTGAGAAAACCAACGACTAGGGACGAAATTCTGCAAAGCAGAATGAGGAAGAGGTTTGTCCCAGCTCCCGAGGCTTTCTAAGTCCCGTAGTCATGCAGGCAGCCCCAAGGAGAGGGCCCCTCCATCAGTGGCCGAGCGGCTGCATGCAGACGACACAGGTCAGCAGGGAAGCCACAGCCCAAGCATCTCCTGAGCCCTGAAGTCCGTTTGTCCTCCTCAGCCTTTGAAATCTCTGGTTTTCCCTCTCTCTCCCTTCCTTCCTTCCTTCCTTCTTTCCTTATTCTATCTAAGAAGCAGTCTTTATTTCTCTCATTTTTTCCCACTGCTGATGCCCAGAATATTCTAGAACCTGACCTCAGAAGCGCAGGCTCATAGCCACTTGTCTGATGTGATTTATAGGAAAATGTATTTTATCATAAAACCTGGGGCCATTTGTACCTGGCAAGGGCACAGCTATAATAATCTCTGTACCTATATTTAGTAGAAAATTAAGCTATTCTTCTGGACACAATAGTTTTCCATTTCACATCGTATATATAGGTTAAACTTGGTGCTTGTTAGGCCAGATTTCCATCACAAGTGTAAAAGTAATTATCTAATTAACTACTCAATCTACCTAATGATTTTTAGAAAAGGATTCTTTGATCAGGTTAAGGCTGTGGACATACTGTATCTAGATTTTTCTCACATTCTTTTCAAAAACAAATTCGAACAAACACATATATTTATGGAGAAAATAGATACATGTGGTTTGTAGGATAGCCCAGATCAGTGCCTTTGGATAAGGTGGGCAGTTTCTCAAGAATGACCGATGTGTCTTTATCAGTTGTTATGGGCTGAGCTGTGTCCCCCTAAAATTCAATCACTGAAGCCCTAATATGCAGGACTTCAGAATGTGACTATATTTTGGAGATGGGGCCTCACAAGAGGTAATTAAGGTACAATGAGGCCTATGGGTGGGCTCTGATCCAGTGTGACTGGTGTCCTTATAAGAGGAAGTGATCAGGACACAGACACAGAGGGACCACCATGTGAGGATACGGGGAGAAGATGGCTGTCTGCACGCCAAGGAAGGAGGCCTCAGGAGGAACCAGCCCTGCCTACACCTTGATCTCGAGCCTCCAGGACTGGGAGAGAGAAATTTCTGTTGTTTAAACCCCCATCTGTGGTGAGGGTCCCGGCTGGAGCCGGCGCCTGACCCGTGTGTGAGTCTGCTCTGTCGGCATCACAGAGCACCACATGGACGCACCATGGACAGCTGGAGCAAGGGGGATGGAAAACCTCACCTGTCCCAGGCTTGTTCTCATGAGACATATAGCAGTCCATTGGTTTAAGTCCATGGAGACCCAGTTCTCGGTATTTGTACCCAAATCCAGCACCTGGGGAGTCAGGACCTGGGGAGATGTGGTCACCCCACCCCTAAATGTGTAGTAACACAGAGCTAGGAGAGGACGGATTCAGGATGCCATCACAAAGGGAAAGATGAGAACGCATGAGGTTGGGACAAAGGAACAAACCTCTTGAGGGGTGCATGAAGGGATGCAGGGGAAATTCTGAAAAATTGGAATTTGGGAAATTCCCAGAGTTCCGACTCTACTAGTACTGGAGCTAAATAGCAAGGGTGGCAAAGCGGTGAGAGTGTTAGGTGATGGAGATCACTGATCCAGCTGTGTGGTGCCACCTCCAGAAAGATAATTCACTCTTAGGCTGCAGGATGGCACATGGCGGTCAATAACCCGCTTTGTTCTGATGAGTCAGACCACAGGGGACAAAGTGCTCCAGGACGAGCATCTTCATTTGAGCGACCTGGACAGTGGTGCTCACCTAGCCAGGTGAGGGCAGGGGGGCCAGGCATGTAAACGTTTACACTGAAGGAAGGAGAGCTGTGGGGCTGGAAGTCCTCTCCAGGAAGATGGGGTGAGCTCCTACTGTGTGGCCTTCAAGGGCAGAGCTGCCCAGCAGGCGGAGGTTAGGAGCAAAGTGGGCTCGAGGTCGGGGAGAACTTTCTCTCGGCAGGAGCTCTCCAAAACCTGCAGGGGCTGCTCTACATGTAGCAAGTTTCACACCCGTGGAGGTGCTCAGGGCAGGCGAGCCACGTCGAGGGCGTCACACAGAGAAGTTCAGGCCGGTGGTGGGGACAGTGGAGTTGACCTCCAGGGTCCAAGCCTTGGGATGGGGATGCCAGCCGACCAAGTGCTGGTCCAAGGGGCTGCTTAGCAACCGTGCCATCAGTTGCTTATTTATTGGGATTCCCTTATTCGCTGGGCCCTCCGCCAGGTGGGGGTGGGAATGCAAAGAAAGACAGAGCACGGTTCGATCCACAGTTGTACGTGAGCACGTGGGACAGAATCCCGTGAGAAGGCTGCTCCCAGAAGCTGGCGGCAGGTGGGTGCTGGGCTGGACACTAAGGAAGGGGTGGCAGGGGTTTCATCTGGGCTTCAGGACACCTGGCTTCACACAGAAAGGGAGGAGGTGTGGAGGGGCTTCACAGGGGATGCGGAGAGAAAGCCGGGGCCCACCTACCTGGGCGGAGCTCTCTGTCACCCAAGACCAGCATGGGAAGGTCTCCTGGGGTCGAACTCTGGAGGGCCTTGACCCCAGACAAGGGGCCCAGCGAATTGCGATGAAATCAAATACTCAGGAGGTCAGATACTCAGGGTTCTCAAAGGGTTTTTTTTTTTTTTTTAATCTTTATTGGAGTATAACTGCTTTACAATAGTGTGTTAGTTTCTGCTTTATAACAAAGTGAATCAGTTATACATATACATATGTTCCCATATCTCTTTCCTCTTGTGTCTCCCTCCCTCCCACCCTCCCTATCCCACCCCTCTAGGTGGTCACAAAGCACCGAGCCGATATCCCTGTGCTATGCGGCTGCTTCCCACTAGCTATCTACCTTACGTTTGGTAGTGTATATATGTCCATGCCTCTCTCTCTGTCACAGCTTACCCTTCCCCCTCCCCTTATCCTCAAGTCCATTCTCTAGTAGGTCTGTGTCTTTATTCCTGTCTTACCCCTAGGTTCTTCAAGACATTTTTTTTCCCCTAAGTTCCATATATATGTGTTAGCATACGGTATTGGGCTGGAAATAAGCTTCTCAAAGCTCGAGGCCAGCACAGATGAGGATAAACTCCACGGCCGTGTCAACAAGGTGTGATCCCCGAGGGCTCCGCGTTCACCGAGGCAGGGTGGCTGCGTGGGAAGGAGGATGTGAGCTAAGTTTGAAACATTTTTAAGTGACTTTATCTAAGTGTAAGTTACACGCATAGAAACGCACTCCGAGTGCACGAGGTCAACGGCGTGTGACACATTTTAGCGTTGTGCGCTGTTACCCCAATTCAGTTTGAGAAACATTTAACTCCATCTGCCCCAAATATCCCCCGTGCCCTGTTTGAAGTCACTCCGCATCCCACCACCTGCCCCCCGCAACCTCTAATCTGCTCTCTGTCTCTCTATCTGCCTTTTCTGGCGTCCAGTTAAATGGGCTCATTTGGTCTGTGATCTCTGTGCCTGGCTTCTCTCAACGCAGTGCAGTGCTTCTGAGGTCCACGCATGAAGTAGTATCAGCGGTTGTTTCTTTTTATGCTGAATAGTGATGCACTGTTGACGTGCCTCATTTTACCCGTCCGTGCATCAGTGGGATGGGCACGTGGATTGTTTCCAACTTGCTGCTGTTGTATCAGATGCTGTGAACATTCACGTACGAGTTTTTGTGTGGACATGTTTCCATTTCTCTTGGGCAGGTACATCGGACGCACATCCCCTGGGCTTCGATGAGCGTTAGAAGGGGTGAAGAGGATGTGAGAGGATCGAAGGGGGGGCACAGAAGCCCCCCAGTGTGGTGTGCAGAGGGGTGTGACGGAGCAAGGACGATTCTCGGTCAGTTTGGGGGTTTGGGGCTCGTTGGCTTGATTACAGCCAAACCCTTGCTGAGCTGGGACACTGAGCCTGGTAGCTTGGGCTTGATGTCAGGGGACCGGAGACCTTGGAGCTTCCAACAAAGGGTGTAGGAGAGTGAGGGCAGCATCCTATGTAGTGGGGCCGGGGCGGGGACTGCTCAGATGCTCAGGACATGTAATCGCAAACAAGGACTTAAGTCTGGCAAGAAAATGTGCGGAGAAGACCCCATGCGGAACGACAGCCAGGCTCAGAAAACATCACAATTGGGTTAGTGGTGACTCAGTGGTTCATCCCAACTAAAATTAGTCCTCATGCCTACAGAAAGGCACTTTTTATTTCTTTAAAATATTCTTTTTACACACTCTGCTTGAAGACTGCTCAGAAATAACTCTAAAATGACAAAATATGAATAAACTGCTAAACTGAACAGAATAAAATTCACAAGGGGCCCCGATTCTGACACCACATAGACAGTAAATGACTAAAAATTCTAAATGAGCACATTTCACATGTATTAACTCCAACAGTCTAATAGATATGCTTAATTAAAATGGTGAAGCCATCTGTCCAAAAGACTTCTTGCTGAAACTATAATGAGTTGTCTCAGCTTTACTATGTAGCAGAGAGAAGGGTCTTAGAGTTGATTTCTTCTTAGCAGATTTGGAAACTGGGAAAGTGAGACAAAAATATTTCTTTTGGTGACATTTGAGAAGAGAAGGGAATATTACTGCTTTCTCCTGATCTGCAGTCAGACACATTACCCACAGCCTCCGATCCCTTGTTATCGTGTTTTCTTGTCTCTGCAGTGACCGCAGATAAAATACTGAGTCATGGACTTCGTAACGCCTGTCTGAGCCTGCAGGCCTGTGGCCTGCATTAGAGGTTGTGTCATATTGAACTCACATTATATTTAGTGGTAATATTTAAGGAACATTCTTCTTTTAAAACAATTTTTGAATTGTGGTAAGAATACAATATAAAAGTTACCACCTTAACCATTTTACGTGTGGAGTCTGGTAGGGTTAAGGGTATTTAGCACGTTGTTTGACAGATCTCCAGAACTTTTTCATCTTGCAAACATTAAACAATTGTGCCCATCAAACAACACCTCCCCATCCCCCTCCCCCAGCCCCTGGCAACCGCCCTTCTATTTTCCGTCTCTATGAATTTGATGCCCCCAGCTACTTCGTATAAGTAGATTCATACAGCATTTGTCGTTTTTTTGTGTCCAGCTTATGGCTCTGAGCATGATGTCCTCAAGGTTCATCCACATTGTAGCAGGTGTCAGAATTTCTTTCCTTTTTAAGGCTAAATAATACTCTCCATCGTATGGATGTGTCGCATTTTATTTATCCATTTGTCCATCTATAGACACTTGGGTTGTTTCTACCTCCTGGCTATTCTGAATAACGCTGCTACCGGAAGTGGAATTGCTGGACATATGGTAGTTCTATGTTTAATTTTTCGAGGAACAGAACATTATCTCTTTTAGAGTAGATTTAAAACCATGTACTAACCTATGTCATACCAGAGCCCCTCTGAGATTAACCTTTCATTCAGAAGTTTCTCTAAAGCCATGGAAGAAGGGAACCAAACTCTCTACATCCCTTGCCCTCTAAAGTATAATGAGATAAAGTGGTAAAGTGGAAAAAATAGTACCACAAACTTTGGGAGATGTGGCTCTAGTCTTGACTTTCATCCTTCCTAGTTGTAGAACTTTGAGTAAATCAATTCACCTTTTTGAGTCTGAGTGTTCTCAAATGTAAAAAGGAAAAGTTTGAAAGAAGTGATATTTAATGTCCTACTCAGCTCTAAACATATTATGAGAATAACTTCCAACCTAAACGAATGAATAAACCATTGGATATGATTGAATATGTAATACTGTATATTGTTGCAAAATATTCAGAACTATTAAAAAAAGTGAAATATACAACAGCCAAGACATGGAAGCACCCTAAATGCCCACCGACAGATGAATGGATAAAGAAGATGTGGTACATATATACAGTGGAATACTACTCAGCCATAAAAAGGAATGAAATAATGCCATTTGCATCAACATGGGCAGACCTGGAAATTATCGTACTGAGTGAAGTAAGTCAGACAGAGAAAGACATATATCATATGATGTCACTTATATGCGGAATATAAAAAAATGATACAAATGAACTTATCTGCAAAAAAAATTCCAGCAGAAAGGGCCTGCCTTTCCAGTAGGACCCCTTAGATTATATGCATGCCTATGACCTAACATCAGGTACAGAAATACTTATTTGGGAGTTAAATGTCCTTATTGTATTATTTCCAGATGATTTTCTTCACCCACCTCCCACTCTTTCTTTCCCCCTTCTAGGCATTTAGCCAGTGATCAATTTTTGCAACCCTTCTAAAAGCTACCTGTTAAGGGTAGGTATTTCCCCTAAAGTATTAGTTTTCATATTATCTGCTCTGGGTACAAAAGCATCTTCATTAGAAAGAGAAAATCTGTGGGTCTAATAGTGATAGTTTCCTAATGGTAGAACTCTAGATGCTGTGAAAGTTGAGGTGGAAGGAATATGTTTTGAGTAAGAGGTACTCCCTCAAAAGCCTTCCTCTTTGGAAACTCCTGGATCTGCCAGCAAGTCAAGCTTCTCCCCCAGACTTGGAATCAGAAATGCCTTCAGCTGTTTTTCTAGGAGTGGGACTGAGTTTTGCGTTGACTCAGCTCCTGTCTCGGTGGTCCAGCTTGTGACCAGTCATGGGTCATCTGTAGGACCAAAAGTGTGCTCCCAATTCCATCTTCCTGAGATCCCTGGATGTGCCCACATCCAAGAAAATTCAAACACTATCTATCTCTCTGAGAAATATAATTTTCCCCACAACTTTGACTTAATCACAATGTAAATATCTTTGGCCAAAGAAGGTTGGGCCACTTGGATTAACTCTGGTACTGCCACATTGTTTATTAGGTAACTGTCCTCGCACAGCCCTTGCAGGGCACCCAGCATAAGATCAAACCAAACAGTAGGAAGCCCAGTAACCTCTATTAAGGAAAAAGTTCAGATTTGTATTTTTTCATTTATTTTTCTATTCACTAAACTTTATGGAGAAAAAATTTTTTTTAATTAAAAAAAATGAAACAAAGTCGAAACTAGGCTCTTTAGGGTGAGAACAGGCAAAAGCAGGATAACACACACACACATTCTAACATCTCGGCTGTAGCTGCTGTGTTGCAACTGCAATGCCCACCTGCCCCGCCATGAGTTCTGACACGGCACGTGGGCAGTGGCAGCAGAAAGCCCGACAGGATCTGGGGCTGGAAATCTGAGTCCCATGAAAACCGATCGCTGTGAAAGAGTGGGACCAATGACGGGAGCTCCTCTCGTGGCATTCTATGGGGGTCCATTGCTCCAAGCCAAACTGGTGCTCAAGTATTCTTTCCTGCCATAAAGCTTGGTATTGGAAAATTCCCCGAGCTATTTCAGTCTCCCATTGGGTAAATAAGCCGTTTGCCTTTTGGTCAAAGGCTTGATGCTTATTTTTTGTCATTGTGGGAATATTCATCATCCTTTTGGTTTGGGGACAGTAGCAAGACCTTGTAACTATTCTTCGTGACTGTTCTCCCGCCAGTGAATATTCATCATCCTTTTGGTTTGGGGACAGTAGCAAGAGCTTGTAACTATTCTTCGTGACTGGTTCTCCCGCCAGTGAAGATGCTGTGGTTTTCCAACATCCCAAGCCCAGGACAGCCTGGGAGTGTGTGATAAATGGCAGCTGACTCGTGTTGAGTGGGTCAAAGGTTGGGTAACTAACCCATCACACCATACTTACATCATATCTGGTGTCCTCAAAAACTCTGAACAAAAAAAATCTGCACTAGATTAGCTATTTTGAACAGTCCTTTCATTTTTAATGGATCTAAACTAATCTGTGTTTCCCCATTTTTCTAGAAATGGATTTGCCTTTGACATGAATGCCTGACTAATGTCTATAGAATAAGCTCTGAGGGCGTTCGGTGGAATTAGACTAAAAAGATTAACTTCCTGCATGATATCTGTATCCATATTATTTCTTATTAGAAATTAATTACCGTCGCATTCCTGATTTTTTAGGCAGTAACTGAATATAAATAAGGAAAACAAAGAGGAAAGAAAGCAAAAACAAAGAGGAAAAAAGCAGATGATCATTTAATATGCAGACTGATTTAAGCAAATTACTGTCTAGTCACAGATTTCCTGTATGGATAAATTTATGGGAATAGAATTAGCTGGCTGAACAGACACATAGCATCTTCATTTATTTCACAAATCCAGACTGAATGTGAACCGACAATGCACTAACTTACACTTAACATCCAAACAATTTGGAAGTAATTGACTCTTTGGATAATAAGGTCCTTTGGGGTGTTTTCTGTTTCCCCAAAGATGTCTTAATAAACATCAATTAGCAATGCATAGGTCTACAGCTGTAGATGCAAATAATCTTTATTAGTTCTTCTGTTTGTTGGAATTTTGGATAAATTGAGTTGACTGTGCCTGTGGAGTCGGCAAACACAGGTGTGCCCTCTCCTAATGGGACTCGCTATATCTTAATCACGTTGGCCTTTCAAGTTAAAAAGTCTCAGCACAAATTTTACCCTCTCCAGTAAGACTTTCTAGATAATCCTAGCCCGTACCGCTGACTTTCCTTCCGGATTTCTAACAACATTTTGTCTCAACACTTTTGGGCACTTCCGTTATTTTCACGTGGGTGCTTGTACCGCCGTTGCCGTAGGGCCCCAAAGGTTTCGTGTAGGACTGGACGTCAGGGCAAGGTGTCAGCCCTTCTCGGAAGTCGTTCTGTCTGGGTGTGTGGTAAGGAACTAGGGTAGAATGCTGATTGAGTTTATTAAAACCCCAGGATGGGCTATTCTCATATATGGAGGTGTGCTCTACCAGGACGGTAACAATACCCTTTCTCTATCAGTTAGGAAGTGTGCCTGGGTGTCTGTCACAGAGCCCCTGTTATAGCAGCGAGACCAACCAGGGGAATTTGCCAGGCGGGGGGCAGTTGGGTCTGGGACAGCAGTTTCTGTGATGGCATCACATTTGGAGTGCCACCTTTCTACTACTACTCTGTTCCTCACGGATGCCTCATGGCCACAAAGTGGATGCTCTACTTCCTGCCTCACATCTACTTCCTCTAGAAGGAGGAGGGGAGGGGGGGAAAAGGAGAAAAGCCACGAGGAGGAAAGGGACCCACCTGGGCCAGGAACGTCAAAGCTTCCAAGAAATCCCCGTTACTCTTGCTCTTACCTCCCTGGCTGTGTTGATGGCACAACGACAATGCCAGCCTCAAGGGAACTGGGAAATGCAGGTTTTAAAGAAAATTCTGTGTACCATGCTGCCCTGAAAGAGCTGGGATTCTTTTAGCAAGGGAAAAGGGGGGAATGAATATTGCTAGCCTCGGAGGCCCCTCTTCATGAGGGGTTAGGAAGCAAGGTTGGAAAGCTGGCTGCACCGTGCTGTAGAGTCAGATTCCCACCAGTGACCTTCGGGGAACTGGCTGTTTGACAGGTGAGAGATGATGGAGTATCAGTGGCACCCAGCTCTTGGGGATGGTTCCAGCAGCCATTCTGTGAGCTTGTAACGCAGAGAACCTTATCTGAAACCCGGAGCAGCTCCGAGGTGGCTGTGTCAGCAGATCCCCCCAGAGAGAGGCCCCTCCTGGGACCGGTCCCAGGAGTCACCCCAAGGCCCCTGTGCTCCAGCAGGACCTGCTCCACCCCAGGTCCGTCTCCACTGGCCTCAGTGGGGACACCCCTCTGCCAGGTTTCCCCTCTCATCTTGGTCAGATCAGATGGGAACTTTCCAAGACACCAGCTGGATTTTGAGCACAGACAATGGCTGTACTTCGGAGACAAAGTCTCTCTCGGTTGGCCGCACATTCTTTAAGTCGATGAGAAGGCCCTCTTCTCATTTGGGGTTTTTCCGGCTTCTGGGTCTTGCACCTCCTGGGAGCCTCAGTTAGGAAAGTCCACCGCTGCCTCGGTCCAGGGTCCCCAACTAAGACAGAAGTCTGTTCCCCGGTGTCAGAGCTGCCTGGCCCAGACTCTGGGAGGTTCTGTGACTGTCCTGCTCTCAGCCACTCCTGAGTCTTGAAGTCCTGTTTCCCCAAGGACCCATTTCTCCGGGCCCTGAAGCATTCTCAGTGATTGACAACGATGGACCTCCCATGGCTGGGGGGAACAGGGCCGAGTGTCAGGGAGGTTGGGAGTGAGGTGACCAGGCCTCAGGGCCACTGTCTTCTTTCCTCACAGTTGCCAGAGAGAAAAACCATAATCGCAATGCTGCCCAGATCTACTACCTTCTCCAGCTGTGCGCTGGCATCCACCTGGGGCGGGGCCGGTCCTAGGTCACCCACAGGGCAGGTGGGGACTCGCTCACTCTCTTCCCGCTCAGCTGGTGCATGAATCTTGATTCATTCATTTTTTAGAAAGTCATGTTGAGTTGTCAGTCACTTGCTGGACGTCGGGGAGCCCGGGGAGCTTGTGCTCTGATGGGAGAGATAACCAGCGAACCGTCGAGTGGTTGTGAAGTACTCTGAGGGCTTGGAGGAGATGCTCAGGGCCAGGTGGTCATGGAAGGGGGACCCCGACCGGGCTGGGGGCCAGACGTACTTCTCTGAGTAGGAGCGCTTGAGCTGCCGCCACAAACACTAAGAAGGTGAAGAGGGTGTGACGTCTCATCCTGTTTCTCACGATGGTCTTGCTGGGGGACCCTTCCTCTCCCCAGGGGGTGTCCAGCCAAAGGGGCTGGGGCTGTGAAACAGCTCTGTAATTTATCCCTCTTGCTGCCCTCTGTCCCTAGCACCTTCCCCAAATCTCTTTGCCTACTGAATTTCTATATAGTGTTGCCCTCTTACAGTTATCTCCTTGAAGAAGGAAAGAGACCAAGAAAGGAACCGTGGAGTCTGAGGGGTTGTGGAGGAAGAGGGTGCCGTGGGCCTGGGCAGCACCCCTGAGCGTCCATGCTGGCTGGGTGCAGAGGTCACCGGCCAAGTCTCCTGCCATCTCCCAGAGACCCCCGACTCAAAACGTCTGTGCGGAGCTCTTCAGGCGGCTCCAACGTGCCACCTGCCTGCAGACGGCCTGTGCTGAGCTCTGCCGAGCTGCTGGAGCACAGTGTCCTAAGGGTGGCCGTGGACAGTCGAGCCTCTCCCGCAAACACTTATGCATGTGTGTGTTTAATGATGAAAATAAAAAACCAGGGCTGGATACACAAGGAAATCTGTCTCCCCGCCCAGCCATTCGCTCAGTCCATCACTCACCTTGTTCATCAAATCATCGGAATCCTTCCTGACAGAGTCTGAAAACCAGGTCTCCCTGGGAGGCGGCCCCACAGCCCTGCCCGGTCACAGCCGCTCCTGTTTGCTGAGCACTTGCCGTGTCGGATGCTGCGTTCGTCAGGTCAGCCCCGGATGCTGCGCTGTTGCGTCTTGTTTCACACAAGGGCAAAGTAAGGCGCCGAGTGACTCAGAACCTTGGCAGACGCTACGTGACAGGTGCAGCCTTCCCTGCTTTTCCGAGGGCTCCTGGGGTGGGCGAGGCCTGGAAAGTTTCCAGCTCGGAGACGTGGGAGGATGTGTGCAGCCTTCAGGAAGGATCAGCTCTCTTGCCTCTGCTCCCTAAAGCTGCGTCACAGTGTATAGTAAGTTGAACTGGTCACCGTTAAAAAATAAAATGAGGGCTTCCCTGGTGGCGCAGTGGTTGAGAGTCCGCCTGCCGACGCAGGGGACACGGGTTCGTGTCCCGGTCCAGGAAGATCCCACGTGCCGCGGAGCGGCTGGGCCCGTGAGCCACGGCCGCTGAGCCTGTGCGTCCGGAGCCTGTGCTCCGCAATGGGAGAGGCCACAACAGTGAGAGGCCCGCATACTGCAAAAAAAAAAAGAAAAAAAAAATTAATTGAAGTAGAGTTGATTTACAATGTTGTGTTAGTTTCAGGTGTACAGCAAAAGGATTCACTTATACATGCATACATATCTATCCTTTTTCAGATTCTTTTCGATTATAGGTTATTACAAGATACTGAATACAGTTCCCTGCGCTACACAGTAGGTCCCTGTTGTTTATCTCTTTTCTGTATAGTCGTGTGTATCTGGTAATCCCAAACTTCTAATTTACCCCTCCCCTGCGTTTCCCTTCGGTAACCATAAGTTTGTCTTCTATGTCTACGAGTCTGTTTCTGTTTCGTAAATAGATTGTAAATAGATTCATTTGTATCATATTTTAGATTCCATCTAGAAGTGATATCATGTATTTGTCTTTCTCTGTCTGACTTACTTCACTTAGTATGGTAATTTCTAGGTCCATCCATGTTGCTGCAAATGGCATTATTTCACTTGTCTTTACCCCTGAGTAATGTTCCACTGTATATATATGTACCACATCTTTTTTATTCATGGACACTTAGGTTGCTTCCACGTGTTGGCCACTGTAAATAGTGCTGCTATGAACATTGCGGTGCATATATCTTTTTGAATTAGAGTTTTCTCCACATATGTTCCCAGGAGTGGGATCGCTGGATCACAGGGTCACCATTCTTTCTACTTGATTTCGATTCTTAGAACACAACTCTTAGAACCCAGCACAAGTGTCTTCCTTCCCTTTCACTCTCTGAAAGGGAATCAAACAATATAAAGTAAAATCTTCCCGTCAGGGCCGACCTTATAGTCTAGAGAACGTTTACACGCACCATGTCTAATATGTATACACTTTTCTTTTGATGTTGTGATTGCCCCCCTCTGTCTGGCCTGACAGCCTCGTCACCTGCACTTGGTCAGGACCATCTCTGGGGCAGGTGTGGGGTCACACCATTCTCCTCCTCCCTGGGGTCCCAAGGACGACCTGTCCCCTCCCGAGGCTTTATTCGTGTGGCTACAAAGAGGAGGCAGCAGGGCAGATGGAACTGGCCCTCAGGCCCCCGTGACTCCCGAGGCCGGCCCGTCACCAGGACTCGGGCATGTTTGTCGCAGGCAAATGCTCAGCCCTGGTACCATTTCGCTGCGCCGCCGGCCAAGACAGACTACAGAAAACAGGGAGCGCAGGGACCCAGGAGGCAGCTGTGGGCACTGAGCAGGGGTCTTCCTCAGGTTTCGGCTGGAGTTACAGAGTAAGGTCCACGGTGGGGCAGGGGACGGGGGTTGAAGAGGGGTCTTGAAAGAGGGTGGGAATTTGGTGTCTTTATAGATCTAAACGTTAAGTAATGTGTTCTAACCTGCTTTGTTTCTTCAGCAGAGAACTGAGGATGAAGTGTCGAGAACACCAGCCCTCCGCCCACCGGACAAAGTGCCCTGCGCTTCGTGTTTCCTGTGTCTCCTCCCCATCCTGCCTCAAGGCTCTTGGCTGCACACCTCTTCTGAGCAGGTGAATTGTGGACAGGTGAGCTGCGTCGTCATTGCCACCACTGTCCCTGCGTGCTTGATCTCCACACATTCTGGGTGTACAAGCTTCTGCCTTGCCCGGCTGGGATGGGCCAGAGGCCACAGGATGGAGGGCTGGGGCGTGGGGAAGAATCGGATTGATGTTCTTTGATTAATCTGAGTCAATGATCTTTTCTCAGAAAGCCACCTTAATTTTAGAGAACTTGGCATGGCCCGAAGCCTGAGCCTTTAAGAGCCTTTCTGCTGAGAAGCTTCAAGTCACCTCTTCCCAAAGTAAATGATTAGGGGAGGATTTTAACACCCCCCACCCCCACCCCCAATCCTGCTTTGCTCCCCTCAGCTCTTCTTTTTAAATGTGGGAAATTCTGTCATTCTGCTCTTTTGTAATGAGTCCAGTTGTTCACGACTACTCCACAGAAACAGCTAAGTGGATATTAAAGATTAATCAGGGAGTCAAGCATCCCCAAGACAACCCTGGGCTTTGGGAGCAGCGACCACGGCTCCTTAATCCCTGGGTCCCCGGGGCCGAGCTCAGCACTTCCCACAGCGAGGTGGCCTTAGATGCCAAACCAGTGGAAACAAGAGGCAGAAGAAATGGAGCTTTGGAGGTGCTGAGGGAGGACCCTGGCGAGTTCCCGCTTGTCAGGCTGGCCAGAGTCAGGTTCATTAGGCAGTGAGGCCCCATGGGATGGACACAGTCCTCATAGGAGGGATTCAGTCCCCATAGGGGGGATTCAGTCCCCTTAGGAAGCATTCAGTCCCCTTAGGGGGGATTCAGTCCCCATGGGGGGATTCATTTCCCTTGGGGGGATTCAGTCCCCATAGTGGGGATTCAGTCCCCTTAGGAAGGATTCATTCCCCTTAGGGGGGATTCAGTCCCCTTAGGAAGCATTCAGTCCCCTTAGGGGGGATTCAGTCCCCATGGGGGGATTCATTTCCCTTGGGGGGATTCAGTCCCCATAGTGGGGATTCAGTCCCCTTAGGAAGGATTCATTCCCCTTAGGGGGGATTCAGTCCCCAAGAGGGGGATTCAGTCCCCTTAGGAAGCATTCAGTCCCCTTAGGGGGGATTCAGTCCCCATGGGGGGATTCAGTTCCCTTGGGGGGATTCAGTCCCCTTAGGGAGGATTCAGTCCCTATAGGGGGATTCAGTCCCCAGAGGGGCGATTCAGTCCCCTTAGGGGGGATTCAGTCCCCTTAGGAAGCATTCATTCCCCTTAGGGGGGATTCAGTCCCCAAGAGGGGGATTCAGTCCCCTTAGGAAGCATTCAGTCCCCTTAGGGGGGATTCAGTCCCCATGGGGGGATTCAGCCCCCTTAGGAAGCATTCAGTCCCTTAGGGGGGATTCAGTCCCCATGGGGGGATTCAGTTCCCTTGGCGGGATTCAGTCCCCATAGGGGGGATTCAGTCCCCTTAGGAAGGATTCAGTCCCTATAGGGGGATTCAGTCCCCATAGGGGGGATTCAGTCCCCTTAGAAAGGATTCAGTCCCCACAGGGGGGATTCAGTCCCCCCAGGAGGGATTCAGTCTCCACAAGAGGGATTCAGTCCCTACAGGAGGAATTCAATCCCCATAGGGGGGATTCAGTCCCTGTAGCATCCCTAAGAGGGTGTGAGATGACCAGCTCCACAAGGCAGAGGTGTGAAACAGACAACCAGGAAAGGGTGTCTCCCCAGGGGGAATAATTTTGGCCGGTGGGCTGTGTTGGGTGGTGGGCTGTCTGCACAGGCAGGCAGGGATGAGTGGACATTGGAGAGGGAGTCAGAAGGAAATGGCTCCTTCCTCGGGTCCACAAAGCTGTTGGCCAGTCTGTGTAGCCCTCCTGACGATGCTCACTGGGGAGGATGGGCTGAGGAGGGAGGCGACCAGGTGACATCAGTGGTCCCGGTGCATTGCCCCTCCCTCTGTCATCCTTTGGGGAACTTTGGGCCCCACTCCAGGCCTGGTCATGTGACTCACATTGCCCACCATAGTGCTCTGGTCCCTTGGCTGTCGCTGGGGTGCTGCCAGGGTTGGCCTGCTGGAGGGGAGGCGGGTGGCGCAGGGCAAGCCTCCGGGTCCTCCCCTCTGGGGCTTCCTCTGTTAGCCGCTAGCCAGCCATCCCCAGCCGAGGTCAACAGAACCTCCTAGGCCCCTTCCTGCCCCCGCCCCAGCAGATACACCAGAGCCCAACTTGGTCAGCTCAACTTGCGGACTCATGAGCTGAGTTCAGCCCTGAGGTTTTGTGCTGTCGCCTTATTGCAGCAAAGGCTCCCTGATCCCAGGCGGCCTCAGACCGTGCTAGAAGCACCACCTGCTTCCTCTGGGTGTTGGTTTAGAGTTTCACTGCTGGAGATTGCAAATGTTTTTAAGTATTAAAATCCCAAGTGCCCAGATGGAGCAAAATGTTCTTCCCTTTTTAAGGGAGAACCAATGCCCATAGCTTCTTCATGGTCAGTGTCATTTTCTGATGTCTGCAACCCTTTAGTCGGTGAGTACATTCAAACTGTAAAAAGTGTCCTTTGAAAAGTTAGATTGGGCAGAGATGGTCAGGAGTTCTGAAAAGAGCACTGGATAGGGAGTCTGGGGTCGTCTTGGCTGCAGTTTTTCTTGTTTTGTTTGGGTTTGTTCTGGAAAGTGGGGCCTGACCTATAATACCTGTCAAATCGTAGAAACAGTGGACAGGGGGCAGGAAAGGTTAATTTTTGGTTCTCTCAAAGGACTGATTCTGATACGGTCAACAAAATCCTACTAAGATGGACGAGAACCACAGGCCTGTCCAGACTGTTTGGACCCTAAAGGGCGTGCCCTGACACACAGGTGACATCAGACGCCCTGGAGTGGGGGGCAGGAAGCAGTGAATTCCTGAATCGGGGCTGAGCCTCACGCAGCCTCACGCAGCCCAGGGCCAGGGCTTAAGTTGCGAAGTGAGGGCTGATAACACGCCTCCTATCCCACCCTGGTTTCTTCCTTTTTCATCGCACGGCCTGAAACCCTGCTTGTTGATGCTGTCCATGGTTTGTATCTTATGGTTCATCAGAATTTTGTTTTGTGCTAAAGTGCGTTTATCCGTTCCAGGCATTTATGGAGCGCCGGTTCTTTGCTTGCCCCTGGGAAGGCCACGGGGGCCAGGGAGGACCCAGTCCTCCAGGAGTGGGTCTGGTGGTGAGAGGGGGGCGAACAGAGGCCCACCAGACAATGGGGCTCCGAGGAAAGTGTCAGCCATGTGCCCCCTACACACGTGGGAACCGCTGGCAACCCAGGGACTGGCAACCCAGGGACCCCCGAGGCCTGGCATCTGTGGGGTTCTTGAGCCTGAGGCCAGGTCGGCTGGGCTCAGGGAGATGAGAGGCTGTGCCTCCTAGTGGGGGCATGGGGTGGAGGCTTGGGACGGCCAGCAGAGGTGGTCCAGATCGGGAGGGCCTTGCTGACAAGTCTGGTCTCTCTCCCCTCAGAGAGCCAGGGTGTCTGTGCCAGAGAGGGGCCACCGAGAACTTGGCTTTCTGGAGGTCTTGGCCCACAAAAGGACTTTTGTGTTTCCCCGGGCCCAGGGCCTCTGGTCACAGGGTGGGAGGTGCTGATCAAGGCTCGTGGGGAGATGGAGAGGGAGGAAGACCCGGTCAGGCAGGAGGGGTCAGGCTGAAGGACGTGGGCAGCCCCGGAGCTGGAGGAGAGGGGGAGGCCCACAGAGGTCAGCTGGCCAGTCTTTTCTCTGAGAAGCCTCTTCACAGCGACTTTTGTGCGAAAAAACAACTTTTCCAAACATGAAGTGAGGAGAATGGTCATAGATCCATATTCTTAGAGCTGAAAGAGGCCTTTGGAGGCCACCCCAGAAGGAAGGAATGGGGAAGCACTTGCCGTGTCACGCGCTCCACATGCACATCCCGCCGACTTTCCATTAAACCCACGAGGAGGGAGACAGGGCTGCCGCTGAAGCTCGGGGGGCTCAGCACCCCTAGACGCCCCCCCCTCAGGTCTGTGGGACCTTCTTCCCCGGCTGCTAACAATTGCCTATTAACAAAGTTAATCACGGGAACAGCTTCCCTAACCCTCAGCTGATTGGCTTATTCCCTTTAGAGTTTGTCTGTATCATTAAAAGACCTCTTTAGGTTTTCAATTGATTCGATAGGTCTAATAGTCCATGAGCTTCCCTGAACCGGTAGAGACATTATTTGTGACTATCAATAATTATTTTCTCATTAATGTAATTAAAGATCTCATTCTTTGCTATCTCGGAGCCGAGGAGAAATAAATCTTCCAATTATCTTCACTTTCGAGCTCTTTTTTTTTTTTTCTTCAAAATATCTCTAATTATCACTCTTGCTACAAGTATAATCAACTTGCATAAATTAGATCTATTCTTAGCTGTGGTTTAGCTATCCCCCCATCTTGTTTCTAGCACTTTGTATGTTATGGTGATAAATTCTGAGCTAACACATCTATTCGCCATGCAGCCCAAAATGAAAGGACCAAACTAAAATCATGTATCTACATAGAATTTGACTCAGAAGGGTCTAAACACACAAAAGAACAAAGATGGATTATTCGGCCGTACGATGCAGCCCCCCCGCCCCCATCCATCTACTGCTGGAGTTACGCCATGTACCCTGATTCCGCTGTATTTCTCTTTCTACTAATTGCTGACCCTAGAGATTGTGATGTCCGAGAAGCTGGGACCCATCTTCCACTCTACATTTACCTGACACCTGGGCTCTGTTTCCAGGGTCACAGGAGCTGAAGGGGAGTGGTAGCATCTCCCCCTCACTCACAGCGGTTCTGAGAAACACTTGGTCAGTGTACGAGCCAGTGCCAAGTCAGGTCGACTCTGAGGCCAACAGGAATCACAGACGGAAGCTGGGTCTGTGGGCAGGGGGACGAGAGGAGGGCTTCTGAGAAGTCTGGGGGCAAGACCTTCGGACGGGGCCTGGAAGGGTGGGGAGGGTGCCCAAAGTGGGGACCACACCTTTCAGGAAAATGATCTCCGTTCCCGGATGAAGAATCAGCACGCTTGGGCCTGTCCCATCGCTCCCGACCTCTGGTCCCCTGTCCGGGCCATCACAAACCGCTGAGAGCTACTCAAGCCTACTCTCAGAGCTCCTGGGTCTGTAGGACACTGGATCCCAGTGGAGACGCCCTGGAAATCCTTTGTTCTCAAGTGTCCACAACACTGCTGTGGAAACCACTGCAGCCAGGGCTGGTCCGCGACAGTGGAACCACGATCAGCCTCACTAACAAAACTGATACATCTCAGCGGTACGGCGCCCACTGTGTACTGCTGCTTCTTGCAGGCCGCCAAACCCAGTTTCTGTCCTTCTCACCATCCTGCAAGGGGGACGTCTTCGTGTCCGTTTTACACTCCGGGCTGCGGAGGCGAGGTCGGAGGGTGGGTCAGACTCGCCCTCTGTGGTGCGCGCCCTCGTCCTGACACGCGGTGGGGGCGCTGCTGCTCCGGCCGCAGGATGCCGAACAAAGAGCGTGGCTCCCTGGGGGAGGGCGTGGCCACGTGGCCTCTAGTTAGGAGCCGCCCTCTGGATCCGCTGGCTGGCGAGGCCTTGGGGAGCCGGGCAGCATCAGTCGTGTCTCTGAGAGGATTTTGTAGCTGGAAGGCACTTGCCGCCTGTAAGTGGCTGTCCGTAAGTCAGGCTCGCCAGCAGACTGGGCACTTGGCTTGGCCACCTTATTGGTCTGCGCTCCCTCAAGTCTGCTGTTACATAGTGACTCAGCTGCCTCCACCTTAAAAGGCTTTTAAATTTCAGTCCTCCCCAGTGTGCGAAGGTGGGGGCTTTGTCCGGAAGTCCCCAAGCTCTGGCCTTGGGCCCCCCGACTCATCCCTTCCTGGAGTCGGGATCCTGGTTCCCATGGCGACCGTGTCTGCACCACTCCTGGGTGCTCGCCTCCGTCACCTCCCTCCCGGCAGAAGGGGCAGCACCTCCGCGGGGGCCCCTCTCCCGCCGAGGCTGACGCAGCTGAGGCCAGGACAGGAGCACGCTGGAGCCCGACCAGTTCCCGGGGCCGCGTCCCGAGGCACCAGCTCCAGCGGCGGATGCAGCCGTCTCCCCGTTGTCCTCGAGGCTGCAAGTCCAAGACCCAGGAGCCCACAGCGCTGGCTTTTCCTGGGGCCAAGAGGGAGGGTCTGGTCCAACCTCTCCTTGGGGGGCGTTGGTTGCCTGCCGTCTGTCTTCCCTCAGCCCCCTCGCCGCACATCCATCTCTTTGCCCACGTTTCCCCTTTGTGTCGGGATCCAGTCAGGCTGGAGTCAGGCCACCCTGATGACATGACATCTGCAGCTTCTTTGTTTCCACGGGGGTCACATCCTGAGGTGCTGGGGGTCAGGACCCGAGCATACAGATTTGGGGAGGCACAGTTCACCCGAGAACAGACCCCAGCGCCAAGCACAGTGCCTGATGGTCAAGGCACGTTGTTTGCAGGGTGAACCTCCATCGACCGGAGTCTCGGGTCCCTGGCCTAGGAAGCAGGAGGCGCTATCCCTTGCTCCAGGCTGCAACACTGGCGGCGGGGTGGCCTCGCCCGGCGCGTGAGGTTTTGATCATAACGGTCACTCCTTGGGAAGACCCTGCCCCCAAGGCTGCCGTCACGTGGGTTATAGCCCTGCCCTGGCGTGTCCACCCATCGCTTGCCCTTTGACCTGGCGGCATAGGCACACCCACTGCTCTGCTCCCTCTCTTTCCTGCCCAGCACCCTGTCCTGGGCACCCCTCCACAGCCAGCCTCTCCTCTTCTGTCCCCCGAGTGTACCGTCCTGGTCCATCGCCTGGACTTCTCCGTCTGTCTGTCATCCTCTCTGTCCCTGCCTGTCTCTCTGATTCTCCCTGTGTCTCTCTCAGTTTCTCTGTCTCTCAGTCTCCCACTTTCACGGAATCCCCAGGTCCCAGGGAGTCCACCCTTTTAGAACCTGTCGTGTGCCCCCTCCCCCCGCGTCCTCCACCACCTCCCACCCAGGTGTCCGCAGTAGCCGTTGCTGTCCCGTCCGCGTCACCTCGGGTCTTGCCCCCTCCGCCCTGCCGTCCTGTGTCCACGCTGACCTGAGACGCACCCTGCCCTGCTCCTGCGCTTCCCCAGCCTTTCCCTTCAGGTTCCTCTCCTTCCCCGGCCATCCCACAGACCTCGGGGTCTGCCCCCCGCCTCCGCTCAGGCCCACCTCCTCTCGGCATCTCCAGGTTGTGCCTCCTGTCGGCTCTGCACCGCCTCCCCGGAGCCCAGCTTCAGCCTGTCTTATGGACCTGCTGCTGGATGTCCCGGGGACCGTAGGCTCCTGAGGGTAAGAACAGGCCCTGCTGGGTTTGTGCCCCAAACTCATCCCACCCACTGTGCAGAGCGGGAACCCGCACGCGTTTGGAATAAGTCCCAGACGTTCTCCATTAGGACGGGACACAGACACGCCAGCTCCTCCAGCTGGCCTCGGAAGACACAGCCCAGCCTGACATCATGCCCAAAGGAAGCCCAGGTGCAAGGCCAAGAACCAGGGAAACTCAAATGCAAGGCCAAGAACCAGCAGAGGGCCGTTCGGGGCTGTGTCTACTGTGGGGAATCTCCGTGGTGGGGGCAGCGAGGGCAGAGCACCCTCCCGGAGACACAGCCAGGTGTACGGGGCAGGGAGCCCCTGCTGTGGAGCCGGGCTCCTGGGCCGTGGGAGCCTGGATCCAGACCCGGTCACTCTGTCTGACCTTTGGGGTCACTTTCCTCTGCCTCAGTTTCTGCATATGCACAAGGGGAAAAGGCCGGAGGCTGCCTCCTGGTGCTGCTGGGACCCAGTGCGGGACCCTCGGGACAGGCCGGCTCAGGGGAGCCCACGTGTGCGCTGGTGGTGGGGAGGCACCACCCCTCTAGGGAGCCGCTCAGGAGACCCTCCCGAGGGCGAGGGAGGGAGGGGCCCGAAAGGCTCATGGACCCGGTTATCTCCCTCTCACCATGACTGTGACACACCTTCCTTTGCTTGCAAACAGTACTGCTGTCGTTGCCTTTTTTTTTTTTCTGTTTAATGATCTATTTTATTTTTTTTAAAAAACAGTTCAATCGTTTTATTTTTTTCTGTTTAAATAAGTTGAAAAGGGACTTCCCTGGTGGTGCAGTGGTTAAGAATCCGCCTGCCAGTGCAGGGGAATCGGGTTTGAGCCCTGGTCCGGGAAGATCCCACGTGCCGCGGAGCAACTAAGCCCGTGCGCCACAACTACTGAGCCCGCGCGCTGCAACGCAGAGTAGCCCCCACTCGCTGCAAGTGGAGAAAGCCCGTGCAGCAACGAAGACCCAACAGAGCCAAAAATAAATAGAAATAAATAAATAAATTTATTTTTAAAATAAAAAAATAAGTTGAATACATTTTACAAAAGAAAAAGCCTACATAGATTTCAAAATTACCTTGCCTCTTTTAAAAAAATATTTAATTTTATACTGAAGTCTAGTTGATTAACAATGTAGCATTAATTTCAGGTGTACAGCATAGCGATTCAGTTATACATATACATGTATCTATTCTTTTACAAACTCTTTTCCCATTCAGGTTATCACAGAATACTGAGCAGAGCTCCCTGTGCTGCACAATAGGTCCTCGTAAAAGCCTGAGGAAGGAACGTGTCCCTCTGCTTGCTTTAGGTCTCTCCTTACAGATACAATCCGACCAAACAGCCGACATTGCCTAAGAACTCCCGTCACACATCCTGCTTAAGTTCACCTCCAGGAGGAAGGGTCCCCCTCTGGCCTTGAGATAAATGAATAAGTTTTCTTTTTGTTCAAAGATGAAAGTCACACCCGTGGGCCAGGTTCCATTTTTGCTTTGGCTGCCAGGAACCCCAGGTTCTTCACATCAGCCCTCCTCACATCCCTGCGACATGGGGGCTGTTTCTGTTTGGGTCCAGTGTCCGCCCTCCGGAGGTGGGTTTGTCTTCCGGGGTTGGGGGGCGGTGTGGAGAACAGAGTTCTCTGGGCTAGCGTGATGGAGACCCCCTCTCTTACAGGAAGACGTCTGCTTTAAGTCTCCACCCCAACAGCCTAACTTCAAACCCACACGCGTTCCTTCTGACTTTTCTCAGACTCCACAGAACCGGACAAGCCTTTGTGAATACGAAACCGGCTCAGAGTGTTTCAGCTTCACAACTCAGCCTTGAAAAAAATCAGTCGGATCCAGAGCTTAGACATTTAAATCCTATGCAAATAATTATGGCGAATGGATGAATCAGAAAAATGTGCTTTAAGTTGGGCTGGCCGCTCCTTTCAGTGTTGCCTTTTATTTGAAAAATAGGCAAACAGAAAAGGAATTATGTCTATTTGCTTTTTCTGTGGAATATTTTAATGGTTTGCTCTGTCTGAGAAAACCTGATGTTTAGCTCAAGTTGATAGAAACCACAAGTGGACGTGTCACGACAAGCCAGAGAAAGTTACTTTTGATGTGTTTTATTGAGATATCCATGGTACTTTCCAATTATTTTATGCCAAGAAAGGTAGTTCCTCACAAAAAATGATTTCTTTTGAAAACCACAAGTGTAACTTGTCAAACCTTAAGCATCACTGAAATCTATCACAGGGAGTGTCCTGAAGCGGCGGCCCTGCTCCCGGCGGGAGGAGGTCTGATGGAGTTGAATCTCGTGTGCGTGGCTGGCTCCCCCGTACCGTGTCTGCCCACGGAGAGGCTGGCCTGGAAGGTGCAGCCTCCTGGGCCTTTGCACCACAAACAGCCCTGCTCCCGGGCGGGTTCTGAGGTCCCAGGCTGGGTGCGTGTGGCAGGCTTGCGGGAGAGCCAATGGCACAGGGCATGGCCTCTAGCACTGAGGCCTGGGGCGGCTCTTGGCCTGGGGAGAGGCCGGAGGCTGGCTCTGCCCACGAGGCGCACGGGTCCTGGCGTGCGTGGTGGAGCCCTTGTAGACTCACCGCCTGCAGCAGCAGGAAGCATGCCCTCTCCTCGGCACCCGGCTTTTCAAAAGGTGGCTGAAGAAACAGTCCACAGACAGAGACAACAGGCGGGAGGTGTTTGCAGATTAGATGGAAACCACATGAAAGGCTCTTTGGAGGAGAAGCGGGGTTTGGACTTGACTCAGCGGCGGGAGGGGCTGAGCCGTGAGGGCCGGATGAGGGCAGCCCGGAGGGGCCTGTGAGTGGGAGTGGGTGGGCGGCTCCCGGAGGGGGAGCCGGGGCCACGGTCCCCCACTTGGGATGCGGGGGCCAGTGCAGCTCTGTGGACAGGGGTGGGTGTTGCTGTAGGGACTGGCATTAGAATCCACGCTGGGGAAAGGGAAGCAGGCCCAGAGGTTCTGAACACTCTGCCTGGGGCCCTGGGGGGAGGTGAGCCCCGGCCCATGCCCGCAGGGTCCCGTCCTGGGACCCTTCCTCTGGCCACCTGAGTCCTGTCACTCGGTGCTCTTTAGAAAGGAGGCTGAGGGCAATGAACACAAGAAACGTCTCTTTTATAAGCTAACGCTTTAGTACAGGACAATGGGCACCATGCGTGTGCAGGCGACAAGTGTCCACCAGGCGAGCTCACCCGTCGCAGAGCCTGCACGCAGGTCGAGGCACCAGCGGGAGTGGCCTTGCCACGTCGCTGGGGCCGAGTCCAAGGCTGGCGGATCGGGCCTCACGCACTTGACCCGGGCAGTGTGGACATGACGAGGTCTGTCCGTCCCATCCTTCCTGGAGACTTGCACATGCACTCGCTCTGGTCTGGAAGCCAAAACGCAAGGAAACCCCCTTCCTTCATGCCTGTGCCACTTCCTGGGGCTCCCAGATCAGGCCCGCCAGGTGCAGGGTCCACCCTGATGCCTCCTTTCCCTCCTTCCTGTCACCCACCCGTCTCTACCTGGGGATCGTGGACGGGGTCACCCGTCTCCTGCCTCTTCTTCTATCTCCCCGCCCCTGCACCAGGGCCGAGCATGGGGCCAGGCGCCCGGCACACGCAACAGGCTGGTGAGCAGCCCTGGTAAACCGCAGCTGGGTCCGTATGCTCTTGCAGGGCCCCCGAGTGCCCGGAGGCCGGGGCTGGTGAGGTTGCTGTCATCCTTGGACGGAGCCTCACGGGTGCTGCCAGAATTCGTGTCATTCTGTACCGCCCTGCTGCCAGAGGATTTTACATGGCACGGCATGCGGAAAATGAAGATATCTGTGCTACATGATGGAGTACGTGGCATGGTCACCTGTGTGCCTGGAGCCTCGAACGCCGGGGACGTGCTGATTTCTATCTGGGGTCCTCGCCCTCCCTTAAGACACAGGGAAGGGGTTTCTCTCGGCGGGAGTGATTTGTGGAGGGAACCACGTGGCCAAGTGTTACAGCTAAAGGACTGGATGTGTTGGACCTGGCAGAGCTGGAGAGAGTGGACCCCAGGTGAGGCTCCAGCTCCAGCCCCTTCCCTCTCTGCTCTCGGTTTCCCCCGATGGGTGGGGTGGACAGGATCCACGCCAGTCCTCTGTGATCACCTTCTCCTCCTCCTTGGTCTTTTGTCTCTGTGTCTCCCAGTCTGTTGCCCGGCTTCCCGGGGAGCCCAAGGACACCTCGTTCCCCCGGGTCTGAGTGTAATCATCCCTGAGGCCACTTCCTCGCATCCCCCTTTTATCAGCGTCTTTGTAGCTTTATCCCTCGTTCCTCTCTGTGATTTCTAGACGAGCTGCAGCTCAGCCGGTCGGTCCCTAAAGCTTGCTTTCAAAACCCTTGCTGTTAAAGCTGTTATGATGGGATTAAGGGCGCTCTCTTTTCTTTCACGCAATCGTTCATTAAAATGCCTTTTTGCCTAAGTTACACTGTGCCTTGCCAAGCGGTGCTCTCACCTGCCATCCTGGTCTCTGCTGCTAGGTCGGCTGCCTGTGCCCTGCCCTGTGGCTGCCTGCGGGCTGGGGTGCTTCTTCCTGTCTCAGGCCCAGAGCCCGGGCCGGGGTCGCCTTCCCCCAGTGTAGCTGTGTGCACGTGGGTCTCCTCTCGGAAAGAACCAGCAGCCGACCCAGGCCGCCTGCGTGGGCGAGTACGTGTGATGTGCAAGCGTAGGGCTGAGTCTGGAATCCACTGATGAAGACTCGTGTGTCTCGTGTGAGGTCAGGGTGAGGCTCTCTGGAGCGGGTGGCCACGTCTGGAAGTTAAACGAGGAAGTGGAATCAAGTTTGAACCTGAACGCGATGGGGCAGGTGTGCGTGGGCCGCAGTCCACGGTGCTCACGGCAGGAACCAGGCTGTGCAGCGTGCCCATGGCTGTGGACGGCTGGTCAGGGCTGCTTCTGGGCACTGCTGCCTCGCCCAGGGGCCCGCGGGTGGCAGGGCAACCTTACACAAGTCCACCCTGGGGTCGCTGGAGGCCCGTGAGTCACTATGGCCCCAAGGGAGCCCCATGGGGTCAACCTGCTGCCCGCGGCCCCCTGAACACGTGTCCTTGTCCTGCCTGCCTGCTCCTTGGCTGCCTGGGTTCTGGAGCCTCCTGTGTTTTCCTGTTGCTTTCCCCCTACGCGGGGTCAGCCCTGACCGGGAGGAAGGGGCCGTGGAGGCCAGGGTGGGGAGGGGGGCCTGGTGCCCAGCGTTCGGCCTGTCCTGCAGCAGCTTCACCCCAGAGCCTGGCCTCAGGCGACCCACTCTGCCCACCAGTGCTTGCGTGTCCCGGCGCGGATCCACGGCTCTGATTTCCACGTTCATCACGACGCTTTCCTTCTATGTGAAGGGTCTGATTCCATCTCTGCTTTGGGAGCCCAGTGTGAGCTGATGACGGCTGTGTCTCCTGAGCTGAGAGCACACTGGGTCCCCCGGCCCTCCCGTGCCCTGCCCCTTCACCAAGGGGACACTTTGCTTTTAGAATTCTCACTTTGTATCGTTACGATGGTCACATATTCAGGACTGAAGTACTAATTGCTCCTTTTATAGTTTAAAACTTTCTTCTTTTTTTTTTTTTCAGTACAAATTTTCAATGCAAAAGTATAAGACAAGGGGAAAAAAGCCAGCTCAAAAACCAGAATATGGAGAATGTTGCCACTTTAATTCACAGCTGCTTGAGTCACCAGGCAAAATACTTCATCAAAGCACTTCCAGCAAAACTCAAAGTCTGAAGGATAGCGTGAACGCGGTGATGGTCTAACCTGAGGGATGGAAACCCACCAACCACGGCCACACGCCTCAGGTGGGGGTGCTGAGTCCCAGCACCCTCGGGCACTGGAAACTTTTTGAGATACCGTAGCCTCGTGCGCAGGCGTAAGTGATGACGCAGAGCCGCCAGACTCCAGACACCTGCATCCGGTCCCCCCGTGGGAACACGTACGGCACCATGTGGCAGCACGGAGCGGACGTCACATCTCACGAGCCCTGTGTGCACACGCACGCACGTAGCTCTGTGCACTTTCGTCACAGGTGTGGGCTGTGTCCACTGCAGGGTCAGGACGGCAGAGTCCAGGGACCGGCTCAGGTCCCTGCCTGCCCCGCCCTCACTTCACAGCTGTGCTCATCTCTCTACTCTCGCTTTCCGAGGTCGCTGTGTAAGCGGAAAGAGACCCCATGGCACCTTTGGGATCAGGTTTTTATCCACTAGGTGGTCTCAGGTGTCAACAGCCCCTCCCTCCTCCTGTCGAGTGGCTCTGCTCACCCTTTGGCCGTGGAAGGATGCGGTGGTCGGTTCCCATCTGGGCCACCACAGACGAGGCTGTGGTGAACGTCCGTGGCAGGTTTCCACATTCACACATTTTTAAGGAGTAGCAAATGCTTCTTGAATTCCTAAGTTGGTGACAAGGATTTGCTGACCCAGGGTGGCACCATGAAGGCCCTGGTGCTTTGGGGTCCACGGGCCTGGGTTCGAGTGCCAGCTTTGCTGCTTCCTGGTTGTACAATCTTAGACAGGTAAGCTGCGCGTGCCAAGCCTCGGCTTCATCGTCTGGGAAACGGGGCCGTGACGGTGTGTGCTTTGCAGGCTCCTCTTTAGGGTTAAATCAGCCGCTTGTGCCGTGCGCTTGACACAGTGCCTTCAAGGAGCGGCAGTGGATGTCACCACCATTGTCGTTACCTGGAATGTCTTAAAGGCGGCCCAGTGGGAGGGTGCCGCCCGCTTTGCTCCCTGAGGTGGAAGGGCCCCTCCCGCCCCATGAAGCCGCACAGCTGACCTCCAGGTGAAGATTCCTGCACGTTAACACGTGTTCTTCCTCATTTTATAGATGTTCTTATCAAAAAGCACCACCCCTCAACTTTGCCTTCAGAAGCAGGATTATTTCCTTATTCCTAAAGCAGAACCACCTCCTGCCAAGGTAGGGACACTTGAATGGTCCATTCAAACCCAATTTGTATCCTTTAGATTTATAAGAAGCACAGCCAGTGCCAAATCCCGAGGGCCCGTGTACGCACGAGGGGGTGTGATCAACAAACCAACCCTTCCCAGCCTCAGCTCTCCGTCCCCCTCCTGCCATTCGGCGGGGAGAAGGGGGCTCCCCAGAGATGTCCATGGAGGAGGGGCCGGTCCAGCTGCAGAGACTCTGAGCCGAAGTGTCCGCCAGAGCCTTGGGGCTGGAGGAGGGCTTTTCGAGGGGACCAGGGCGCACCCTCCAGCATACGTCTCTCTCCCTGCGACTGCCCCGCCCCCGAGTGAAGCCCTCCCGTGCTCTGAGATGAGTCCTGTGCTCGGGCCGCCTCGCGGGGACCGAGAGCCTGTCTCACGCAGGGACCGCCCGAGGCATCAACCTTGCTGCTCCTCTCTGAAAAGATTCCCCCAAACAAAAACATCCATCCAAACTGCTTTTCGTTCCAAGGGAGAATTTGTTAGGGAACCAGAGTCAGGATGTCTTTAGGCTGCCCACTTGTATTTTTCAACTTTAGGGTCTTTTTAGAGTCATTTTGACAAAATGTGATGGCAACCAGTTTTCGGTGCAATAGTGAGAGTACAGACTTCCTCCCCGCCTCAGATCCCTGCTGCTCCCTGGTCAGGAGAGAGGGAGGTGGGTGGCCAGCAAGTGGTGGGGAGCGTAGAGCCTGTAATCGAGGCAGACAGCAGTACTGGGATGGAGGATGTGCCCTTTAAGGTGCACAAACAGTGACTCTGGTTGATGACACGGAGTACTCGCGCCTTTGCCTATCAGCTGTCTGCTGGGGGGACAGCGGGATGGCCCCTCTGCGCCACACCCAAGCTCATGGGGACGGGGGAGCGCAGAATTGTCCCTCGTCTGATGGGCCCTGAGAAGTCATTTCCCGAAGCCCTTTACTCTGCAGAACGTGAGGCCCAGGGAGGTGAGGTGCCCCCCGTATGTGGCCTCGGGCGGGGCTGAGCGAGAAGCCGGGTCTCCCCCTGCTGCTGGCTGCCCTCAATTTTCACAGCTGTTACTGTTTGGAAATTAGAAGCAAACATATTTTTAGATGCTCGGAGGTGAGAGGCAGTACGGGGCATGTGCACGGAGCTACAGTAGCCGAAATACTACTCGTGCTGCCCTTCTGGGTCCTGGGATGGGGATGCGTCTCCTCCCAGGCCTGGCGAGTCCCCACGCAGCTGCGGCAGCGGATGCCCAGCTCTCCTCCTAGCAGCATCAGCGCGTCAGACAGGGCCCAGCTCCGGGAAGCGAGCTGTGGATGCCCACGGAGGAAAACTTCACAGGTGTGGCTGTTCAGTGATGCTTCGCAGGGTCCCTGGGGCTCCGCTGGACACAAGGCTCAAACAGCTCCCTGGATGCCTGTCCTCCCAGGGCCGAGGATCAGGCGTCTTCCCTAAGACGCTGTCAGAACGTCCGCTCTCTGTGTCTTGGGTCCCTTGTCCCTAAGCCAGGGACGGGATGGATTGTGGATGAACCCACGCCTCACAGGCGGTGCTTCCAGCAAGGACAATCAAGGCGCGAGAAAGGCCGACAGGGCCGGTGGTCAGTCAGGACGAGCCACGACGAGGCTCGCTGTGGTCACGTCCGTCTTCTACGCTGTTCTGCGGGAGCCCACCTGACTCTGTGAAGCAGGGTCGCTTGTCCTGTTTGACACCTAAGGAAACTGAGACCGGAGCGGTTAACTGTCCTGCCTGTGGTGGGCGGCCTGCCGGTGCTCCCCGGGAGGCAGTACGGCTGCCGTGGCCGTGAGCATCCCGCATCCCTGGCTGGCCGCTGGTTTGCCCGCTGCAGGTGGTGGTGCTCACACTCAGCTGAATCATCTTCATGTCTGTCTGGGACAGTTTGGTCCCAGATGGCGCTTTCAGGAATGTCACGCTTACCACCTATGTTGGGGGTGCAGCCTCCACGGCCAGAACATCCCACCTGCTCCGCGCCCAGCCCTGGCTGCCCGTGAGGAGGAACGGCCAGCAGCCGGATGCCCGGGGAGCTGGGGAGTGTCGACCTCCCGGGGCCCTCGCACTGCCCCACAGACCTGGTCCCTCCATTCCTCAGCGCCTCCACCTCTGCTCCTTTGGCCCATCGCCGCTCTCTCCCGGCCTCCTTGCTGCACAAGAGAAGGCGGATCTCGCGCGCACCTGGGGCGATCCGGCTCCTCTGAGCGCCTCTACGCTGCCGCTGTGCCAGCTCTGTCCCTCACCCCCCAGGAGCACTGGCCAGTCCCCTCTGTCGTCTTCACTCCTGCCTCTCTCTCTGGTGCCCTCATCTTGCTGCTTCACATCCTTTTCCAGCTCTGCAGTTCTCAAACCTTTTCCAGTAGGACTCCTTTACACGCTTGAAAACAATCGAGGAGCCCAAAGAGATTTTGCTTATTATGGAGGAAATTAAAAATGGAAGAAATTAATCTTATTATTTATGAATGAATTTTAAAGAAGTTATTAACTCATTTAAAAGTAACAAGAAACCCAGTACATAAATAACATATTTTGATAGAAATAACTCTATTTTCTGAAATGCAAAAATTTTAATGAGAAGAGTGGCGTTGATTTACATTTCTACAAATGTCTTTAATGTCTGGCTTGAAACAAGATAGCTGGATCCTCACATTTGCTTCTGTCTGTAGTTTTTAAAAAAGAAAAACAGCTTTCATAGGATGTTATTCACATACCCTACAGTTTGCCGATTTAAATTGAATGATTCAATGTTTTCAGCATATTCACAGAGTTGTACAACCGTCACTACAGTTAACTTTAGGACATTTTCATCATCCCCTCCGAAAGGAAGTCCATCCCCATTGGCGGTCACACCTCGTTTCTTTCCAACCTCTTAGCCATAGGCAACCACTAGTACACTGTCTCTACAGATCTCCCTATTTTTGATTTTTCATATCAATAGAATATTATAATATGTGGTCTTTTGTGACTGCCTTCTCTCAGTGAGCACCATGTTTTCCAGGTTCATCAAGTTACTGTTTGATCCTTTTTATTGCTGATAATGTTTCATTGTATGGATAGATCACATTTGTTTATCCATCTGTCAGTTGATAGACATTCAGGCTTTTCCCACTTTCTGGCTATGATCAATAATGCTGCTATGAACATTCAGGTACAAGTGTTTGTGTCATCATATGTTTTCACGTCTCTTAATTATATACCTAGGAGGGGACTTTCAGGGTCGTAGGGTAACTCTGTTTGACATTGAGGGGCTGCTTAACTTTTCCAAAGTGGCTGCACATTTACCTTTTCACCAGCATGCATGAGGGCTGCAAGTTATCCTATCTCCCATCAACATGTCAACACTTGTCGTCATCTGCCTTTGTGATTATGGCCATCCTAGTGGGTATGAACTTCATTGCAGTTTTGATTTGCATTTCCCTAATGGCTAGCAGGGAGGTTGAAAGGCTTTACATGTGCTTATTGGCCATTTGAATATCTTCTCTGGAGAAATGTCTATTCTGAAGATTCTTCATTCATTTTCAATAGGTTGTCTTTTTACCATTGTCTTGTATGAGATTCTAGATATCAGTCTCTTACCAGATATACAACTTTCAAACTTCTTCTCTCATTCTGTGATTGTGTTTTTCGCTTTCTTGGCAGTGTCCTTTGAAACAAAGAAGTTTTCCATTTTTATGAAATCCGAATTGTCCATTTTTCCTTTTGTTGCTTGAGTTTTGGTGTCATACCTAAGAACACGTTTTCTAGTTTACGGTCATAAAGATTTACTCCAATGTTTTCTTCTAAGAGTTTTACAGTTTTAGCTTTTACAATTATGTTTATGATCCATTCCAAGTTAATTTCTGTATATGGTGTGAGGTTGGGGTCCATGTTCATTCTTTTGCATGTGGATATCCAGTGGCCCCAGAAGGCAATTCTTTCCCCATTGAATTATCTTGGAATCCTTGTCAAAAGTTGATTGATCATAGATGTGAGGGTTTATTTCTGGACTCTAAATTATTGATCTATATATCTGTCCTTATGCCTGTACCATACGTTCTTGGTTACTGTAGCTTTGTAATAAGTTTAAATCAGGAAGTGTGTTTTCTGACTTTATTCTCTGTCAAGATTATTTGGACTATTATGGGTCTCTTTCATTTTCATTTGAATTTTAGGATCAGCATGTTTAATTTCTGTAAAAATGGCATCTGGCCTGTATATATAGGAATTGTGTTAAATCTGTAGATCAATTTGGGGAGTGTTGCCATCTTAACAAAATTAAGTCTTCCAATCCATGATCATAGATGACTTTCCGTTTATTTAGATCTTTAGTTTCTTTGAACAATGTTTTGTAGTTTGGGGGGTACAAGTTTTATACTTCTCTTGTTAAATTTCTTCCTAGGTATTTTATTCTTTTAATGCCATTATAAGTGGAATTGCTTTCTTAATTCCATTTTCAGATTGTTCATTGTTAGTGTATAGAAATACAATAGAGTTTTGAGTATTGATTCTACATTCTGCAACTTTGCTGAACTTGTTCATTAGTTCTAATACTTTTTTAGTGGATTCATTTTGATTTTCTATATATAAGATCATGTAATCTGTGAAGATAGTTTTACTTCTTTTCCAGGATGGAAGTCTTCCCTCCCTTCCTTCCTCCTTCCTTCCTTCCTACCTTCCTTCCTTCCTCCCTTCCTCCCTCCTCCTCTTCTTCCTCCATAACTCCCTTCCTTCCTTCCTTTTCCTTCCCTCTCTCTCCCTCTCTCTCCCTCTACCTCTCTCTCTGTCCCTCACTTAATTGCCCTGCACGGAAACTCCAGTATAATGTTAAAGTTTGATGTTAAAGTTTAAATGTTAAAGTATAATGTTAAAGTTGATAATTGTTCTATTGTTCTATCTAATTGATAATTGTTCTAAAGTTGATAAGTCTTAAAGTTGATAATTGTTCTATTCCTGATGGATCAATCTTTTCTTCATTATAAAATAACCCTCATTATGTTTAGTAAATTTATTTTGCTTTAGTTTTTTTTGATATGATGTTAGTAAAGCCACCCTAGATTTTTATGATTGTTGATTGCATTATATATGTATTTCCATCCTTTTACTTTTAACCTACTTGTATCTTGAAGCTAATATTTATCTCCTGAAGACAGAATAGTTAGATCTTTGGATTTTTAATCCAGTTAGACAGTCTCTGTCTTTTGATTAGATTGTTAATCCATTCATATTTAGTGTTGGCATTGATATGGTTAGATTTATGCCTACCATTTTGACTTTTTTTCTATAGGCCTTGTGTTCTTTTTATTCCTCTAGTTCTCCTTTAGTGCTTTCTTCTGAATTGAGTGGATAGTTTTTAGCATAACATTGTAATTTCTATAATAATTTTCACCATATATTTCTAAATTGTTTTGTTAGTAATTGCTCTATGCTCACAATATGCATCTTAACTTAGAATCTACTTCAGGTTTATACTAAAAATTCACTGAGATATTGAGATATTACTGGTACAAAGCTCCCCTTTGTGCTATTGTTATACATATTATAGCTATATATGTTACAAACCCAGGAATACATTATTATAATGATTATTTTATATAGTTGTATATCTTTTAAAGAAGCTTGTAGAAGAAAGACATGCAGGCATGTATTTTTGGTGTTTGTTATATTAATCTTCTTATTTACCATTTCTCATTCTCTTAATTTATTGCTGCAGATTCAAGTTACCATCTGGTGTTATTTTCTTACCCCAGCAAAACTTTACTGCCACTCGTCTCCTTTGTGCTGTTATTGACATACATACCACGTTACAGGCTTCCAGATGTACTTGCATACACACTACTTTATATAATTGCTTTTCAAATTGGTTAAGAGAAGAAATGAGAAGATATATGTAATTATATTGTTTTTCATAACTACATACAGGCACACCTTGGAGATATTACAGGTTTGGTTCCAAACAATTGCAATAAAATGAATATCACAATAAAGCGAGTCACATGAATTTTTTGGTTTCCCAGTGCACATTAAAGTTATGATTATACTATACTGTCGTCTAGTAAGTGTGTGATAACATTATGTCTAAAGAAAAACAATGTACATACTTTAATTTAAAATACTTTATTTCTAGAAAATGGTAATCATCCTCCGAGCCTTAAGTAAGTAGATATATTTTTGCTGCTGGAGGGTCTTGCCTCAGTGTTGATGGCTGTTGACTGATCAGGGTGGTGGTTGCTGAAGGTTGGGGTGACTCTGGCAATTTCTCAAAATAAGACAGCCATGAAGTTTGCTGCACTGACTCCTCCTTTCATGAATTATTTCTCTGTAGCATGCAATGCTGCTTGACAGCATTTCACTTACAACAGAACTTCCTTCAAAATTGGGGTCAATCTTCTCAAACCCTGCCACTGCTTTATCAACTAAGTTTATGTAATATTGTCTAAATCCTTTATTGTCATTTCAACAATCTTCACAGCATCTTCACAGGAGTAGATTCCATCTCAAGAAACCACTTTCTTTGCTCATCTATAAGAAGCAACTCCACATCTGTTAAAGTTTTCTCATGAGATTACAGATATTCAGTAACATCTTCAGGCTCCATTTCTAATTCTAGTTCTCCTTCTATTACTACCACATCTGCAGTTAATTCCTCTACTCAAAGTCATCCATGAAGGTTGGAATCAACATCTTCCAAACTCCTGTTAATGTTAATATTTTGACCTCTTCTCATGAATCATAAATGTTTATAATGACATTTAGAATGGTGAATCCTTTCCAGAGGGTTTTCCACTTTCTTTTCCCAGATCTATCAGAAGACTCACTATCTATGATGACTATAGCCTTATGAAATATGTTTCTTAAATAATATGAATTGAAAGTTGAAATTAGTCCTTAATCCATGGGCTGCAGAATGGATGTGTTGGCAGTTGTAAAAACATTAATCTCATTGCACATCTCCATCAGAGCTCTTGGGTGACCAGGTGTGCTGTCAATGAGCAGTAATATTTTGAAAGGAGTCTTTTTTCCAAGTAGTAGTTCTCAAAAGTGGGCTTAAAATATTTAGTAAATTATGCTGTAAACATATGTGCTGTCATCCAGGCTTTGTTGAGAGCACTGGCATATTAGATTTAGCATAATCCTAAGGGCCGTAGGATTTTTAGATGGTAAATGAGCGCTGTCTTCAACTTAAAGACACCAGCTGCATTAGCCCCTAACAAGGGAGTCAGCCTGACCTTTGAAGGTTTAAAGCCAGGCATTGACTCCTCCTCTTTAGTATGAAAGTCCTAGATGGCATCTTTTTCCAACAGAAGACTGTTTCACCTACATTGAAAATATGTTGTTTAGTAATGCCACATTCATTCATTATCTTGGCTAGATTTTCTGTATCACTTGCTACAGCTTCTACACCAGCACTCGCTGCTTCACCTTTTACTTTTATGCTATTAAGATGGCTTCTTTCCTGAAACTTCATGAACCAACCTCTGCTGGCTTCAACATTTTCTTCTGCACCTTCCTCACCTGTCTCAGCCTTCATAAAATTGAAGAGAGTTAGGGCCTCGCCTGGATTAGACGTTGGCTCAAGGCGACGTTGTGGCTGGCCTGACCTTCTATCCAGACCACTTGACTTTCTCCATATCGGCAATAAGTCGATTTTGTTTCCTTACAGTTCATGTGCTCACTGGAGCAGCACTTTTAATTTCCTTCAAGAACTTTTCCTTTGCACTTATAACTTGGTTAACTGTTTGGCACAAGAGGCCTGGCTTTCAGATTGTCAGCTTTCCACATGTCTTCCTCACTAAGCCTAAGCCTTTCTCATTTCTAGCTTTTGATTTAAAGTGAGAGATGTACAACTCTTCCCTCACTTGAAAACTTAGAGGCCACTGCAGGGTTATTAACTGGCCTAATTTCAATATTGTTGTATCTCAGGGAATAGGGCTGCCTGAGGAGAGGGAGAAAGAAAGGAGAATGGCCAGTTGGTGGAGCAGTCAGAACACCCACAACATTTATCAATTAAGTTTGCCATCTTGTATGGGTGTAGTTCCTGGCTCCCCCAAACAACTGCAGTAGTAACGTCAATGACCACTGATCTCAGATCACTACAACAAATATAAGAATAATGAAAAAGGTTGAAATATTGCAAGAATTACCAAAATCTGATAGAGAGACACAAAGTGAGCCAATGCTGTTGGAAAAATTGTGCTTATATACTTGCTTTCTGCAGGGTTGCCACAAAACTTTAATTTGTAAAAAACACAATACCTGTGAAGTGCAACAAAGCAAAGTGCAATACGACAAGATATGCCTGTCATTACTTTACCAGCACTCTTTTTTTCCTTGTGAATTCTAATCGCCTTCTGGTCTCACTTGTTTTTAGTCTGAAGAACTTCCTTTAGCAGTGTTTGGTAAGCTGGGTCTACTAGCAACTAATCCCTCTATTTTTGTTTATCTAGAAATGTCTATTTCAGTTTCCTTTTTCAAAGATAGTTTTGCTAGATATGAGTCTCAGTGATAGTTCTTTTCCTCCAGCACTTTACTGTCATCCACTGCCTCTGGCCTCCTTTGTTTCTAATAAAATGTTAGCTGTTAATCTTACTGGAGTTCCTTTGTGTGTGATGAGTCATTTTTCTCTTGCTGACTTCAAGATTCTCTTTGTCTTTCAGCGTTTCAACTATGATGTGTCTGTTTGTGTATCTCATTGAGATTGTTGAGTTTCTTTTGTTGTTGTTGAGTTTCTTAGATGTGCAGATTAACATTTTTTAAAATCAAGTTTGGGAAGTTTTTACCTATTATTTCTTTGAATATGCTTTCTGTTCCTTTCTTTGACTCCTCTCCTTCTTACACTCCCATTATGCACATATTGGTATGTGTCCCACATTTCTCTAAGGCTCCACTCATTTTCTTCCTTCTTTTCTCTTTAGATTCCAAACCATCTATGCCTTCAAGTTCACTGATTCTTTATTTTGTCAGCTCAAATCTACTATTGAACCCCTCCAGTGAACTTTTCACCTTGGTCATTATACTTTTCAATTCCAGAATTTCCATTTGGTTCTTTTTTAAAAATAATTTTCATTTCTTTATTGATATCCTCTATTTGATGACACATTGTCATTATACCTTCCTTTACTTCTTTAAGCACAGTTTTATTTACTTCCTTGAACATACCTATAACAGCTCTTTTGAAGTCTTTGTTAAGTCTGACATCTGAGCCCTTTCGAAAGCAGTTTCTGTTGTCTGATTTTTTGTTGCCCCCCTGTATATGGGTCATGCTTTCCTGTTCCTTTGCATGTCTCATAATTTTTGTTGAAAATTTGACATATTAGATAATATATTGTAGCAACTCTGGGTACTGATTCATCCATCTGCAGGGCTTGTTACTGTTTGCTTGTTTTTTGGTAACTGGGCTGGACTCTTTCAGTCAAGTCTGCTACCCTCACAGGGTGAAGCCTCTGATGTCACTCCCCTGAGGGCGCAGTCTTGGCATGTGTCCAGCCATCCTGGGATGACTGGTTTCAGCCAGACTCTCTCTGATTGCCTCTCTGTTGAATTGTCTTTCTCTCTTGGTATCACACTCAGCTGTTAGCCTCCACTAATGCTGGCTCATTGCTCTATTGTTTTTGACAAGGCCCCTGGGCATAAATTGCTCCACGGTCAGATTCAATTAAATTCATGGCCCTTTGCAAAGCTAGTCTCTGGGTCCAGTCTTATCTTGTTCCAACCCCAGGAAGGCTCCTCGTAGCTGTCTCTTTCACTGGTTCTCTCCGGTAAACTTCTAGCTGGTTTACAGCTCGGCTTGTATTCATGGTGCTACCAGCCTCCTCTTAATTTCTCACCACCGACATTTCCATTGTTTTTGACAGCACCCTTAGGTTGAATTTCCTCACTCTCTGTTCCAAATAAATCAGTTTTCTTTGGGAGAGCTCAGCGCGATCTGTTTTTCAGGCCTTTCTCTACCTCCTGGGCGAGACCTTTGCATCCCTCTCTGGACCTAGGGGAGGGGATGGTGCCTGCTTCTCTCAGGTAACATCCCTGCCTTACAAGCAGGCTATTGGGTGGGCGTGTTGGCCTCTGATGTTCTTGGCTTGCCCCTCCTGGCATGGAATCTCTACCCTATAAGTGTGCAAGGGTGAGGGTGGTCAGGGGCCCATGGTCTTTTGTGCTGCTCCTGAGCCAGGGTTTCTGAGCTGTGGGTGAGATCTGGGCGGAAGAAGGAGTCTCCAGACCTCTCAGCTGCTCTTGCCTAGAATACAGCTTCTACAACACAGAGTTGGGGGGAATGAGAAATGCTGGTGGCCTGTCCCTCCCAGGGAAAAACCATAGCCCTGGACTGATGGCTGGAGGGGCAGTGAGCCCTGTTATATATATATAAATGCTGCCCTTATTGCTAGTAGTGGTACAGATGATTAATACATATTTCTTGGGGGAAAATGTGAAGGAATGGAATAAGAAGAAGATGGTGAGTTGTCTGTTGCTGGAGTATTTTATGTGGAGTCCAGCAGGTTATCTGTTTGGAGTGGTGTCCTGGCTGAGAGGTTGGACTGGGTGGCCTTTAAGGTCTTTCTGGTTGATGAGATTTCGTGATTCTAAATATTGGGTGGGCCCAAAAGTTCATTCAGGTTTTTCCATAACATCTTACGAAAAAGCCTGGACGAACTTTTTGGCCATCTCAATACAAAACTGAACTCTGTCTGAGCTGGACGTTTGAGCGGATAACTTTACACTAGGACAGCTTGGTCCTCTCTTTGTGTTTGACCACAAAAGTAATTCTTCTTGGGTTGCCTTGCCCCTCTTGTGCTATCAGTGTGATGTTTTTCTAATGGCAGGGCCACACTGGTGTTTAAAAAGTCAGCACTAGTGAAGTTATTTAAAATCTTCCTATTTGAAGCAGGGGCTGATGTGTTGTGATGCTGTCACTTTGCCTGACCCATAAGAGCTTCTGAGATGCTACCAGCCACGCAAATGCTCCATCTCAGGAGGGCTAACACACCCTGCACCGGCCATTTCATGCCGACCTGCGTCCTCCACCCCCACAGTGATTTGTCTCTGTATTAAGTGGAAACAGGAACCCAGGAGAAGTCGGCAGCTACTGTCTAGTATGATTGGCGGGTGATGTGACAAACCCAGTGTTCACGGATGGCCCCCTTACTCTACACCTTATTAAGTTCTTTGTATCAATGCTGCCGGAAGGAAAGGTTTTTGTTCACATAGCTGTTACTGCTAAGATGAATTCTTTGTGTCAGAAAAGACTTTCTGTCTTGGTTCTAGTAAAATGCATTAAAAAATTACATTTGAACTTGCAGGTGTATTTTTATATCGTTTGCCTCAGACTTCACATCAAAATAGACTCTAGATCATCATCTCGCTTGTTCTTGTAACACTGGCCTAATGATACAGGAAAGAAAGCATGAGACTCAACACATAAATCCGTCTCCACATGCCTGCGGTTCTGCGTCTTTGTTCTCTCCCCACTGCAGCCAGAAGGAGCACTGAGAAAATTCAGGGTTCTGTTCATGGTCCTATTATGAAACTCAACTGTTAACCTCTGATTAGATTTCGCCTTGATTAAAAGTGTCAGTATACAGAAGTATTGACTGTTGCCCATGATGTGACAAGCAGGGTATATAGAATCCAAACACATTGTCTTTTAGTAACAGTCACTAATGAAGTAAGAGCAGCTTTCTTGAAACAAATGATCACTGTGACTAAGAAGTGTGTCTTGGATCCTAATGAATGAATCAGCTAATTAGTCATCGGCCCCCTACGCTAATACCGTGAAGGTGTGATGTGGTTTGGGCAGGGAAGGTCTTTGGTCTCTTTATAGGTTTTAGAATGCTAAAATATAATGGCCTGTGGGGTCCTGGACTGGACCTGCAACAGGAGGAGGACGTCAGTGGAAAAACACGTGGAATCAGAGTCTGTTAATAGAACCGCACTGACGTCCACAGCTGGTTCTGACCCTCGTATCATGGGTCACGTTGGGGATACTGTGTGAGGGGTACAGGGGAACTTCCTGGACTATCTTGGCAGCTTTTTCTAGAAATCAAAAATGATTCCCAAATAAAGAGTTTATTTAAGAAAATATAATGGCTCTAAAATTCTCTTAGAAGGTGAAGATAATGTAATGTCTTTTTGGTGTTGTTTTGTTTTGTTGGCCACACTGCACGTCTTGCAGGGTCTTCCCTGACCAGGGATTGAACCCGGGCCACTGCAGTGAAAGTGCAGAGTCCTAACCATTAGGCAACCAGGGAAGTCCTGCAATGTCTTCTTCTATCAGTGAACTCTGTAACTGCCATGGAACAATAACATGGACCTGGGGGATGGAGTCAGTCTTCTGGATCCTCGTGGGCTCTGCTCGGCTGGTCAGGTGGCTGGGGGACAGTCAGCTTTCCCAATGGCCTCCACGGTCTCATCTAGAAAGTGAGATGGTGGGACCCATGGGGCCATCTTCAAAGTTCTCTCTGTCGGACGCTCTGTGATAGAATGTTCCGCTCATCACCGTATCAGGGGGCAAACCCCTCTAAAATGTCATCCTCTTCTGCGGAAATCCAGCTGGTTCTCTTTAAGTGGCGACAAAAATAAGATGCTCCAAACCGCTCAGTAGCAGGAAAGAGTGCAAATTAATCCTTTTGAATTGCTAATTGGGGATTTAGTTGGCTAGATTGAGGGTTATGAGATGAAAGCACAGGCTTTTGATCTTTTCCAAAGGTAGGGAAAGGATGCTTTCTCTGGGGACCATGATGTCCTCCTATGTAAAACGCAGAAGCTGGCAGGAAAGATGAGAAAGCACTTGGGCTCAGCCTTCTAGAGGTTGTATCCTGTCCTCCAGAGTAATCTGAAGGCATGGCCCCCTCACATTCCATCCAGAAGAAGCGCCTTTCGCGTGGGTGTTACTGGGTTCGAGCCGCTGCTGTTAAGCTGGACGTCATAGTGAGGATAGGTGAGTGTGTCTCCCAAGTGCTGGCACCGGCAGGAGAGCATGGCAAACCTGGCGGGAAGAAGTGTGCTGGCTTTTGGGTGATTCAGGTGGGCAGGAAGAAAACCCTCTGTTCGCAGCATCCCCTGTGGTGCCTGCCACTTGCCTGGAAAAGTTCCTTCTTGCTTTACACTTCCGTGGATAAAGGGATTAGGCCCTACTAAACATCCTTAGGAAACAGAATTTATTAAGTTATCATTTGCCACGTGCATCTGATGTGAATTGATGAGTTCCTTTCCAGCGTGTGGGTGAGCCAGAAGATTCTCTGACTGAGGACAGAAAAGGAGGAAGAAAGAGACAGAAACAGAGGACACTGCACTCCTGGAAGCGGGGGTGGCAGGTGCTGGAGGAAGACTTCATTCCGCAGGTCAGGTCAGGCGGGTAAGACTCAGGTGATGGCACATCACTGTGCCACCACCAGCCTCATTTGGTACAAAAGGCGCTCCCATCCCATCCCATTTGAACGGTCTCATGTGGGGTGATGGGGAAGTCCCCAGCCATCTTGTGCTCTCAGCAGCTTGAGGTCGGCAGTTATGGATAAGGCGGGAAGGCACATTTGATACCTTACAGGTGTTGCTGACTTGATGCTTACCTGGAGTGTCATCTTCATGGCTGAGCCCTCTTCAGCTAAAGGGACAGCAAGTTGGTCAGGAATGGCCCTGGGCACATTTGAGACCCTGGTAAAATGAGTCATGTATCTTTCAAGCCCCCCGTCGGAAACCTCCTCTCCCTTTTGTGTCACATTCCAGTACTTTACAAAATCTCATAAAGCCCTCCCTGAACCTCCCCGTCTCAGACAGCCCTCCAAGCTAAGCTCCCCATCCCCTCTTGAAACGGAACCACCTTACATCTCAGGCCTTAAAATCCTGACCTCCTTGCCAGCCAATGTGTTCATTCACTTGGGTTGCTGTGTTTAGGGCATTGCAGGCTCTCTGTCCCGGGATTACCATGGAGCATTTCAACTTTGTAAGGCATTTCACATCTTTTATCTTGTTGGAGTTTCATAACATCCCGGTAACTTGCCCAAATGTTGGCAGCAAACCTTGAGTTGGAATTCAGGGCTCCCAAAGCCCGGTGCCTGCCTGCTTCTCCATACCACATGGTTTTCTATAAATAGAAAACTTCACATATTTGCATCCCATCAAGTTCCCATGAGTGGTCTTACCCCGGTGACCCGGGAGATGTTTCGGGGCTGTCAGAGCCGTCTTGAAAAGCTTGAGGTCCTTGAAATAATAGCCTGAAGTTGGCTGGCAGTTCTACCTGGAGCATTTGCTGCTCATCTCTGCCTCTCATTACCTCGAAAACGAAGACGTCCAAATAGCTTCTCCCAGCCCTGCCTTCTTTGTAGATTTTACATCTTATTTTGGTCATAAGTTGTTTCAGTGTTCGCGCTTTATTTCCTCAAGGAGAACTCAAGATCCTGGAGGGTGAGCAGCCTCTTTTCCCCTTGCTTTGCATCCCAGTGCTGGTTCATTGACACATAGTAAATGCTCAGCAAAATCTGTTGAACCAGATGCATGCTTGCTAGATGATGCCGATGAAGCTGTGTTCCGCTAAAATATACCAGAGGTGGTAAATGATGTCCTGGGGCTTTTTCACAGACATAGAAATTATCCCTCAGAGGGGACCTTTTACAATGGATCTTTTACAGGGTTCTCTTGGGTGGTCCATACGCTGACACCCTGTTGCAGCAAGTGGGCAAATGCTCAGGTCATTCTTGGAAGGCCTCCTTTGGAAATGACTGGCATTTCTTTGTATTAGCCTCAATGTGGGCAAAACTTCACTTTTGAAGGTATAGTTGGATTTTGGAAATGCCTAAGTCATTTGAAGCTAACTCTTATGAGAAAGTTTACAAAGCTGGATGACGCTACTTTTGAATACGTAAACAAACAAATAAAAAAGTTAAATGACTGTAAAGCAATTAACTTGAGTTTTCAATGTGCTTCGTTTATTAGTTCTTAAAGGATAAAAGATTCAGTCGGATATGTCTTACTATAAAGTCAAGCACCGTGTCTCACCGAATAATCTAAACATTAATTTGAATGTGCCTACACATCCTTGAGGACGGGGGTCTTATCTTTTCACCTCTGTCTTTCCTTGAGGCACCATGCTTAGCTCATGGTTGGTGTTCAGTAGAAGACTTTTCAACAAATGAATGAACAAATGACCTTGGATGCATTACACAAAATCAGTATAATTATTTTATATCAATATATGTGTGTGTGTGCATTTGTTCTTATTGTCTAATGCTGCATTGTCACAAAAATTAAGACTTAAAACAACAATCATTTTTTATCTCTCACCATCACTCTTGGTCTGGGATTTGGGAAGGACCTACCTGAGCAGTTCTCCCTTGAAATCTCTCACACAGGTGCAGTCAGATGGTGTCTGGGGTGCAGTCTTATCTGAGAGCCAGGCTGCGGCTGGAGGACCCACCTCCCAGGTGGCCCCATCACACAGCTGGCAAGTCGTTGCTGGTTCTCTTCAGATGCTCTGCGCATGGCCTTCTCCGTGGGGCTGGTTGGTATCTTCACTGCGTGTGGCTTCTTCCTCTGGTGGTGATCCAGGAGATCTAGTAGGGGCTGCTACCCAATGCCTTCGATGACCCTGCTTTGAGGGTCTCACTCTGTCATCTGCACCACGTTCTTGGTCATGCAGGGCCAGTCTTGATTCAAAGTGGGAGGAGACTGCACTAGTGCAAGATCCTGGGGGTGTAGACTGGGCCATCTTGGAGGCTGAAGGCTCCCCCACATTCTACACATTTATTTAGCCTCTACAGTTCATCAGGTACAAAGCTTTTTTGGTACTGGGTTATAACAGTGAATAAGTCAAGTCCTGTCCCCAAGGAGCTCGCTGTCTAGGAGGAAGAACGATGACCAGCATTCGATCACAATGCTTTAAGGGCTATGGCGGGGGGTGCATAGGGACCCAGAGGAGACCCAGCTAAGCTGACCTGGGGGTTCCCCCGTGGAACTCATATGAGTATTTGGGCAAAGATGAAAGGGATGATGCCTCAGGGGAGGGAATCGTCTGGGCAAGGGGCACGGAGGCACGCGTGAATACGATGTGTTTAGGGAGCTGCAGGAATTTGACATGGTCATACCAAGAGGCGTGTGTAGGGGGACGGCCTCTTGGCTCAATCAGGTGGGGAGATGTGGGGAAAGGTCAGCTGGGGTCAGATACCCCCAGGGAAGGCTAGGACTGGATCTGTGTTTCGGGAAGATCATTCAGTAGGAGGTGGAAGGTGGATTCAAGAGAGGCCAGCAGGAGACGCGTGGGTCTGGAGCAGGAATCGGGACAGAGTCACTGAGGGCTTAACCCAAAGCAGTGGGAGTGTCTGGGCACTGAGGAGGGATGGTGACCTTGGGTGTTGATGAATAAACTCTCCGCCCATTGTCAATAATTGGACAGGTGAGTGAGTGGGCAGGTGAGTAAGATGACCCAGGGTTCAGGTTCAGGTTCAGGAGACGGGATGGATCAAGCTGGGGATGCAAACTGTGCTACCTGATGGAAAACAGCACAACTGAAAACCCACGTGTACTTTCTCATCTCTAGAGTGAACAGGGTTTTCTATTTCCCTCTAAACATTTTGTTTCTATTTTTTGATAACTGTTTCTCCTCAATGTCTAAGACGTGAGTCATTTGAATAAAGATATTTGGAGGTTTTCTTAGTACTTCCAAACAGAGACATATGTATCAATGCTAAACAGTAGCTTCACATCAAACCTTCTTGCCATTTTAACCTTCTGCATTGGGGGAACCCACCACAGTTTTGGCTTTCCCATCCTACCTCGGACAGATGGGCTTTCTGGGCTCTGGTCTAAATTTAAACGTGTTACTTAGGTCACGGAAAGGGCAGCCAGACTGAAGAAAATAAAAATATGGGCTACCCAGCTAAATTTGAATTTCAGATAAATAATGAATGCCCTTGCAATATTTGGGAAGTGCTGAAATTTTATCACTTCTTAAATCTGAAATTCAAATTTAATTGGGCGTCCTGTACTTTACCTGACAACCCTAGGCATGGGACATTTCTTTCAGTGACTACTGGATATCCCTGTGACAAATGATCACTTAGGGCCTTCTAAAAAACAAAATGGAATGTGGCCAGCGTGGTGCTTGACATTTAACACGCTCTCAAATAATTGTTAAGAGTTTTGAGAAAATGGTTTCCCATTTTCAGGACAGTTTCACTGCTTCTGCGACCTGAACTCAATTCCACCCTCGAAGACCACCACCAACAAAAAACCTACTGATATATCTTCTGTTGTACCAACGTCTTGCAATGGGCCATCCCTCACGGCAGCTTCAATACCTGTGGTTATTTTTGCTCTCTCAGACACAAGCCTAAATAAACAGTTGAGATCTTCCCCTTGAAGGTCAAGGAAACCAACCCCTAGCAGGGCGGGAGTTCTCTGGTGGGAATACACAAGTGCCAACTGCAAGCTTCTTAACTTGGGCTCAAGATGTCTCAAAGGAAGCAAGCACGTGAAGACTCCATGGAGCCTCGTGGATTGAACTGGTTTCTTGAATTGCCCGTTGAAGCACGCTAAAGCTGGAGCAGCTGGGGCTCTACTCCAAGGGCCACTCAGTATGTCCTGGGCGCTGACTGAAGCTGTCCCCCGGACCCTGAGCAGAGGCTGCTGTCCCCTGCACCTGCTTTGCAATTGTGAACATAGCCTGGTTCACCCTCATCCTCTCACCTCCCCATGCGGTGCCTGGGGCCCCCCTCCCCTTCCTGAGGGATAGCTGGTGGAGAGTGTCTTGGAGGAGTGAATCAAGGAAGTCTGGCCACTTGATCTTGGTCTCTATGTCTCTAACCATTTGGAGCAACTGTTTCAAAAAGCACAGTGACTGACCCGTGACTGAGACCAAAGTCCTTTGTAACAACGTTGTCTTGTCTTTTCCATGGGTTAGATCCTTGCTACTCAAAGTGTGGTCCCCGGACCAGCAGCAGGAGCCTTACCTGAGAGCTTCTTAGAAATGCAGGATCTTAGCTCCCATTTCACATGTACTGAGTTGGGCTTGCATTTTGATGAGATCCCCATGTGCACAGAGAAGTCTGAGAAGCCCTGGTTTGGGTCACCGTGATTGACTGTGGGAAGGAGGGGAGCTTGGGGCACTTACACTCTGACCTCTTGGCCGTGACCGCCTAGAATGCCCTGAATGTTAGGGCCCCCGAGAGCCCAAGGCCAGCACACATGGTGCACGCATGTGGGGCTGCTCTCCATGGCCCTGTGGGAAATGTCACCAACCAGTTATGGCCCTAGTCAATCAGGCCAGCCAGCCCAGGTGGAGTTCAACTCTCATCTTATAAGCGAGAAAACAGTGGCCGAGAGAGGGGGGGAATTAAACTCCCGGAGGTCAGAGAGCTGCCCGGTGGCAGATCTAAGGTCAGAACCCAGGTTTTCTGACTCCCATTCTAATTTTCTGGACACTCCACCTAGAAAAAAGGAAGTCACAAGAATGCAAAGTGTCTTCCTGGTGCCGTCAAAGGGCCTTTAGTCATGCATTGAACAAAGAACAGAGCCTCCATGGTATGTTTGGTGAGCTATGGAGAGAAAACAAATATAACACTTTAGCTCCACGGCCCCTGCTTAGGCCACCGTGGATCAAGCAAACCCCCTCACTCAGACGTGAAATAGCAGAGCCAGACAAGAGCACGTTATTGAACAGCCTCGTCCTTGAAAAGGGCATGGAAAAGTCATCTTGTTTTAAAGATATTACAAGCGTCCACTTTGCTGCCATGAGGCACAGACGCAAAGTCACAAAGTGGATCATTTTCTGCGTAAGAATGACTTTGCAGGCTTGGATTTCCTGCAATCGAGAGCGAGTTAGGACTGCAAGGAGAAGAAGAAAGGGAATTTGGGGTGGAAATAAACACTGATGGAGCACTGTGACTTCTCAAAGCCCTTTGTGAATTCCAGGGTTCCTTCCTGCATCTCACCTGGCCGCTGTAGACACAGGTGGATTTGTGCCTTTCTGAGCCCAGCCCGGAGCTCTGCCATTGGACCTAACCTGACTCCTAGAAAGGCTCAAAATTCTGCTTTTGGAAGTCCAATGCGCTACCCATTGCTCCACAGAGACACCTTCAAAATTCTGCTTTGGAGCTGGTCAGACAAGCACTAGTATTTGGAAAGCCGCTCACGTTAGTGGACACTTATCCACAAAGCTCATCTCTTCTGGCCCAGGTGATGTCCTGTGCAAACACTGCGGATGCTGCCAGGGGAGGCGCCATGTTGGTCCCCGGCCCTGAGCTGCCTCAGCTTCTCCTGTTTTCACTCACCCCCGTCTTCAGGGTCTTCTCAGATTCCTTCCTCACACCCTCAGCTGCACTTGTCCGCTGGAGAGATTGCTGCTTCTTGTCTCCTTTGTGAGACTTAAAAAGCTTCTCGTTCTTCCTTTGAAACGGAGGAATAAGGGCCCATCTTGGGCTTTCTTTGCGAGATGAGCGAGCGGCCCCTTTCAAAGCTCTTGGAAAAGATTTCAATAGAGGGTTTAAGGCAGGACAGAGGAGTACATGTGATTCTGGGCTTAAGATGTTGGCTCCGGCATGAGACCTCAAGAAATCCGCCGGATGTTTCCTTTGTGTCCTGGAAATGAAATGCGTCAGCCTTTGCCTATGAAAAATATTTGCTTAATGGAACAAAGTGACCAGTTGGGCAGTCCTTGCTGGGAACCGATGTGCTAAGTCTTTCCTGAGGACTTTATTCTGTTGACAAGAAAGAACATTGTCTTGAATGCGGTGTCCTGTATCGTATTCCCGATCCAAAGGGTACCATCTTAACCTCCCTCAGGACAGGCTGAAATGGAGATTAAGGCAAATTCCTGGGCTCGCATCTCTTAGGTTAGCTGTGGGCACTGACGCTCCAGCTTAGAGGTCCACAGGCAGCGTTCATCCACTCACCCTCACGTGCATACCGGGCCTCCGGAGAAGGGTGTACAAACTTAACAGTACGTGTTGACGGTCTATATGATCAGTGTGTGCAGCGTTAAGGACTGCCAGTGTTCTGATGTTATATAAGATAGTAGCGCCAGGAGTTTGTCATCTGTGGGGCAAAGAAACATATTAAATAACTGATAAGTACACAAACCTGCTAACATGTCAAATTATGGGTTTCGGATGACAAACCATTTGGGTCAACTTTGTACATCATCTAAATCAGGGGTCGGAAGACACTTTTTTTGTTGTTTTTCGGTGAAGGGCCACATAGTAAATATTTTAGGCTCTGCAGGTGAGGTGGTCTTTGTCACAGCTACTCACCTCCACTGACTTCCTGCCAGAGCAGCTGTAGACCCTGGCAAATGAATGCCCATGGCTGTTCCAATAAAACTTTTTTTAAAAAGCAGGCAGCAGGTTGGATTTGGCCCAGGCAGGGTTCCCTGATTTAGCAAGTAAGATTCCAGGGAGCCCAGGTGAGTGTGAATTTCAGATAAACAACATATGCAATTTTAGTATGTCCTGAATATGGTATATGGTACCCTTATACCGGGCATCCTGTATTTTAGCTGGCAATCCCGAAGTCTGAAGGTCCCGGATTTGAATCAATGGATACTTTGACTGAGTCAAGTTACAACTTCTGGCCTCCAAACACATCCTTTCAAACTTGGGGAAGATGGAAGAGATGTTTCAGATGGGAAAACTGGGTCCCAGATGGGAAGAGATTTTCCCCAAGTCCCATGGCTGGTTGGGACAGTGGCCCTGCCCAGGCCCCCAATGCTCGCAGCCCAGGGACCCTGTGTGCGGACTGGAGGAGCCCTGAGGCTGGACAAGGCAGGCGCTGGGCGGCCACCATACATCCTGCTGGGAGTCGTCTGGTGTCCTGGTCCCCCACGAAGGAAGGCCTTCGAGAGGGGGCTTCCTGGAAGCCAGCTCCCTGTGAGTCAGCACGTTTGTCCCTTCCTATTCTCGAGGATAAAAGTAGGTGATTTCTTGGTAATGGGCCAAATGCTCACCCTTCTGCCATGGGGTGGCATTGTTCCCGGACAGTTTCAGAAGGTGAGAATCAGGCCCAATGTCACTGACCTCTCTTTATATATATTAAACCTCATGTATATACACATATACTTATATAGGCAGTGTACACATATATTTAAGTTAAAAATATTTATATAAAGCTTCGACCCGCCTCTATCCTCAGGGGCTGTCAGGACACAGCACCTTCACTGGGGTTGCAGTAGGCTTTTCTCCTGACTTGGAATGAACACATGAGCCTGGACACGTGTCCGGTGGAGAGAGCCACGCGTGGGGTTTGATGAAGAATCCCGGATTCTAATCCCAGCAGCAGCACTGACTGGGTGCCTGAACTTTCTTAGAGTTTGAACTTCCTCTTCTGTAAAATTGGATTAAGGACACACTCTTCACAAACCCTGTGCAGTCAGTTCCGAGCCCAGACCGTGGCCTTTAACACGTGCATCTCTCCTTCCTCTACCCTGACTGTGCCCGGCGGTGCCCAAGCAGGCGGTAGATTCAGAGCCAGGTGAATGAGGTCCCCTCTGACCGTGGGGCTGAGGCTGACCTGCCGCTGGGGTTCGGAGTGACACACAGGTGCCAGGGTGGCAGGTGCAGTAGAGAAGCGGGGCACGGATCCTGGCTGAGGAGTGAGGGGAGGAAACTTGGACCTGGTATGTGCAAGAGTCCCTACATCTTACCTTCTTTTTGATGAAGGAAACACACTCAGAAAAATTCAATAATTAGGGCAAAGTCATGGATAGCTAATACTTAAAAGATACACCCCAATCTTTCCTTTTCTCTTAAATGTTTCTAGCCAGGTCTCTTTGGGTCTCCAGTGAAGACCTTGGGTCGCACTGGAGTGACTGTCTGTAGCACCGTTTTCCGTATTTGGTGACCAGAGGGCTCTTTGCATTTTAGGCTCCTTGCTTGTAGCTGCACTTCTCCATCATTGTTCAGAAACAATTTCCAGGGCTTTGTCCGCTCAGGAGTTAGGAACACTGGGGAATGCAAAATATTTGGACCTTGTTTGATTTTCGACTTTTTGCCAAGTCTTCTTTTTCCCTGACATTCTTCAAAGGATAAAGGGCACATTAACAAGCTCTTCACTGATGGTGACAATTAGAGTGAATCTGTGAACTCAAATTTGCCAATTGCCTTCATTACTTTGGAATTGACAGTTTGCTTTTCATTCTTCTTTAAAACGGCGCTTAACGTAAAGCCGGCCCACCTTGCCGGATGGAGGGATTTTCTGAATTACAGATTAGTCTTTTAAGCAGCGAGCAGAGGCAGGGTGGGTGCTCTCGGAGAAGGACAAACGAGCCCCCCAACCGCTCGGACTTTGTGATCGTGTGTTTCTAGTAGTAAAATAGGCCACGTGTGCGACCTTGCGATAACTTTTGTCGAGCAGGGAGAATAACCACAAAACGATGGTACCAAAATGAAGGCCGGGGAGGGCGTGTGTCCTGGTGACAGCTGACCGGCGGACTGATGAACTAGCCGATTCGCTATGGGTTTACTTATCTGTGTATTGATAACCGGATGATCGGAATCTGAGAGGCACCCTTGTGACCACTCTGTGGCCCCAGGCATCGCTCTTTGGGGGGGCATGTCACAGGAGATGGGAAATGAGCTTCTCTGTCCATGACTTTGACGAAGGGAGAGGACAGGCCACCTGAGCTGGTCTGCCCCCTGCGTTCCTCTCTCTTCAGCTCTGGGGCTCGACTGACTGCCTTGCGTGGTGGCATCTATTTTATTGCCTATGTAATTGGCTCAAAGTTTCATGTTAATTGGGTGGAATCTTCCTTGCGGGGTGTTTTGGTTCTCAGCAGCCTGAGACTTAAGCACAGTTAATTCCCCTCTGAGACCCTCTGTCACTGACAGCATGAGATCAAAAAACAACTAATTAACACCAAAGTCCACCTTCCAGTGAAGCCATCGCTCACTTCCCCTGGAGGAAGTCATTTTCTGAACTTTCAGTCCCTGGGGAATATTTTTCCTCCTCAAATCACATGACTAGGAAAATGTCGAGTCTGAGATGCCTGTTTCCTTTCTAAGTCAAAGGAAATGGTTGTTACGAGCGGTTTCGTAGGCTCGGCCCTGCCGTCCACAGTTGCAGGGCTCCCAGGATGCCTGCTCAGGCCCCTCTGTCTGTGGGTGCTGGGGGCCATGCGTTAGGGGACAGGAAAGTGTTCAGGGAAACGGTTAATGTTCACGCGTGGTGCCGGATTCTTGGTACTTCAGACAAAGATACCCTGCCGGTTGGTGTGTGTGTGTTACTGCTGAGACGGAACGCTATGTGTATTTGTGTGTGTGTGTATTTATATATGTGTGTTAATGGTGAGACAGAACGCTATGTGTGTTTGTGAGTGTGTGTGTATTTGTACGTGTGTGTGTTACTGCTGAGATGGAACGCTATGTGTATTTGTGTGTGTGTGTATTTATATATGTGTGTTAATGGTGAGACAGAACGCTATGTGTGTTTGTGAGTGTGTGTGTATTTGTACGTGTGTGTGTTACTGCTGAGACGGAACGCTATGTGTGAGTGTGCGTGTGTGCGTACTCTATGGATTTGCGTGTCTACCTCGCTAGCCGAGGACAGCAGAAAGCTAACGGCTACTATTTAGCTGAAGGGTTAGCCAATGGCCGGCGCTCAGCACTCACCATGTTCTCAGGAAATATCCCTTTGGGGTCTGTGGCGATTTCCTTCTGTGAAGGGGTTGACACGTTCAAAGGTCACCCTTGGAAGGGTTTCTCCCTTGCTGTTCACTCAGCCTGGCTGCCCTGATAGCGAACTGAGTACGGAGGCTATCAGAGCATCGGCCCCAGACCCTGATGGAGACTCCGGGCATGCACAGCAGAGAGGTGGGCTTTGGGGTTTGCTCCCCGTCTCGCGGGCTCTGGAGGCGGACAAGACAGGGGAAAGGGGAGAAGTTGGTGGCTGAGTGACAGATGGTTTGGGCAGACAGAGCTCGGGGAGGGAGCTGGGACGCAGACCAGAAAGACTGTGATGGCCTCCCACCCTGTTGTCCTGGGGAAGCCCAGGTGGCCTGGTGGGGACCTGCTAGCAGAGCCCTCTCAGGGCAGAGCAGAAACCTCCCGACGTCCCCTTACCCTGGGCCCCCTTCTTCAGGGTGGGTGGTGTTGGGGTGGGCACGGCCAGCTGTGGTGGTCTCGAGGGTGTGTCTCATTCTGAAACTGCACCTCCCGAAGCAGCAGGTGGCCTGGAGGCAACGGCCCCTCCCCACAGAGCCTGTTGCTGTGGTAGAAGGGCTGGCCCTCCGTTGCCGATACGTCCTGGCCACGGAACTGCTGTCTCTTTAGGGGACCGTGAGTCCTTCTGTTGTGACTCATCTGTACATTTCAAGGCTTGATTTCCTGAGGGTATTTTTATTCCCAAGTTCCAACCTCCTTAACTGAATAAACGACCTTTAAAAATTACACGGTTAACACGTGCTCATTATTAATTGTTAGAACATAGAGAAAAAAGTAGATAGAAGGAAATCCATAAGTCTAGCATCTAGAGAAAACCATAAATGAATAACATTTTAAGTTGCATTAAACTGAACATAGGACTTTCACAAGCCACTGTCCCTTTTCCAAATCCTATTTCTCCTCCTTCTTGTCAAGCATAAAAAACACACACTATTCACTCAGGCTGTCTTCAACATACATGTTACATGTCAAATCCCTACTCCTGTATTAAATCAAAGGAGTGACTCATTTTATATACTGGAGTAACAGAAGATTCTTACTGCTTTAAATTTTTTAATAACCCTACCCAACTCCCTTTGTGACTCCTGGGATAAAACGAAATTCCTTGACTGGGAATCAAGTTGCTTTCCAGTAAGTCAGTTAATTTTTCTTTCGAACAAGCTACACCCCACTCTGTATACACTGAGTTTTGGCTACTACCCTAGCTATTAATACCTCCTTGCCTAGTCAGATGCTCATCCTTAAGTTCAGGTTTGTGCAACAGAAAATTATTTTATGCTAGAGTTTGTTTCCCGGTGGAACTGAGGCATTTGATTTAACTTCTCAAGGTGTGAGTTGTCTTAAGGATTCAAGGAGGCAACGCACAGCGTCTGGCAAATACCAAGTTTGGGCAATCGTCACTGTTAGCACCACCTCGCTGAGCTAATAAATCACACTGCGTGTCCTCTCAGACTTTGAGAAGTTCAATAAAGTGTCCAGACTGCGCCATGAGTAGCTAACTATTGTAAAATACATTTTCTGTGGAGCAAATATAAAAGGGAGGATTTGCTTTCGTTTTATAAAGAAAATGGATTTCTTCTGATAACATTTGAGCAATGAATACAATAAAGGCTTGGAAAAGTAATAACCGTCTTAAATTTACACCCTTAAAGAAAAGTACCTGGGGAACAGATGCAGCAGGAGGAGAGGTCCAGCTCCTGCAAGACGGCGCGAGCAGGCCCCGCAAACGCCTGCATCCCCCCGCTCGCCAGAGATGCACATTTGTCTGTGGGAAGGTGCCATTTCTTGGAACAAACTCATGATGAAATTAAATGGTTTCTTAAGTTTGCAATTCTCTGGCATGAACGCTAACGAGCGGGTGGTGGCAGACTCTAAAAACCAGAAATACGTGCCTGCTTTGACCCAACACGCCTGCCCATCGTATCCACAAGAGGCGGGGGGAGCCCAGGGCCCTCCTCCACGTTGGGGTCTTCCATGGGCAGAGGGCGTGTGCTCTTGACTCAGACAAGCTGACCTGAGTGGGACACCTGCCAGTTTCCTTCATGCCCGCCTAGAAGAGCACATCATCTGAGCTCTCCAGAACATGCTATTCTAAGACTTCCCAGTGGGTCTCCAGGGGCCCCGTTTGCTACAGCACCCTACAGATAGACCACTGGTGTCTGACAAGCTCCCTAAACATCCCAGGAGGATGGCTGTGGTTTCTTCTGCAGGAAAACACGTGCACCATTTTAGAAAGATTGACGGCAAGAGCACAACACAAAGGGGTTTCTGCTCATTTGAAGTAATAGAATTTCCTATTCTCTAATCATGTCATTTAATGGAGGATTTTAAAATAAAGTGTGTCTTATCATCAGATCATATCCACTGATATCAACTTGGAAGAGAAGAAAAATGTAGGGGAAAAGTCACCCCAGTCTCAAAAACAACCCCTCAAACCTCCTTCCCCATATGCAGAGGTTAAAACCATGCAGCCGCCGAGTTCGTGAACCTAGGACATCTTCACTTGCATCACCAACAGGCCTGTGCTTTTACGTGGGCTTTATAACGAGACAACTGTCCGTCAAGTGGATGCGGCAGAGTTTACTTTCAGGTAATTGAGTAGCTATCTCTGTTCTTACTGTACAGGAGATGCTCTTAGCTCTAAAGGGCAGCCCTCAGGGAGTGACCTGGCAGCCTCCCATCTCCCAGTTTTCTGCCAGCACAGCCAACTTCCACCCCCTCAACCCCCCAGCAGATTCCTCTGGTCCTCAAAATCCAGCTCCAGCCTGGGCACAGCGACTGGAGTGGCTGGAGCAGCTCCCAGCTCAGCCGGCCTCGCCCCTCTGCTGGTCCTGATGTCGGCTCCTGCATCAGCGTCCCGCTCTCTGTGTCCATGCCTGCCTCAGGGACCGAATTCCCCTCTTGTCCCCAGAGACCAGCCCTCCTGGGCACTCCAGTCACCGGAGCTGGGTTTCCGGGCTCTGGCCTTGACGATGGGCACCCGTGGCCCGCTGCTTGGTGGAAACTGAAGTTCTGCTTTGTGCCTGATGTGGGCTGGACTGTGTCCCCCAGAACGTGTCAAAGTCTTAACTCCACATCTGTGGATGTGACCTTGCTTGGAAACAAGGTTTTCACAGGTGTAACTGAGATGAGGTCACGCCGGAGAAGCATGGGCCCGAATCCAGCAGGACTGGTGTCCTTGTTAGAAGAGGCCAGAGACGGGGGCGGGGGGATGGTGAGGGGAAGAAACACACAGAGAGGAGCCCACATGACCCCGAAGGCAGAGACTGGACGGTGGTGTCCACACGCCACGGTGCCGGCAGCACCGGAGCTGGAAGAGGCAGCAAGGTCCTCCCCTGGAGCCTTCCCAGGGAGCACAGGCAACCCAGGAGACTCGGGCGGTGCCCTCGCGAGGCAGGGGTCGCTCTCAGGGCGGGCACCATGCGTCCAGCTGCGTCTGGGTCCCCACTCCACCTCTCACCGTCCTGTGAGCTGTGGCCGCTGTGCTGAGTCCCCAGGGCCTCAGTGTACTCCCCTCACTCTCATACCGCTTGGAGGCATGACGGGCGGGACCCACTGTGTCACAGGCCCCAGTGAATGGCAGCTCCTCCGGGGCTCGGGGTCCTCTCTGGGCTACATGTCCTTGAGCCATCCCGGCTCTGGGACAGTCACTTGCCTGAACGGGAAGACAGACCTCGGCCGTGTGCTGAGCTGTGCATCTTGGATGTGGCCTTGGGTCCACCTGGACCCAGACTTTCCCTTGGCCTCTATTTAAGGGCACATCCAGTGTGTGCTCTGATGCCCCTGGCCTGGTCAGACCTGGATCTCCATCCCCCCACCCGCTCTGCCGACCACTGGCAGAGTCCCGGCGTGCACTGCTGCATCAGGGGGCCGGCACTTCTGTCCCAATCTGTTCATCTCCTGGACCGCCCTCAGGACATCTCCTAAAACCAGGTGCGCCTAGAACCTGCTGTTGGTGGGTGGGCGGAGGGGTAAGGAGGGTGGGGGAAGTGACTTGCTAGGAAGGTCAGCAACCCTTAGAGGTGGGGTTACCTGGGGATGAGAATGGAAGGGGTCTGCGAAATCTACCCAACTGCCCTCCACCCTCCAAATGGAAATGCCCAGGCCCGGGGATGCATCTTCCCCAGGTCTGCCCACTGGTGGGACAGAGCTGACCCAGCCCCATCCTCTTTCCTGGGCTCCAGGAGAATGGGAAGAGGCAGGAAGCCGAAAACCCAGGCCACAGCGGGTGGGTAGGGTGGATAAGATGCCACCAGCCTTGGGACATACACCGGGACCAGACCCGGAGGCCAGCCTCAGTCAGGAACCCTGCCCCCGGGGGAGGAAGGCATTAGCAGTTTAGGGATGACAGTCTGATGGTTTGACCTTGACGTGTTTGCATCTTGCCGCAGAAGAGCTCATGTGGGTACGTGGGTCCTCAGGACGTGAGAGGCACCTGGAGAAAGAGCCTGGGGTCTCAGGTGAGCTGTGAATCTTGGAGAGCCTGAGCCATGGGCGCTCCGATGGCTGGGCTGAGTGGCCACCTTCACATCATGCGGGATGGTGCTAGGGGCTCGTCCAGGGGGACCCTCACCTGGTTACAAGATGGCTTCCTGGGGACCCACGCCTGATTCTCGGAGGAAAAGCCCAATCCCCGCGTGCACATGAAGTGCGTGCTATCCAGACCAACGACAATGAGAGGAAAGTGACTATAGTTTTCCAAAAATACCTTGTATCGAGGTGCTGTCCAGCAGAAAGAAGGTTTCCCTACCCCGAGCATCTGAGATGAGCATCTCCTACGGCAGGTGTCTGCCAGCTTCACCCCAAAGGGACGCAGAGTCTGAGGGCTGTCATTGCGAAATTTGGACGGAGTGGCTGGGCCACAGCGAGGGAACGGGTCGACCCAAGGGTGTTCTATAAGCAGGGCCACCCTCCCAGCCCTCCCTGAACAGGGAGAGGACACGTCCCCCTCCCCCCTGCCCCTCCAGGCCTCAGCCGCCCGGATCCTTCCCTGGGCGCCCCATATAGAACCACGTGGGTCCCGGCAGCCCGCCGGTGTCCCAGCACGTGGATCCCCTGGACACTCGGTCTAGGAGACAGCAGAGGGGAGAAGGCTTGGGTGCAGGTGGCCGCGGGGCTGCGCTTATTGAAGGAAGGCCAGTGCGGTCGGGATGAGCTCCCCTCCAGGAGAAGCAACTTTAGTCACAAATAGAATTGCTGCTGCTTTAAAATCTGGACGCTGACTGGGCACAGTCTGTGCACACAGGGGGATATTTTCACAATGGTGATTTTTTTTTTTGGTTGTTTGTTTTGAAGGTTGGGGAAGTGTGGCTCTTTCTTTTTAATTACATAAGTAAATCACGTTCCTTACTTGAAAAAAAAGAAAAAAACACACAAATAGTAAGAACTTCCCTTAGTTTATCTTTAGGTAATGACTTTGACTTTGGAAATAAAGCAATCTTGCATTATGAGAGTTTTCTTTTCCCCGCCAAAGGACCCAGCTTCTTGGATTCCATGTGGTTTTCACGAATCACTCTGTCAGCGCAGAAAAGGACCCCGCGTGTAAAGGGCAGGGACGCTGACGTTCAGATTAAACCGTTGAGCTTAAAGTGGTTTGGAGATGAAAAGCCCCGGAGAAGGTATCATGGTCATCCCGGTTAATAATGGATGAGTTGGGCGGCAAATGGAACCTTGATCCTGGCATGCAGGGGCCGGGGCCTTTCGGGGCAGGTGTCCTGGCCTGCCCTCAGCTGGCCTGCCTGGGTCCCTCCGCCCTGCCCTGCACAGCCGGGGTGGGTGGCAGGCTCCCAGGAGGCAGGGACCCAGAGACTGTGGCCTCTCCCCCCTTCCCTCTGTGCTGCTCCTTCGGCTGTCACTCAGGGACATGGGAACCCTTTCTCCTATGAGCCTTCAAGGCAGGTCTTTGGGCTGTGGGTCGGGCAGACTCTCCCCTGGCTGGGGGCCGGGGGTAGGCTGTCTGCGTCCGAGCATCCAGCCAGGCCCATGGGAAAATGTGGGGTGACAGCTGCCCCCGGGTGAGGCCCCCCTCAGGGCTCTCCCATCTCCTCCCCAAACTCTCCCCTTGAAGACTTTTCTCTTCTGTGTCCAAGGAAAGCTCCCTCTTGACTCTCTGTAACCAGGAGGACACCCCTGCTGATGGAGCTGGGGGCATGGGGTGGGCCTCGGGGCTTGAGGAAAGCTGCGGGCCCCCCAAGTCTGGACCACTTTCTGCCTAGACGTGATCCCCAGGCCCTGGAGGAGGGGGTCGGGTGGCTGGAAGGTGTCTGCGACCCGAGGTCTCAGCTGGTGGGATCAGAAGACAGAGGTGAGGGTGTGGTGAGCCTTGGGACCGGACAGATTTTGCGTGGTGTCCAGAGTGACCGTTGCTTCTGGACAGGAAGTCTGAACCCGGCCCAGTGAAGGAGCGTCTTCACTGTGCTTTATACATAAGCACAAGTGGGAGCTGCAGGCAGGCAGTCAGGAGCAAGGCCACAAGGCGGGTTTGACCTCCGAATACAAAGAAGGCAGAGGCGGGGTTCCAGGTGGCCTCACTCGAATATTCCGGAAGAAGGGAAAGCCTTCTCCAGGGCCCCTGCACAGCCCGCTTTCTTAGATCTGAGCTGAATGAGAGCATCTCACCCAAAGCATCTATTTCTGAGAACTGCATGTTCGCGGATGTTCACTTAAATTTTTCTGCTTGAGTGTATGAACGGTTAAAATTCCCTATAGGAGCTACCCTTATTCCATGACTTACACCCTTGTTTTTGGCGCTGCCCCTACACCTGTCTCGAGCCATTTTACAAAATCACACAAGAAAGCCCAGACTCTTGAGTGAGACAGAACCACTTATCCCAGCAAAACGTCAAGGACATGTCAACATGTCACAGTCCCTGTGTCGGACCCGTGGGGGGAGCTGGTCCTCTTGGACTCGTGCATCTTGGCCCCTTGTCTTCCCTGCCCTGGAGTGAGTGGCTGACGGTCTCCAAGCAGCTCAGCCAAGAAGGCAGCAGGAGGAGCCTGCAGGTGGGTCTTTACCCTCTGAGCTGGAGACGTGGCATGTGCAGGGACGTGGGGTCCACACTGGCCGCAAGTCTCATCGGGGACCAAGAGGAATCAGAATGCATCCTCGTGGCACCTGGCTCACGGCGATTCTTCTGACGTTGGCGTCTCTGGGCTGAAAGGTGAGAAAATATCAGAAATAATAGACACACACAGGAAAGATGCCCGCAGGAAAGCTGGGGCCACAGAAAGAGCCGACCTGAGGCCAGTTAGTGACATGAAATGACAGTGGCCGTGTTGTGAGGCCACACTCGAATCAGCTCAATCTGTTCTTACAGCCATCCCGCCAGAGGACACCGCTGTGGCTCGTGGCCCACAGACCCTGAGGCCACATCCTTGTAAGTGGCCGCACTGGGAGCTCAGGCCCCTCTGTCCCTGGGGAGGGGACTCAGCCGAGAGGTGCCAGGTCAGGCTCAGCCAGGGCAATGCACACTGCCCTTGGGCCTTTCCTGAGTTTTAGTGCCTCGAGTCCAATCGTGAGAAGGTCTGAGTGAAGGCTGCAGACTTCCTCCTTCCCTGTACTCCTGGGCATCCTCTGTGTGGGGCAGAATCCGGGCTGTGTTGTCATGGAGATGAACCAAGTACCTGGTCCAGCGCACCTGGAAGAAGCAGCACACCCTCTGCTTGTGGATTCAAAACGCATATTTGCATCGTAAAGGCTCTGAAAAGCCCTGCATAGAGAAACCGGTTTAAACCGTGTTTACTACAGTGTTTTCCTATGTTTCAAGGAGTATTAATGTGTCACAGAACAAGCGTTCTCTGGACCATGGTCAGGATACTGGGTGGAGTGGTGACAATACAGGGTTTGGAGTCACACAGACCTCTGTTCGAATCTTGCTTCTGCTTGTGCAATTTGGGCAAATGATTGATCCCTTACAGCCTCTGGTTTCTCGTCAGTAAATGACCTTGACCTCCTGGTGCTGCTGGGGATGAAGAAAGACCACATGCAAGGTGCTTAGCACGGGACTTTGCACATAGTAAGTGCTTCATAAAAGGTATCTGTTATTCTTCTTCTATTCTATCTGTACCTTAATATTCTTCTCATTCCCAGGGTGCTTGATGTTAAGCTCGGAAGCCCAGCTCCGGAGTGAGGGTCACTGTCTTCCCGCTCGCCCTCCGCAGGGACGTGTAAGTGCCACAGCCACTCTGGTGTTTGCACCACTCTCTCCTCGCCCAGGTACTTGGCTCCAGTTCAGCCAATGAAGTCAGAATTAATAAAGAACAGCAAAGCACTTTCTCTCTCTGAGCACTAACGGTCTTGAGAAGATGGTTGAACTGCTCTTACATTTAATAATTAGATGGGACACGTTCATTTATATTTCAAGGAAACCCCGAGTCCTCCCTCCATAATTAAGGTAATAGCCTCGCGAGCGAGCCAGGGATGGGGGCCCGCAGGTGTGACGGACTCTGCCCGCCAAGGTGCGCCACCAGGCAGGGCTCCGCTCGCCCGCCGCTCTCTGCGGCAGCCCGTAATTAGCACCTGATTTATCTCTCCTCGTTCTCCTTTCCAGCCTGATAGATTTTACCAGTATTAGTTTCGGCCACACGTTCAGCCAGCTGGGGTTGGACATGTCATTTGCTTTTTCATTCACGATGACGCCAGAGAGTTGGGGTCTTTCATCCGATTGATGAAGCTTAGAGGGTGTTTTCTGGTTCCTGGAGCCCGTCCATTCACTGGCGCTGTGGTGACCGCTGACCTCTGCTATTGATTAGGAATTAGGGTACCACCAGCTAGCTGTTGTACAGAACACGGCTTCGAAATCCCGGGGGCTCGACCCCGTGGAAATGTATTGCTGACGATTTATAATGGACAGTTAAAAATGGTCTCTATTCCGGGTGCACAATTTGATTTTATATGTGTGGACATCGTGAAATCTTCACCGCGATCAAGTGAGTTAACAGATCCATCACGTCGTTTAGTGACCATCGTCTTTCTTTTTGTCTTTTTTCTTTTGTGGGGATAAAAATTAAGCGCTACCCTCTCAGCAGATTTGAAGCACGTGATACGACACTGTTACCTGCAGCCTCATTGCTGAGCGTTAAATCTCCGGAGCTCACTCACCTGGCGAGAAGCAACCTGTGCACCGCTGGACCGACATCTCCCCGCAGTGGGGGTTTAAGGTCCGGCCTCTACGTGTGCGGTGCACGTGCTCCCAGCCCACCCCTTCCTCCTGCGGCCCCTGCTTCCTCAGCCTCAGGAGCCCCCATGTCAGTCGGAAGACGGGGAAGAAGCGTCTGGAGGAACCACACACCTTCTGGTCCACCTGGGTGGGAGTGCCACGCTCCACCGTGCCCACGCTCCGTGCCAAGAGCCAGCCCCACGGCCCCCTGGGGAACAGGAGGGTCTGGACAGCGGGGACCTCGGCCGAGCAGCCACTCCACAGCAAGGACACGGTCAGTGCGAGGGGCGTGGCATCTGGTGGGCAGCTGCCCTGACCCCACCCGTGCTACGGTCACGGAAGCCCCTGAGAGGCACGTGCTGTTATTCGGATCTCAGGCTCATCTCAGGATTCCCCCTCTTCTTGCCTTCCCCCTGGGATGCTCTGGTCCTGGTTGTTTGGGTTGTGGGTTTTTTACTATCATTCAGGTTTCATTCTGGAGCCAGACGAAATGTTTCCTCCTTGGAGGGATCTCTTCCCACTGCCCTGGTTGGCTGTACCTCCCCACCCATCCCCGCTCTCTACATATCGCTCTGTTTGATTATTTCATGTCACTATTCAAAAATCTCACTTGTTTTTTAAGGTTTTTTGATGTACCATCGTCTTTCTCCTTAAATCAGGTTTGACTGCCTTGGTCTCTTCTGAAATCTCAGAAGAGTGCTTTGCACATAGTAGGCATGCCATAAATAAACAGTTTCACTGCAGAAAAGTTAGAAAATTAAAATTCAAGTTAAAACAATCAAATAAGAAAAAAAAATAAGCCTGTAACCCGTGACTAGGAAATATTCTTTTAACACTTTTCCATCTCTCCTTTGGATTACGCACATTATAGGAATTGTATTTGTACACGAGATCATATTGCAATCACTTCGTAATTTAGTTTTATCACTCACAGTTTTCATATTATCAAGTGTTCTACATCATTTTAACGCCTTCTTGGTATTTCATCTCCTGCCTGTGTGATTACCTATACAATTTCGTACTGTAGAGTATGGTATTAAAAGATTTTTCACTGTCCACTGTTATTAACAAGGCTGCAGTGAACACCTTTGCTATTGTAACTGTGAGTATTTCTTTAGGATCTACGGATAAGTTCTTAGACGTGAAGGGTTGTGCCATCGCATATGAATATTTTATGTGTCTTGTACGTATTGTCAGCTGGGCCCCAGATTGTAAGTAATAATTTTTTACTTCTGTTGGTGGTTTATGAGGGTGCCTATTTCTCTCCATCCTTCGCAACAGTGGCATTTTATATTTTTAAAATTTTCTGCCAACGTGATAAGTGAACATCACTCCCATTGCATTAAACTGGGGACCACAATTGCTTTACTCTTTCTATACACGTGGACATTTAGGACAACGTATGAAAAAGTACTTCCAGTATTCATGTACCATGACTCGGCAATCCCTGGGGCTGCCGGTCACGTGGATTTGGCCCAGCGCTCCTGCAGAGCTTTGGGGCGTTTGCTTAGGGCCGTGGGGAGCCGGCTGGCTACCGAGCGCAGAGGCAGACCTCATGAGGGTCCTAGTGCCGGCCTCCATCTCCCTACCTGTAAAGGGGAACGATAGCACCATAGTGACTGCTGTGTGTGTAACGCTTAGCGCAGCCCCTACTTCTGCCCCAGCGAGGGCTCAGGGCCTGCGTTGAAGTCTCCTGATGACACAGAAATGGGGCCAAGGCCCCTGCTATCTCGGTGCACCCCAGGCTGTACTGACACCTGCAGCGGGCGAGTCACTGCGTGGCTGTGTGGTCCGGCCTGGTGGAGTGCTGGGGTGGCCTCCGCGCCTGCAGTGGTGGGAAGGAGGGGTCCGTGGGGCTGGGAGGAAGTGAGGGCTTCCCACGGGGAGGAGAAGGAGAAGGCCCGCCTCGGGGAGAGGGGCCCTGCCGCTCTGGACATAGGTGCTAATTTTACAGGCAGGAGAGTGTGGAGGGGCTGGGAAGCGAGAGGGGTCTGGGGGGCTGTGATGCGCAGGGAAGACCCCTGCCCTCGGTTTGGAAGGCATCGCCACAGGCACTCCTGTTTCCCCCTCACCCCCACCCCCCAGCTTTTAGAGTATCTTCTTCCCGGACTTCTCTGGCAGCCTGTCCTTGCACCTACCCTGGGGCTCATCCCGCGGGCCTGGCCTCCGGGACATGCCAATGCAGCTGCAGGACCACAGCAGAGCCCCCTCCCCACGAGGAAACGCAGGCCAGCTGTTTGTCCCACGGCGGAAGAGTGTCAGGCTTCATTTCCTCGTTGAAATAGAGACCGCTTCAGTGCCCTGCGCATGAAACACTTTGAACAGGATGTTCTGAACAATTTTTTAAAATAAGATAAAAATTGTGCCGAGACCTGATGGGAAAGTTCTGCTCTTCCTGTGCTTCTCCTCTTTTCTTCAGGTGCTGAGTTTAAGAAGCTGGGATGACCCGGACTCCCCTGACCCAGCCCATCGTCAAGGTCAAGGTCAAGGTCAAGGTCGGCCCAGACCCAGCCTGACTCTCTCAGGCTCCTCTCACTTCACACACGAGGTCTCGGGCAACGCTTTCCCACCAGCGTCCATGAAAAGGGGGACACAGAGGCAGCCCAGGGGACCTGGCTGGATCCCAGGCCTCTAATTCCACGTGCCATCTGCCCTCCACTCACTGCAACCTGGAAGGTTCCGTTTAGCTATCTGACAGCTGGGCTCGCGGGACGTTCAGAGGAGAGAGGACACAGCCCATCAGAGGGAGCAACATTCTTCCTGGTCTGTAAGGCCTGCAGGGCTTCAGGGTTGTCTGTGCTGCAGACACGGTTTGCTTTGGTCTGTTCCCTGGGTCAGGCTGCCCCAGTCCCCCGTGGGAGTCTCCTGGCCCCTTACCGTCGGCCTCTGGGGCTGCCTGACGCCAGGCTCTCGCCCTCGGGCTCCGGAGGCTCCCTTCTGGTCCCCCAGCTGAGCAGTGCCACGGTGCTGCCCCCGCAGGGACAGGGGACCGTGGGAAGAGAGAAGCCAACATGACGGCAGGATGTGCGGCGAGCAGGCAGGTGGCTGGCCTGTGACGGCTCGAGGGGGCCTGGTCGCAGCACCGGACAGGCTTCGTCCTGACGTCCAGACACAGTCAGAACTGCTGCTCCTGAAGGCGACGTGGCCATAAGCAGGATGACAGCTGGAGAAAAGTTCTCCGGAGGGCGTCTCTCAGGGGGCTGGGGGCAGCCAGGACGTGGGGGCGGGAAAGGTCAGTTCAGTGAATTAATGAATGAGGGAGGGAATGAGTGAATGAATGAGTGAACGAGGCGAGGGGGCAGGTCCAGGTCCTCACCCCCCGCCTCCCTGCAATGGCATCTCCTTGGGGCATCTTTGTGTCACTCCGGCCCTGGTGGCAGCTTAGAGGGCCTTGGGCTGCCCTGGGCTCCTGCCCCCTGGAGCTTCCCTGGCCGCTCGCCCTGCCTGTGGGCCTCACACTCCCGGGAAGTCCCGATGAGCCAACCCCTTTGAAGCGGAGCCCCTGCCAGGCCGCAGGGCTCTCCACCTCCGTGGGGTGGTGGCCACACGGGGCCAGTGGGAGGGGGAGGCGTGGGGTGAGGGGACAGAGTCCCCAAGCCCACCCAGCCCAGAAGCGTGAGGGCTCCTGGACGAGACAGCCAGCCCTTTCTCCCCAGGTCACCGCATCCTCCTGTCTCACTGAGCCCTGGGGAGATGCTCGTTTGCCCTACAGTATTTCCTGAGCACCTACCGTGTGCCGCGTGCCAGGCAGAAGGGCTCGGGCGAGCTGGGCCTCTCCCTGTGCACAGACCCCTCACCTTGCTCCAGCTGGGTGCCACCCGGTCAGTCCCCCCCAGCACCCCTACACTCATCCTGCCTCCTGAGAGCCGCTCAGGGCTGCACTCAGGGGTGGGCGAGCTCAAGAGTCTCAGCTGGTTCAGCTCCTGCAAGGTGAGTAACCCCTGCCCCTGCAGGCCCTGGGGGAGGCCGCCTGTGTGCAGCCTCTGGCCCCGGGCCTGGCTTCTAGTTCAGTGGGTGTGTCGTGGTCACCTGTACCTGGATGCGTAGTGAGGATGGAAGGGGCTGTTAATAACCGCTCGGGACAGGGGTGCAGATGGGCCGCTGCTGGCGCGTTTGCAGGATCACTCACTGGCCGTGTCTCACCAGCCTCTCACCCTCCACTAGAAGAGCCGGTATCTTTCTTTTCCGCAACTTCTATAGCACTGCTTTTAAAACTGTGGGCTGAGAACCATTAGTGGGTTTTGAAATGAATTTGGTAGATCATGACCAGCGCTTCTATAAAAGATGAAACGGAAGAAGATGGAAGGAACATGGCAGAGGACATCACCTAGAGTGAGGTAAACATTGCTCGGGGAAGCAGTTCTTTCCGTAGGTGCACGCGTACCCACAGGAGACTGTCCCCCACCCCTGGGAGGCCACTGGTGCACAAGTAGTGGCTCAGGAATTGCTGTGAACACTGACCGATCCTTGACATGTGCTGATTGACTAGACATCTTACTGGATTTGGAACCTGCTTTCCTGCAGAGACGGTGGGGACGTGTTTCCTTCCTTCATCTGGCACATTTTGTGTGATGCTAGTTGGAAAGTGATGGGTGAGTTTGCTTCCCCGTTTCAAAGTAAAATAAAGGAAGGTTTCCTTTCTTTCTTTCTTGCAAATCCTACAACTAAACCTCCAGAGTTTCGTTCCCCACTTGTGCCCTATGTTTTTTTTTTTAATAATAGGCACAGTTGTGTTTTCTCATGTTCTAAGAATGGATCATCACAGATGTCCTGCTGTCCTCATCCCAGCTCAGTTTTGAACACCTGGCTTCAGTTCTCCCATTTCCAATCTCATCTGGGTTACTCCAACTCACATCATTTTTCTCCTCCCTTTTAATCCTTCGAACAGAAGCAAGTAACAGAGTTTTTCCCGTATATCTTTCATTTCATGCTAGTAAAGCCTTAGAATAATTTTCATTTCTCGATGCCCTGATGCCAGGTCTAGTAAAAGTTTCATGTCTACAAAAACAGTGCTTTTTGATCTTGAGTATTTTGGTATCCGTGTCTGCCTTGATGATGTTTGAGAACCATGGGCTAAGGTGGGCATCCAGCTTAGGAAAGATGAAAGAAATTTACCTCAAATCTGCCCTTAACACAGGACCCTGCTTGCACTTTCCCTTGAGCTGGTGTGACCAGCAACTCTCTGAGGAGTGTGTCGTCCTCGGTGTGACACCTCGGAGCCGGGGACCTGCAGAGGGAGGAGTGCCCATCATCACCCGTGTTGGTAGCAGGGGCCACACCCCCAGGTTCCTCCTCCAGAGCAGGTGGTCTCACCCTCCACTTTCCACCCAGAAGTCCATGAGCTCAACCTTCTCTATGGGGCCAGAGGCGGTCACCCCAGGTCTTCCCACCGTCCTGCAGCCCCTCCTGCCCTCCATGCCCCCAGCACAACCAGAGCCCTTTTGCAGACACCTCCTGCAGACACTGCGGCCACGTGCCCAGTAGGTTGTCCGCTTGGGCACTGGCAGCAGGGGAGCCAGAGGTGACCTTTGGGAAGCCACTGCACTGACCATGTTCTCCCCTTACCCCTCTCCCAGCCCAGCCGTCGGCCTCTCATCTCAGACGCGGCAGGGAGAAGCGCACGCTGTGTTTGCCCGCAGACCAGGGTGCGGCTCCCACTGCCCCACTCCTGCGCAGGGAGGACGCTGCAGGGCCTCTCCTGCTTCCTCTGGGAGCTGCTGTTTCCTGGGGGTACAAGAGACATTGATCTCGTTTCCCGGGCCGCTCGCAGCCTGCTCTCTGAGTAGCTTCGGCTCCTTTAGGAATGCAGCAGTCGCCATCTTCAGCTTTTCCCGGAAGCATTGCGAGTGCTTTCCGCACATCAAGCTCACATCCTAAACCCGCCGAAAGGGGTGCTGGCCCCAGTATATGCTTAGTTCACGTCCACTCATCACCACAGCCCAGTCTCCGCCTTCAGGCTTATTTTCTTCCTGTCTGCAGGCCTGCCTGTGACTGTAAATTGTCAGGGGTCTCTTCTGCAGGTGGCTCGCCCAGAAGACGTTCCTGACAGGCCACCGGGATTGCTTTCCCTGGTGCACTGAGGATGCGACAGACCCATGGGTCTGAGGCGCCCTGGGTCACTCGGCACGGTGCCAGGTATAGGAGGCATAGCCTATAAACCCGCTTTTATAGGAAATACTGCAGATTTTCTTTGCCTGTGAAACAGTGATTTCCGGATCTAAGTCCCCACGTGGACCAACATTATTTAGAGCTCAGTTTGTGCCGGGCTGAGGCATGGGTTAAAGAGGGGACTGTTGTTAGCACATTTTACAGGTGGGTAAGCTGAGGCATGGGGCATTTGCGTGAGCCTGCCAGGGGCCCCCAGCTTGTAAGCATCAGGACAGGGACCCTCACACCAGAGGGCAGAGGGTGTGCTCTTTACCACCTTGCTTTGTAGAGCCCCCAGGTTGGTATGAAATTCAACCGAGACGGGACCAAGAGGCTGGGGTGTGGAGCACAGGGGCGCCACGGGACGCTGTGGACCCGGGGGGGGGGTGCTGGGCTGGGAGCTCCCGGTGCTTCCCCTGCCCATCTCCGTCGCTGGGCGGGGCTTACTTCCTGTCCCCTTGGGGTCCCTGGGCAGCAGGGCAGAAGCCATTGAGGGAGCCACAGAATCACTCAGTGCACGGTTTCCTCCCTGAGTTTGGAAGGTCATGGGGAGAAGGGGAATACGAAGTGACCACCGATGAAAATGTCAGCATTTCAAATACGAGCCCTGCAGTGTTTTGAAGGGTTGAGAGGGTCTGGGGGGACTGACCGCCTCCAGGGTGTCATGGGCTTGCCTTGGCGGTGTCCCCCAACCTGGGCCACCAAGACCTCGCAGAAGGAGACGGTGGGAAGCGAGGGTCCACGTGCTGAGGGTTCTGAGAAGAGACTTCCTGGGCTCATGCTGGCGAGACCAGAAGGAAGAGATGCTCCGCTCTCTGCCTGTGGGGGATGAGGATGGGGGAGGGGACCAGGTGCCACTGGGCTGCTATGAGGGGTGCCCTGGCCATGGGGGTCTCTGGGGGCACCTGTAGGAGCCGCACCCCCAATGCTGCAGGCTGAGCACTACATTGGAGCAACTAGATCCAGCCCAGCTGGGAGCCAGGGCTGCCCAGAGACTTTCCACTTACGCAAAACCATGAACTGTCTTCACGTCGGGTGTGGGTCACTCACAGCCCCAAGCATTGCCACAGGTTCACCTGGGTTCCCGCTGCAACTGGGCGCAGAACTGCTAAAGCCCCAGGTCTGAAGTCTGTGACTCCACGGACATCTCCGTCCCGCCTGAAATCTGTGCTTCACGGCCTTCCTGTCTGAATATTTGAATCTATTTCTGCCAAAGTTGACGCTTGGGTTTAGCACCCATTCGTGAGCCAGATGAAGGAAGCAAAAATGGGAAAATGATGGATTTCTTCCTCTCTGTGAAATCATTGTAAAGCATATTAAAAAAAATTAGGAATGTTAAAAACCAAGTGAAGGTAACCTAATGAACCAACATACATGTCAGCAGAACCAAGGTGTGGCCTATATTTTTGCTGGGCCGTGAAACGTTCTTCTTTAACCCCTCAGGTGATTACCAACCAGATCCTTTTGATTCTGTTTTGTTCGTTTTTCAAAGTCTGATTCTTTGCACTTTCCTGATTTCCCACCAAAATTATTTATCTCTGTATGCTCTAGCTTCACCTGAAGGCGGTCCCAGTGACTAACAATGTACGTGTGGGGCGCTTCTTCCAGGAGAAGGGGGATCTGCAGTGTCTGCGCTCGGCACAGCCACCTAGGGGACTTGCCCTTCTCCCCACGAAAACCATTTTCTCTTCGTAAAGCAGTGAAGTCTCGCCAGCCCTCGAGGTTCCCATCAGGCCCGGGCAGCGAGGCTCCTGTCCTGACTGAGGCCTCCCCACCTCGGGCAGCTGGTTAATTAAAGTCCCGTCATCACTCGCCACGGCTGCCTCAGAAACGTGGACTCGCCCCCCAGATGCCTGGTTCCTCCTCCGTGGGCGCTTAAGAGTGGTCCTGGGGCCTCTTCTCTGTGCGAGGCCTGGGGGCTGCCTCTCCTCTCGCGTCCTCTCGGCACCCAGAGGACGCCAGGCGACTGAGTCCTGTTGGTGCCCGGGGAGTTGGCGACTTTGTCTCTTGGGAGCGCAGGGCAGGTGCGGGTGGGGAAGGAAACAAGGTGATGGTTCAGCAATGATGACTTTTTTTTTTTTTTTCTTAAGAGGTGGGGAGATGCCTCCTCATTCTTTTTTCTTTTTAATTAATTAATTTATTTATTTATTTTTTTTTATGGCTGTGTTGGGTCTTCGTTTCTGTGCGAGGGCTTTCTCTAGTTGTGGCAAGCGGGGGCCACTCTTCATCGCGGTGCGCGGGCCTCTCACTATTGCGGCCTCTCTTGTTGCGGAGCACAGGCTCCAGACGCGCAGGCTCAGTAATTGTGGCTCACGGGCCCAGTTGCTCCGTGGCATGTGGGATCTTCCCAGACCAGGGCTCGAACCCGTATCCCCTGCGTTGGCAGGCAGATTCTCAACCACTGCGCCACCAGGAAAGCCCCAGCAATGATGACTTTTCTTTAAAATCCGTGCCCAACACAACGCAGGTTCGTTTAACGCCACCACGTGACAAACATCCCAGCTATTCACAGCGACATCCAACTCAAGCACATCTAATTATTCCTGTTTCACTGCTTGCCATCAATCAGTTTTTACACAAACCCAATGACCCTTTCACAGACTTATGATTTCAAGACTGCTCTATGTTTTCTACACCTAATTGAGAAAATAAAGGGGAAGCAGGTACGGTATATTTTATGCAATCAGCAACATGTTTCTTTCGTATGAATTCAAGTCAATCTTGGCAAGAGGTGAAAAGGGAACATCAGTAATTCCAGCCCGCTATGGTTTTCTTTCCTTATTAAATCAGTTAAACTGATCTTTGTTCTTCTAAGACAGGCTCTGAAGGGTCTATTAAGGCATCCGTGGCATGGTATCCCTCACCTGAGCTCTTAGGGAAGACAGAGATAATTAGAACGCTGTAATTTTATAACGTCTTAGAGTAGGAAGGGGCCTTACAGAACTTGTGCAGTTCGGTTCAGCCTTTTTGAAATCAGAGATGTGAAAATGGGGGTCCTTTGAGTGTCAGAGGCCGGAGCTGGCATCAGAGCTGGACCCAGATCTGAGAGGCCCTTCTGCCCGCTGGCTTCCTTCAAGGCAGGTTCTAACGCCCTGTTTGGGGGCAGGCTCTGGAATTTCCCAGCTGGAATCTCCCAACCCCACCCGGCAGTTCTGCCCCACCAACCCGTCCCCCTCCTTGGTCCTCCTTTTCATTAATAACACAACACAATTGCAGGGGCCGCCGTTGGCAGAGCACTGACATGTTGCGTGTTCCAGGTCCCGTGTTTTGATCCCTCATGTCCCGCAATCCGTCCTTCAGCCCTGCGAGGCAGCTGTGGTCGTGTCCATTTTAGAGACCAAGGCCGAGGCCTGCTGAGGTGGCAAAACGGGTCTCCGGGGAGGCTGGCTCCATGCTGAGGGAGGGCCTGGGCCTGTGGACTTCAGGCCGATGCCCGCAGCTCCCTCCTGTCCAGACCACCACCCATCTCCTGCCCCCAGGGTCCCCGGGCCGGCCCCCCACCTCCCACTGGAGCCTGGCCTCCCGGAGGGTCTGTGTCCTTGACTCCAGCAAAGAGCGCTGGTCAGTCCCTGTGTGTTGGCCCATCTGGGGACCACACTGCCCCCTTCCTGGCTGCCGGGAGCGCTGGGCCCACTCAGGTTTGTATTTGAGACTCTCAGACGTGGGGTGTGGCCGTGAGGATTCCGCCACCTCTGGGTCCTACTGGTGGCCTCACCCCACCCCAGGCTCCTCACTTAACCCACATGGCCAGCCTTTTCCTGTGTATGCTTGGGATCACATCTGAGATGCCAGTTCTCTGAGTTTTGTGTGTAACCAAATGCCCCTTGGTCAGTTCTTGGGAGAGCCGGAGCTGGACTGGGGCAGAGTCCTGGTGCTGTGTGGGTACACACACATAAAGTGTGTGTCTGTGTGTCTGTGTGTCTGTGTGTCTGTGTGCGTACAGGTGTGTGTGTGTGTTTGCGGGGGTCCCCAGGGGTGGATTGGGGTAGAGACCAGGCAGGTGCTGTAGTTACTCAGCTCTTGCATTGCCCACACATGCTCTGTGATGAGTTGGTGTCTTTCTATGGACGCCTGACTGTAGAGGTGGGACCTGGTCCCCTCCCCATCCCTCACTGCCCATGAAGACATCCCAATGGCTGGAAAGAGAAGGATGCCATGTCCCTTCCCAGCCAACCATGGCCTGTTAAATGACTGCTGGGGGAGGTGGGCTGGGTGTGGTAGGAAACCTGCCCTTGGTACCTGTCTAGGGTTGGGACACACATGGAAGCGAAGCAGGATCCATGGAGTTCAGTCCCCTAGGCCAGACCTCCAGCGTCCTTTGGGGCCCTGGGCCCCTCTCCTAGGGGTGCAACCCTGCCACCTGCTCCTGTCCCATCCAAGGCCCAGGGCACGAGACTCCATTGCTGGCTGTTCCAGCTCCCGGGCCAGGCTCACTTGTCCTCCAGGCTGCAGTCTGCTTGGGCTGCTTCCCCTTGGCCCCCTCCCTCCCTGATTGTGGTGCCCCGGGGCTCTGGACACCTCCGCTTTCTGGGCCCGTCTTCCCCGTGCTGGTCCTTCCCAGTCTCCGCCTTCTCCATGCAGCCTCCCTGCTACCCTGTCCCAGATGCACTCACCCCATCCTGGCTGGGACGCAAGGACTCCTGCCTCTCCCCGCATCCAGAGGACAATGGTGGGTGCATCAGCGGGGCCGCCACCTCCTGCCGGAGGGTCTGTTGGCTTGGACCTGGGGGAGGCAACCAGCTCTGAAGCCTGAATCAGCACCTTCCAAATGCCCTCGGGCTGCAGCATCTTCCTGGACTGAGCGGTGACCTCAGCCCTTTGGCAGCGCTCAGTGAGGACCCGTGTCTTCCGTGCGCAGGTCCTCTGAGCCGCAGTGCTCTGCGTGGGGCTGGCTGCATCTGTGTGCCCTGCAGGCTGCAGAGCCGGCCCTGCGCTCACTTACAGGTCCCTGCGGGCTTGAGACAGCTCGGCGCTTTGTAATAGTTTCTTCAGGGGTGGCTCAGGGTCCATGGAAGAGACAGCTTCACATAGGTAGCGCTGTGGAAGTCCTGCCATGGAAAGCTTCCCAGATCCCTCCTCGCAGAATTCAAATCTCAAAGTCCCTGCAAAGTCGACCCAGTTTCAGGGCTGACATCCTGTGCTATTTTCCCCACTTAAAGATGGATTATTTCTTTGCCCCTCGGAATTGACGCTAATAGGGTTTTGCTGTACATATTCATAATTCTCTGGGCAAGTCGCTCGGCCATATGGCTTTTGTAGAGCGGAGTTTCTCAGACTTTAATGTGCGTGGCTGTCACCTGGGGACTCTGTTACAAAGAAAATTAGTATTCAGTGTGTCTGGGGTGGGGTCTGAGAGCCCGCATTTCCAGCGAGCTCTGGGTGATGCTGGTGTCTCGGTGCGTGGACCCCGTGTGGACAGTGGGACGCCAGAGTTCCGTCATTTTAAACTTTGGGTAATTTTTCTTCTCAATGGCTTAGTGTGTTCCCTCTCTCCAAAAATGAGAAATGAATCAGTTTGCACTGTAAACGGGTACCTGCCAGGCCAATTTCCACTGGATCCTAAACTCTGCTCACGGGGGGCACTGCGTCTCTCAGAGACCCACGCTGGCTCCCCAGGGCATGACAGAGAGACGGTTGCTTCCTGACTTGATCAGTTTCTTGATTCTGTAATTCTAATAATAATACCTCTCTTACCTTCTAAGCCTGTGCTTCTCAATCTTGGCTGTACCCTAGAATCATCTGAGTAGCTTTTCAAACATCTTAATGTCCAGGACCCACCCAGAATATCTGCTGGGAGCCAAGGTAGGGTGCTATTGTTTTTGTTTTTGTTTTTGTTTTTGAAAATGGTCCCCCCCCATCCCCCTTGGAGAGTGCAGCCAGGATTAAAATCCACAATGGAGACAAGGCTTGACTTGCTGGGTGATAAAGCATTTAAAAACGTTAGGGCTGCAAGGAATCTTAGAACCTGTCTAGTTTCACCCTTTCATTTTATGGGCAAAGGAACTTGCTGAAAACTGCACCGTTAGTGGTGAGTCTAGAACTCAAGGCATCCGGCCTCCTGCTCTGTGTTCTTTTTGTGACACCTGATTTCATACTTGTCAAAAGGGAGGCCAAACAAAGCTCCCTGGCAAATCTGAAAAGGAAGAGAAAATACTTTGAAAATATTAAAGGTTATTACCAGATGTCAAACGAATGTCATGGAAATCGCTTCAAGTTTTTCAACACACTGGGACTAATTGAATTTATTTAAGTGTCTTTGTCAGCTTGAGGAATTCTTGAGACTGCTACTTGTCATTTTATCCTACTATTAATCACCTGCAAGCTAACTTGAACTGGAAATAACTGTAAAATTTGTTATACTTCAACTGATCAGGATTCTTAAGAGTTTGTGTGGGATCAAAGATATGGCTGCCCTCCAAAAGGTTGGGATGTTTACATCAAAGTTGAGGTTGAATCCCTTTCAACCTGCACCTCTCTTTGGCGCTTAGATTTAACTTCTTGTTGAAAACTTTAAAATAGAGCCGTGCGTGTGTGCGTGTGTGTGTGTGTGTGTGTGTGTGTGTGTGTGTGTATGTGAATGTCAGCTATCGCCCGGACCCCAAATCCAGCTTCTCGGTGTCATGAAATGGACAGTGGAGGTGATTTCTGAACTAACCCGGCTCTTGCCAAGTGAACTTGGTAAGCAGTTCTACAAATACCCTTTTGATACATGGCCCGGGGACCTTTCCAGTCACAGTCACATTGTCACGGAAAAGACTTTTGACAGAACAAATGCAGATGACCTGGCCTCCAGTGTGAAAAAAGCTGAGACCCGATATGTTTTTTCATCAGGAGAAAACGTTTGATCCACATTTCTCTTTCACGTGTGGTGCTTTGCATCAGGACACACTGGTGCAAGTTTTTCTCTGCCTCCTTCATTTCCCCCTTTTCTCTTCCCTCCCCCTCCCCTTTCTGTGCGCTTTCAGAAGGTAAATGTCTCCGGGCAGGTGGGAAAGGAATTGCTTTACTTGTTTCAGGTGCAGGCAGCACGGTGAGCTTTGCTATGCTGGGAGCTTAAGACAACAAACGTTCAGGGGGCCTGGATGCTGTCTAAAAGCACGGAGCACAAGAATTTCTAATTGAGATAATATCCTTGTGTCTACCAAGAGAAATAGATACTTGCCTTCTTAAAAAAAAAAAAAAAAAGCGTCTAAAGTGAACTTGCTCATAGAATCCCAGTCATAAATACTTTCATGTCTGACTCAAGCTGGAGTTGTAACTTAACATTACCATGTGCCTTTATATTACTGAAGTTTAAAGACATTCCTTTCAAAGCCCAATGTTTGGCGTACGATGAAAGGGAATCAAACAGCTTATTCTAAGTTACATTCAATAATTACATAAGTAACCCTTTAAATACTAGATATGCAAATAACGCACTATTCTTCCTATAATTACTTTGTGTACATGGTTTGATAGAATCCCAAGACTGTAATACATGTTTATGGAGAAGATTAGCGAACACGATTTCTTTCTGAACAGAAGACACGAAATAGGAATATAAAGATTTGCAGTTGTTCTGAATGATTGCCTGGGACCACTTGGTATGAAAAAGCCTGGAAAGATCTGGGTAGGGGTCCTAGGTAAGGCGGACACTGTGAGAGTGTCTCCTATGCCCGGCTTTATCCAAGTTCTCTGAGACTGCCCGAACCCCCAATTTTACGGGCTTCCAGTCTTGAAAGAACAGATCCCCTCAAGAGATTTTTGGCACTTCTTTCTGGTTGGGCTGGAAATACCTCTGTAGGTGTTTCAGAGATTTCAGTTTTTATCTCAACTTAATCCAGGAGGAAGGGGGGTGACCTGGACATATGCCCCACTTCCATACACCCCCAACCTTTGAAGGAGGAAATGGGGTGATTTGGACTTAGATCAGTGGCTTTCAGCCCTCCTCCCAAAAACATACTTTTAAAAACAAGTTATTTTAAGTGTGATTCCTGCTAATTGTAAAAATAACCAGAGTTAAGATGTGTGAAACTTCTTTCTCTACACCCTTTCTAATCTCATATCTTAGAGAGAGCTTCTGTTAAGAGCCCTATATGTTTACTTCCAGACGTTTCACCTGACTGTAAAAACAAGCGAGACACACAAGCACCCCACACACTTGCACTGCTGCTAAGGACACTCTGTCATTCATTCTGGACATAGTCCTCACGTTCAGCCTATCTGGGTCCTTCTCACGTCCCAGGGAGGGAGACGTGCGTACTCATCCTCACCCAGGTCAAGCTAATCTTCCGACTGCATTCTGCTGGCCAAAGAAATCAGCTCATGGAGGACACAAGGGATCGTTCAATCAGCAAAAATATTTCTTGGATGCCAACCACCTGCCAGACTGTGTCCCAGGAACACAGGAATATCAGGCAAAGAGTAGGAGGGGATGGAACAGACAGTAGTCAGTGCACATAAAAGTGAGCATAGTATTTGTATATGGCAAGGTGGTGAGCGATATGGAAAGACACAGTGGGGCGTGGAGGGGGAGGCTGCTGCATAGTGAACAGGGTGAGTGGGTGGGGTTGCTTCATAGTGAACGGGGTGTGATGTCAGTGCATAGTGAACGGGGTGTGTGGTTGGTGCATAGTGAACGCGGGGTGTGGTTGGTGCATAGTGAACGGGGTGTGGGGTTGCTGCTTAGTGAATGTGCTTTGGTGGTCACTGGAAGTTAGGTGAGGGGGTTGTCAATGTTCTTTATAATTATTATACTACCTCCAACCTCCTTCCAACTTGTGTTAGTTTTGTTATTACTTTTGCCTGTTTCACCTGTTGTTTATGGTTTTATTAGAACATCCATCCCCTGATTTATAGCAGTAACAACTCCTTGCTCTGAGAATCGAGGAACTCAGTTCCCTTCTTCCCACTCTGCTCAGCTTTTATGCCTCCGACTCTGGTGCTTCCGTGATCATTTTTCCTTCGTTAAGTCTGGCCACATTTACTTTGCTTTTTGTAAGCATACGGATCTGATGACAAGATGTCTGTAATAATTGAACAGCAATAGATAACACTCCCAGGATTAAGATTATGTAAATGCCACTCATTTTTGACACTTTTCTAAGCATCAAAATGTGATGAATCTTTAAAATTTTTCCATCAAGTCCCCTCTGATCCATTTCTGCCGTGCCCCCTGGTTACTCAGTCTTGTATCTCTCTTGTTCAATCTCGTCTCATTTTGTAAAGTAACTCTCCCCGCCCCAATTTTTTCCTAAAGGTAAATTTTCTGAATTTTGAAACTGCCTGTATTTCCTCTCACATTTGATTAGTAGTTTGGCTATGGAAAGAATTTCAAGTTCAAGGTCTGGTGGGCACTGAAGGTATTGATCTTGGCATTCCCTCAGCATCGTGATAAGAAGTTCGATGATGTCTTATTCTATCATGATAAGTTCGGTGATGCCTTCTTCTCGTCTTATTCTCATCGAGATAAGAAGTCCGATGATATCTTGTTCTCCTTTCTCAATATTGCTGGAAGCCTTTTGGGCAGCATTTTTATTCTTAGGGGTTGTCTATTTCAAAAGCAGAATGTAGGCATGGTCTTTGAAGAATTCACCCTGCTCAACTCTTCATGGCCACGTTTGATGCTGAAGCTGTGGCCTTGCTGTGGGCTCTGGAGCCCCCGGTGACTTTGTTCTTCCCACTCGTTTTGGAATGCCCATCAGATAGACGTTAGGCTTCTTGGTCTGCTCTCTGTGCCGCTAAGTTTTCTTTCGTATTTTCCATCTTTCTCTTGTTCTCTTTTCCCCGCAGTGTTCCGGGAGATGTTTCATCTCCTGCTGCATACATTCACTCTCCTGCCATGCTCAAATATTCAGGCCATCCACAGAATGTTTTATTCCAATAAAATAGTTTCTGTTTCTTTTTCCCTTTTGATTTCTGTCTCTCTTTCTAACAGGAGCCTGTTATTTTAGGGACACTCTGTCTTCTCTCGTCTCCCTAGGAAAATGCAAATGAGAGTTTGCTAAAGTTCCTTTTCAGCCCCTGGCTTATCTCTGTCTTCTCCTGGTGAGTTTCCGGGGGTCCATGTTGCCCCTCTTGGTTCTGGGGCTCACGTCTGTGAGTGGAGGCATTCCTTCTCTCGGGCCTCGTTTCCATTGTGTGGGTCCACAGCCCGGTAGCCTCCCCACTGCACGGTGGCCGTTGTCTTCGGTGAAAACAGACGAGTGTTTCACTCCCAGGCAGAGCTGCCCACCTCCCCTTCCCGCAGGGGGCTGGGGGTGTCAGGCTCTGCTCTGATTCACTCTCAGTATCACCTTGCCCCGCAGATCTCCCCCATTCCTTCGGGAGCTGGTCCTGGAGTTGACCTGAGAAAAAGGAAGCTGCTTCCCACTAAATTCCAGTGGCCACCAAGCTATTCCCGTGCAGTTACCATATGAGTGATCTCGGTAGCCCCAGGGCCCAGCCTTCTTCTGACATTTTGACTCCTTTTGGGTGTGGACCTTACAGAGACCTCCCTTCGGGTGACGTGCAGTTGTCCCCGGTGTCCACACTCTGTGGTTTCCTCTCTTCTCTCCTTGTCAGGCTGGTTGCTCATGGGTCCTATTTTCCAGCAGCTGATCAGCAATTTCTGGTATATAATGGCACCCCTTGTAGTTCCCTGTTAATGTGAACTTGGGAAAGAGGGTGTGAGGTGTGTGGGCTCGGGTGGCCTCTTTGAACCTCTCTGATGGTCCTGCCCTCTCCTTTAGACCGTGGAAGCCGGGAATGTCCCCGGGAAATACTTCCTCTTCAAGGTACAGGGAGGGAGAGTGGTCCCCTACCTGAGATGGCAGGTTGTATCTCCTGAACTCAAAACTGTGTGCTAGGTGACCTTGCGGGAGTCATTGAGATGCTCCGAACACTGGTTTACTTACGGGTGTCATGACCCCTGACGTCCAGGGATAGAAAGGGCCAAATCAGATGGTTTCCTGAGCCCCTTCCAAGTTTAACCAAATGGCTGGTGTCCCGTGGTCTCCTAGCTGCAAAGGGAAAGACACATCAGGTCACGATGCTAAAATACTTAGAACTAAAAACCAGACTCCAGGAGTTTGGTGGCCCTGGCCCCCATGTCACAAAAATGTGGCCCCGCTGTGGTCGGAATGCCTGGGCAGGAGGCCTCAGCCCGGAGCTTCTCTCCTGTCAACACAAGCGAGGCCAGCGCTCTCGGCTTGTTTGCTGTACGTCACTCGTTCTCTCGTAGCAAAACGTTTCACGGGTAATGAACCAAAGCCTCGGTCCAAGCGGAATGAAGCGGGGAGTGGAGCTGTCTCTGGGCTTTTGTTAGCGGCTTGCCTTTCAGGTCCTGGAGACTCCACCCACACCTCCCCGCAGACAAAACAACCTCGGATTGACAGATCGACTTCGGGAGATTAGTGGCCTCTGACAAATCTCCTTAAGTGCATGGCATTTGGTTTGCCATTTCATTAAATGGTCTGGGCCCCCTGGCTGTGCCCACCAGCATTTGGGGGACCCGCGGAGGTGACTGAGTCATTGCCACAAGGACATGGGGCAGCAACGTTGTGACAGCAGCTTCTGGTGGAAATAAACTCCCGTGGGACCACCCGGGGCCCTAACTCCATCATCACTCTTCTACATCGACATACGAAGCAGACTCTGATTTATGGAGTCGATATTCCTTATTGGTCCAATAGAATTTTCTGTGATGATGGAAACATTCTGTGTCTCTTCACTATGGTAGCCACTGGCCACACAACTATTGAAATGGGGCTGGTGTGACCGAAAAACTCAAATTCTAAATTTTATTTCATTTAAATGAATTTTTTTTTTTTTTTTTTTTTTTTGGCCAAATGGCTTGTGGGATCTTAGTTTCCCGACCAGGGATGGAACCCGCACTCTTGACAGTGAAAGCACAGAGTCCTAACCACTGGATCACCAGGGAATTCCCTCATTTAAATGAGTTTAAATAGGACTTTACCCAGTCACAAGTGGTCAGTGGCTCCTGTCGTGGGCAGTGCAGATCTGGAAGACTTAATTACCCGGCCAGGTTGCAGGTCTCGATGCCTGGGCAGTGGAAACAGTGGGAGAGCTTCCCCTTCTAAAATACCTCTGCTGCTTACCTGTCTGTAATGTCATTCTTTTTTTTTTTTAACATCTTTATTGGAGTATAATTGCTTTACAATGGTGTGTTAGTTTCTGCTTTATAACAAAGCGAATCAGTTATACATATACATGTTCCCATATCTCCTCCCTCTTGCAAGCTCATTCTTATAGAGATGCTAATCTCTCTCACATCATCCTGAGAGATGCAAATGGAGAAGGATAATACCCACAGAAATGCCAGCTGTTCACATATTGGTGGGACTTGTCTATGTCTACCAGGTGTATTTCCTTTAAGGCAGCTCCAAGGAGGACACCAGTGAAGGACTCAAGCTCCTTCCGGAAGGCCCAGAGGTTGGAGGTTAGATCTGAACTCCTCACTGGGAATAAAGAACAGTAAAGATGGACCGGGTCCCCCACGGGAAAAGGAGATGGCCGCAGAAAGAAGGCCGAGAGCAGGGAAGTGAAATGGGCCCATTTCAGCTTCTGATCAGCTTTGATGAACACCCCTGGCCTGGTTTACAGAGAACCTGGCCCAGTCTTATAAGCAAACTCAAACGAACTCCACTTTTTAGATGAAATAGCTTAGCTTTCCCAGTTCAACTTGCGGATCAGGTGATGCGGGGAAAGTTGCAGCCCAGATGGCGGGGCAAGGGGACCGCTGGACTGACCAGGGTCTGGGGCACAGCCGTGGCAGCACTGATCACAGTGTTCACACCTGGCCCCTCGCCTTGTCCAGCTCCAGCCACCGTTTTAACCTATGTGGGAGGGAAGTGCATCTACACTTGGAATCTCCCACCCGTGACGGGATTATTAAGAGCAACTGCTGGTATCCCTCACGTGCACACATCCTACCAGCTTGTTCTAAGTGCTCTGCAAGGATACTATGTAATCCTCACAATACGTCTTCTTTGAGAATCTTAGAAAATAAAGCAGGTGTGGCTACTTCGTTTGTGACCATGATGCAATTCATTTATCCGAATCTGATCTGAGTGATCCTTGAATAGATTTCTCACCTGCATGTATATTTCAAGGCCATATTCCTACTGAAAAAAACAAGCAATTTATCTTTATAACAGAGAAGCTAGGTGAAGAAAATAATATTTGTCTTTTTCAAAGAAATCTCTTCTCTCCTTCCTGAGATTTTTCTGATGGTCTCGGGCCATGGAAAGCACTGAACCTGGAGCCAGCTCTGGTTCCAGCTTGGAGGGCCCTGGCTGTGGGACTTTGAGTGACACCCGGACTGCTCTGGTTAGTTTCTGCATCCTGAGAACAAGGGTGCACATTCCACGCCTTTGTTGCCTTAATGACCTCATGGAGTAAAGCTTTGTGGAAAACCCAGAATCACAGGGGTTAGTAAAAGGGGCTCATTTAAGAAGAAGTGAAGACAAACCTTCCAGCAGCCTCCTACATAACCAGCTATTTGTTATTGAAGAGTGGGTCGCTTTTTCTCAGCATCACTTCATCTTTTTGGCCTTTTCCTGTCCCCGATGGCACAATTCTCCCCCTGAGACGCTCACACCGGAAACCCCACTTCTGACCTTAGGGAAGCCCTCTAGACTTTCCTGATGGAACCGCCCATTTTCCGAGGAGGAACTCCACTTTCCCTGGCGCTCTGGTCCCCTTGGCATCAGAGTATGAGGGCAGTCACGCACCACGGCTGCACCTGTCCTGCATCACCCGGGCTTTGCAGTGTCGACAGCCAGTGGGGTGAGTTCCGCCCCAAAGCCTGGCCGAGGGGGCAGGAAATTCCTCTTCCTTTCAGTGCAAATCAGCCTGTTCTATCCTCAAATATTAGAAACACAAATCCTCGGTCATCTCTAAGTCTGTCTGCTTTTACTGCCTTTTACTGAAATACAGACTGCTCTCTTGTTCAGCCTCCTGGGGAGATGCAGTCCATGGAGCTCTCCACTCCAGGATGCTAGTGGAGTTCCTGAGTCTGCTCTTTTGTGCAAGAAGCCCCCAGGTGTCAGAGCGACTCTCTATAGACCCTTTCGTCGTCATTTGGTAGTTTTGGAATCTCATAATCTTCTATGCCTGTGAAAAGTGGAGCAGACCTGTATGCTTCCTACAACAGCTTCTTCCTATGGAAGCTTCTGGGCCCAGAGTCTCCTTGAATGCCGCCTCCCACCCTGGCAGAACTTTGCCCTTGGTTGGACAGTGCCTCTCTCTTTTCTCCCCTTTGTCAAGACCTTCCTCTGAGATCTGGACTCAAGGTCACCTCCTTCGGTCACGTTTTTATACCTCTTATGAGAGCTCATGCATTCACTTCTTCATTCATAAGATTACACTCTTACAAGTGTTGATCCGTCGGGGGAACCCCCCAACCCCCATTCCCCCTCGCACTCAGCCAGTCCCTCTGTTCCTCTGATTCATAAAGCATCCGTGGTGCGTGTCACAATTTTGTCATTAACTTCATGTCCTTTCCCACGTTGTTCTCTCATTGTTTCATGCATTAATTTTGTCTTCCCAGCAAGAATAAAACACTTTTTTAAAAGAATATGTTTTTATTGAAGTGTAGTTGATTTACAATGTTTCATTCTTTTCCATTACAGGTTACGACAAGATATTGACTACAGTTCCCTGTGCTCTACAGTACGTCCTTGTCGCTCATCTGTTTTACATATAGTAGTGTGTATCTGGTGATAAATGCCTAATTCATCCTTCCCCTCCAAGAATAAAAACTTTCTGAGGAATTAGAACTCCCCACAATAATATAAATAGTTAACATTTTGTGTGTGGCATCATTCTGAGTGTGTTACAATGTCTATCTGGATTGTCACACTGACCATATAACACAGATTCCCTTGTAATAGTTATTCTACGGATGAGAAAACTGAGGCCCCCTTTAGAAAACTTCTCAAGGTAGCACAGGTTGTGAGCGGTGGGATTTGAGCCCTGTCAGTTATACGTCAGCTCCGCCTCTTTCATTTGCTTCCCTGTACTGGCACCGTCAGGCTCCATCCTAAGCTCCCTTATGGTTTGAAACTTGCAGCCACCAGAAATTAGGAGGAGAGATGATCAGAGGATATGACAGAACCCCACAGGGCCAGTACAGGTGACTGAGGAGTAGAGAACCTGGCATCAGACTGACTGGGTTCACGTGGGAAGCTACCGGGATACAATGAACTAAATATGCCTTGTACAATTTTCCAAGACAAGAAGGAATTAGCCAGAATGTATCGTGACACATTCCTATCTGGCCTGACCCTGTAGGATATTGTGCTGTAGGCTTTGTGAGAATTATACTTATTCCACCCTGTAGAGATCCAGAGAGAAAGGCCCCCAGGGTTTCTTCCTGAGTTGGAAGTTTTACCAGGAGCTCTGACAGCTGCTGTCAACTCTGTACAATCCGTGCTTGATACCAGCCAGGGCGCAGATCCAGGCAGTCGGGTTGTGGCTGCACCCAAGAGACCCAGAGGTTAGGACAGGTGACCCCAGCCATCAAGGTCTGCCGAGCGTTCTCGTACCTGGTCCCTTGCATCCGAGGTCTGCATGGCCCGGGAGAGGAGATAGTGGGCTGAAGTTGGGGGTCCTTCCTTCAGTCCTAGTTCTGAGGCTAACTTCCTCTGTAATTGGGCAAGATACCTCATTGCTCTGAGGCCGTCTGTCGAATGGGCTGACAACCCTAGATCTGCAGAACCCAAAACCATTCACTGTATAACCGTGGACACTTAAGGCAGATTGACACATGTATTTAAGTTCCTAATTAACAAAGAAAGCACTAACCTGCGTATTGCTATAGCTAGTTTTCTTTTGACATTTGAACACGTTAATGGAGAGAACAAGAGAAATGATTATGGTTGTTCTTTCACAATTTCTTCTGCGCTGTTGATTCAAGGCTCCTTTGAGCAATATCTATGTCATTCGAAACTCTGGCGAGTGTGACACGGAATCTTGAACAAAGGAGCAGACCTGTCCCAGAGATTCTCCCCTGTCCACTTACAGAAACGGAAGCCCCATCCTTTTGACATTTGTAAGGGAGCTCAGGTGAGTTTAAAGCCAAATGGCATTCCCACGAAAAACATTTTCCTTATTATGCTGGCGTTGAGGTTTTAAACCAATTAGGGTACGTTGGATTTTCATTCTTTAGACCGGTTTTGGTCTAGGGATAGGAATGTTCTTTTATCCACACAGTTGAAACTACTGATCATGTACCATCGACGTTGCGTGAAAACAGCCTGTGTCATCTTTGGTGGAGTTTGCAGAAGGAAGTGGAGGTACTCGCATGTTTCAGCACCAAACCAGTGATTTTCTGAGTAGGCTTGTCCCAAAAGACAGTACGTAGACGTCCGGGAGACATTAACTAGATATACCTGTAAATTAAAACCCAGGATTTGTGGTGCATTTTAAAAGAATGTCTAAGATATATATGTCTGAATGGGTGTTTCTGAGATTTAAGCCTGAAAATCCAGGGAGTAATTGAAAACTTGAATCTCTCTGTTTCTCTACAATCACAAAATTAAAGCCAAAATAAAATATCTGTGACCTAAAAAATTGTTCTCAGTTTGAGTTCATGGTCTTAGGTTGACATGAATATTTGAAAGAAGTTAGGGAACGTGGTCAAAGAGTGTGGGTGAAGGTCATGGTCACGTTCTGCCCCTGGGGTCAGAGCAGCCATGGGTCCCTCTGGCTTCCTTAACCCCCGGGGTGGAAGGTGAGGATTGGAAGCCCCCAGGGTCTGCTGGGGGCCTATTTCCAGCTCTCACTGACCCGAGTGTGGGTCTCTTCTCTAACTGAACTCTTTCGCTGAGGTTTGAACATTTCCCTTCACTCTCCTTCCGTGCAGATGGGGAACAGCCAGGTCACATTTGCCTACACTCACCCTTCATATATTTTGTGACTACAAATTTACTTCTTGAACTGGCTGTTCTGCTAGCAGAAAGTTCCAGAACTGCTGGAGTGAGGCTTTGCCTGCCCTTGAGTCCTGTTTTTGACCGTTGTTTCTGAGACCCTCGTCATTCCTCCGAGGACCAGGCTGACACTAGTGGGAAGACTGCTTTTGTTCTCATGCATTCCAGGCTCCAGCAAAAATATCCAATTACTTTGTTTTTGTTTTTTGGAATAACAGAGCTCTGCCATGCTCTTTGCTCAGCTTCTGTGATTCTCTCTGATTCTCCAGTTCACTTCTCTGGTCATTTTTTTGCCTTGCCCGTCCGTTCATCCTTGAGTCTACAGATTGTTGAGAGCCCTCCAGTTTGGCTATGAAGCAGTAGAACTAGTGGTCAAGACCTTGTTAACCAAAGAAGCCACAGAACCATTAAGACACTAGAACCATGTCTCAGAAGAGCTCTTAGAGCTGGGGTGGGCCCCCCTCCGTCCCACATCTGACTCCCAGACGATGGTCCTTGGAAGGGCAGCCCTGCAGGAATTTCTCCTGAGGTTGAAAATTCACTGTGTTATGAGGCAGCAGATTCCACAGGTGGGGAGCTCTGTTTGTCAGGAAAGTCTGCTTCCCTGAACCTTCTTCCCACCCAGTGGTCCAACCCGCATTCTGCCACCGACAAACCAAAGACCAGCATGAGAGCAGTGGTGCAGATTCTGCAGGGTCAGGGTGACCCCTCCCCAGGTGAACAGAGGCTGTCAACTCAACATTTGATTTCTGACAGTGAATGCCAGGAAACGAAATAAACGGTTTTTATTTGTGACAGGTGTTAAATGAAAGGAAGCATGAAATTCTCCATGAGGGTCTGAAACCTCCTTGCCCAGTCTCAACATTTGAAAGCCTCTTTCATTTAAGCTCTATCCATCCATCCATGATCTATTTATCTATCTATCATCTATCTATCCATCCATCAATCATCTATCTATTATCTATTTCTGTATATATCCATCCATCCATCTATCATTTCTATATCTATCTATCCATCCATCCAAGTACCTATCATCTCTATCTATCCATCTTTCTACCATCCCTATTTCTCTATATATCTACCTGCCCATCCATCAATCATCTATCTATCATCTATATATATATATATCAATCTATCTATCCATCATCTGTCCATCTATCATATCTATCTTCTCTATCATCTCTATATATACATCCATCATCTCTGTCTATATCTATCTATTGATCTCTATCTAATTTCTATCTATCCATCATTCTATCATCTCTATCTATCATCTGTCTATCCATCTATTTATCTATGCATCCATCCATCTATCATCTATCCATCTATCATATCTATCTATCTGGATAATTCTAGATATATTTCTCTCTCTCTCTCTCTCTATGTATATATCTGTATATAGGTACATATTTTGGGGAGTGGGGAGGAATTGTGGCTAAAAATGGGGATCACCCCAGGCAAAACTCCAAAGCATAAGACATTGGGGCTGCACCCCTCCCCTTGCATCACCCCCCTTCTCACCTGGTGAATTCGGTCCCCCTCTCTCCTAGCATCAGCGTTGCTGTAGGAACATTTGTGGCTATAAGGCAAAAGTGACTGATGGCAAAGACCCCTAGAATGGTGGCCTATTAGAGCTGGAGGAACAATAGTTCAAGCCCTGTTTTATGAGACCCGGCACCGTGGTCCTTCTCGCTAGGTCACTGGTCCAGAGCTTCACTGACACACCTGGACTTCGAGTCAACAGCCCCCGTTCCCCACACCTGTGTCTGTTCTTCTCCAGCAGGTTACCTCTCCTCCTCCAGAAAAATCTACATTTTAGCGACAAGGTCCTACTGTGTAGCACAGGGAACTATATTCAATATCCTTTAATAAACCATAATGGAAAAGAATACGAAAAAGGCTATGTATATATGTGTGTAACTGAATCACTTTGCTGTACAGCAGAAACTAACAACATTGTAAATCAACTAGACTTCAATTAAAAAATTCACATTCCAATTTGCATCCATTAGAATAAGGAATAAGAGTTTCTAGGAGAGGCTCAGTCCCTCAGGGAGAAGGACCCTCTGGCCTGGGAGCCCAGCCAGAAATAGCAATTTGGAGACAGTCCTCACTCACAGGCTGAAGTGGAGTTCAGAAAATGGTTTTCATTTCAGCTTTGGGGGACACCACGGTGTGTTGCGGCTTAATCTTCCAGATGTGTGGTTGACTGTATCGATCCCCGCACACAGGTCAAGAAAGAGAGAATTTCTATTCAGTGGAATGGCAGCTTTTCTCGAAGCAGTCAGCTGTCCTGTGTCCTGAATTAGAATGTGCTGCTTTTGAAGCCATCGTGTGGAAGCTGCCAGGGAGTAAACTCCATCCTCTGCACTACTCCCTCCTCGTATCAAGTGTGGATCCTCAGGAAGCCTTCAAACATCTCCACGCAAAGGCAGCACTTGTGGGCTTGTCTTCAGGCAGAAATAAAGTATCTGCTCCAATGTGATCCCAAAGTCTAGTCACCGAGGTGGCTATGTAGTTTCTGACATGTATTTGAAATGAGAGAGACATTTTACACATTTTAATTTTCATGTAATATTCCAGGCTGCAATTATCTGTGACTGACACAGGGATCTATTTCACCCCGGGCAAAAATAGAACAGGCAGATTCCACGACAGCATGGTTCTCACATCACCTCTCACAGCATTTTCCTCTCTGGAAGGTAATAGGTTTTGAGTAACGCCGGGGATGCCCGTGTCTGTCTGAAGCAGATGTTGGAGGTGAAGAATGTTTGGGAAGGATTAATCTGTTGTTGCAGGAGCTCCGAATGCCAGGAGTTACCTGCTCAGGGGAGACCACGCTCTTGACACTGGCCCCAAGCCCACGTCACTCCTGTTTTGCGGTTGTTTTTGTGGACCCTGCTTTCCTTACACAACTGCCTAACACAGGGCAGGCTGAACCTGGGTGCAGCACCCATTATTCTCACAATTCGTAGCACTAACACCTGGATAACTCCTCACCCGCCTGGGCGCCCCGCCTCCTGTCTGTTCTCGCCGCCCTGCGGGATGGCAGGACCTGGACGATGGGGACACCTTCCCCTGTTCCCACCTGTACATGAGCCCAGTGACCTCAGCTGCTCCCAGGACAGGTGCCCAGCTGTGCTACCTCAGGAGGCTGACGTCTCCTACCTGCAGGTGTAATTGTGTTGTTTTCACCTGAATTTCATCATTAGTTTGGCTCTTCAAGACATTTATATTCTTTTTGTTTGTTTATTTTCAATGAGGTGGCATCGAAGAGAATAAAATTCCTGAGTGATCACTCAGGTTGAATAAGGCTCACTTGTCAGTTCCAAAGGGCAGACGGAAGTCACATTGCTGAACAACTGATGCACGTCAGGGGCCACGCTGCACGTACGTTGTCCTCCATGATCTTTTTTTTTTTTTTTCTGTATGTGGGCCTCTCACTGCTGTGGCCTCTCCCGTTGCGGAGCACAGGCTCCGGACACGCAGGCTCAGCGGCCATGGCTCACGGGCCCAGCCGCTCCGCGGCACGTGGGATCTTCCCGGACCGGGGCACGAATCCGTGTCCCCCGCATTGGAAGGTGGATTCTTAACCACTGCGCCACCAGGGAAGCCCTTCTTTTTTTTTTAAACATCTTTATTGGAGTATAATTGCTTTACAATGGTGTGTTAGTTTCTGCTTTATAACAAAGTGTATCAGCTATACGTATACATATACCCCCATTTCTCCTCCCTCTTGAGTCTCCCTCCCACCCTCCTTATCCCACCCTTCTAGGTGGACACAACCTTGTGATCTTTTAAACAGGCTTGGGGCGTAGAGTTCTCCTTTGAGGAACGTAGAAACCAAAGCTTCCTCACCGCTTACAGGAGCCTGTGTTTGTTGGGTCTGGGGAGACCTTCTACATCTGAAGCCTGGTTAGTCTGTGCCTACACGTGAACATGACAGAGACTCAAAAGAAAACCATATGTATCTCCTTCCTGTTCTAATGCACAGGGGTGCCCCCTTCTCAGCCCGTCCTTCTCCCCTCTCACCGCTTGGCCTCTGACACCCTCCACGGACCCTAACCCCATTGGCCCATCTAACGGCACCTTCTAGGACTCCATGCAAACATCACCAGCGAGGAAGCCTTCCTCCGACCCGTCCACCCCATCGGATTGGGAAGCCCTCCTGGTTGCTCTAGACGTCATCCTAACACCAGCATCTAGGAATCTACTATTGACTTATCTGACCCCTGCTAGACCTGTGGTTCTGTACTGGGGGCCATTCGGCCTTCCAGGGGAGCTCTGGAATGTCTGGAGACATTTCTAGTTGTCACGCCTGGCCACTGGCCTGGAGTGGGTAGAGGCAGGGATGCGGCTGAACCATCTACGGTGCACGTGACCGCCTCTGCCCCCAACAAAGAGGGAGCCACCCCAAGACGTCAGGAGTGCCGAGAAAGCTGGCTGCCCTGGACAGGTCCCCTGACCCGCTAAGCTCTCTGTTGTTGATGTGACGTGCTCCACAAATGTTTGCTGACTGTTGTCGGATAAAGAACTCATTAACTTAGAAGAGCGAGATGCATGAGTGGAAGGAAAGTCACCGTATTCATCACGGAATCTGATACACCCAATTAGTAAAATGTATCACCATCAAGTTGAACATTGTCATGGAAGATTCCTCTCTTTGCACTGTAGCAGTTCCATCTGTATCAAGTGAACTATGCTCTGCGTTTAGACCAAACTCTTTGGCCAAAGGTTTGAGCTTTTCTAAGTTGTCTGTTAGCTAAAGCTGTACTCCTTTATTTCATTTAATTTATTTTCCGTGAATAAGTCAGTAGAACTGCATAAAGTGATGGGGCAAGCCGCTCTACTCACCAGACGGTTAATATCAATAAATGGCCTCGATGTAGGAATTGCTTAATAAAGAGCGCTGTTATTATAACTTCCAACGAATTATATTCTTTTATTGCTTGTCCAAAGTGTTTTGAGTTAAAAAAAGAACACGTTGAAATCAACACCATGAAGTCTTCTGGTGGTGGATGGGAGAATTTCCAAGGGCAAGCACACTACTGAAGAGAGAATTTGCTCGAATAAGGCAAGGTTCTTTCTAAACCAGCATAGCAGTTACGAGGTAGAAAACAGTGCAATAGACCTTTAGCTATGAGGACATCAAGCAAAGATGGAGAAATCCTTGTAGACGCCGGATACGTGTGTACCACCCATTGGTCAATGGCCTTCATCCTACTGGGTGTTTTAAGGATCTTGAACCCATCATTTTCCATCAGCACGACTCAAGGGGAACGTTGACGTTTTTCAGAGATGAAACTTATGAACTATATTATATTTCAGCATGCTTAATAGGTACTCACAGTTTCACTTTTTGATGATACCAAAATGGACTCAGTTAATTAATTAAAATCCTGACTCATTCCAAAAAGGATTCAAGGCAGCTGAGATGAAATGTTGCATAATGTAAAATCAGTGATGAGATTAAGATGAATGTGACACAAAGGTAAAAGGAGGTCAGCAGCGACACTGACACACAGAAATGTACCGTAATGTCCTTCATGGCTGTTAAAGCCTGGTCAAAACCGGGGCTCGTTGTTTCTTGTTACAAAGCAGAGATGATGTGACCAAATATGGAGTCACAGTGTCCAAAAGTTAAAATACAAATGGAATTCAACAATAATATCGAAGTCATTATGCCAAAGATCCCCAAAAGGATGAAAATAAGCTGCGCTAGGTTAAGAAAAGAACAGTTTCCACGAACCTAATTGCAAGATACATTAATCAATGTTAACTTGGGTGGCTTTCATAACTACAGAATTCGGGAAATCGTAGCTTGTAAATATCTTTCAAAATTAGGAAGGAAGTGGCAGTCACTAAATATCTCTAAAAAGCCCCTCAAGTTAACACCTTGAGGCCCCACAGGTGGCTGAATGTCTAAGATACACCAGCTCACCTTCACTTCTATACCTGGTGCAGACAAACTAGTAGGAGTGGCATCTTCACTTCTAAATATTTAGCAACCAAGTTCAAGAAAACACGCCTTCCTTGCCCCGCTGTAAGGAAGTTTAGACTCCCAATGTCTAAACTGCAGGTCACAGAGCTGTCCTTGACCACCTGAGGAGTTGACTGTGAAACCACAGGGAACTCTTACGATGTGGGTTCCTATTTTGGGATGCCAGACCTTGACCGCGAGGTAGGATGCACAGATGTCATGTGTTTCTGGGGGCAGGTGTCTGGGATGGCCACCACTGGCCACAGGTGGCCACTGAGCATTTGTACTGCAGTCTGTCCGACTGGACATGTGCTATAAGGACAAGATGCCCGCAGGGGCTCAAAGATTTGTTACAAAAACATCTAATGAAAATTAATCTCACCTGCTTCCGTTTCTTTTTGTTAGTGTGTCTACTAGAAAATTTGAAGTTACAGGTTTGACCCACATTCTCTTCTATTCGACAGCACTGGTCTAGAGCTAAAATCAGCTTCCCAGCTGGCTCTTCCACCCAGAGTACAAGAGCTCCTGGCTTGGGTCTGTAATGACTGGCATATCGATAATGAGATTTTTACAAAGAAGACACACATCACCCCAAAATCTCCAGTCCAGAGATGGTTAACATTAACCTAATTTTGATAACTCCTCTTCTCCTGTGTGCCTTTTAGCGTATGTTTAAATAACTTGGATAAAGAGGCATATATTTTTGTATCTTTTTTAAAACTTAAATTGTACCATGAATTCCATCCCCCCCAGTGCTACGGGTTTAAAAGCATATTTATAATGGCAGTATAGCACTCCAACCACGTAAAAACCAGAATTTACTTAGGTGTACTTCTATCGTTTGACATTTAAATCACGTTATGTGAATCACTATTATGAGTAATACTACAATAAACATCTTTCTACACAGGCATTTGTATAGCTTAATTTTTTTTTCTTTAGTCTAGACTTCTAATTAGTGCATCAAAGGGTAAAAAACACTTTCAGGACTCTTGATATATATTGTCAAATTGCTTAGCTGGTTTTACCTCTCAGCAGTATCTGAGCCTCAATTTGATGGCACTCACACCAGGGCTGAATACCACGATTTTAAAACAGCTTCTTTTGGATTAGACAAATGGCACGTCATCAATGTTTCATTTTCATTTCTTTGTTGCTGCAATTGAATTTTTTAATATTTATTATATATTTTCCATTTTTTTTTGAATTTACCTTTTCTTGTCCCTTTATTTTTCTGGTGGGATATTGTATATCACTTATTGATATAAAAAGCCTTCCTATATTAAAGGATTAATTATCTGTTATTATATATAAATATTTTCCCAGTTTGTCATCTAAAATTTTTGTTTTATATTTTTTATGTCTATATATTGTTAATTTCCATGTTTGCAAAGTCTGTGGGTCCACTACTCTGAATTTCCTTCCATCGATTTCCTACAGAGCTTGGTTAAATACTCATGTATGTTTTTCTAACTTGTTTAAGATTTCACTTTTTACTTTCAAATTTCACTTTCACTTCATCTGACGTTAATGTTGGTATATGATAGAAGGCAGCGGTGAGCTGCCAGAGGTTTAATCACCGTCTCTTTGGGCAAAAAAAGCCTTGCTTAGTAACATTTGCTGATTTCTGTGGTGTAAATCCTCCCATCTGGCTGATTTCAAGCCATCACTGAGTGTAGAGAACGGAAGGCTCTAGCTCCAGCACACCACTGGATACATAAGAATTTCCCCCAAATAGTGAATTTTCCCAATATCTTTATTGAAAAGACTTCCCCTTCCCTTTTACTACAAAATGTATCTTAATATACTTCCTGGAGTGATTTAGTTCCATTTATTCTGCACCTTGAACATATTAGTAGCTCAGTTAATAGCTGTTGAACGAATGACCAGTCCGTTGATCTACCTTTGGATCTGATGTTTCAAGTATTCTGTTCTATTTGTGTTAACTTACCTGTATCTCATCATAGCATATCTGACACCTCACTGACTTATTCTGCCTGTTCCCAACAAAACGGCATGAACGACTGCCACCAGAATGGTGGAACAGCTTAAAGAAATGCGTTCCCGTGACAAAAATCATAAACATACTCATAAATAAGTCAATAAGAAATTTAATTACTTAATTAAACAGCTCAACGGAGCATGGCGGCACTTCTAAAGTGCCTTAGGATTGCTCTTGTGTATGCCTTAATTTCCTTTAAATTTTGTATTTTTTCATGTTGACTGTAATAAAAATAGAATATAATGGGAAGGAATGATCCCAATGGAAGATACAAACGCAAGTGGAAAGAGAGAAGATGGGCAATGCTTCAAAATGTCAAAACCTCTCATTCTACCCCCGAGTAAATAAAAGCTCGGAGGTCACAACGATGAAGCATCTTGTCCAAAAATAAAGACGATAAAAATCACAACAGAAGAGCTAGAAAAAGAACCTCCTTAAATAAGAAACAAAAAGGCAGAAGATGAAAGCAACATACAGAAAAACAATTTGTACAAACATAGGGCAGACACGTGAGGGTTGCTGCCATAACCCTGTTATAAGAAGAGGCGACCCTGGGACTGCCCTGGCGGTCCAGTGGTTAGGACTCTGTGCTTGCACTGCTGAGGGTGTGGGTTCGATCTCTGGTCGGGGAACTAAGACCCTGCAAGCTGCCAAATTAAAAAAAAAAAAAAAAGAGGCGACCCCAAGGTGTGTGGCCAAAAGTTGTAGGAAAAGCTGTTATGAAGGTGTGTGGCAGGGTTAATTAAAAAAACCTCATTTGTTTTAAAAATTCCTGGTGTCTGTTGTATTTGTTAATGTCTAAAAACTTGTGATTGATTGTGATTCTTTTCTCATTCTATATGAAGATTCACATCCATATTTAATTTTGTATTTAGAGTTCCCATTATTTTTTTAAAGGGCACCCCAAACTCCATAAGCCAGAGCCCCCGTAAAGCTGGGGTCTTCCCCGCTAGGTCTATAGCGGCTTAGGAACACTCTCCCGCATGTTGGTCCACTGACTGAGGATGGTCTTTGCCAGTTAACCGCATCCCTGAGACCAGCTCTGGTGAGAGGTTCTGTCTCTCTCCCTGCCTGCCCTCTCCGGCCCCTCCTTCTGCTTCGTGGTTTCTCCACCTTCTTGGTCCGCTCGCGTCCCTCGGCTGTTGTCCGGGAGGCTAGAGAGAAGGAGGCTGGGAAGGTGAGAGACAAATGGCCGTCCCTCTCGTGTCCTTTGTTACTTCTTTTCTTCTAGTGCCACACCTCGAATTGCCCTCCAATCTACTTGCAAATACATCACACAGTCCAGAACTAAGCAGCTGAAGTACCACATTTTTTCCGACCCAGGAGAATTAGGACCAACGTGGGGAGAGAGAGAGGATGGTCACCAGGGCCCTTGAGGACCACGCACCCTCCTCCTGGGCATCCCAGCAAGTGTTTGAGAGAGGGACCAGATCCTTTTCTCTTCTCTGAACATCCATGTCCTTTAGGTCATCGCACAGCAGCGGCCAGGATCCCCACCTTGCCTTCCACAAGTTCTCCTATTGTCACTTTCGTCCCCTTTCTCAGCTCCACTCTGAGGAAGTGCTACTCGTGTCAGCGTGCTGGGCAGGGTGCCGTGACACGCGGTGGGCCACGGGCCGAGGGACAGGCAGCTCACCGCCCAGCACTGCAGGGGAGCCCTGCCCACTCTGTCCCTTGGGGCCACCCCTCCTTCGGGGACCTGACAGATGACCCCACACGGATAACCGAGAGGGCCCGTGAACCGCCACCAAGGCTGTAATCCAAATGGCAGCCTCACACGAGGTCCAGCACACGCGACAACATGGATGAACCTTGAGGGCATCAGGCTCAGGGAAAGACGTCAGACACACGAAGCCTTGTATTATGATTCTGTTGATAAGAAACGTCCAGGATGGGCAAATCCGCAGAGGCAGACGGAGCTGAGCGGTTGCGGGGGGCTGCAGGAGAGATGGGGAGTGAGCCCTCACGGGAACACCAGGGCTTCTTTCTGGAGGGTGACCGTGCCCTGAATTTGATTGTGGTGATGGTTGCACAACTGTGAATACACTAAAACCACTGGATTGGACACTTTAAGTGCGGAAACTGTATGGTATGTGGATTATGTCTCAATAGAGCTATTTAAAAAAATAAAAGCAGGCTTGGTACAAATGAGGCTCTGAGTGGAGTGACGACAGCCAGCAGAAAACGAGCCCTGGGCGCCCGGAGCTCAGCCTTCAGCAGGCAGGAGGGGCCACAGCCAAGGGACGCAAGACCTCCCCTTGCTCTGCAAAGCCGGTGCTCCCCGTGGCGGGCCAGTGACCTTAGGTCCCAGAGGTGAGACCCCTCTCTTCCCATGGCCACCCTCGCTGTGCTGAGAGAGCGTCCTGTCTGCTTGCACTCCCTTCCTAAAGAAGGAACCCACATCCGAAGGCCTGTCTGCTCCAGCCATCGGGTAGCCGGTCAGGGGCTTGTAGGCTGAATGAGCACGAAGCCCCTGGGGAGACTTGTTGGATGGGTGAGTGGGGAGCGGAAGTGTCTCTGGACCAGAGGCCTGTCCTGAACCCCCTGGGGAATCCCAGCAACCCTCCCTCCTGGGGCTCAGGGTGGAGAAGGTGTCTGTTCACCAGCACCGAGGTCCTTTTCTCAGGTTACCTGGTGGGCCGGAAGGGCATCTGGGCCAGAAATGAGATGCAGGAGGGATGGTGGAAGGGGCAGCACAGAGGAGGGGGCCGGGCGCACAGGACGAGGAGATGAGAGGGCTGCTCCGGGGAGGGGGCCCCTGGGAAGTGGCGGCTCAGCCCTTCCCGGCTCCGAGTGACTGGGCTCTGTCCTGACCCAGGCATCGGGCATGTGGGGCTGGAGTTGTAGGGGCTGGAGTTGTAGCTCTGTGCCACGTTGGGGACCATGGCTCAGCACAGAGGACTGAAGCATAATTCTAAAACTAGATCAGATCTAAGATAAAGGTAAAGGGAGCCGCCCGGGGGCCCGGCTCGGTGAGACGGAGGGAGACGTGGGTGGGAGAGGGACAGGGCTGCCTCCAGCCCCTCCGGCCGCCGCGCAGGGGGCAGGGGACGCCAAGCTGCAGGCCAGGCGGGGAGGGCGGGGCCCTGAGAGCCGGGACGCCAGGCCACAGAGGAGCCTTCCAACCGCTAACGGGGACTCAACGGGCTCTACACTCCTCTGGGACCGTGACTCGTGCGCTTTCTCCCTGGCCTGACTGACAGCAGCCTGGGGCTCCACCTCCGGTCTCACCACTGGTCCCCAGGCTCCTATCCGGCTCTGCGATGGTTGGCCCTTCACTGAATGATGGTGACTCTGCTGCTACACGACGGCCGCGCGGCCAGCGCAACTCGGGCCTACCTGCTTCCTGGATGGCCACGTGGTGGGAGAGGGCCCTGCGGCAGGCCTGGCGGAGGGGGTGGCAGGTGCGCGGGTGCACTTCCGAGACCTTGACCGCAGACCAGCCTTGGAGCTGCCCGGGAGACAGACGGAGCCCAGGGCTCCAGACAGGTGTTTCCCCGGGGCACGTGCAGGCCCTGGGCCCCGCCCTGGGCTCTGGGCCCCTGCACCCCCGGCCTCCCTCTTCTGCTTACAGCCGGCTGGGCCAGGAGACGGGAGGACGGAAGGGCAGGGAGGTGGGAATCAGCGTCTCCCCGGCTCCCCGCTCACGCGGCCTCCACCGGCTGCCCTGGCCCCGGGCCCTCTCCGCTCCCATTTTCCATTCAGGGAGGGGACCATGGTTTTCCAACGTGTCTGGACTCCAAGTGCTCGCAGCCCTGTTGGTCCCCAAAATAGACACGCCAGGAGGCTGTCCTTCGGGAGGGAGCCCCCGTGAAAGAGCTGGACAAACGGTGGGAGAGCCCAGGCCCGGGTGCCGTCAGCATCCCTGTCATCGGTCACCGCCGGGCAGCACGTGATCCCCAGCCCCACCTCTGGGCCGTCCTCCCGTCACTGCGGGTCCCCGAGGCAGCTCCCCAAGCAGCCCCACAGCAGCTATTTGTTCCCCGGGCAACTTCCTGTCTCGGGGGCTTGGTCAACGCCAGTCCACGGGGGACACAGGAAGGAGGGGGCGGGCGGACGAACAGACGGCAAGAGCCCGGGAGGGGCTGAGCCAGGCCCCGCCGTGTGGACCGTCGGCCGTGGACCTGCGTGTGTGAATCCGAGGGTGTGGCCTCGAGCAAGGCCAGATGCCGCAAACTGTCCCTCCCGCGTCACCGCCAACAGTTGAACAAATAAAGTTGCCAGGCGGTTGTAAGGCAGGCCTTGAAAAGACCTCCGAAAACAAGCGGCTTTCCCTCCCGCGGGCCTTTGAAATCATCACCGCTTTGTGCAAACACCCTTTGAAGCCACTGCTTGTACCTGGCTTGTCTCTAAATTAAATGTTGTTTTCGTTTCTCCAGCGCTCTGCCCAGGAATCGCTCCCTTGACAAAGACGGAGGTTCTTTCAAAACGCTCCCCTTCAAACAGACCCCGCACAAACCAAACAACGGAAGCGCTGGCGAGCCCGCCCCCACCCCGACGGAGCCCTCTGCACGGCGAGTCTATTGTTGTGTCTCTGAAATGAGGTAACTTTTCCTTTGAAACTTCTCACACTTCTAAAACGCAAGAAAAACAAATTCAGTTCACCAGAAGCCCTTTGTCCAGGCCAGGTTGTCCCCAAGAAGCGCTTATGACTTAATTACCTGTACCTCTCAAGGGGCCCTTTTGTCATCGTGACTCAGCTGGCCCGACTTGGGGCGACGTGGAGAATTCAGTTTTCAGATGAGTCACCTTTGCTGTCCCTCTCCGTGCCATTTTCTAAGCGAGGCCCAGTTTTCTTCTGTTTTGGGGGGGCCACCCCAAAGAGCAAACAGGTTTATGGGGGCCTCGGCCAGGTAATCTACGGTTGGACTTGGCCACACGTCCCAGCTCGTCCTTCTCGATGGCGTAGGGGCTGCAGGAGCCCGTGGCCGCGGCTGTGCTGGGGGTGGGAGGCCTGGTGGCCGTTCCCACGAATGGCCCAGGGCTCGGGGCTCGGAAGTCGTGAAGCCACGACCTGAAGGATTCCCGGGTGTTTGCAGCTGGAGACAGAGGGATGAGGGCCCAGGGCTCCAGTGGGGCAGCAGCTGGAAGACCCAGGTCACCCTGGGTGAGGGGTTTGGAGAAATACGTCTGGAGAGGGAGGGGGGCTTTGACCGACACTGGCTCTTGAGCTAAGATACTTACTTTGTACTTTACTTTGTGACTTAGAGGAAGCCCGTGGAGGAGGGTTCCTGCCATTTAATTATTTATATTGCTTCTCTTAAGGTCCCATCCTGGCAGCCAGCAAGTCTGTGGGCGTACCTGATGTGTCCACCGTACCTGGTGTGTCCGGTGCCCTCCAGACACTCGAGGCCATCCTAGGACAGAGGAAGACACGCATGCCTCATGGCATTGGCATTTTCCTGAACCCAGACCTGTAGTTAAATATACAAGATAGTAGATGACGGGGGCTGGCGGGCAGGTGGAGAGACAGGGTGGACACAGGCCATCAGAGCACTGCGGGGGATGGGCTGCTGCCCTCAGTGGTCAGTGTAGGGCTGTGACCCCCGACCCCAGGGAGGTGAGGGTGTGCCCTGTGGACACACATCCAAGGCCGAGGGAAGTCGTGAGGAGGCCCACAGATGGGGAGGTGAGAGTGGAGGGAAGAAAGTCAAGGTCCCCTGTCCTCTAGGGACCTTGAGATCCCTCCATGGCCTGTGGGAGTGGCCTCTCCCTCCACCAAACCTTCTCAATGGAAAAATCTGACCTTTAGTTACAGCCAGCTGAAAATACATTTTAAAGCGTAAGGTCCACCTTTCCCTTTTCCAAAGGTGCTGGCCTTTGTAAGAGGATGAGAGTCTTGGGAAGGAGGGTTGAGCCCTGAGACAGGGTTTCAGAGGCCCCGTGCTGGCCGGGAAGGATTTCCTTGGTGCCAAAAATTGCACCATGTGGGCTGTTTCCTCCTTGCCTAAGACCGAGACCAGCCCTGAAAGGAAAAAGACAACATGTGACTCACTCTAGAATATTTGTTCTAGAAATTGTCTTTGGCAAAACTCCACTCTGCCCTTAAAATTAGCGTCCATGACAGTTTCACCTTCACCCTCGCTGGCAGGCTTTCACTGTGTTAAAAGTATGTGCTGTGGGTGTTTTCTTAGGACGAGTCAGGAAATCTCCAGCTTGGAGGGAACCTCGGAGGCGGCCTTGGGCCCTGGGGCCCACTTTGCAGACAAGGAAACCGTGGCCCAAGGAGGGTCTGAAGCCACGTGGCCTTGGATGTGGCAACCAGAAAAGGGACCAGGGTCTCCGGATTCCTCATCCAATTCTCTTTTGATTATAGGAATTTTCATTTGGGCGCATTTTATGTTTCTTTTGGGAACAGTGTACAACTTCATCCTGACACCCACTCTGTTTTCTCACTGAGAGACTTACAAGGAAAAATCAGGACATTTCAGAGCTCAGGGAGACCTCAGGAATGACACAGCCTCCACGCATTCTACCAGTACAGCTGTCCCCACCACCTTACAGATGGGGAAACTGAGGCACAGAGCACTTGAGTGACCGGCACAGGGTCTGTGGGCTGGTTATCAGAAGAGCTCAGGTGGAAACCAAATACCCTCAGCCTGCCGTTTCTGTACGACCTCCCACTAGTTCTGTACGGCCTTTTGGGAAGGGGAGGGAGTTAGTGATCCTGATGTACCGCGTGGAAGGCTAGAAGGCTGCGTCTCGCTTTGTTGTGTATTTTGTGGTGGCTTGATCTCTCCCGAGTGAGTAGAAAGAAAGGGGAGATCCTGGTGCCTTCGAGCATCACTTAATAAATGCTTGAGAGGCTCTGGTCTTAGCACAAAGCCGGGCTCCTCTGCAGACAACCACAAGAAAGAAGTGGCAGGCACTGCAGTGCCCTTAATTCTGGAGCAAACACAATAGTATTTTTTTAAGGATAATGTCGGGGTAGAGAATGAGACTGCTAATTTCTTTTGGGAGACAAGGGAGGAAACGAAGAATAGAGAAGAATTTATTTTGGCAACAATTCTTGATCTTCTTTTTACAAAGAAAGTTAAAGCCATAATTCCCCCAGGTGCAAATGCTGTCGCCTGAAAAAACCCTTCCTTAAAATATATTAAGTCAGAGAAAAAGATAAGCAAAGAGGAAATGGACCTGTAGCTGGATCTAATGGCTTTCGGTTTTATCTTTTTAATGAGATCTGGAAATAGGTTGGTTGTAGGAAAACACTTCGATTTCAAAAATCTAAATATTGTGTGAATGTGGAAAATGTGAGCAGTAAGCCATCTTCCTGACAGGCAGTGAAGTAGCCATGGGACCAGACACAGTCCTTTTCTTCTGAATGCAGGGAAGGAGTCCCCGGGGGGAGGCAGAGGGTAGGGCAGAGGCCTGGGCTCTGGTCTCAGCTGTGCTGCTCACCCATTCTAGGCTGCAGGGCAACCTGACCTAAATTACCTTAGGTTTCAGGGTGCGATACCTGGTAAATGATGCTCTTGGGGAGAGTGTTACCCGGGGGAGGCCGAGGATTGATCAAGCAGATGCATCCCGTGTCCAGGAATGCCATCAGAGAAGGGACTTCAGATCCAGCTGCTTGTAACCTCCCTTCCTTCCTTCGGGCCTGCCCCCCTCAGCCCCCATTCAATCCTATCAGATGGAAGATGGAGTGGGATTTCCTTTTAAGGTTAAAACTTCTTCTGTAATTAATTTGGCCTGCTTTGGATGTAGCAAGCAGTTGCCTTGGCTAATTGATGAGATTCCCCCCCAACCCCCCCGCCCACCATCCCCAGTAACAGCTCAAGCCGAGACCACATGCACCGGCCTCAGCCGGGCATTCCTCTCTGCTCTCATCCAGGAGGGCTGCCCATAACGCGGGCTTCTCCAGAAGGGAGCGGGCACAGGGTAATCAGCCTCAGTCCTAGAATTCTGCACACCAGAATGAGAAAATTGACCTGCACCATCCCAGCAGGTATACAACTCTCCCAGCTTTATTTCTTACGTCTCTGACTTAAAGAACTTGGGTTCTCCTAAGGCCTCCGGCTGTGCCCTTTGACCCGCGTTTGTAGACATAATAGGTTGGTTGGCGCACTGCTGGTCTCCTCCCCCGCCCCCCTTCCACTGTCCCTCATGCTTTCACACGAGCCTAAGGACAGGCTCCGGCTACCTCAGCACTTGTCACAGGATGAGACAGGTCAGCCCGGGACGTTGCTGGCCCGGAGGCTCAGGCCAGGCCACCTTGGATCGGATTTTTGGTTATTCAGCAACCTAGAAATAAGGCATCCAGACCTGGCGCCCTGTCTGCTAAATGGGTTTTGGAGACGTTCAGAGAATTTTAATTTCCAATGATGAGCTAGGAGTTCCAGCCGAAAAGTAGCCGTGTCTTATTTTTTAGACAAATAAACCAGAATCGATATGGTAAAAACTCAGCTAGATGGACGTCTAGAGGAGGCATCCTCTGCCAGCTGTTTTCTGCAGCTGATGGAGAGTTTATTTCTTTATTCACCGTTAAAGAATATGGAGCCTATGGAATAGAAATCTTCCTGCTGTGCGTGTAGCAGCCATAAGACCAGCTCCTGACACTGACACGTACCGTCACAGGAAGTCTCGGCGGCTGTGGCTTCGGGGGGACCTTCTGAGAATAAGATGTGGCAACATGATGGGCACCAGCGGGGGCGTGCTTCAGGCTCAGCGCTCTCTGCCTTGGGAAGTGTACCCATCACGACGCCAGCCAGAACCGTAATGGCCCGAGACCTGTGGATTTTTCTCCCTAAATTCTGCCCTCATCCACTGCGTGCTCTCACTCGCTTGCTTGGATTGTCGCTCCAGCCAAATCACAGGCCTCCGTCCTTCCACCACGCTTCCCGTCTGTTCTTACCACCCACCCATCAGACAGCCGCTGAGACCGCAGAATGCCGCTCCCTTCCTCTGAGACGTTTCAGCAGGTCACCACCACCGGGTAGGAACACACGGCAGCCCTGGAGTTTGGGGGTTCTCCTGTCTGCTCACACTTACCCTCTCCCTCGAAGCTGCTTTGCCTCTGATCTCCTGTGACCCATTTCTGCTCTTCTAAGACTCAGCTCGGTGGGTACCACCCCATTTTGCTCCGTACGGCACCCCAAGCCGACTTCCATGCCGCACATCGCGTCACCTTTGTTAGGAAACCTCTTCCACGCACTCACGCGCCCCACGAGTTTCTCGGTGGACCACAGGCTTCTGGAAGGAGAGACCTCGTCTGTCAGCATCTCTGAATTGAGCACCTAGTCTGTGTTGAACACGGGTGATGGGTACTGGCCGCACGGAGCTGCGCTGGGGGCCAGGTGATCACACTCCCTGAATCCTTCACGGGACTGAGTCGCTCTGGTCACGGAAACGGGAGCTGAAGGGATGCCTGTCAGTTTCTGGCCGAGGAAGTGAAAGCCCAAGAACATTCCCTGTTCTCTCTCTTACGTCCCGGTGAGCATATGGGTCCACAGAACGGTGGAGCCATGTTGCCACGTGGAACCCAGTGTAGGTGAGAAAGGAGCCTTGAGTTGAGCCTCTGTGGGGACCACAGCGGGGCCACCAAGTGTGACAGGACACGTGTCCCCATTCATTCTGGTCTGGGGCCAGATAAGAAGAGAGCACAAGACAGAACGAGAATACTTCAGGTAAGTCTACGGAGAATTGAAGTTGGGTGACAGATAGAAGGTGAAGGTCTTCTTCAGATGCTGTGGCCAGAGGCATGGCGGCAGCTGAACTTGGTGAGGCGGGAGCTCTGAATAAGAGGAAGCTTCGGTGTTAAAATCCAGGACAGGAACGTGGCAGTTGGAGAACAGCTCGTGCAAATGCCAAGGGGACGAACACTGGCAGAGTATTTGAAATCGAAAGAAGCCAGTATAACCGGATCATGGGCAAGAGGGGAAACATGGACGGATGGAATCAGAAAGGAAGTGAGGGCTAAGCCACAGAGAATTTTGTTCCTGGTCTAAGGCATTTGGATTCCATTCTGTCCTTTTGAACCTCTGAGGCCTAGGACAGTTTACGACGCCTAAGTGATGCCGTGTTATTTTGGGTCCTCAGCTGTCTTTTGATTTGGGGTCATGCTCTTAATAAAGGAGACTGTCAAGGGTCCAGGTGGCCAGGGTGGCAGAGCACGGGATGCCACGAGTAACAGGGGCTGAAACTATCCCAGAAAATAATAAGCAAGTAATTGTTGGGCAAAACGAGGTAAATGACCAAGCAGCTAGCACACCAGGTCTGCCGGAAGGAGCTGCACCTTTGGAGGAAGCTGCAAACACAGGAACAACAGCAGATATGCAGGGAGTAGGCGACTCCAGGTGGGATCCTGCCCTTGGACTGTGGGGCGCAGAAGCTGCCTGGTTTGGAACCCTGGCCCCTCTCTGGTGTTATCAGGAATGGGCATCCTCCAGCAAAGTGACTTGGAGAAGCTGGGCCATGGTTCCCTTCCTGACAGCACAGCTTCACTGTTGGAGCCGCACTGGACCCGCCCTGGCGTGATGGGGGCTATAGGATCCAAGCCTGAGGCTGCAGGCTGCTTTCCACCGAGCTTTGCAGGACGCTGGTCCTTTTCTAGGTGGCCAGCATGCAGCGACCAGTCCCACATAAATAACTCTTTACTTTCAGTTAAATAACTGCCCCTAGATTGAGTTATAAATCCAAATATGCTATTTACAAGCACATAAAATGAAGTGACAGAAAAAGATTCAAAAGATGAATTGTGTACATGTACATAGAAAGACGAGATCACAGAATTACCATGCACTGCAGACTTCAAAGAAAAAGTATTGAAAGGACCAAGACAATAATTTTAGATTATAATGGGTACCATTCACAACAGAGATATATAATTGTTATGAACTTTTCAGCATTGAATTTAACCACTGTCTTAATTTTTTTTTCAGATTTTATTTTGGTTTATTTACTCAGACAGGTGTCTAGATATATTTTTTACATTAATTTGTATTGGAGTATAGTTGCTTTACAATGTTGTGTTCGTTTCTACCATACAACAAAGTGAATCAGCTATACGTACACATATATCCCCTCTTTTTTAAATTTCCTTCCCATTTATTCATTTATTTATTTTTAAATTGTTTTTAAAAGGCGAAGATTTTATTTATTTATTTTTTTTCTTTAAGTGTTTAATGCCTTTTTTTTAAACATCTTTATTGGAGTATAATTGCTTTACAGTGGTGTGTTAGTTTCTGCTTTATAACAAAGTGAATCAATTATACATATACATATGTCCGCATATCTTAAATAGGTAAATTAATGTTAGTAATTCAAGAGATGTTGACAGAAACAAAATGTAATAGGAAACCCTATATTCAGTGTTTCTACCTGTTTTTGACAGATGAAGTAAACTTTAAAGAAAGATATAGAGAGATTTGATAAATTAAGAATGATTTAATATAGAAATTAATACCCTAGAGAAAACATAACTTTTTGAAATGTCCATGGAAAATTAGCTAAAATGCATCAATATTATGCCATAAATAAAATCTCAAACTGGAAAAGCAGGGTGTATACAGGTTGTATTCTACGACTACAACATATGGATACAAAAAGAAAAGAAAAAGAAGGAAATGCTAAAACATAATGGAATCATGCAAAAAGGATGGTAGGAAGAGGGAAGGAAAAGTAAAACCAAAAAAAAGGAAAAAAGAAAGAGAGGGAGGAAGGGATGGATGGAAGGCGGGAGAGAGAAAGGAAAAGAATAGAAGAAACCGTGGTAAATCGAAACAAGGATAAAGGAAAACTGCACTGACCAGCTATACCCTTGCGCAAGTACAGATGATCCTTGAGCAACACAGGCTTGAAATGCGCGGGTCGCCCTTACACGCGGATTGTTTTTCAGTAAATACATACGGTACTACGTGAACTGTGGTTGGTTGAATCTGCGGATGCGGAACCTTGGATACCGAGGGCCAATGAGCATCCGCGGATTTCCGTATCCTCGGGGCTCCTAAACCAATGCCCTGCAGATACCGAGGGATGACTGTAATGAGGTCTTTAATTAAATCTATAAAATGGGAGAAAATTTGAGGGTTAAATAATATGATACATTCAATATTACTTCGTGCATTTCTTAGCATATTGTAGATGCTCAAAAATTAACTACAAAAAATAGCACACACTAAATCCTATAACCAATTTTGCTTATATAAGTAGATGCAAAAACCTTAAGTCAAATATTAGTAAACATTAATTTAGCACTATATTGAAAGAATAACACATAAAGCCCAAGTTATAGTTTATTTCTCATAATGCAATATTATTTTGTTCTATTTTAGGTTAAATGTTAATTAATTCAACATACAGATACTCAAAAATCTGAATCACAAACTCAGCAGATGTTGAAAATGCACTGATTAGAACATCCATTCTTGATTACAAGAAAAAGAAAACCCTCTTAGAAAACTAGGACTATATCTCTGACATCTGAAACAGATCTATCTGAAAGCAATATCTGATACCATAATTTATAGTGAGATAGTCCCATTAACAATAATAGTTATACAAATAATACTAATACCTACGAACATAATGCAATAATAATAACACTAGAAATATGGCTGTTGTATTATTAACAATTATTATTAAAGTTCAAGATGAAGCAGTGCAGTAAGAAAGTGAATCGAAGCTATAAATATTTGAAAGTAAATGGGTTGAACTGTGTCTCCCCAAAATACATATTTTGAAATCTAACCCCCACATCGCAAGATGTGATCTTATTTGAAAATAGGGTCTGTGCAGATGATCATGTTAATACGAAACCATTAGCATGGACCCTAATCCAATATGACTGATGTCCTTTTTAAAAGGGTAAGTTTGGATGCATAGACAGACATGCGCAGAGGGAGGACGCCATTTAAAGATGAAGACGGAGATCGGAGTAATGCTTCTTCAATCCAAGAAACACACAAGATTGACAGCAAGACACCAGAAGGTAGGAGAGAGCCTGGGGCATATGCTGCCTCACAGCCTCAGAAGGGACCAGCCCTGCTGACATTGTGATCTTGGACCTCCAGCCTCCACAAGTGTGAGATGCTACGGTTCTGTTTAAGCCACTCGATCTGTGGTACTTTGTCCAGCACTAGCAAACTAGTAGAAAAAGCAGAAAACACATTAGTATTACTTATAAATGAACCAAATATTTTCAAAAAAACTCAAAATGATCAGCTAAGACCCTGCTAGAACTCATGAATGAGATAAGTGAGTTTGCCAGATACAATCTACAAATATGAGAGCTTACATACAGGATAAAAAGAACAAATGTGAAAATATAATAGGAAAAATATCCAATTTCCAGTGGTAAAAATATAAAATAAAAGCAAATCATCTACTTGCTCTTTAGTGATGTGTGTGATGAATGCATGATATGGGGAGTTTTGCAGCAATTAGGATGACAGACTTATGGACAGCAACAGAAATAGCTCTTAAAATATAATTCTACATGAAATGAATAAGAAAATGAGTAAGACCTGTGGCAACATTTTATACATTCAGAACAGAGACAGAGAGAGCGCTTGATTTAAAGATGCTGTACTTTGGGCTTTGAAGACGGGAGAAGAGACAAGGACCCATGGAATGCAGATGGTCGCTAGAAGCTGGACAGTGCCCTGAGCCTCCAGAAGAAATGCAGCCCTGCCAACACCTTGATTTTAGGACTTCTGATTCGCAGAACTATGAGACAATAGATTCGTGTTGTTTTCTTCGCTTTAGAGGAGAATTAAAAGTTTGAAAAAATTGGGGGTTGGAGAAAGTATGGGGCAAAAGATACTGTCATATGCTGTGGGTGAGAGTGCCATTTATACAAACGTTTGAGAAGACAGTTTGATAAAACGTGTCTTAATTTAAAATTAGCCTAGCAATTCCACTTCTAAGAGTTTCTCTATAGGAGATTGCCAGAAAAGTATATACCAAAATGGATGGTTAAAGTTTCCCACTTATTGTTTATAATATAGCCCAAAATTGGGAACAACTTAAAAGTCGAACAATAAAACATATTTGTGATTTAGTGCATATTTAGACTGGAATAACAGGAGATAGCTTCAAATGATATTTGTCTATATTTATTGGTATTGACCAAAAGATCCATGATATATACTTTAGTAACTAAAAGGTTACATAACAAAATGCATACAATAATGTCTTTGTGTAAAATTCTAATTCACATAAAAATGTCCTGAAAAATATTTACCAACATGTTATTAGTGGTTTCCTCTGGTGATGTAATTTTGGATGAATTTAGCCTTCATCCTCTTATTTTTCTGGACGTTCGATTCCTTTCTTTTTCTCTTATTTTCTTTCTCTCTTTTTGCAATGAACATGTATAACTTTTATGGCTCATGAAAACAATAAAGGTATTTTTATGTTGGAAAAATAAAACACAAACACAACTGCTGAAGTCAATGAAACACGTATGACAAATTTTGAGCCTTTTTTAAGGACATTATGAGTCCTTGTCATAAAAAGACAGTTCTCCCAAAAAGAAATACATGGTCAATAAAGGTCTGAAAAAACCCCCTTGAATCTTATGAGCAGTCAAATAAATGCAGTAAGACAATGAGTTTCCATTTTCTTCGATCGTATTTGTAAGGGAAACAATATTTCCTTTTCGTTGGTTTACAACCCCGGCTGTCTCTAAAAGTCAAATCTATTATCGAAAGATGCCTTAAGGTCAACACCGCTGCCCTTTAGTCTTGAACTTTTCAAATTAGCTTTATCAGCATTATTACAGTTACAAGTTGTTTCCTAACTAAGGCACTGACGCAGCTCTACTGAGCTTGGATGAGCGGCCTTGATCAGCAACCACACAGACTGTAGCTAGGAAGGGGTTCGGGCAGTCTGCCATCTAAAAGGCCAAGATCTTGTCCACCACTTGGATGGAATCCCACTGAACGCTTTTTCAAGACTATTTTAATTTGATTAATTTCTCCAATTTATAAAGCTGGATTTTTTTTTTTAGCACAATTGCATTATATCATGGAGTCTTTATGGATCTGAACCACCAATATGCATTAAAATAGCCACAATTAAAGCAAACTAAATGTCTGTGTTGGTAGGGTCTCTGCTCTACAGCCTTTAAAAATGCTATCTATATATTTTATCTTTAGCAGTGGGACAGAACGTTCTGTTCATTCAAATACATCCATTCATCAAAGCAGAGATGAAACTCAACTTCAAAAAGTGACCTTGCTGTTGGGAATTGGATTCTCAGCCAGCAGAAAATAGAGAATATTATTGGAATGCTGGGGGGGCCTTAAGTCACTGAAACAGATTTGCAAAAATACAGTATGACTTCAGGGACATCCACGTTCATCCTTGCGTCCTGAAACGGATTCCTCCCCCTTTTTGCTCTCTGATGTCCGAATTTCTCCAACTAAGCCCTCTTTTCCACAATGTGACTGAAGGCGTAATATACAAATTCTCCAAAATGGGGAACAGAATGATTTATCCTCATTATGTGTATATCGGTGACTGATATCAGGCCTTTTCCAGAATGGAAGGGCGTGGGGCAGAAGGTCATTACTGCAGGAAAAGATCAAAGAGAAACCAGAAAAAATGGCAGACCAGTACTACGGTTTATTCCGGTCAGACAGTGGCCAATATTACGACATTAATGACAGTTTGTATGAATATGTAACCAGGAATGGTCGTCATTGTCAATTTATCTATTTCGATCCACACAGATTTTGACATCTATCTTCATCTTTGAAAATAAAGACTCGTGTCTTCTGTATAGAAGTTCCATTAACAGAGAACCAATAAACACAAGCAAGTAATTAGCCAAGTTTCCCCAGTTTTCTTGTACCCTGCTCTAAATAAGAGACAAATGTCAAGTATTGAAAGGCAGATGAGCAAACTCTTCTATATAAGAATTCTACAAATTATCCTACACAACACCTAAATCTTCTTTTTTCAACCTCTAATCCTAGACCATTAGCCTGCCTCGTCGTAGGGTGGGATCAGAGCTACGGTGGTGTCTTAAAGTTTCAGTTCCCCTCACCAGATCCTTTTACCAAGAGACAGAGATGCAAACCTTTTAGAAAACATTCAACAAGGCCTCCATCTCGAACCCCTTCTCCAAATTCTTTTTGGCAAGAGCTTATGTCATGAGCTGAAAATATATTTGAATTCTAAAGCAAATTAATTGTGTCTAGCTATCTTCCATAAGGTTCCATTATAGGCATATTAGAAAAATAGAACTCAATAAACCCTAAGCTTTGGAAAACCATTAGGCCTATTAGTCATGTTTGAGATTTCAAGATTTGGATGTGACACTAAAAAATAGAAGGAAATAAAAATAAAATACAAAATGGTAATAGTCCTCTAACTCCGAATTTTAAAAAAATTACACTGAAGATGAACTACTAAAAAAATAAATACAGAATTACTTTCCAAGCCCTTAAGGTGGAGGAAGTTACTAGGCAACAGCTAATAAGGTTGGTGAGGGACTGAATTTGGATGGGGGACCCAGCCAGCTGAGATATTGTCAGAGGCAGGAAGACTTTAGAGGCACATCTAGAGGTGGTCTGGAGTCTAATCCGTAGGAAATTCAGAGGCCAGTCTAGACAGTGTCTGCTTGAGATCTTGTGATTCCATTTCTAGCTCCAGCTGCTGGAGATTCTTCCCGATGTGAGCCAGGATCTGTCTCCCCCCGGCCCTAGCTCTGATCTGGGCGACAATGGACACGTCCCTTCCCCACATTGAGACTGGCCCTCCGGGTCTCTGCTCTTTCACGTGTTCCTCCAGGTCAAAGCATCCTTGCTCACTCCCTTCACTCTTTCTCTGGCGTGGTTGCCGGATGCCTGGGCTCGGTGGACATCGGCCTCAAATGTGGTGCCCAGACCTGCAGTTTATTGCTGCAGACACATCTATTGAGCTCAGGGAAGAGACACACTGTTGTCATCACTTCCCTTGTCCAAAACCAGTTCTCGACACATCAGCGATGGTCTGCATTTCCTCGAGTCCACTGTAGAGCAATGCCTCTTTACGGAGATGCAGCAAATGTATGGAAGGATCCTGTTCCTCCAGGAAAGTGTCAGACTTTGAAAGAGGAAGTGGTGCTTTTATCTACTTTATCTCTTATTTTATTCTATTTTATTTTAAGACTTTTTATTGGAGTATAGTTGATTTATAACGTTGTGTAAGTTTCTGCTGTACAGTGAAGTGAATCAGTTATACATATACATATATCTACTCTTTTTTAGATTTGTTCACCTGTATGGGTCATTACAGAGCATTGAGTGCTATACAGTAGATCCTGATTAGTTATCTATTTTATATATAGGAGCGTGTAGATGTCAATCCCAACCTCCCAATTTATCCCTCCTCCTCCCTTCCCCCCCGTCTCCTATAGCCACATTTTTTTTTAACATCTGTGACTCTATTTCTGTTTTGCAGAGTTCATTTGCACCATTTGTTTTTTTTTTTTTTTTTTTGCGGTACGCGGGCCTCTCACTGTTGTGGCCTCTCCCGTTGCGGAGCACAGGCTCCGGACGCGCAGGCTCAGCGGCCATGGCTCACGGGCCCAGCCGCTCCGCGGCATGTGGGATCTTCCCGGACCGGGGCACGAACCCGCGTCCCCTGCATCGGCAGGTGGACTCTCAACCACTGCGCCACCAGGGAAGCCCTGTACCACTTTTTTAGACTCCGCATATAAGCAATATCGTATGAATTTGTCTTTCTCATTTTATCTCTGATGAGACTTTTGCTTCTTGAGCTCACAACTATTTTCACTACATGGAGGAAAAAGGGCATAGATGGCGAAACTATTCCGTGGAAGAAAGTCAAGGAGTTGTCATCTCAGATTCAAATTTATTCTGGGCTCAGGTGGCTTGAGCATTTTATTATTTTTGTGAGCAGGTGTTGGTAGACACAGGCCCTTTGCATTAAAAACATGCTGAAATCTTGATCTGGAGTTGCTGTGAAAATACATCCTGTGGATAATGGTGCATTTAAAGCGGGGGTGGGGGTCGGCCAGGCAGGGCAGAGGTGACATGAAATAAACAAATTTCAAGGCAGGAAGGCTGGGAGGGGACATACAGAGATTTTTCATTTGTCCCATCTTTTGTTTCTCGATTAGACAGATCCTGGCCGTGTGAGGTGACACACAGACCGTCTTCTTTCTGAATTGCTACATGGCATCATCCGAGTGACAGTGAGGCAGTGACTTGGAGACAGAAGCAGAGAAGCAGTGAGATTCAGAATAATAATTACACAGGCTGAAATTATGAACGCAAGCCAGTAAGTTCCCCAAACCCACCAACCTGAAAATTCCCTCAAGGGCCCTGCGAGACTGCATCTGTCAGGAAAACCTTACAGCAGGCCACTGGCTCGTGTGATCTGCCCGTGATACTGCTGGACTCCAGGCAAAGGGGCCTCTGGACGATGGGTGGAGCAGGCCCTGAGGAAGGGCCTGCGGGCAGGTGGTTTTGGAAGGAGAGCTCAGGAAACACAAGGTGAGGAGTGGGGTCCATGAGATGGGGGGACGCCCTGGGGCCGGGGGAAGCCCGTGGCAGGGGGCCGGCAGTGTCCACGGCAGCTCGGCCTGAACTTGGAAGGGAGGGTTCCAAGGGTTGTGGACATCGCAGTGCCTCCTTCATTAGAAAATGATGAAAAACAGAGCAAGTCAGACATTCCAGGTACCAAGGCTTTTGTCTTCGCGTCACCTCCAGACTCGGCCCTGGGATGTGGGGAGGACGGCCAGGGCCAGTCTCCTTGGCCAGCTGGGTCCTTGCAAGAAGCAGCCCAGGGAGAGGACCAGACGGAGCCTGCAGGCCGGAGGAGAAGTATGCCATGCTGGTTGCTTCCTATTCATGTCGGCATCACCCCAGAAATCAACAGCACTGGCTCTCATGTCTTTTGTCTTCAGCACTGGCTGGGCCTCTCCTCGGAGGCCCCAGCCTGTTCTGCCAGTTCCTCCCCGTGAATCCCCGATTCTCATCCCCTCTGTCCCTTCTGTCAGGCGGGAGCTGCTTCCTGTACCTGCAACCCCACTGCCCCCCTCCTGCCTTTTCAGCCCCCCAGTCCTGTTCAATCAGCTCCCACGTTAGTCAATTCTTTACTTGACTTTTCTGTTAAAATCGGGAGTGGGTTTTGTTTTCCTGACTAGATCCTCTGCTCAGTAATCTAGAAAAGGCGAAAGAGGGGATTTGGGCTGGGTAAGGGCAGGAGAGGTACACAGGGGGCCCCTGGACCTGGGAATGGCTGGTGCATCAGCCCAGGTGGGGAGGATGGAGACGGGTTGGGGGTGAGCGGGGCTGATGGAGCCGTGGAGACAAGTCGGGTTCCTGGAGGTGTCGAGAGGGGACCATGACGAGTAAGGCCTGTGAGAGGTCTTTCCCTCCATCAGCTTCTTATGAGTCAGAAAATTCCATTTCGTCTTGGTCCAGAGAACTTGAACACGTGCAGAAAGGAGCCCCAGATGAAACTGAAACCTTGACAGGCAGAATCTGGTACACAGGGGGCAGATGCTGGAGGTACGGGGTCTGGAGAAGAGAAGGCTTTGGGGTCCTGGAATGACCACGTCCCAGGGTAGAAACTGTCCCCGGATGAAGGCCATGCTAGTCCTGAGCGCGGGTCGGGGGCCCCGGTGCTCGCTCTGCAAGCCCGTCCATCCGTTTGACCCGTGCACATCCGGCACCTGCCGTGCACTCGTCCTATTAATGGACCCGGGACACGTGATGGACCAGAGAGGTCAGAGGTGGTCCGAGATAGCATTTGATTCTAACTGTGCATTTCAAGCTTCCACGAGACGCCGAGTCCTTTCTGGAGTCAGAACAACCTTCAGACAAATTGGGGAACGTTTTCACGTTGAAGGGCCTGAGTGGAAGCCGTCCTGGGATGTGCCGGCCCCAAGTCTGGCTTCTCACCACCCCGAAGCATCAGCACCTCCATGGTTCCTGAAGGGAGCCTGTGTTCGTTCATGAGGTGGGCCCCAGGGGTTTAAGGAGGCGCTGCCACCGGTCTGTTTCTCCTCCTGAATTGGGGGGCTCCTCTCAAAAGCCCAGGATCACTCAGCCTCTACACTGGTAGCCACACTTCTTGTCACAGAGGGTACGGACTTCAGATAAAACGTTCAAGGGTGTGGATGTGGGATGACCCGTCTCCTGTCTTAGCTCTCAGTTTTAACCTTTGTGCCCAGTGGAAGCCCTCCAGTGGTTCTGGTTTATCTATCTGCCCGGCTTCACCCATCAGCCTAGGCAGCATGGCAAGGCTCTTTGGAGACGGGCAGGTGGCCACAAGAGCAATTCAAGATGGGCGTTTGGGCAACTCAGCTTTCCCTGGTCCTTCTCTGGGGCCCCGATGCTTCTCTTCTGCACTGGCTGTCACCCCTCCACAATCTAGTTATTTCCAAGCTTTTTATATAAGAAAAGGCAAACACGCTGGGAAGCCCACCTCCACCCCCTCCACTGGCGGCCTCTGATACCATGGCAACCAAAAGCTCCAGGTCAGATCCAGGTACTTCCCACAGGGAAACCGGGCCACAGGGGACACAGAGCGTATTCAGGTCTGAATCCCGCTGGTTTTAGCTCACCTCTCTCTTGAGCCACTCTTCCTGCAAGGACAGACCTGTGACTGCAGGACCAGAGGGGCAAGTTGAAGAAGAGGCTACAAGAGGAGCATTTCCCCACCAGCCCTCTGCTCCCTCCCTGACGGAGGTGGTCTGGGGCTTTGCACAGGTCAATGTGCAAACACGAGGTCTGATGATTTCTTGACTCGGTGCCTGTGTGCTTAGGAAAACACTGCCCGGCATTAAGGAGCCTGAACCCAAGCAGCCTTATTGGTTAGAATTTATCCATCCTAAAATGTCACTGGTGGAGACAAACCCCCAGCAGGGCCCAGACAGTAGGGGCAGAGACGACAGATAAGAGACTTGAAACATGCAGCACCTGTCGCCAGGCAACCACACTGTGTAACAGAATGCTGTTTGTTGGTGACGCTGATGACAAGGAAGTCTTCCCGTCCACCGCATCTCCCTGGGCTGGAAGGAGTCTGTCACCAAGTCTCGTTTAGATAACGTTGTCAGAAAGGGCTACTCTTGCCTTTTTATAATTTCTCCTGAGCTTGGGAGTTTCCTTGACGTGAATCTAGAAGGTCACTGTCATACTCACTGACTGGTGAGTAAAACGGGAATCTCCTCTAACAAGTTTTCTCCAAAGAATTTCTTTTATGTGAGGGCTGTGCAGAAACATTCTTGTTTCTCTACAGTGTCTTGGAGAATTTTGGAAGTGAGGGCCCCTCTGTCCACAGTGACCTTTGGAGAAGAGGCTGGAAGGAATCTACTCCTAAGTGTGGGTAATTTAGTGTCTTGGGGAACCAAGTGATGCCCTCACTGGGCCCAAGGAGGCCAAAACTGGATGGTGGGCCAGTCTCCCCTTGGAGGACGCACGGCCTATCTGGGACACCCACTGCTCCTCTGACATCTCCCTGTCCCTCTGGAGTCCTTCTTTGCATCCCACCTTCCTCATGTCACACAGAGTCACCCACTAGACCTGGGCAGAGCTGTTCCTCGTCTTAGTGATGGGCTGCTTGTAAACAACCACCTATGCTGGCCTGTTCCGCCACCTCCTCTCCACTCCCTGACCCACCGTCACTTATCTGCTCCCGGCGATTAGGTCGCATTAGCTACACGTGAGGGTGTCAGTGAGTGAGGCGGACAAGCACGGCCCACTGAGCAGTTGAGACGCTGTCCCAGCACCAGGTGCAGAAGCCAAGTCCAACTGGTCGAGTGAGCGAGCACAGAACAGGTGTCATCCTCCACCCCAGGGGAGAGAATGGAGACGGAAACAAGAGACATGACCTCAACGTCACAGAAATGGGTAAAGTGTGATTCCGAGGCCTGTGGCCACTGCGGTCCCCAGTGCAGGTTTGTGACCAGGGCTCCAGACACCCCGACCCCACCAGGTGCCAGCCACGCCAAGGTCCACGCCACCCATCCCTGGAGAAACAGGAAGGGTCTCTGATGGGGAAGCAGGCTGTCTCGCCTCCAGACACCTACAACCTGGTCCCACGGGGGGATCGTTTCTTGGACGAAAGCATGTAAGCATTAGCCAATGGCTCTGCCGAAATTTTTTCTTTTCAATTGGCTGTTTGGTGCCATAGGATTTTTTAAATGTCTGATTTCTAGAAACTCTGAGTTTTTTAAAACATCCCAGGGCCGTAAAATTGTCAACCATCCTCACCCCACACCCCCCAGCCTTGTGTTCACGGAGGGGGGCAAGAATCCTGGGGACCCTCTCAGACTGGATCTTGGCAGAGTTTCTTTATTACTGCGAAAACTCCGTTGTACCCTGACAACAAGAAATCTTTTCTCCAATAACCAGAGCTTCAACTTAGCAATTATTATTTTTTGGAGTATTTTTTCCCCAAGGATGCAAGGATTTTTCAGTGTCCACAGATCAGTGTGATACAGCACATCAGCAGATTGGAGACTAGAAATCATATGATCATCTCAATAGATGCGGAAAAAGCTTTTGACAAAATTCAACACCCATTTATGATAAAAGCTCTCCAGAAAGTGGGCATAGAGGGAACCTACCTCAACATAATAGAGGCCATATATGACAGACCCACAGCCAACATCATTCTCAACGGTGAAAAGCTGAAAGCATTTCCTCTAAGATCAGGAACAAGACAAGATTGTCCACTCTCACCACTATTATTCAACATAGTTTTGGGAGTCCTTTCCACGGCAATCAGAGAAGAAAAAAAATAAAAGGAATCCAACTTGGAAAAGAAGAAGTAAAGCTGTCACTATTTGCCAGTGACATGATACTATACATAGAGAATCCTAAAGATGCCACCAGAAAACTACTAGCAATTGTTTTAATTCAAAAAAGAGCAGTGGGAGGTGGGCAGCTTCAGCCAGGTGGCACGGAAGAGCACTTGTTTAAACAGCCATGGAGATGTGTGACCTTGGGCACGTCACAGCCTCTGTGCTCTGTTTTCCTCATTCACTGAAGGAGGATCAAAGTGCCTTTGCTGCTGACATCCTGGTACTTCAGAGGATCCAATGTGAGCCAGCGAGAGGACCCCAGGAAGGTTCGCTCAGGGTACACCATCCAACGCCAGGCGTTTTAACTGTGATGTCACTATGAGCGGGGCAGATAGGACCTGGGCTTCCCAGGGCAGCGTGCGAAGCGGAATGTGTGTGATGGGGACGGAGGCTCGGCCGCTTGGCAGGAAGGTAAAACTGGCTGCCTGGGTGCTTCATGGTAACTGCGCTCCTACAGCTAACACAGCTGGTGGATCCCTCAGCTAATTTGCTGCCAGAGAGAGGAAGAGAGACCATACTATTAGATGAGTGGCTGATTAAAATAATGGTACATGATGGGCTCGACATCCCTGCCTGGATCAGGGTATCTTAGATGGAGAAGATGCTTTCTACCTTGACATAAGCTGCAAACACGGGTGTGCTCAATATTGGAAATCAACCATACTCCAATATAAATTAAAATTTTTAACTAAAAATTAAACAAAACCCATTTCATGTATTAGGTTTATAATATAATATGAACTGAAATAAACTTTACTTGAAAATGCTACAAAACAAACCAAAAACGGGTGTGTCATGGGGAGGCTGGCTTCATCGGGGACATGAGCTAGACCTTCACCCACCTGGAACAACATGAGGATGGTGGGAAAGGAACATCTTCCTGTCCAAAAGTTCACCTTTGAGTCTTTAAATTTCACCATTAGTGACTCATTCCTTTGCTTTTGTGTGTTCTCTTTGAAATGAAAATATTTTTTGGAAAAGTAACATGGCAGGTGTCTATACCTTGGAATGAATGAAGAAATAAAAATACCTTGCTCCAGGTTGGGTCCTGGAAATGAGAGCTAGGGGAGTTTGGGGGGTGGGGGGCAGGTCTGGTGGGAGGAATGGAGAAGACAGGAGGAGGGGCAACGAGAAAAAGGGAAGTAGGCCAAGAGGGGGACGTGGGGCACCTAAAAGAGAGAGGAGTTAAATCTGCATCTATGTAGAATGTTACCCTTCTTCACACAGGGGTGGCCTTGCCTGGCTCTGTCCTGTTTGCCTTTGCTTTTACATTTCTCGATAAATTTCCTTCCCTTTTGCATTGTCTCTGAAAGCTCCATCTCCCCAGGTGGGAGAGCAAAGTCCCGCTGTAAACTGCTGACACTGGTCCCTCTGCTCTCATCCTCATTCCTAAAGTCTGGGCTCTTGTCATTTTGTACTCAGGCCTGGCCTTGAAGGTTGCATACTGACTGCCACCTGGTGTGACCAGGAGCCAGGCCAAACAGCACAAACCGGGATGGACGTCTGTCTCCTTAGGGCGGATGACCCTGGGCTCGGGGTCGCAAGCAGGCAGCCTGGGCTGGAAATGAGTCAGACTCCTCACCTGCAACCCTGGCCTGAGCAAACCCTGCGGGATGAGAAGCCAGACTCCGGGGATCTCCTTGACACCAAGTCAAGCTGTAGGGAACTTTTGTCCATCTCTTACCTGATTCGCTACAGAGAGGACAGAGACAACCTCCGATCAACATCTTTTTTCAGTATTTCCCCAGGGGCATCAGGGTCAGAGCGTTGGGGGAATCTACATGCGCTGCACTCGCTTTAGGCGTGAAGATGGAGCAATGCCTGGTTATTATCCTTCATGGCTCTGTCACCAGAAACGTGTGCTAAACCCAAACAGAGCGATTCTTAAGCAACAGTTACTATGGATGACAGTTAATTACAAGTTCTTCTGTTCATTTGTCAGGTGAGCCAATGGTTTCTATTCTTTGCATCCGTCAATGACTTTGTGAACAAAATCGTTACACAAATCTCTAAATTATAAATCTGTTAAGCGCCAAACGTTTATTTGCATGTCAGTTTTTGTAATTTAGAGAACATGTTCTCATGGAAAATAGTAGCTCTGTTTAAGTTCTCAGGCAAGCTCACTGAGGCATAGAGAAATTTTTCATATTCATAGTTTATCTTTACAATGTCTTCATGTCAAATGTAGAAATAAATGTAAAAATAAACGTAGAAATACAATATTTCAGCTCTATTGTGGTTTAATAGGTATTCGTGGCTAGCCTGAAAGGCTGATTCCTGTTCAAAATGTTATTTTGGGATTTGAAGGAGGAGACACCCTGTTTTGATCCTGCCGTTGTAGGAGAAGACTCACCCAGGTGGCCTCCCCACCGCAAAACAATGAAGTCACAGCACCTCTGTTTTGTTATTTTCAGTGTTTTTCTGTTAACATGTAGTCAGTTTTCTTTGTCGTAGGGAAGCTGGTTCTAAGAATGACTAAGCGTCTTAGGATGACAATGGCTCTTACAGGTTGATTATTTTTTTCATGGAAAGGCATTTTATTTTAAATACAGCAGTGTGTACACGTCAATCCCAAACTCCCAGTCTATCCCTCCTCTCCCACCCCTCCCCCTGGTAACCATAAGTTCGTTCTCTAAGACTGTTTCTATTTTGTAAATAAGTTCATTTGTATCATTTTTTTAGACTCCGCATATAAGCGATATCTTATAGTTGTCTTTCTCTGTCTGACTTACTTCACTTACTATGATAATCTCCCGGTCCATCTATGTTGCTGCAAATGGCATTATTTCATTCTTTTTAATGGCTGAGTAATATTCCATTGTATATATGCACCACATCTTTTTTATTATTTTGGGTTAAGATTCTAAACATAGAATCTTTACTCCTTCAAGGATTCATGGATTCTGCCCATTTTCTAACCACGCCCCCATAGCACTACATTTTCTTCCGGTTTCTGCAACTCAGCGTTCTAAAGGCATCTGAAATCACTCGTGTGCTGTGGCTGACTTCACGGTGGGCTGAGTTTTCAGTCATAGTCTCAGAGAGTGGATTTGGAGTTTTCCACACCTCCTACTCGCCTGATCTAATCCTGAATCGGAAACTTAGTGGACAGGGATGACAGGGAAGAACGTTAGTGGCCAGCATTTTAAATCCTCGTATCCTCAGTATCCTTTCCTGAATCAATCAGGACAACTTCCCATGAACCTTTCCTGGATTTGTGTTCAAGTCCAAGTTTTGACAGCAAATGAAGAAAAACCAACCACTGCCTAGAAAATCCACACAGAGAAAAGCAACAATTGTACAGGAAATTTGCCAAAGACACTGTCCTCTAACTCCACTCCGGGTGTGTAGACCACAGTAACGGTCATCCCAGAAAGCCTCTGGGAGAACCAGGCGTCACCTCCATGGTCACAACGACAGAGGTTGCCCTCTTCCATCTTCTGCATCAAAGGCCCCTAAGCTTGCCTAATTCCCACTAGAGTTGAGGGCAGCTCTGAGATGACTCATCTCTGTGCCTAAAACCCAAAGGATGGATACCGGGCATTTGTAGGGAGGGGCGCTGGAAGGGCACTGGGGGCAGAGCAAAGGAATGAGACTCTGCTGTTACAACATAGCTGTTTTCTGGGATAAGCACCAAACGGGTCTGGTCCTAACAATTTAGTTTGAGCCAATCACAGACTTGCTCTGGGTTCAGGCTCTGGTCGGTGGCAGGGGCAAATCAGGCACGTGCTGACTGTGGCCAGGGAGGCGCCGTAATTGAGTGTGTGGGGACTGGGCTCCCTGCAGCTTGCCCTCCCCTTTACGGTTGTCCACCTGCAGTGAGGCAATTTCACCAGATGCTCCAGGACAGAATTCTAGGTTAAGAGCTGTTAACTTCAGCATTTTGAAGGTATCCATCAAGGTCTCCTGTTATCTTTTGTTGCCGATTGTTTGCTGTTGTTATAATTATTGTTTTATTTGGTAATAATCTCTCTGTTCTCTCTAGCATCTTTTAAGGCGCTATACTCTTTATTCTCTATGCTTTACCTAGCATACATAGGTGAAATATTGCCTATTTATACTATGTTAATTCTATGTTATACTATGTTGTACTATGTTAATAAATATTGCCTATTTATACTATGTTAATTCTTATTATTGCTATTTTATAGTTTCATTATGATATCTTTCCATGTGAACTTATTTTTATTTAAGCTTCTTTGTTTTCTGAGGGCATTTTCCATGTGGAAGCTAATGTCTTTTGCAAGTCTGGAAAATTTCCTACCATTTTCTCCTCAAATACTGCTTCTTCCCAATTTGTTCTTTTCTCTAGGGATTCCTATCTGACCTAAGTTGAAAATTCTAATGCTACATGTTGTTCCTGCCTTTCATGTGCTTTGTTTTGTGGCTCTCTGCTCTGTGCTCTGGATGAATTCTTGAGTTCTAACGGAAGAACTTAAGTCCACTATTCTCTTCGTGCCTAGTCTAGAGCACATTCCACCTACAGAGTTTATTGTTTTTAATGACTGTATTGTAATATCCATGATTTTTTCCTGTATTCCCCCGTTATTTAATTTCAGGCTCTTATGGCTTCATTTATCTCAAAGTCTTTTTGAGATTGTCCTATTATTTTCCTTTCCTCTGGAGTGAACTCATGCTATGATGGTTGACTGCGTTTGCTGTTTTTCCGTTAGTCTTCTCCAGGTATGGTCGTTTTGTTCCCAGTCTCGTCTTGAGTGGGATACTCCCTTTCCTGCCCAGTCTCTTTTTTTGTCTCGGCACTCCTGTCGGTCTGTCTGTCTGTGGCTTTTCCATTGCTCCCACCCAGCCTCCTAGGTTCGTAGTCCAGCCCAGCTCACATCATGGTGGCTCGAGCTCCTGCCATGAGGTGACCTTGGGGCTAGCTATCACAGAACTGGTTACTGGGACTCAGGTGGCTTGTCTCAGGTTCTGGTCAACATTGGTGTCTGTATTTGCCTGTCTCCAGGCCTGTGGCTGCCTGTAAACCACAGCCCAGCACAGTGCGTGACGTTGCTGTGGGGGAACTTAACCTATTACCCTATGAGCCCAATGGAGGTCACCTCTGCCAACTTCTGAACCTCAAGAACTTTGGACCCATGTTCCATCGCTGTGCTACAAAGCCTTTGTTTTAATCAAACTTCTTGTTTGAGATAATTGTAGATGTACAGGCAGAAATAAGACAGAGGGATCCTGTGTACCCTTCACCCAGTTTCCCCAGTGGTGCCAATGGTACAACTAAGGTGCAGTGTCACAGCCAGGCTGTTGGCAAAACACAGTCGAGTTCAGAACATTGACATCCCAACAGGAATCTTCGCATTGCCCTTTACAGCCAAGCCCGTTTTCCTCCAATCCCACCTTCTTCTTAACCCCTGGCAACCACTAATCTAGTCTCCACCTCTATAATTTTGTCACTTCAAGAAGGTCGTATATACAAGATCATACAGTATTACCTTCTGGGATTGACCTTCTTACTTAGCATAATTCTCTGCACAGTCATTCAGGTTTTTGTATGCATCAGTGGTTTCTTTCGTTACTAGGAGTTTCCGTGGTGTGGAAGGACCGTAATTTGTTTAACCATTCATCTGCTGAAGGACACAGAGGTGTTCCCGGTTTGAAATTATTATGAATAAAGCTGCTATAAACATTTGTGCACAGGTTTTTGTGTGATTTCATTAGTTCTGCACATGCTTGTCAACATTTGGTGTTGTCACTGTTTTTTATTTTAGCCATTCTGATAGATGTGTAGTGGTATCTCATTGTGGTTGTAATTTATATTTTCCTAATGGCTAATATGTTGAACATTTTCTCCTAGGCCTATTTGCCAACTGTGTGTCCTCTTTAGTGAAATGTGCCTTTGCTGGATTGTTTGGGTTTTGTTCAGTTTAGTTTAGGGTTTTTTTTTTTCTGTTGGGTTTTGACAGTCTTAAATATATTCTACTTTTTTTTTCACTTTTAAAATTGAGATATAATTGACATATTATATTAGTTTCAGATGTACAACATAATGATTCAATATTCGTATGTATTACAGAATGATCACTACAATAACTCTAGATAAGATCTGTCACCTTACATAGTTACAAAATTTTTTTTCTTATGAGAACTTTTAAGATCTGCTCTCTTAGCAACTTTCAGATATACAGTCCAGTGTTGTTAACTATAGTCACCATGCTGTACAACACATCCTCAGGAGTGTATACTAGATACCAGTCCTTTGTCAGATGGGTGGTTTGCAACTATTTTCTCCTTTTCTGTAGCTTGTCTTTCCATCCTCTTGATGGACTCTTCCGCAGAGCAAAAAGTCTTCATTTACATGAAGTCCCATCTATCAATTTTTTGTTTTATGGATTATGCTCTTGGTGTTAAGTCTAAGAATATCCTGCCCTGGCCTGGATCCTGAAGATCTTTTCCACTTTTCTCTAAAGTTTTATAGTTTTACAGTTTTCATCAAACCCCATGATTCGTTTTTGTGTAAAGTATGAGAATTAAGTTGATTTTTTTTTGCCCATGGACAACCAACTGCTCCAGCACTATTTGTAGAAAAGGCCATCCTTCCTCAATTCAATTGCTTTTACACCTTTGTCAAAAATCAGTTGGGCATATTTATGTGGGTCTATTCCTGGGTTCTCTCTTCTGTCCCATTGATCTATGTGTTTGTCTCTGTGCCAACACCACACAGTTGTATAGCTTATGTTATAGCTATATAATAAGCCTTGAAATCAGTAGACTGATTCTTTCCACTTTAGTCTTCTTTTTCAAAAATGGCTTAGCTATTTTAGTTCATTTGCATATGTATGTAAATTTTAGAATAATCTTGCTGTATCTACAAAAAATCTTGCTGTGATTTTGATAGGAATTGTTCAAAACCTTACATCAACTTGGGGAAAGTTGACATCTTACTCTGTTGAGTCTTCCAATCCATGAACATGATATGCCTTTCAGCATACAAGTCCTGTGCATGTTTTGTTAGATTTCCTCCTAAGAATTTCATTTTTTGAGCAATTGTAAGTGGCACTGTAATTTTTTTTTCAATTGGCCATCAATTCATGAGTTTATTTCTGGAAACTCAATTCCATTCCATTGATCTATATGTCTATCATTATGCCAGTACCATGCTGTTTTTTTTTTCTTAAATAGATCTTTATTGGAGTATAAGTGCTTCACAACACTGTGTTAGTTTCTGTTGCACAACAAAGAGAATCAGCCATATGCATACACATGTCCCCATACCCCCTCCCTCTTGAGCCTCCCTCCCATCCTCCCTATCTAACCCTTCTAGGTCATTGCAAAGCACCGAGCTGATCTCCCTGTGCTATGCGGCTGCTTCCCACTAGCTAATTATTTTACATTCAGTAGTGTATATATGTCGATGCTACTCTTACTTCGCCCCAGCTTCCCCCTCCCACCCTGTGTCCTCAAGTCCATTCTCTATGTCTACATCTTTATTCCTGCCTTGCAACTAGGTTCATCAGTACCATTTTTTTTTAAGATTCCATATATATGCGTTAGCATACAGTATTTGTTTTTCTCTTTCTGACTTACTTCACTCTGTATGACAGACTCTAGGTCCGTCCACCTCACTACAGACAACTCAGTTTCATTCCTTTTTATGGATGAGTAATATTCCATTGTATATATGTGCCACATCTTCTTTATCCATTCATCTGTTGATGGACACTTAGGTTGCTTCCATGTCCTGGCTATTGTAAATAGTGTTGCAGTGAACATTGTGGTACATGTCTCTTTTTGAATTATGGTTTTCTCAGGGTATATGCCCAATAGTGGGATTGCTGGGTCATATGGTAATTCTATTTTTAGTTTTGTAAGGAACCTCCATACTGTTTTCCATAGTGGTTGTATCAACTTACATTCCCACCAGCAGTGCAGGAGGGTTCCCTTTTCACCACACCCTTTCCAGCATTTATTGTTTCTAGATTTTTTGATAATGGCCATTCTGACCAGTGTGAGGTGATACCTCATTGTAGTTTTGATTTGCATTTCTCTAATAATTAGTAATGTTGAGCATCTTTTCATGTGCCTCTTGGCCATCTATATGTCTTTGGTGAAATGTCTATTTAGGTCTTCTGCCCATTGTTTAACTGGGTTGTTTGTTTTTTTGATATTGAGTTCCATGAGCTGTTTGAATATTTTGGAGATTAATATTTGTCTGTTGTTTCATTTGCAAATATTTTCTTCCATTCTGAGGGTTGTCTTTTTGTCTTGTTTATGGTTTCCTTTGCTGTGCAAAAGCTTTTCAGTTTAATTATGTCCCTCTGTTTATTTTAGTTTTTATTTCCATTACTCTAGGAAGTGGATCAAAAAAGATCTTGCTGTTGTTTATGTCAAAGAGTGTTTTTCCTATGTTTTCCTCTAAGAGTTTTATAGTGTCTGGTCTTACATTTAAGTCTTTAATCCATTTGGAGTTTATTTTTGTGCATAGTGTTAGGTAGTGTTCTAATTTCATTCTTTTACATGTAGCTGTCCAGTTTCCCCAGCACCACTTATTGAAGAGGCTGTCTTTTCTTCATTGTATGTTCTTTCCTCCTTTGTCTTAAAGTAGGTGCCCATACGTGCGTGGGTTTATCTCTGGGCATTCTATCTTGTACCATTGATCTATATTTCTGTTTTTGTGCCAGTACTATACTGTCTTGATTACTGTAGCTTTGTGGTATAGTTTAAAGTTGGGGAGGCTGATTCCTCCAACTCCGTTTTTCTTTCTCAAGATTGCTTTGGCTATTAGGGTCTTCTGTGCTTCCAAATGAATTGTAAAATTTTTTGTTCTAATTCTGTGAAAAATGTCATTGGTAGTTTGAAAGGGACTGCACTGAATCTGTAGACTGCTATGGGTACTATAGTCATTTTCACAATATTGATTCTTCCAATCCAAGAACATGGTATATTTCTCCATCTGTTTACATCATCTTGGATTTCTTTCATTAGTGTTTTATAGTTTTCTGAGCACAAGTCTTTCACTTCCTTAGGCAGGTTTATTCCCAGGTATTTTATTCTTTTTGCTGCAATGGTAAATGGGAGTGTTTCCTTAATTTCTCTTTCTGATTTTTCGTTGTTGGTGTATAGGAATACCAGAGATTTCTGTGCATTAATTTTGTATCCTGCAACCTTACCAAATTCATTGATTAGTTCTAGTAGTTTTCTGGTGGCATCTTTAGGATTTTCTATGCATATTATCAAGTCATCAGCAAACAGTGAGGGTTTTACTTCTTCTTTTCCAATTTAGATTCCTTTTATTTCTTTTTCTTCTCTGATTGCCTTGGCTAGGACTTCCAAAACTATGTTGAATAAGGGTGGCAAGAGTAGACATCCTTGTCTTGTTCCTGATTGTAGTGGAAATGCTTTCAGTTTTTCACCATTGAGTGTGATGCTTGCTGTGGGTTTGTCATATATGGCCTTTATTATATTGAGGTAGTTTCCCTCTATGCCCATTTTCTGGAGAGTTTTTATTATAAATGGGTGTTGGATTTTGTCAAAATCTTCTTCTGCATCTCTTGAGATGATCATATGGTTTTCATTCCTTAATTTGTTAATGTGGTGTATCACATTGATTGATTTGCATATATTGAAGAATCCTTGCATCCCTGGGATAAATCCCACTTGATCATGGTGTAAGATCCTTTTAATGTGCTTCTGGATTCTGTTTGCTAGTATTTTGTTCAGGATCTCTGCACCTATGTTCATCAGTGATATTAGTCTGTAATTTTCTTTTTTTGTGATATCTTTTCCTGGTTTTGGTATCAGGGTGATGGTGGCTTCTTAGAATGAATTTGGGAGTGATTCTCCCTCTGCAATTTTTGGAAGAGTTTGAGAAGGATTGGTGTTAGCTCTTCTCTAAGTGTTTGATAAAATTCACCTGTGAAGCCATCTGGTCCTGGACTTTTGTTTGCTGGAAGATTTTTAATTACAGTTTCAATTTCATTGCTTGTGATAGGTCTGTTTATATTTTCTAATTCTTCCTGGTTCAGTCTTGGAAAATTGTACCTTTCCAAGACTTTGTCCATTTCTTCGTGGTTGTTCATTTTATTGGCATATAGTTGTTAGTAATAGTCTCTTATAATCCTTTGTATTTCTGCAGTGTCAGCTGTGATTTCTCCTTTTTCATTTCTAATTTTATTGATTTGTGTCCTCTCACTTTTTTTCTTGATGAATCTGCTGAGGGTTTATCAATTTTGTTTATCTTCTCAAAGAGCCAGCTTTTAGTTTTATTGATCTTTGCTATTTTTTTCTTCATTTCTATTTCATTTATTTCTGCTCTGATTTTTATGATTTCTTTCCTTCTACTGACTTTGGGTTTTCTTTGTTCTTCTTTCTCTAGTTATTTTAAGTATAGGGTTAGATTGTTTATTTGAGATTTTCTTGTTTCTTGAGGTGAGATTGAATTTCCTCTTAGAACTGCTTTTGCTGCGTCCCATATGTTTTGGGTGTTTTCACCATGGTGAAAACATGGTGTTTTCATTGTCATTTGTTTCTATGTATTTTTAAATTTCTTCTTTGATTTCTTCAGTGATCTCTTGGTTATTTAGTAGTGCACTGTTTAGCCTCCATGTATATGTGTTTTTTTACAGTTTTTTTCCTGTAATTGATTTCCAATCTCATAGCATTGTGGTCAGAAAAGATGCTTGATATGATTTCAATTTTCTTAAATTTTCCAAGGCTTGATTTGTGACCCAAGATGTAATCTATCCTGGAGAAAGTTCCATGTGCACTTGAGAAGAAAGTGTATTCTGCCACTTTTAGGTGGAATGTTGTATAAATATCAATTAAATCTATCTGATCTATTGTGCCATTTAAAGCTTGTGTTTCCTTATTTATTTTCTGTTTGGATGATCTGTCCATTGGTGTAAGTGGGGTGTTAAAGTCCCCTACTATTATTGTGTTACTGTCGATTTCCCCTTTCGTGGTTGTTAGCATTTGCCTTACGTATTGAGGTGCTCCTATGTCGGGTGCATAAACATTTATAATTGTTATATCTTCTTCTTGGATTGATCCTCTGATCATTGTGTAGTGTCCCTCCTTATCTCTTGTCAGTCTTTATTTTAAAGTCTATTTTATCTGATATGAGTATTGCTACTCCAGCTTTATTTTGATTTCCATTTTTATGGAATATCTTTTTCCAGCCCCTCACTTTCAGTCTGTATGTGTCCCTAGGTCTGAAGTGGGTCTCTTGTAAACAGCATATATATGGGTCTTGTTTTTGTATCCATTCAGCCAGTCTGTGTCTTTTGGTTGGGGCATTTAATCCATTTATATTCAAGGTTATTATCGATATGTATGTTCTTATTACCATTTTTTAAAATTGTTTTGAGTTTGTTTTTGTGGGTCTTTTTCTTCTCTTGTGTTTCCCACCTAGAGAAATTTCTTTAGCATTTGTTGTAAAGCTGGTTTGGTGGTGCTGAATTCTCTTAGCTTTTGCTTGTCTGAAAAGCTTTTGATTTCTCCATTGAATCTGAATGAGATCCTTGCTGGTTAGAGTAATCTTGGTTGTAGGTTTTTCTCTTTCATCACTTTAAGAATATCCTGCCACTCCCTTCTGGCCCGCAGAGCTTCTGCTGCAAAATCAGCTGATAACCTTATGGGGATTCCTTTGTATGTTATTTTTTCTTTTTCCCTTGCTGCTTTTAATATTTTTTCTTTGAATTTAATTTTGTTAGTTTGATTAATATGTGTCTTGGTGTGTTTTTCCTAGGGTTTATCCTGTATGGGACTCTCTGTGCTTCCTGGACTTGAGTGACTATTTCCTTTCCCATGTTAGGGAAGTTTTCGACCATAATCTCTTCAAATATTTTCTCAGACCCTTTCTTTTTCTCTTCTTTTTCTGGGACGCCTATAATGTGAATGTTGGTGCATTTAGCGTTGTCCCAGAAGTCTCTGAAATTGTCTTCAATTCTTTTCATTCTTTTTTCTTTATTCTGCTCCTCAGCAGTTATTTCCACCATTTTGTCTTCCAGCTCACTTATTCATTCTTCTGCCTCAGTTTTTCTATTATTGATTCCTTCTAGTGTATTTTTTCATTTCAGTTATTGTGTTGTTCATCTCTGTTTGTTTGTTCTTTAGTTCTTCTAGATCTTTGTTAAATATTTCTTGTATTTTCTCAATCCATGCCTCCATTCTATTTCCGAGATTCTGGATCATCTTTACTATCATTACTCTGAATTCTTTTTCAGGTAGACTGCCTATTTCCTCTTCATTTATTTGGTCTTGTAGATTTTTACCTTGCTCCTTCATCTGTGACATATTTTTTTGCCATCTCATTAAAAAATTTTTTTTATGAGTGGGATTTTGTTCCTGTCTTACTGGTTGTTTGGCCTGAGGCTTCCAACACTGGAGTTTGTAGGCTGTTGGGTAGAGCTGGGTCTTGGTGCTGAGATGAGAACCTCCATGAGCCCTCACTCCAATGAATATTCCCTGGGGTCTGAGGTTCTCTGTTAGTCCAGTGGTTCAGACTCGGAGCTCCCACCACAGGAGTTTCACCCGATGCCCGGCAGTTCACTTGGAAGTGTCTCCCATCTCCTTGGGCTTCAGGGTCCCCCATCAGTGGCCAGCAGTTGCCCTAGTTGTGGGGAGACACTAACTCGGCATCTTCCCACACTGCCATCTTCAGCATGGAATTGTTAATATTGGTGTTCATGTATTCATTGCTAGTATGTAGAAATACAACTGATTTTGAATGCTTATCTTGTATGCTGTGAACTTTCTGAACACACATTAGTTCTAGGAGCTGTTTGAGATACCTTGGATTTCATATGTATATAATCATATCATCTCTAAATAGGTGCAGTCTTATTTCTTCCTTTCCAATCACTATGCCTTAAAATTTTTTTAATTGAAGTAAAATGTCATAACATAAAATTTACCATCTTAACCATTTTTAAGGTCAGTGATATTAAATACATTCATCTTCGTAACATTTAATCTTGTAAAACTGAAACCCTATACCCATTAAACAATAACCCCCCACTCCCCCTCCCCAGGCCCTAACAATCACAATTCTACTTTCTGTCTCTATGATTTTGACTGCTCTAAATACCTACTTCATATAAGTAGAAACATGCAGTATTTGTCCTTTTGTGACTTACTCATTTCACTGAGCATGATGTCTTCAAGTTTTATCCGTGTTGTAGCAGATGTCAGAATTTCCCTCCTTTTTAAGGCTGAATACTATACCATTGTATGATCATATAACATTTTACTTGGACTGCTTCCATATGTTAGCTATTGTGAATAACAATGCTATGAACATGGGAGTACAAATATTGTATGCCTTTTTTTTTTTTTTGTGGTATGCGGGCCTCTCACTGCTGTGTCCTCTCCCGTTGCAGAGCACAGGCTCTGGATGCGCAGGCTCAGCGGCCAGGGCTCACGGGCCCACCCGCTCCACAGCACGTGGGATCTTCCCGGACCAGGGCACGAACCCGTGTCCCCTGCATCGGCAGGCGGACTCTCAACAACTGTGCCACCAGGGAAGCCCTATTGTATGCCTTTTATTTCCTTCTCTTGTCTTATTGCAGTGGCTACAACTTCCAGCACTGTGTTGAATAAAGTTGGTGAGAGCGGACATCCTTGCTTTGTTCAGAATCTTAGAAAGAAAGCATTTAATCTTTTATCACTAAGTACAATAAAAGCTGTAAGGTTTTTGTAGATGTGCTTTACCAATTTGAGGAAGTTCCCTTCTATTCTTATTTTTCTGAGAGAGAGAGAAGCCAGTTTACCACAGGGATAGCTTTTGTTTAGCCAAATGATGAAAAATTCTCATTCTCATTTGTTACTGCTCTATATCGCTAATAAATCTTTTGGGAGAAGGCTGTGAGCAAAGAATAAGACGCTGAGTTTCAGCATCTTATTTTTTTCCAGAAACCACTGAGGAAATTACTCTGGTACCCCCGAGTCTGATGTGCCCAATCGATGCAACTCCCTCCCACTGCACCCCCTCCTCTTTGTAAATTGGGTAAACTTTGGTGCCTGGATAATTCACTTATATCGTAAACTTCATTTTCTGATGATGCTTCATAAATGAGATATTGTAGTTGGTTAAGGCAATTTTTTCATTTTCAACAGTTGTTTTGTATTTTGTATATTACAGACACAAGGGATTATTTGTGATTATTTCTATGACGCTTCCACATTTCCAGCCAGAATGAGATGTGGGAGGATTCAACATGCTCTCAGCACTGACAGGCACGGCATGTGTTCTGTTGACTATCGTCATTTTCATGCACGTGTGCTTGCGTCACTGACTGGCTGGAATACTTATGCTCTGGATTACATATTTTGGCGTCTTATTTTGTCGGTTTGGCACTTTACTACGGATTTTATTGTAAGTTGGCTTTGTAATGCTTTTGATTGTCATGCCAATAATGTGGTGGACGGCGTGAGGCTGACAGACATCACTGATTTCTTCTGTATCCCTGGCGTCCCCAGCAGATCGTCTGATGGTGTTGGCTGAAGAGGCATTTACATGTGCTGGACCCCGTCCCTTTGTGTTGTTTAAGCTTCTCAAGGAGAGAGGCCTGGTCTTCTGTGCTATTCCCCCCACCTGGCATTTATTGAATTACCGAGGTTGTATCAACACAATTCTAACACATTTTGAAAATGAAAAGCATGGTGGGATCCATCATTTATTGGTCATTAAGATGCTCAAATTGAAGTAGCTGGACACAGAGGGTTGGAGAGCATCCACTTAACCAGACACTGGGAGTCCTCCGGGGTCAGTGGTTGAGACTTTTTGATATTTGTATCTCCAGTGCCTGCCCTGCAGTAGGAGATGGTGGAGATTAGAAATGGGAGCACGTCCTTTGCCCCTCCCCTGCCCATGAGAGGTCTGTCTCCCTGGGATGTGGGCTGGCTGGTGGTGGAAGCAGTGCTGGGCCCTCTCTGGGCCTGGCCTCTGAGCAGTGGCTGCTTTTCTGCCCTTGCAACGTTCCTTCCTGTGGGCTGCGGCCTTGTGTGCCGTCCCCCCATCCCAAGGCCACTGTGCATGGTAGCATGGGGTCCCCAAAGACACAGGGTTAAGTGCTAGCCCCTGGCTCCTGAGCGTGTGACTTTATCTGGAAATAGCATTTTGTAGATATAGCTAAGATATAAGTTATGATGGGGTCGTACAGGAGTCAGGTGGACCCTTAACCCAATTTGACTGGTGTCCTTATAAGAAGAGGAGAGATACAGACGCATAGAGGGAAGATGACCAAGTGACAAAAGAGGCAGAGACTGGAGTGATGCAGATGCAAACGCAGGAACTCCAGGGCTCTCCAGGGCCCACCAGAAGCTGGAGGACAGAGCACGGCTTGGCTGACACCTTGATTTCCTACTTCTAGCTTCCAGAACTCTGAGAGAGTGAAGTTCTGCTGCTTTAAACCACTCAGCTCGTGGTGCTTTGTTACAGCAGCCCTGGGACGCTAACACAAGCCCCAAGCTGTGAGTGGGGTGGGCCTCCTGGGGGAGCGGGGAGCAGGGAGGGAGAGCAGGGCTGGGCCCATCCCAGCTGCACCAGCCGGCTTCGGGCTGGACCGCCAAAGGTAAGGTCCTCCTTGAGGTTTCATCGGCTGCATGAGCATGGGGGTCACCCAGGCGGGCCCAGAGTCCAGACCACAAAATGGCGAGAAATCATAAACGGTTTATTGTGTCTCTGTGTTTAGCGTTTGGGATGTGGTTTGTTACCAAGCAGTTGACTGAAGTGGCAATCAGTACACGTTTGCTGAAATGGACTGTGTCCCTCGCTGTGCTTGGTAACTGGTTGGCGGTACCAGCATCCAGTGCCACGTGAGGCTGTTACTGACCAGGGTTCCTTAATCAATAGAAACTGATCAGAGGCCAGACAAGAAATTCAGGCACGGCTTTATTGGGGCCCCTGCTGTGGTGGGGGGAGAGAAAACAAGCAACAGGTTCCCTTGTTCACTTGCTCTCTGAGGGGGGGTGAGCTTGTTCCTTATATGGGATGAGGGTCGGGGTGTGTCCAGGGGTCGGCCTGAGGGGTGGCTTAGGTGGTCTGCCCACTCCTTTGGAGGTGTCGAGTGGCGGGGGCCGTGCTCAGTACCCTGCTTTTGCTCCCGGCTCTTCGGAAGTGGCAGTTGGTTTTTTCGGTCTCTTTGTATCTCACTGTCCGTAATTTGCCCCAACTGCGCTGTCTGACATGCACTTATTTTTTGTCCCTTATAGTTTCTTTTTTTTTTTAGAACTTTATTTTTTTTTTTATTGGAGTATAGTTGTTTTACAATGTTGTGTTAGTTTCTACCGTACAGCGAAGTGGAGTTCCCTGGGCTATACAGCAGGTTCTTATTAGTTACCTATCTTATACATGCTAGTGTATGTATGTCAATCCCAATCTCCCAACTCATCTTACTCCCAGTTTCCCCCCTTGGTGTCCATACGTTTGTTCTCTACATCTGTGTCTCTATTTCTGCCTTACAAACCAGTTCATCTGTACCATTTTTCTAGATTCCACGTATATGAGTTAATATATGATATTTGCTTTTCTCTTTCCGACTTACTTCACTCTGTATGACAGTCTCTAGGTCCATCCACATCTCTACAGAGGACCCAATTTCGTTCCTTTTTATGGCTGAGTAATATTCCATTAAAAAAATCCCTTATAATTTCTTTGTATCTTGTAGCCCGAGGAGACATGTGCCCAGGTGCAGGCTCTACAGGCAAAGGGCCCCAGGTCCCAGGTCCCAGCCTGTCTCGAAGCCACTGCTCTGTTAAGGGCCTGTGGCTGTGTAGACAGACCCTTGTTTAGATTTAGCATTCAGGATTTAAATCCGAACACCAATCATGTAAGTCATTTCTGAGTAGCACATGTCACTTAGAGCCCAGAGAAGGGGATGGAGCCCCTGGATCAAACCACTGTGGCCGATCTCCGTGGACTAGAGCATCACTGCAGGCGTTCAGAGTAAAAATACTTGCATCTGAAGCTTTCCATGAACTTGTGCCAAATTCTCGTGATTTCAGGGTCCAGATGAGGGAGGTCTCTAACGATCCCAGCACCTCCCGCCGTCCCCAGAGCAGGGTCTGCTCAACAGAGCTGTTTCGGTTGTGACCACAGGGGCACAGTCTCAGGGGTTCCCAGGCCCAGGGATCTGGACATGTTGGGACACCAGGGAAGGCAAGCTGAATTTTTGTAAAATCTCTCACCTTTTTTGTTTTTTCTTAAAGAATCTAATTTAGATGCTCTGCTTTTTCTCCATTTTCTTCTACTCATTATTTTTGCGATAGTAAATCCATTTTTTTAAATCATTAGAGATCTGCTCAAGTTAGTTCAGGTTTTCAGTTAATTTGTGCTGTGTTTGAAGCGCTCTTGCCGCAGTGTGGTTGTTGTCTCTGGGTCCTCACATAAACAAGCCTCTCCAGGCATGTGACCTTGCAGATGGTTGAGGGTTTCTGGGTTCTGATGGACTGAATCCCGGGCCAGCTCTGCCGGTGCTGGATGTTCACGCGTCCTCAGCCTGGCTGCCTGGCCTTGGGGGACCCCAGATGGTCTCTGCCCCTGAAAATTCCTCTACCTCATCAGAAGTCTCTACCTCAACCTACCCAGGGCTCTCTGATTTTTCTGTAAAAAGAAGAGAAAGGTTTATTCCTGGGGATCCCTAAGGACAGCGCAGAGGCAGACCTGCTCCCTGCAAGAAACAGTGCAAGACAGGCCACGTACAGGAACCAAGGGACTGTGCAACCCAGGCAGGCCCTGGGCTCGCTGTCAGGACGTTTGGATAAAATGCTAAACAGCGAGGGTGTCAGACAGCGTTCCAGAAACTAAGTAGCACATATTTCTTGATGTTTTTCCATTACGCTTCCAAAATGAAAACTCAGTATGGAAAACTAATTTATATTATAGACTGGATAGAGAATATTCCACTCCAGTCTGACAGTGCATGGTGACGGAACTCACAAAGAGCGCATTCAGGCCAGTGCAATCTCTGCTCATCTAATTCCTTCCTCTCGTATCAGTGCTGCTTTGACTGCCCCTTCTAATTTGTGTTGGTGGAGTCGAGTGAGTTTTCCCTGAGCAAAAAAAAAAGGTACTTAATTTGTCACCAGAGCTTGAGTCCTTTTTTTCCCCCTCTGCCCTGCACATAAATCCCATCAATTAGGTTAATAATAGAAGCAAATTTCAACGTGAAATGAAATCTCCCCCAACATTTAAGACTGTGTAGCAGCCTCTCTGCCTAATTGTATTAATAAAATTTTTAGCAACATAGTTTTGGGGATCAATGCCGCAGGCCCTGCCAATCAAAGACTTTTCTCCTCACTGAAAAGGTGCTAGACTTTTTAGTTTCTTTGTGACGGACTACGGAAAGGCTGAGTTGCCCCCAGAAGATTAAATCTTTAATTTCACATTATTTCCAGCCATGTCTATAGAACAAAGTGGGCTTTACCTGTTGAATATGGGGCTTATGTGACTTGAAGGACCCTTGAGACATTAAGAGGCGGCCGTGAACGGTCTCTGAGATTTAAGCTGTGGGGAATTCTAAAGGGATTACCGCTGCATTTTCCATAAAACGAGAAATAAAAACAGACTTAAGCAATGCATGATCATAAATGCATTCCTGCTGTGATGGAGAGCCCCGTTCGCACCGCCACTCTGAGGCCCAGGCAGGAGGGTCTGTCAAAGGCACCCACACTTGTAAGGGTTTGGACGAGTCCAGCTTATAATGAAGTTAGAGCTGAATACTTTGCAAAGATTGGCTATTAAAAAAAAAAAAAAAGATCTTCTTCCGTTTTCTCCGGTCCAAAGGTGAGAAATGCATACGTTATTTTGACATCATTAAGATATCTTTTGTACGGAACGCTAACCTGCCTCGACCAGAACTGGAGAATTCTCTCTCTGAATAAAGGAAGAATAAAACTCGTCCTGGGAAGATTTTCATGACTGATTAGCTATGTGGGATGGAAAAAAAAGCGATGTCTTCCAAAGACCAAAAGAAAGTGAGGACCCCAATTAAAATCCCACCATCCTCACTAATCAGCTTAAAGACTCAACTAAAACAAAAGTTCTATTAAAAATGTAACAGCATTCTAGAGTATGCATTGATTACCCAGCAACGCACATTTTATATAAACACTGAACCTCTTTATGTCATGGCCATATCCGGTTTTGTAAGTGGATGATTGAAATAGCGAAAGAAAATTAGAATAAGTTGCAGACAAAATGTGATGGACCTGAAATAATGTAATGTAAAAACCAAACTTTTAAGTATATTCCAAATAACAATTTTCTAGACTTTGTGGAGTTTGTGGAATATGGAGGAAAGAGAAAACACCCTCCCAGGGCCACTTGCCTCATTTAACAAATGAATTCCTTTAACTCACCCATCCTGGCCACGCAGATTTTAATAGAAAATTAAAAGTGTATAAATGTTGCTTCTTACCCTTACTGTAGAAAGGTTTTCACAGCATAGCAGGTACAACATTTCATGATTAGATTCTCCCAACCCTTAGCTTCTATGATTCAAAGTACAGTATAAATACAGAGCAAATACATAAACAGAAAATTTAAGACCTGGATGATTTTCTGAGCTGAACCTTCTCGATTTTTATAATTCTGGGACTGACTTGTTCAAGATGGCTCTTCCAGTTAGTGGAAGAGCTCATACAAACTCCCACTGTCCTGGTGCCCTGTCTTCTTGCACCCCTGTGCCCTGTCTCCAATCCCGTCATTTCTACTTCAAGGTCATTACACGTCAGACCTGTAACTGCGCACCTTTCTTCCCAAAGCGAGTAAGGGGAAGTCAGCGTTGTCCGGTTACGTGGGAGGTGTGGTATTTTCTCACCTCTGCAGGGGCTCAGCATTGCTGGAAAAGATCCCGTTTTCTGGAATGTTCTTGACAAACATCTACCTGGGGAAAGGGTGGGCAATGTGGGCACACCCAGCCCAAGCCTCCCCTGTGGCCTGACACCTCCAGTCTGGGAGTGTCAGGGGTCCCTCATGCCTCACGGCCTGGTCTGGGAGGGAGGCCTTGAGGGAGCAGGGCCTGGGGACCTGCAGGGTGCTGGGGGGGGTTAGGGGAGCGGGAACGCCATCGTACAGATGAGACTGTGCCCCAGACACTTCCCCTGGCTCACGGTCCCCCGCTGGTAGAGGACCACTTAGCCTGGCCTTTCCCTGTTGGGGGTGAGCTCCTCTCTGGCAGGGAATGATGGGATCCTCCATCCCTACTTCCCATGTCCTTGTCACACTCGATTTTACCCTCTCGGGGCAGGAGGGGACCCAGGGGTCAGCCCCACCCTGGGTTCTCCTCTGCATCTCCACCAGCTCGTTGCCCGATTTCTACTTAGCATCCCTGGGAACGTGGCCCTCCCTCTGCCCACCTTCCCTCACGAGGTGTCCAGTTCTGTTGCTGCAAAGCTCTCATCCTAACCCTCCTTCTTGTCTCTTCCTTCCAGTAGCCCTGGATCCTAGCACTCTAGCCTTGGAGGCAGCTCAGAACATTTCCGACAAAGTCCTACGAAGACCACAGTTATCTGCTTTTCTTCAGGACAAAGAAAACGCATTAGCCCTTGGAACACACTTACTGATGATATAGCGTACAGCCTCTCACCATCCAGTCACCCCTGGGGACACTGTAACTTATCAAGAGCCTCTTAGAATGTAACACCCCAACTGGATGTGAAAAGCAGGAGTTCCTGATGAGCAAGGAGTCAAGCAAGGCTTTTCAGTCCTCAACTGAAGCCCCCGATCTCCTCCTACAGCCCCCAGGGCATGCTACACGTGTACAGTTGACTTTCTTAACTTGATCTTTGCAGTGGGTGCTTCCTGTTCACTTATAGTCCTCAAATGCTCACCCTCAGATTTAGAAAATGTCCACTCTGAACACAGTGACTTGGAAATAAATATTACGTGTCTTTTTCACTACTGCACTGCAATCATTCATCTAGAAGCAAAGGTACACATAACAGAGAGGGACACGACGTTACGTAAAAATGCGTTGACGGCAAAGCGTGTACTATAGGACATTGTGTGCATTTTTAATAATGCTTTTATTTCAGTTCCATTTCTAGGTTGATGCTTAAGGAGGATGGGGTTTCCACGCCGCTTCCAATTTCCTTCACTCCTCGGAAAACGTCACTGCACCAACCCACACAGCTGACCGGGTTTTGCGTTTGGGTTCCTGTCTTGCTGCGTGTGGCAGGTGGAAGTTCACGGGAGGCTCTCATGATAGTTCCATGTGTGCAGGTATCTCGTGCCTCAGTAACAGTGGCCTGAAGGTGTCCTTTGTGCTCCTGCGCTTCCTACCATCAGCTCTCTTTGATGGAGAATTCCCCTTGGCCTTGGCCTGTGGGGGAGAAGACCCTATGTCTCCCCAAGAGCAGCAGGCACCCCGTTTCATTAAGGGTGTAAGACGTGTTGCACTAAAAGCATCACCTACCCCCCAGGACAGTTCAGGCTCCATGCCGTGTCGGTGGTCCTGGAAATGCTCGGGGAAGAATCAGCGTGGAAGGGGTGGGTGGGGGGAGTGGGAACCGCGCGGGCCCAGGAGGGCTGACTCTGATCCTAATGCATGGACAGGAGGAGCAGGAAGGTTGGAGTCGAGACCCGCATCAGCAGAGGGCGGGCGGGTCCAGGTCCGGGTGCGGAGGCGTCCTCCAAGGCCCTGCCTTGGGTCTGGCGCACTGAACACAGGCTGGGGTTCTCTGCTGTTGGCGGGTCGGGGAGACCACGGAAACGAGACGCAGGAGGCACGTGGAAGAAAGAGGCAAGAGGCTCTGGGATTGTTCTTGCTTTTGCTCATCGTTCCAAAGGCAATGGGGGCCCGCAGACAGGGCTCGGGGTGGGCAGAGAGGAAGGGGAGGAGGAAAAGGCGAGCTGAGTTTTGAGCTGGGACCCGGCAAGGTGTCAGGAACGAGCCGATATTCAGCCGAGACGTGATCTGTGAGCTGACTCCCGTCTGTACCCTCGGATCCAGGATCCATCCCGGGTCTGCCCTAGCGGGTCGGCGCCCTGACTCTGCTGGCTGAGGATCACCCCTGCGTACGATTCTTAAAAGAAAAAAGGAAGTTAGGAGCACAGTCAAGCTGCCCTGCTAGTTGGAACAGGAAGAGCTTCAAAGACGCAGAGAAAATGTTATTTTATGCCTCCGTGTGGCTCCCAGCCTGATCGCCCTCTGTGAATACGGGGCTTTCCCTGGTTCACAAGAAGTAGAGAAATGTGTCCTTTTTCCAGTCTTCAAAGAAAAGAATCACTGCAACTCCAAAACAAAACATAAATCTTTATCAGTTCTACTACATTTGAACTTCAGCCTATTAGTTTTTCTACCATTTATACAAGTCATTGAAAACCCTACTGACAAGAAGGCTGAAACTGTTTAAAGTCACTTTCAATAAAACTGCCCTTAGCAAAACTAACACACAACTGAAAATTCCTTACGGCCCCTTCCGGGCACAGGGACCCTGTCCAGTGTGTGTGTGTGTGTGTGTGTGTGTGTGTGTGTGTGTGTGTGTGTGTGTGTGTGTGTGTGTGTGTGTGTGTGTGTGTGGTGGAGGAAAGGATGGCAGTGCATTTGGACAGAGGATTAGGTGATATTAAATGCCCTAATTAAACTAAAGATGTAAAAAAGGATTCATGGCTGGACATTAAAAGAAGGACTGGAGTGACACGGAGTTCATTCCATCCCATGGGAAGAACTCGCTGGGGAGGTGAATTTGCTTATCTGGATCCCTGGGATCCTAAATTGAGGGCGTTGGGCAAGGGACAGCTGTCAAATCTCAGAGGAGGTTTGACCTGAGTGGTGACCAGAGGGCCACACCTTGTTACTGCTCCAGCCCGCACAGCCAAAGCTTTGTTAGTAGGAATGCAATTCACCAAAAGTCCAAGCTATATTTTTCCCAGCTCTGAAATGACAAAGAAGTTGGTTGATACAAAGTATTTGTCCAAAGAAAATGATCCGACGACTGTTTCTAGCCTCCCCCTTCTTCCTGACCCCCCTGTAGCAGCCTCCCTCAGCACGGCAAACTTCTCAGGTCTTCATCTAAGATTAGCCACTCCCCAATATTTCACAATGAGAGTTGAAATCATAGATGGTGATCCAAGGTCTTTAAGGTCCTGTGTTACAGAAATTGTTAGGTACTCATAATAAACTGCTGTTTTTTGTCATCAAAGATGGTCAAATATTCATGTTTTGAACTATTCAATCTAAGGTATTCAATTTTAGCCACTAGATTCTTCTGTAAAGCAAAAAAAAAGGTGTGTGTGGAATTTGGAATTTTGCAAAGATTTTTATCCAAAATGGGAACAAATCCTTCAGTTCAGTTGGCCCCCAGTGACATTTCTAGTTGGTTGGGGACTTCCTGTAGAGCAGCTGTTTTAGGGTTCTTTAGCTTTCAAGAGACATATCGAAAGTGACCTCAGGAATGAGAGTGTGTCTGTGAAGGTGGTGACTGTGGGAGAGTCGGTGGAATGAATCTTCCTGAGATCCTGATGGAGCAAACCCCAGCAATTCCTCGGAAACAAGAACTGGGGGTGGAGACCAGCAGTAGCCTCTGGGAATCTTGGGTCACATCCGGGAGTTCTCTCTGTCTCTGTCTCCATCTCCATCCCCATCCCCGTCTCCATCCCCATCTCCGTCTCTCTCTCTCTCCATGTCATATCCATCTCCATCTCTGTCTCCGTCTCTGTTTCTGTCCTCATCTCCATCTCCCCCTTGCTCCAAATACCTCCATGTGTCTGTCTTAACTCGCATGCTTCTCCATATTCCTGGTTTCTTCTCACTAGCTGGGCTTGCACACAGTCCTAACTCTGCCACGTCTGATTCCCAGAAGAGAAAGCTGAAGTTCCCGGGTTATCTTATGGCTCCAAGCCAAACAGTGTAAAGTCACAGGCTGGCTGGTGAGACAGGTGTGGATCCGTGAAGCGCCCAGAAGTTGCCAGAATCACAGAGAACAAGGTATGGGCAGGATGGCTGTGGGCAGGCAGGCTCCACAGGTGAGCCGTGTGCAATACCCCTTGCTTTGTTGCTTCTTCCCTGCGTGACCAGCCTGGACATTGCTCGTACACCAGGCATATCGGCTTGGAGGACTGGACAGCCCACCTGACCCTCGGATCCCCATCTGTCTGTTTGCTACTGCCTGAACTTGTTCCAACAGCTTCATTCCTTTAGCTTAAAACTGCCTGGTTAAAATTTGAACCCCCAAGGTGATATTATCATAAACTGTTAACAGTATCACCTTTTTTTCCCCCATTGTAATTCCATTATGGGTTTCTTTTTTTTTTTTAATTGAAGTAGAGTTGATGTATATTATATAAGTTACAGGCATACATATAGTGATTCATAATTTTTAAAGGTTATATACTCCATTTATAGTTATTATAACATATTGACTATATTCCCTGGGTTGCACAATATATCCTTTTTGCTTATATTATTTTTTATTTTTTAATGTTTTGGCCACACTGTGCATTTTGTGGGATCTTAGCTCCCTGGTCAGGAATTGAACCCGGGCCCCGGAGATGAAAGCACCGAGTCCTAACCACTGGGCTGCCAGGGAATTCCCTTGTAGCTTATATTATACATAGCAGTTGTACCTCTTATCCCCTATCCCTCTGTTACCCCTCCCCCCTTCCCTCTCCCCACTGGTAACCACTAGTTTGTTCTCTAGATCTGTGAGTCTGCTTCTTTTTTGTTATACTCGCTAATTTGTTGTATTTTTTAGATTCCACATATAAGTGATATCATACAGTATTTGTCTTTCTCTGTCTGACTTATTTCACTTAGCATAATACCCTCTAAGTCCATCCATATTGTTGCAAATGGCAAAATTTCATTCTTTTTTATGGCTGAGTAGTATTCCACTGTATATATATGTACTACATCTTCTTTACCCATTCATCTGTCAATGGACATTTAGGTAACTTCCATGTCTTGGCTATTGTAAATAGTGCTGCTATGAACACTGGGGTGCTTGTATCTTTTGGGATTAGAGTTCTGGGGTTTTTTGGGGTATACACCCAGGAATGGAATTGCTGAGTCAACTATTGCCTTTTTATAGAGAAAGGTTTGGAAGAGATCAGAGTTTAACAACCCTGGGAGGAAAAGGATGTGCGTGGGGCTGGGAGTTGCAGAGAGAAAAAGACAAGACTTCAAAACGAGTTCCAGAGAAACGGTCAGGATGCTGAGCCCTCACGGAAATAGTTGGTTTACATGCTGTACCAAGGGCAGAGCTTGCTCTGCTCTGTGGAGAACTTCGAGTGACCGATCCTACGCTGGAGATCTGTTTCACAACAACGTGAATATACTTCACACTACTGAACTGTACCCATGAAACCGTTAAGATGATAAATATTATATGTGTTTTTTACCGCAATTTAAGAAACCTTTAAAAATCGCTGACATGAGCTACAGTAGCTTTGGGGTGTCTTAGCATCAGCTGTGCTGGGGAGGACCAAGACCTGAACACACGGTCCCTAAAAACCCTGCAGGCTGAAATACGACTGACCCTCCAGTGCAGAATCAACAAATTCTCCATGCATCTCCAGGAGACTTTATTTTATTATTCAGATGAACTTCACAAGAAACCCTACTATTTACCGTCCCAGCTCCCTGTGCATGGAAATAACGGCGGAACTGGAGAGCTGTGGTCCTCAGCGCTCTGGCCAACATGGCCCTGGTTCCTTTTCCTCAGTCAGTGTTTCCTGTTCTCTTTCAGCTGCCCCGGACTGGCTGTATGTTCATATTCTACTGGTTCCCACGTGCATGCATCTGTCCTCCCACGGTACTGAGTGAGCACCTGTGGAGTGATGGATAGAGGTGTTGATTGACCTGAGACTCTATTTGCATAATTATTGTCTTTGCATTTGATTGGGACAAAGGAAGGCTTGGACTTCCAAACTGTAAAGCACCGTATCCTCACATCTCTTTCTCTCTCTGTGGCTCTTTAAAGCAGCTCTTTCTTTAAACATTTATTTTACTGAAGTATAGTTGATTTACAGTGTTGTGTTAATTTCTTCTGTACAGCAAAGTGATTCCATTATACATATATATGTACATTCTTTTTCATATCCTTTTCCATGATGGTTTGTCATAGGATATTGAATATGGTGCCCTGTGCTCTACAGCAGGACCTTGTTGTTTATCCATCCTATATGTAATAGTTTGCACCTGCTGACCCCAAACTCCCCATCCATCCCTCCCTGTCTCCCCATCCTCCTTGGCAACCGCAAGTCTGTTCTCTATGTCTGTGAATTGACTGACTAGTGGATATAGTTCGGCTTCTAAAATACAGTGTGTTTGTTTGTTTTTCCCCAAAGAAGGAGGTATGTTGCGACATCCTTCACGAGTTACGGATCATGAGATTCACTCCTCTTTGTTGAAGGGAGAAGAGAAGATACAACTCCTATCGATGATCTACTAGAAAGTAATTGTCTTCCTGCCCCTCAGAATAGCCGCTGGCTGCGTAGAGCAGTCTGGGCAATATTTATTTCCTTGTGCAGCAAATGAGCTCAGGTGATTACATTTTTTATAGATTAAAGACATTTTTGTCATTTTTAATGTCTTACTACCGGTACTTTACAAAAAGTATTTGAGATTATGTTGACATACGTTTTACAAGAAGAACAGCTTCAGCAGTATTTAATGGATAACTTATTACTAAGAAAGAATTCTTCAGGCTTGTTTTACCTTTTAATTGGTGGTGCTAACTCTGAGCTGTTTTTGCTGCATGTAGAGCAGTGTGAGAAATGATAAGGAAGATGATAAATAATAATAACAGAGATTTTGATGATTGACTAGGAAGACTTAAGAACCACTTCGTTAATGAGAAAGGTGTCATTTGTCAATAAGGGAGAAAAAGAGCTTGGTTTTCAAAAGTATTCCTTAAAGCATAACTAAAGGAAAAGCAAACTGTGAAATTTGCCTACATGAAGGCTTAGGCAATTTATGCATTTTTGATAAGACGCAATAAGTTCACATCAGATCAGACATGTAATTAGAAAGCTTATTACCACATTGATAAGATGTCTCGAATTTGAGGAAGAAAAATGCCTAAAATTCAGTTCAATTTACCTTCAAACGCCTTGAAGAACAAGCATAGGCTTTTTCTAGTTTCTGGTGGAATCGCTCTGGGGAGTTAGGACTGTATGTCAGGTGAAGCCAGCCAGCTTCCTGGCCTGTCCTCAAGCTCGCGTGCATCCCCGAGTCTTCCTGATTAGAGGCTTCGGATCTTGGTCAACAGACTGAGGCAAATCCCCATAAAGAAGAATGAGTCGCTTATTATGATCAATCTGGTAGGTTCTCATCTCCCAGGCCCTTCTCATGGGTAGGAAGGAGAACCTCTTACACCTGCTCTCTAGCTCTACTTGCCCATGAACGTGACTCAGAAACCCCTTCCATTTACGGTTTCTGGGTAAACAGAGGATCTTCAGTTAAATTTGAATTTTGGATTAACAATGAATACTTTTTTTAGTATATGTATATCCCACATATTCAAATTTCAATTTAACTGGAACACCTTTATTTTTAGTTTTGAAGTCTAACAACCCTATTTCTGTTGTCTGTTCCTTTCAGAGCAGTCGACCAATAGATTCCCAGGAAGTAGCTACCTGTTTTCATTACTGATTATCATTATCATTCTTACCCCACACAACCCTGTGCTGGGAGCTACAGCAATAAAACGAAAAGAGAAAACCCCACTCCCTGCCCTGTGGAGCCCAGGGAAGAACACTTATTGCAGTCACAACGAGCTGGGGCTTATTCACTTTTCGTACATTTTCCCATATAATTCTTATTCTAATTCGAAGAAGTCAGTATTTTTATTCCTGCTTAGGACTACTAGGGAAGAAGTAGTAGGGCCAACCTCTGAACTATGCTCCATCACGGGGCTACATGTTACCTGTCAGGCTGCGCTCACTCACCTGTTGTGTGTTCTATGTGTGAAGCCCGCACATTCACCATCTTACACTCTGTTCCCTAGGGTCCAGCTGTGAACTCCACCCGGATGTTTAGAATCCTGGTCCAGAAAGACATCCAGGTTGGCCAACAGGATACAACCCTGGGGTAAAACAAGATGGCAAAATATAGGAGCTCATGTCCTAGTGGGAAGAAGGTCAGCCGAGGACCGCTACTCTAGGTTGTAAGAAAGCTCACGAACGTTCACCTTGGAACACAGCATCATAATGGCGTCTGTTGATACCGGGTAAAGGACATCCACTCACAAAAGGGGAAGAGATTCGTGGAAGGGAAACCACACAAGTCACGCACAGATTCCCCCAGGCCTTGCCCTAGAAGAAGATGCAGGAGCTTTGGGTGTCCCAAATAAAAGAATCTTTCTACAAGTCAGTGAACCCAGGAGAGGCTCTGTTCGGAAGTCCAAGGCACTGAAGACAGCACAGAATCAGGTGAAGAGGGATCCATGCAAGATGGAAGTCCAGGATGGCTTCCTGGAGGAGGAGGGACTGTCCCAAGGCTTTTGGTTCTGGAACCACTGAAGGGAAATACTGAGGGAAAAAAACCTACAAATGGATCATCGGAATCCCCTAGTGTATAAAATACGCTCCTAGAGAAGTTTAAGATTTGTTCTGTCGAGGAGCTTTGGTATTTATTTATTCTTTCATCTATCATATTGAAAGTGCCCACTGATGCCAAGTCCAGGGGAGGCCATGGGACACAGTGTTGGCTGGGACATTCTCAGTCTTGCCTCCATGAACTTCAAAGTCTACTTGGGGTCTTTCTCTGTAAAGGACACAGTAGCAAGTATCTTAGGCCCCGTGGACATCGGGTCTCTGCCATAGCTGCTCAGTTCTACCGCAGGCAGGCCAAGAAGCCAGACACCACCCACGAGGGAACAAGGAGAGCTGTGTTACAATTAAACTTCATTTATGGACCCTGATCATTAAATTTTATATAATTTTCACGTGTCATGAAGTATTTTTTTTATTTGATTTTTTTCAGCCATTTAAAAGTACAAAAACCATTCTTCGTACGGGAATCATAAAGAATTACAAAAGGCAGGATTGAAAAAGGCAGGATTGACAGGTGTAACTTTAAAATCCTCAAGAGAACTGCAAGCTCCTCCAGGGTGGGCCCAGGTACAAGCACCTGCAGCCCCTGCAATACCCTGCACAGTGCAGGTGTGGATCCAGAACAGGTGCGGATCCAGTGCAGATGGGGACCCAGTGCAGGTGTGGATTCAAAACAGGTGCGGATCCAGTGCAGATGGGGACCCAGTGCAGGTGTGGATTCAGTGCAGGTGTAGACAGTGTAAGTGTAGACGGTGCAGGTGTGGACCCAGTACAGGTGTGGATCCAGAACAGGTGTGGATACAGAACAGGTGCGGATCCAGTGCAGATGGGGACCCAGTGCAGGTGTGGATTCAGAACAGGTGCGGATCCAGTGCAGATGGGGACCCAGTGCAGGTGTGGATTCAGAACAGGTGCGGATCCAGTGCAGATGGGGACCCAGTGCAGGTGTGGACCCAGTACAGGTGTGGACCCAGTGCAGGTGTGGACAGTGCAGGTGTGGACACAGTGCAGGTATAGACGGTGCAGGTGTGCAGTTGGACTGGAAGTGAACAGGGCTGTCCCACAGGCCCTCGCTGTGGAAAGGGCTGTGACTAGAATCCCATGGAGACAAAAGTGAGGTCGTCCCACCGTCCTTTCCTCTTCTGTCCCGGGACCTGTACCTCCCCGGAGGCTGGGTGAAACCCGTGCCCCGTGGGGTGGGGATGGGCACGCCGGAGGGAGCGCACGAGAGACAGACTTGGCTCTGGGGATCTGAGCCTCGCACTGGAGCCCGGAGGTGAACTGCCGAGGATCGGATACAGACAAGTGATTGCTGGGCAGAGCGCCAGACAGGCCTGCATTGCCGTGTGGGCGTCTCTGCTTGGTTCCAACAGAGGGGAAATCAACTGATTTCTTGAGAGCAGCGGCTCTAATGTCTGCTTGACGTGGGCTCCCTGCTCCAGGCCGGGGGTGCTGCCCCGGGGAGGGGGCTCCCCTCCCCCGCCAGCCCCTCCTGGCTGGTCATCAGCCCGGGGTCCCACTGCCGCCCACCCACCTCAGCTCCTTCTCAGGCTGAGCCCCTCACCCTGGACCCGTCCCCACTCCCCTCTCGGCAGCGCCGCCCGTGCTCGGGGCTCGTGCTCCTGCCAGGGCTGCTCTGAGGGGCTGATTTCAGCTCTTCACCGGCCGACTGTGGTCTAAGGAATCAGGGAACGTTTCCGTTTTGAGGATTTGCATGGCCTTGGCCTGGAGGGCTTTCAGGGGCCAGTGATGCCAGGACAGAGCCTCGTCGTGCCCCATGGGGAGGCGGCAGTTGTCCCGTGTGTCAAAATACCTCTGTATTTGTTGGCACTGCCGCATCGCTGGCTGCAGGGGGCCATGTAGAATTTCCGGTCTAGATGGGCGTCTAGAACGAGGGCGAGGTGCTGCTTAGCGATCGCCTTAACCTGCAGGTAGCGTCCTCTGCTGCCTGCCCTGATTCATGGACCCTCATTGTAGCCACTGGTCCACAGACGTATGTAGTCTTAAAATCACGTCTGTGCTCCTGAGACAGTATCAGGTGACCAGAGGGCAGGCGGCGGTGGAGGTTTGGGGAGAAACGTCAGGAGTTAGGGCAGTTCTGCCTGACGCCAGACCCAGGACGCGAGGATTCCTCCCGGCCCCGCACTTGCAAGCCCCACTGCTCTCCTGCAGGCCTTCTGTTTTCTGGGGTCCAGCCCCAGAATGAGTGGGAATAAGCTTGTACCCTTGTTTAGTTGTTCACCCGGTTTGGGCGTGTTTATTGACAACCTACTACGTGCAAGGCCATCATTAGATCGTCAGTAGCTTCTGCCCTGGGGTCCCCGGAGGAGGCTTTACTGGACTGTGGTTTTGCACAGCATCCAGGGCTCACAGGGACAGAGCCTGTGGTACCCCTCACTCTCTCCAAGGTGTTTCCTCCCCCGTGTTCCGTTCACTGTAGATCATCACTAACTGAAGTACTTAGATTCCTATCCCAGCTTTCAATGGACTCACCGTGGAGTTTTATTTCTTAGAGATCTTTAAGGGAAGGGTCCTGAAAATTTAAATGTACATTTTACACAATTTATTTAATTTTTACGATTTATATACAAATGTAATTTTGCACTGCGGCTGTTATCAGTAGTATGAATGGTGATGTGGACGGACCCTTAGACCTTCACCTGCTGAAAGGAAGGGGAGGGGACCATCTGATGGCCTCTGAGAGTTCCTTTCCTCCCTCTGGAGGACAAAGGTCCCACGTGCTGTCCCAGAGCACACAAGCTGTGCCATCATATGCTACAAGAAGCAAAGCAACGTCCACTCTGGTCATCAGAGTACATCTCTGAAGGCAGCTCTACCCTCCAGGACCCCAGGAGAGACACCTTGAATGGATAAACCAAGGCCCAGCACAGCCCCTAGAGCCTGGGTGGACGACTTCCGTTCAGCCTCCGGCCGGAACTGTGGGAACCTTTCAGAAAGAAACATCTCTACTCCCATCTCCGTAGGGGCAGTCAAATGCCAGGCTCTGGCCTGAGATGCCCAGAGGCATCGTGGTCGGCAGGAGTGTGCCGGGGGCGGAGGACGGTGGTCTCCCTGGCATGGCTGGAGTCGTTCCCAGGCCACGGGAGGGAACGCAGCTCCCCTCGCGGACTCTGTGCCCATCAGCTGCTTTTCTGATCACTGAGTTTTGCTTCCATCTGATCACTAGATAAGACTGGGATTACCATGATTTGGGCTGTTTTGATCGTTGTAAGACAACCCAAAACAACAGCACAGCATTTGGCTTTGAAATATGCCTTCCGTACCATCAGGCTGCTGCCGCTTACCTGTTGCAACCGCTTATTAAAATGGAAAAACAAGCAGGGTCGATGCTATCGGCAGGCAAGCCAGCTGAGGGGACCAGCTGGCCGCCCCGCTCTGCCCTTGGCTGGGGAGCACAGAGAGATGGTCGGCCAGGAGGACCCCACCTCCAGGACGCTGGCATGGCCTCCGCTGTGTGGGATCCGACAGCCACGCCACGGGAGGGTGCAGCTCTCGCCAGGTGGGTGGAGGGAGAGAACGCTGCACCCCCAGCTCGGGGATGGGCCGCTTGCCGTGTGTGTTTGAGCGCGTGTGCGTGACTGGAGGGGGCACAGGGAAAATCCACTCCCCAGGATGTGAGCTCCTCCAGCTCTCGGTTTGCCCTACCTCACCTTTCCTGTGGTCTTGGGCGCCCTTTGATGGCCACGAGATTCCTCTGAAAGTGCCGGAGGCCCCTGGTGCTTGGCGAGGAGCTCATCTGGGCACCATCCACACGTTTGCTGGTGGAGCTGAAAGTGGAGATGGCCGGGGGGACTCACAGCCTGCATGTGGGAAGTGCCCAGCGGGAGAGCAGACCACGCCAGGACAGAGGGGTGTGGGCCAGCCGCGGGAGAGGATGTAGCAGCAGCTAAGTGAACTTGCAGCTCAGTTTTGCCCCAGACTACGGGATTTCTGTGTTTGTTAAATGAAAAGCCTTAATCACTCTATGAAACTGTGCTCTTTTCATAAGGAGAGGCTGGCACCTCCAGGACTTGGTCCCAAGCCCCTTGAGGGACCGCCCGTGTGGCTTGGATGACCTGGGGGGCCAGGAGGGCCCGGCCCGCTCCCCGTCCCGGCTTCTGCCCTGGGTCGTTCAGCATGCACCCCGAGTCTCCCCAGCTCCCACCCCAAGTGTGGGTGTGAACAAGGGCAGAACTCCCCCATCTCTAACCCACGTGTAGGCAGAGCTGGGGGTTCCGGGATGACCGCCCCAGACAGGGGTGCAATGTCCCCCTTACAGATGCCCCTCTCCCCCCAAGTCCCCATTTCTAAGCACTTAGGGTCCACCTGAGCGTCTGCAGTAAGGACCCAACAAAGTAAGCATCACTTAGGTGAAGGATGGGTCCGGGGCTCCTGGGGGATCACCTTTTGGACCCTTGCCTTTTTTACAGGTTCTGACATTACCCACATTTGGGTCCCTCCCATTCCACCTCTGTTCTCTACTCCTTTCCAGAGCCAACCCTCTCTTCAAGCCCCATCCAGGAGCTCACCACCTCCCTGAAGCCTTCCCGGACTCACAGTCTGAGAAGCACATTCTGACACTGTGTTGTCTGTGGCTCCACCTCCCGGGAGACCATCAGGCCCTCCTGGCTGGGGCTGTGCCCTCTCTCCCCTTCACCCTCTCCCAGCGGGTTAGCCCCGTGAGCACATGGCAGGGCAGCAAACAGCCGAGGAACGGTCTGATGAGCGCCATCCAGCCGAGTCCTTGGCCGTGACATGAGAAGACTCTCTCCAGGGAGTCTCTCCAAGGAAGGGCCTTGAGAAGAAACTGCCATCGTTTGCGAAGAAGTCTCCATGGAAACGCATTGAAGGCCGTCAGTTGCTCATGTCCAGCACTGTCCTAGGCACGGCGGGGAAATACCAGGAAAACTGACAATGCAACTTCTGCGGTGGAATGTGTATCTTTGGAGAGACAGAGGCTCATGAAAGAACAGCTATGAAACAATACGTTTCAGAACGTAATTTCCAGACTGTACGTGAGGATACAAAGGAAAGCCTTTCCCTCCGCTTTCTCTCTGTGGATACCTTTATCGATAAAGCAGATGAGGTTACACGCTTTCTCCCTTCTCACGGCCCTGAACTTGCTGGTGAACGCCACGTCCTGCCCCAGCTCCTTCTCCGTCCGTCTCTGCGGCCGTTGGCTGGGGCACGGCACACTTTGTGTACTGTGAGCCCCAGAATAGATCATTTCTACCACCTCCCTCTTCTATACAATATTCTCACAAATAATCATCTAATAACCAGCAGTGATTATTTTCTTGATTTGTTCTTTAGAGTCAAAGTAAGCAACGTTTTCTAAAAGAATAAATTTCAATGGTAAGGATACTATTCAAATTCAGTGAAGTATTTCGTGTACGAAAGAAAATTTGTCCTTGCCCAACAAAAATATTATACCTCAGCCGTTTGCAATCTGTTCCACTGTTTTAAATTTTAAATACAAATTAAACACACCAAGTGGTCGCCTAGAAATACAGAAACAAGTTCTGAGCCTTCCGCTTTGTGATTGTTTAGTTTGAATCTGCTACTTAAAGACAGGCTTCGGAGACGTGGACTTTTCCCCAAAGTGAACTCAAAACACGTTGAACCGTCGCGAGCTGCCCTCTACACGCACGCCCGCAGCTGAATCTAACTGGGGGTTCTCCAAATTAACTTTCATGTCAATAAAACGCTTAATAAAGAATCCATATTAAAAACACACTCCTTCGAAGCTTCCATATATAACATCAAAAGTCAGCAGGAACCACAGCAATCATTTAGAACAAAAGATCTTTTTCCATTGTGGGTTGTTTAGATCGCGGGCATCATTTGTAATTGCAGGTAGGGTGACATCGAACAGCAGATGCCCTCTTAGCTGGTGTTGAACACTCGCTGGCTCCCCACTCCCCCCAGCAGGGGGGCTGCCACGCCAGCCACGTCCACTGACCCGGCTCACGGTCTCCTTCCTGGTGCACATCTCGGGGCACCCAGGTAACCACAGTGGCCCATGACCTGTGGCATCATGTCTGGATTTCATGGCTCAAAGTCAAGAACTTCCAGCCTCACAGCACCTGTGCTCATCACCCCTGGGTCAAGACTGTGTCTCTCGAGTCTGCCATGTGCCAGGCTTGTTCTCTCCTTTACCTGGAAAGCTCTCTCCTCTCTGCCCTTCTCCTGACACATATCCAGCCTCATCTGAAGGCACCATCTCTCTGTGTCCTGCCACAGGGGAGGTCTGCTCTCTGGCTCTTTGACAATAGCTTCGTAAGTGACCACATAGTTCATGTAATTTCTCCCTCCATGACAGGGCAGGAAGCATCAATGTGCACATTTCTTTCAGATAGCTCACGTAGCCTAGTACCCACAGCGGTAGATACAAAATAGACGCCTATAGGAATTTAATACAAATATTTTGAGCCAGAGACCTTTGAAGAAAATAACATTTAGGGGGAAATATCACCTTTTCATTTGACTTTTGCCTCTGGGTCGGGGAGGGCGTCCATCACAAAGTACCTGACCTCAAGGTACGTCAGTTCTCCTCTTCCTAACAGTGACGTCATGAAGCTGTCTTCCTAGATTCCTGTTATTTATCGTAGATCTGCCCAGAGGCTGAATGGGAGGTAGGGGTGTGTATCTCCCTGGCACAATGCGGGTAGATAAGGACTGCCAAAATGTTATTTTGAACATTTTACTCCCCAGCTAGAAATCTTCAGTGGTTCCCGCAGTGTGTCCCACAGAAGCCCAGAACGGGCAGACTCTGGACGTGGGGTCTGTGAGGTCGGACCCGAATCCCGCAGCTCCGTCCCTCACTATGGGGGCATCTTGTCAAGCAGCTCAGCTCTGGGACTCAGTCTGCTTGGCTCGTAAACTGGGATAACAATAGCCATCTTGTAAGGCGGGGTGGAATTAGCAGTAATAAGTGCAAAGCATACACTATATTATAATGTCATATAAAAAGACACACAAGGCACAGACTATAACACACGAAGTAAGTGTGCAAATTCCGCATCTGGGAGACCCCGGCTCAGTCACCTTTGGATGAACGGCAGTGGGAGAGCCCTCTCCTCTCTGTGCCTCAGTTTTGACGCCTGTAAAAATAGGGGTAATAACAGTACTTGCCTCAGAAAATGAGGCAATGCATGAAAAGTGCTTTTAATGGTGCCTGACACGTCTTAAGTCCTCATAAGTGTTGTGTTACTATCGGTTTTCTTATTACCATTGTCTGCACCATATAGGGCTTAGCATGAGGTATGACACCCAGAAACTAGTCAATAAATAGAACCAATTATTGGTAAAAATTAAATATCTCAAATCCTTACCTTGGGCCTCTAGAATCTGACCCAAAGAGCTGGAGGTTGGGGGTTAAGAGGCCTGGATCCCAGCCAGCCGCCCCTCCAATCTTCAGCAAGTGGCCTTCCTGTGCCTCAGGGGATAGAATTTCAGGGTTCAGTCAGCCTCAGGCTCTGAAGGCTGCTGCCTCCAAGACACAGCTCATTGCTTCCTGACAAACAGCGGAACCCCAGCCTCATCCCGGCCAGCGGCGGACACCCCATCCGGGCATCCGCTGGTGGCCGTGGCATTGCCCCACCCGCAAGGGCCTCGCCGTGGCTCTCCAGGTGCACCCTACCCAGCTCCTCTCGTGCCCCCACTCTTCCTGTAAAGTCCCCTCCTGCTCTGTGCTCCCTCTGCCCCAAGCTCCCAGGACACCGCTGCCTCCACTTGGTGCCAGTGACTCACCAGCTCTGGGTCTCCTCCACTTCTTCTTTCTCCTGCCCTCACACCTAGCCCACCAATCCTGGGCTGCTATTTGTGAGACCCTGACCCGAGGACTCCTGCCTTTGATGCTCTGTGCTCCCCACGAAGTCCCCCAGCCACAGCACAGAGGATGGTCCACGTCAGATGCTCCTGCCTGGGATAGATCCAGCCTCGTCCACCTGGAAAATTCCACGTCCTCCTTCAAGACCCACTGGAAATGGCGTTGCCTGCTGGAACCTTCCCTTATCCCAGCAGCAAGAACAAACTCATCAGTATCCTTACACCATCCTCACCCCCGCCTTCTCCAGCACTTGGAGCCTGGTCCCTGTTGGTTGTGTTCTGAGGGTGTCACCCCCGGGGTGGGAGCCTGTGTCCTCAGGGGCCGATGTCGGCAGACACAGGAGGCTGGGGAAAGCTGGATGAGCGGCTGGCTGGTGGACGAAGGAGCGGGCCAGGTATGGCGGGGTCCCTAACTTCTTCGTGTGCTGTCCAAAGACCCAATGCATCCGGAGGAAACTGGAGATGCTACCAGCGCCATCATGCTGGCTGGGGGCTGGAGGTGGAGCTCAGCCATTTGCTTTGCCATCACTGAGCACAGTGACACAGAGGGGTCGACTGTTGGACTTCCCATTTGCCTGGTTCCCCTGCGCGCCTGGAGGTGGCGATGGTTGTCTGGGTGAAGGGAAGACAGACGAAGGTTAATCGTGATCTGGAAACATGTCGCCACCTCCGCCCCAGTCCATCGTCCTTCCGCTGGGGCTTGGGCCATCCCACTCCAGGAAAACGGTCACTTCCGTTATTTCCCTGTATCCCCACCCCCACCCCCAAGAGAGAGCAGAGGAAGAAAGGAGTAGAGTTTACCCATAAAAACCCAGGAGCTAGAACCTTAAGGAAGTGTGTAGTATGTGGGCACCAATATTCTATGGTAGGGAAACCCGCCAGTTTTCTCTGCCCTGGGTAATTCCTCCCTGCGCCTTTATTCTGGTCTACACATCTCTGCGATGCCTACTGAAGGTAGGGGCAAAGCCTCGGGCAACCGTATTTGCTGGTGAGGCTATTTTTTCAGTAGATTCTCAGCAACTCTGCTTCCACAAGTCAAATTGTGTGTGTGGCAGGGAGGGGTTGAATGGAATTATCTTTAATAGTTTTTTTTTTAACTCAAGGGACAGTTTCATCCATTGGCAGCTCTCTGCCTGACTGCTACTTGCTCGTGGGCTGAGAACGGGCAGGCCTGGCAGCCCAGTTAGAGCCCCAGATGCTAGGCTGAGGCTGGAGGGGCCTCGGGATGGCGACCCCCAGGCGGCACTTCTTGTGTCTCAGCTGAGGAGAGTAAGGGCCAAAGGCATGAAATGATGGGTTCCAGGTCCCAGGGTGAGTTGGGATTACACTTCGTATTCAAACTCTGGGCATCAGGCTTTGAAGGGCACGGTGTACTCTACCAAGCGGGGTAGGGCCGCCAGAACCGGAAGGCGCCACCCTGCAGGCCAAGGCTCTGCTGACAATTTCCCACAAGATTCCAGCCAACTTACACAATCCCCTGAGGACCCTGCAGTTGCTGGCAGAGTGAATGCCAACTTCCAAGTTCCTATTATACAGAAAGCACACATCTGAGAAGAAATATGCATTTCAGAGAGAAAGCTAATTCAGAGCTTCTAAAAAGTGTTTTGCTTAAAAGAGTAATTATACAGTTCTGGAGCCTTTGAACTTGTGCGGGTCTTTCATCAGTTTATGTGCAATAATACAGGAGCTGCCGCCATACCCTCTGGGTAGATATTATCACCTCCTTCCACAGCTGGGCAAGGAGATCCCGTGAAGAGGAAGAGACCTGGCAGATGCGATGGGGAGGGTAAGCAGAGGAACCAAGATGGCTCTCGGGATTGCCCTGGCTCCGCCAAGAGCTTGCTCTGGAAAGACAATCTTCAAGGCCACGTCCACCTCTGCACCCTGGTCCCCAGACCTCAGTGGTGGAGGGAGGCATCTCTGCTTAGAGGAAGGGCTTTGGGATGATCCAGACTCAGGTCCAGTCCAGCTCAGCCACTTCCCGGCTGCAGCCTTTGGCACAAGACCTACCTGGCTAAGCCTCACTTCCCCATCTGTAAAATGAAGCCAAGAGTAACTCCTTCCAGTGAAGGTTGGAGGAATTGCACGGAGTAACATACCTAGGACAGTGTCTGCACTTAGTGAGAATCAATGCTGAGCTCAGTAGGTGGTGTTTGGGACCACCACCACGATCCCCACCACCACCACCATCACCATCACCACCACCACCATCCCCACCACCAGCACCAGCACCATCACCACCACCACCATCCCCACCACCACCACCATCACCATCACCACCACCACCACCACCATCCCCACCACCACCACCATCCCCACCACCACCACCACCATCCCCACCACCACCACCATCACCATCACCATCACCACCACCACCATCCCCACCACCACCACCATCACCATCACCACCACCACCATCCCCACCACCACCACCACCATCACCATCACCACCACCACCATCCCCACCACCAGCACCAGCACCGCAGTAACTCACTGCCCTCCTTTATCCTCTGGGGAACACGTCTCCTTCCCCATCGCACTGTAGGACTCTACTTTGGAGTTTCCTGAGAGTCTCACACTAGTGATTGTGTCTCATCTACGTCCTGGGGGTACTGCCAGGGGAAGCACTAATTCATCTGATGAATCCCTCTAAGATGAGACAGTAATAGATAATAAGGGCACAGTGTGTCCCTAAAGCCAGGGAGCCTTTGTAATCCCAGTAGAGGCCTTCCAGTGACAAGGAGGAGGAATGGGCCATATGGAATTTGGGGTCTTGGTGCGCTGAGGACACGTTATCCAAAGGGCAGCCCAGGGGGAGCATTCACAGCCATCTCAACTGGGACTCAGGGCCCAGCCGGTTCAGTCGCCAGAGAGGCAGTGTTTTGTTTTGTTTAAAGAATGAGACTGAGAAGGTGAGAAAGTCTAAATGACCTTGAACCTTGACCTTGCTAGAACTACTTCCAGGTCAGACTTCATCTGGATGTGCCAGGTGGAGGTTTTCTGGGCAGACGGACATCGATCCTGGAGTGAGAGGAAAACTCAGCCAGAAGTTGGAGCCCTGCGTTCTTTTTCTTGGGCCCCGTCACTAAGTCATTTCCTTCCCAGCGTCACTTGCACCTTCCGTCATCAATGTGCTCAGTTTTATGCAAGAAGCTGGCTGGCCAGTGACCCAAGGATGCCTTCACGGACAGCTGTCCTCCAAGAAGATGGTGCAGCTGTGCGAGGATGGGTCCTTCTCTGTCTCACTCCCCACTTGCTTTAAGTCCTGGGGTCCAGGATAAGGAGTCCAGATGGCTGGCCGTCTATAGCGCTGTTTGGGTTGGGAAAGGCTGCCTGGGAGATCCCGTTAGCTATGAACTCGACTCTCATCAAATGCTGCCTATGGAGTGCTCCAGGTAACCCCTATCCTAATGGGCTCTTGTTTCTGGGAGTAGTTGGACAGGTGTCTGATTCAGCAACAGCCAGTGGGGAGGGGACTCAGCGAGAAGAGGGGGGTCTGGGCACCCTGTGACCAGCAGGCCTGGCAGGGCAAGGACGCCCCCCTCCTCCCCTCCATGGCTGCCCCTGTCACGCTCTTAGGCTCATGACTTCATTACGGAGAGCTGGGTCCTTGAAGACTTGACCTCGCAGGGCCCCGCAGCTGTGACCGCAGCCCCTGGGGGAGGCCGCAGGAAGAGGACAACAACACCCTGTCTGCCACGAATGGACGGACCTGCCTGCTGTAATTCTGCCACTCACCAGCCCCAGACCCGACAGCTTCCACACTGGCTCCCTGAGAAGCTGCCCTGGGCATTTTACAGGCTGACTGTCTCCTGATCCCGCTAGGAGGAGGGATGCACAATGGGGACGGAGAGATGCTTGGACGCCAGGGTGGCCAGAACCAAGCAAGGAGAGATGCCCATCTGGCACGTCGGCTGGAGCAGGCATCTCAGCCCACCTGTGCCCGCGTGGCCACACCTCCTGCTGGGACACACAAACCCACACAGCCCTGCTCTTGCCGGGCTTGGAGTCCAGCTGGGAGAGGGTGACACGTCTTTACACGATGAATATGGAGCATTTTAGGGCTCAGCGGCTGAGAGCCTCAGCTCTGGACTCACACGGCCTAAGTCATATCCCGCCTTCCTATCGGCGTGACTCAGGCCAGCAGTTCCTTTACCTGGAGGGACCCTGTGTCCTTACCTGTGAAATGGGAGAACCCCGGCGGGTAACTCATCAGGTACTGCAAGGACTAAACGACTTTGGCGCGAGCACCGTGCCTGGTGGGTACCTAGTGGGAACTCAGATTTTGCTATTATTATTATTATTATTATTATTATTATTAGCAAATCCATGTCATCCTTTGCTGAGCAGTGGCTCCCACACAAATCCCATTCTTGGACCATCCTTCCACTTCCAGACCATTTGCGTACACTGTCGTCATTCTTAAAGTTGAAAAGAAGTATCTTCCCCGGGAAGGTGCCCACCCAGGCCCCAGGATCCTCCCTCTGTTATAAAATCTTAGAGCACCTACCTCTGTTTTCAAGCCTGGGACAACCACCTACAAAATGCCGTGTATTGACATACGTTCACTTACCTATATCCTAGATCAACGCTGCCCAGGAGGAAGAGAAGAGGCGCTATCGACACAACCACACATGGCTTGTGTATTTCCCAGTAGCCATACCTGTTAAAGTAAAAAGGGAACAGGGGCAATTAATTTTAATACGATATATTTTAAACCTAACCATCCAAAATATTGCGTTTCAGCATATAATCAACATTCAAAAATCCTCAGTGATATGCTTTATGTTCTTTTACTAAGTCTTCAGAGGCCACTAAGCACGTCGTGGCGTGGACCTGCCACATTCTGAGTGTCCAGCAGCCCTGAGAGGCTGGAGGTAACACACCACATAGGGGGACACTGGGCTGCAGAGTCCTTGGGCCGACTCATGAAATAATTTCACGTAATAGGACCTGGAAGCATTTTTTTAATGTGATGGATTACTCACTACTTTGTTATACATTTTCATGACCCGTGGCCATCTGGGCTGCATTTGTACTGTTTCAGATATTATACTTTCTGGCACTGATTTTTCAGGCATGCTGTTAAAAAATCAAGTACCCATCAAATCCACGTGTTTATCTTGTCTGCTTTGGAAGAGTCCTGCATTTGGGTTGCAAGCAGCTTGGAATACTTCCTTCATCACCGGCCTGTCCCCACGCCCACTGCAAGAGTCTCTTGAGCTCTTATGATACCAGACTGCTCGACCGCAAATGTTACCCTGGAGCTAAACGTGGCCGAGGCACCGTGGGGAGTGTTCCTGTGTCCACGAGACGCGTCCTTCTCCCCAGGGACCCACAAGGACACAGCGGGTACCCACCAACTTCACAGAAGTGTGTGACCTCTTAAGCAACAAAGATTGGGACTGTTCTACTTGAAACTTTGGACTATTTTTACAGAGTTTAAGAGGCAAAGCAGAGATGCCTTGAGTGGAACATAAAAACCCATCTTGCAAAAGAAGCTGCTGATTCTTAGCATGTTTCAGCTCCATCTTCGTTTATTTCAAGTCTTAAAGAAAGACACAACAAACTGGATTCTCAAGTCTCCTGAGGGGATTTCAAAGGCAAAAATCCTGAATCGCCCCCTAGAGTAGATGTCTGGTTGATTTGTAAACTGTTGCTTATAGAGGCATTAAAACACATGTACAAACTAGTGTCAAAAAATAGTATCACCTCAAGGAGGACTCTGACGTTAGGGCATTAAATAATCCACAGTGATGAAACGTTCTCGTGTTTCCTATTGATAAGAATGTTTGCACCTCTTAGTCATCAATGTGGTCAACGCACTCCTTCAACGAACATCGTTTAGACTTAAGCTCTTTAAAAAAATTTTTTAAATTTTATATTGGAGAACAGTTGATTTACAATGTTGTGTTAGTTTCAGGTGTACAGCAAAGTGATTTAGTTACACATATAATGTATTTATTCTTTTTCAGATTCTTTCCCCATATAGGTTATTACAGAGTATAGACTTCAGCTCTTTGAAAATGTTTTTTTAAAAGCACAGGTCCTTCTTAAACGATGCCGGATTTTGCTGTGTTTGATTGCCGTGTCTGAAGGCTTGAGGCATTTTCTAATGAAAGAGTTTTATGATTTCAAAAATCCCCCAAATTATAAATAGAGCCTTCCGCCTCTGCTTGGCCTTAGAAGGTGAGAATGCTGCCTGCCTCGGCAGCCGCCCGGAGCAGCTCCCCGTCAGGCCTGGCAGACGGCAGCTCGAGGGGGAAGAAAGACGGAACTATTTGAAGATGATGTGACAGAATAGATGGTCAGTGGGGCCCCGGAAGAGAGAAACAAACGCAGCCACGGCACACAGATGCACATCTCCTCAGTTCAGAGCATCCCTCCACGTCGCTGGCTCCCTTGGGGCAGGCTCTCCAGGCCACCTTCTCCACTGCTTCTCCAGGACGGAGGTGCCTGGGGACCTAGAGAGGGCCGCGCCTCCCCTTCAGCATTGGTATTTAAACCGGCTCTCCCTTTAGTTGTTCCCAGAACGCGTTCACCCGGGCGAACAGATCAGCAGAGCTTGGAGGCTGGTGATGTGAAAGCACGTGGCCTGCATGTCAGGGTGTTTCATTCCTGATGTTCCCGGGAGGTGCAGTGGGGTGTAGTGCTCTGTATGGTCCCCCAACCCCCCGGAGGAGCTATGGGAGGAGCGGGGAGGGGACCCCTCCATCCACGTCCCCATGCTTCCACCCACCTTGCAAAGGAGGGTAAGTCCAGACTCGGGAAGGAGAGTCCCCCTTGGAAAGGGACGGCCACGTGGGAGGCAGAGCAGAGGATGCTTTGCCTGGGCCCAGCCTGGTTTCCATGAGACACTCTTCAGGAAGGGCCCGTGCTGGCCTGGGCTAGGGGTGGCCCGAAGTCCAGGGGCCCGGGAAGCGGGCAGAGCTTATCCAAAGTCGGGTTAACGAGCATTTTGCCCCAGTGGATCTGTGGGACAAGCATCCCAGCTAATCATTTATCAGGCAGAGAACGGGAGCTTGGAGGGCGGTGTCTGTCTGGGCTTGTCCAGGTTAGCAGCGGGCTCCCGACTCTCATCCACGTTGTGCGCGGACGGGCCTCCCCGCGGGAGCCGTCTCCCAGAACACAAGGATCACCGAGCTCGGGAGAAATCCCACACTGTCACCCCCAAGGCGCCAGCAAGCGAGAAGCCGGAGGAAGTCAGCGCTCTAGACGGCCCTGTTGGGAGCGGGCGAACGGCTGCTTTACTCTGGCGCAGCTCCCGAGAGAAGGGAGCTCTGAGCCGCGTTTCCGAAGCACGAGAAACCTGGTTTGAAGGAAAGGAGGAAACAGGGGGCTTCAGGCTGAGCGCAAAGGGTGAACAAAATTATCCCTAAATAACCTGAAACTGTATCCGAGATGAGATGGTCTAAACAAACCTTCTCACTAGAACACATCTCCTGAGCCCCAAGGAAAATCTACATTTCACAAGAGGGTAAGAAGGCCGGGCTGTGGTCTCACCAAGTCTTCGGGGAGGAGCCTGGGCTTCAGCTGGACCCGGGAAGGTGGCACGATGTGGGCCAGCCAGTGGGCAGTGGCCGGGAGTGGACCGACCTGCTTGGGCCTTGGGTGATGCGCTCAGAAACGCGGGTCTCATGCCATGGGCAGCGGGAGCCACAGCCTCTTTGCAGGAAGGACCATGAAGCGAGGACCCCCATGTTTATGGAATATTGATCTGACGGCAATTAACAAGGGCCGCGCAGGAAGTTCAATCTCTCCGTCCTCTATTTCTCTCCATCCAATGGGGCAGTCGTCATGGCTTGTCAGGTGGGGGGCATCATTCGTGTCATGGGTTCAACCTTCACCAGGTGAGCACTAGAGAGCCACGGGATGTGTGTCTGAGGCACCTTAACGCCTTGCTCCTGTGGTCCAGTGAGCTCTGTGTGCCCTTCCACCTGAAACCATCTGTCCTGGTTTCTTGTTATCTAAATGCTTCCCATCTTTTAAGAGCAGCTGAAAGATCTCCACAAAGCCTCTCCTGACACCCTGATCTCATTTCTCCCTGACTCTACAGGACCATTCAAAACCTTAAGAAGGAGCTAAACACATATGAAGCACAAAACATAACATCCACACAAGACTGAGTTGTCCTGCCGAGTGGAAGGTCTCAGAAGGAAACTGGAGCCTCTGGAATTCCGTGGTCACCCAAGGCGGGCGGTGGGCTTGGGTGAGACACCAGGAGGGGAGGATGACGGCAAACCCCGAGGACAGTCGTGCCCGGGGAGTGTCCACCTGCTGGGCCCGGCCACCTCGCTGTCTGCCCTGACCATGCTGACGCCCGTGCGGGAAGGTCACCAGAGTGGGAAAGACCTGGGTCAAAGAGGAGGGGACACGCGCTGTGTCCTTGCCGCCTCCACGCTGGTGGTTTGGGCTCCTTCTTTGCTGTAGAAAGGGTGGGCGCACAGTAACCGGGGTCCAGCGACGCTTGCTGGAACTCAGCAAGGCAGGGTCAGGCCAGCGGGAAGCACGCCAGTCTGGCCAGGGGCTCTGCCTCAAAGGCCTGGACCCGGGATGCCGGCTGCAACCAAAAAGCCAGTGGGCCCCGAGGTCGGACTCAGTAAAGCCTCCTTCATCCGCAGAGGGGCAGGCTGTGCAGAGTCTGCGGTAGCTGCCTGGCAGGCTGCACAGGCTCCCCGTCCCTGCCATGACAGATCGTGGGCAGCGTGAATGGAGGAGGGGAAAGAGGTGGGGAGGCACCCGGGCCCCTCGAGCCCCAGGGGGGAGGGCAGGCAGTCATCTGCGGGGGGGGCGGGGCTTGCTTCGCGAAGTCCGTTCTGGGGTAAAGTTGTTAGAACTGGGAAACATCCACCGCACGTTTGGATATTGACTGTGGCACAAGCTGCAGAAGAATTCCCCGCAAAGTGGAAACAGCAAGAGGGCTGAGGTTACTTAAGAAGCGACACGGGCGAGAGGAATGCTTTTGAGAACTTGAAAAACACGAACGTGACACATTCGTGTGCCTTTCCGTCTATTATAACAAATTACATTCTGCCCTAAGTATTCATGGAAATCAGTCTGTGTTATTATTATCCCTCTAGTGATGGTGAGGACGATGCCTCGGGAGGGGTAAGGAAATAACCAACTCCCCCTGGTCGTAAGCGACCCCCCCCCCCCACCACCCGGCAGGGGCGCGAGGATGCTGCCTGATGAACTGCTTGTCAGGAGGGCAGTCCCAGCGCCGAGCCCTGTTCAGCTCTCCTCGGCCACGTGGCCGGTCCCATCCCGTGCCTCTGAGGGCGCTACTTAAGGTCCTCAGGTGATTTCCCAGGATTGCGGGCCCAGAAATGGATTTTCTTTGTCACATTTCAGGGGAGGAAAGGGAATTGAATGCCAGAAGTGAAAAGCCATCTGGGCTGGCCCTACAGCAGCCAGCTCATGTCTGCCCCACATTTCTCTATTCTCGGACATCCTGATCGCACGTTTCCTGAAGACTGATCCGTCCTCCCACTGGAGGACCCCACCCCAGGATCAGGCTCCTCCAGTGCCCACCGCTCCCCTCGGCTGACTCCTAGGCCGGGCTGGACCATCTTCCCAGTCCCTAGACCAGCACAACCATTGCTCTGAACATCAGTCCCCTCGAGAGACCGTTCCAGCCCCCACTGTCCATTTTGAGGGTCGGTGCTGGCGCAGCTTCCAACAGTATCAGATGGGCTACAATTACAGGGCAAAGGCCAAGGCTTCTGAGAGTCGCCCTGTGACTTTTCCAATGGGTGGAGACGATCGGCTTTACTAATAAGGCATCCAGATCTATCAGTAACTCAGGTGTCAATAAATTCACCCCGAGTTCTTACGCTAAGCCAGGCCTCGGCTTGGATCCTTGGAACACACGTGGTTCATTCACTGAAATTTGTACCTTCGAAGTATTTGTCATTGATCTGGGGAGAGAACTAAACACATAAAAATATAACTGGTATTTTAGGTCAAGATGATCTTGCCTAATAATCAGTGCCGTGAATAGGCCCCAGTGGGAATTCTGAGGCTTAGGTGGGCTGCAGTGGCCAGGAAGAGCCACCTGAGTGATGGGGCAGGTGGCCAGCAAAGGTACTGGCAGCCAGCAGCCAGCCGGAACAGAAGGGCCCAAGCCCTCCGCAGACAATCCACACAGGCAAAGCTTATATTGCAGCGCAATTAACTCTCCAGGTGCTCCAAGGGAAAAAGCAATTCATGAAAGAATTCAGACTGGGGATTTCTACTGACCTCGTAAGAGAAGGAACCCCTGCTACTCCTAGCCTCGGGATTTATGGAGGCCAAGCGGAGCTTCTGCCTCCCAGGATGGAGGAAAACATGCTGAAAACCACCGCTCCCAGCAAACCAAGATGCCCCTCCCTCATCCGCCTGTAGCTACAGGACAGGCAGGTCGGAAGGTTCCAGGTGGATTCCAGCAACAGCTGTTTTCTGCTGGCTGTTCCCTCGCGGCCTCTCGCCCTCCATCCACTGCCGCCCACCTGCAAACACACAGCCACCTGGGCCTGCCCGGACCCCACCCCGCCTCTCTCCCTCGAGAGCCCCTGGCGGTCAGACTGTCTCCGCGTGCATCCCTGTGTGCGGTTCGTTTGAGAAGTGTGGTCCAGGCCGGGCCCTAATAGCTGGTAACAGTGACATGACCTCCCCTCCCCTGCCTCGACTGCCCCACTGCCAAAGACAAGCACCTCCGTGCTGGTGTCACGGAGGAGACGGGACAGTGGCTAGCCCGGGGCTGTGTGGACATGCAGAGCCCAAAGCCGCAGGGGGTGTGGCCGAAGCGCTGAGGCTGGACCAGCCCCCCGAGAGCTGTTTCCTGAAGGCCCTCCCCCCAGGAAATCCTGACGTGGCTCCTCTGTCGGCCCCCCAAAAGTCTGTCAGGACCCCACAAACACCCAGCCAAGAGCACCATGTTTGACTTGCCAGGAGGGGCTGTGACCAGGGAGAGCCAGGGGACACAAAGACAGAGAGAGAGGGTGACGGGGACGCAAAGGCCAGGGGCTGTGACCAGGGAGACCCAGGGGACACAGAGGCAGAGAGAGAGGGTGACGGGGACGCAAAGGCCAGGGGCTGTGACCAGGGGGACCCAGGGGACACAGAGGCAGAGAGAGAGGGTGACGGGGACGCAAAGGCCAGGGGCTGTGACCAGGGGGACCCAGGGGACACAGAGGCAGAGAGAGAGGGTGACGGGGACGCAAAGGCCAGGGGCTGTGACCAGGGGGACCCAGGGGACACAGAGGCAGAGAGAGAGGGTGACGGGGACGCAAAGGCCAGGGGCTGTGACCAGGGGGACCCAGGGGACACAGAGGCAGAGAGAGAGGGTGACGGGGACGCAAAGGCCAGGGGCTGTGACCAGGGGGACCCAGGGGACACAGAGGCAGAGAGAGAGGGTGACGGGGACGCAAAGGCCAGGGGCTGGGGTGTCCTGGACAGGCGGGGAGGGCAGAGAGAACGTGGCAGGTGCCCAAGGGAATTGGGGCCTCACTCCCGGCCTGGAGCAGCAGGATTCCGGGGCCCCCGGGTGCGTCGTCCAGACCACAAGGCCTGCTTCACCTACCACCTCAGAGAGGGTTGAACTCCTTCCTAGCACTGAAGCGAGCAAGAATCCCTCAAACCACAGGGAAACCTGGACGCTCTGGAACGCTCTTGGGAGCGCTTCTCCCAGAGGGGAACACGCTTGGCGTGGGGGGGCCCACGGGCGGGGCGGGGGCAGTAGAGCTGGGCTCACGTCACCTCTGCAGCCGAGCAGGTCCCTGGCTGCGCCCGTGGAGGCTCCAGTCCAGGTCAGAGCGTGTGCCGGCGTGTGCCGGCGTGTGCCGGCGTGTGCAGGCGTGCGCTGAGGGCTCTGAGCTTCCCCTCACTCCCTCCTCTCCGCCGTGTCCCCGGGGGTCCACGCCCACCCTCGCCACGTGGGATGCTCCTGTAAAGGGCGCCGGAAACGGAGCTGAATGCGGCCACACCCCGGTGGGCGAGCCCTACACCCTGGCTGCATCGGCCTGGGCGGGAGGCCTTTTCTTTCTTCTTTTCTTCCCAGTTTAATGGAGGAATAACTGACATAAATCCCTGTATAGACTTAAGATGTACAGCATGATGGTTTGACTTGTGTGTATTGTGAACTGACGAGCACAGTAAGCTTAGTGAACTACCATCACCTCGTATAGACACAAGAAAAAGAAAAGACAAAACGTGTCTCCTGTGATCAGAACCCCCAGCAGCTTTCCTGGGTACCACAGGGTGCCTAGCGCTGGTCACCAGGAGCCACCCCAACCAGCTGTGGCCTCAGCCCTCATGTGTGCTTGTAGGTGCTGAGGCTTGGAGCTGAGAGGCTGGGGTGTCCCCAGTGCTTAGATGTCGGGGTGCAGGTACCCCTCAGCCCCTAGGGAAGAGAGCTTCCTTTCTGTGAATCTCTGCCCCCCGGACCTGGCTGCCCTCCCTCCCCGCTGGTCACACAGGCCTCCCTCTCGTGGGAGCCTGCGTCGTGCCCCGATGACCACGGCCCCTCCCCTCCCTCCTCCGGGAAGCGGGCACCAGCCCTACCCATCTCAGGCCCCGAGTGGAGTGAGCACATTCTAGAGAGGACAGCCTCTCTCGGGTGTCTGGGGGAACGAGGCCCAAGACGCACAGTGCCCTGGTCTCTGTCCTGGGCACACAGTGGGCGCTCAGCAAGAATCAGTGTCAACGTGGACGTGGCCAGCGCCACTCCTGCCTTTTCGGAGCCGACGGCACGGCAGGAGGGGGCGAATATCAAAGGAGCCGTGAAAGGAGAGAGGCCCGGGGTAGACACATGAGGCAGACGGACCGCCTGACCTCCAGGCCGGAGATGCAGCGACAGGCGGGGCCACAGCTTCCGTCTGAAGTTGGAGGACCTCCAAGGCACCCGGTGCTGAGTGGGCTCTGGGGACACCTGCTCCCCGCCGCCTGGCCGGTGCCGTCTGCACACAGTGGCACGAGGTGGGGGAAGCACCAGTGGGCTTCTCCGCAGGAGATCCCTCCCCACGGGGCTCAGGTGGGTAACAGCCAGCTAAGCTCACACTCCCGAATCACGGGTCCGAGGAAACTGTAAGCCCTGTTGGGAGTAGCTCTAATCATCCTTTTTGACAGAAGCGCAGGGTATGGAAGTGACAGTGAGACTGCAAGTCATCCCCATGTTTGTGTCACCTCCGCGGGCTCGCCTCACTTCCGACCTGCCGGGGGGATGACCAAGGGGGCTGGACCCCGACACCCGAGGCTCAGGGAACCCTACAAGCTCCAAGCTCTGCCGCCTGGACTCCCCACCCTGCCCCCCGTGGCTGCTCTTCCCCCAAATGTAGTTATGGGACCAGGCCCTGGATGAAATGGTGACTTTATTTAGCAATTTAAAAAACTTTTTCTAATTTTTTAATTAAGAAAAATAGAAAGATTGGTTTATTAATTCCTTCAAAAAACTTTTCAGCTTGTTCATGACAAAAGAAGTTAGGGGCTTCCCTGGTGGCGCAGTGGTTGGAGGTCTGCCTGCCAATGCAGGGGACACGGGTTCCTGCACCGATCCGGGAAGATCCCACCTGCCGCGGAGCCGCGGCGCCCGTGAGCCACGGCCGCTGAGCCTGCGCGTCCGGAGCCTGCGCTCCGCAACGGGAGAGGCCACAGCAGTGAGAGGCCCGCGTACCGCAAAAAAAAAAAAGAAGTTAAATAAAGGTTAGGCTTTGCCACTGGCGCTAGGTTTCGTTGCTATTGGTTGGTGGATGGGGGTGGGGAGATGATGCGTGGTGTGGGTCTCCGAGATCATGACTGACGGCCTGTGGCCCCCGAAAGTTCAACCTCAACCATACAGACTGAAACACACGTTGCATGTTACAGCAAATGAATGGACATCCCACGGAATTTTCATAAGTTAGTTTTGCCAGACTGCCACCTTCCCAAGAAAAACCAGTAACTGACCAATTTTTGCTCTAAGTGCAGGGATTGTCAGATGTTTTCTTTCCTTTTTTTTTTTTTTTGCGGTACGCAGGCCTCTCACTGCTGCAGCCTCTCCCGTTGCGGAGCACAGGCTCCGGACGCGCAGGCTCAGCGGCCGTGGCTCACGGGTCCAGCCGCTCCGCGGCACGTGGGATCTTCCCGGACCGGGGCACGAACCCGCGTCCCCTGCATCGGCAGGCGGACTCTCAACCACTGCGCCACCAGGGAAGCCCTCGTTTTTTTTTTTGAATTTACTTTATTGAAATATAGTTGGTTTACAATGTTGTGTTCGTTTCTGCTGTACAGCAAAATGACTCAGTTATACATACATGTATATATATTCTTTTTTATATTCTCTTCCATTATGGTTTATCACAGGATATTGAATATAGTTCCCTTCGCTCTACAGTAGGACCTTGTTGTTCATCCATTCTATATATAATAGTCTGCATCTGCTAATCCCGAACTCCCAATCCATCCCTCCCCTATTTCCCCCTCCAAGGCCCCGGCCCTGCCTTGGCAACCACAAGTCTGTTCTCCATGTCAGACGTTTGCTATAAAGGGCCAGTGGGAAATATTTTAGGCTCTGTGTGTTCCACACAGTCTTGGTCAGAGCTACTCAATTCTGCCATGATAGCAGCAAAATAATATCTAAGTGAGTGTGACTGCATTCCAATAAAACTTTATTTGCAAAGACGGGTCAGGGGCCGGATGTGGCCCTCGGCTCTAGTTTGCCGATTCTGTGTTTCATCCTGAGTCAGGTCACCATGGGGTGACCTTGGAGATCACTCAGCCCCACCCCTCCCTTTCACAGACAGACAGCCATGTTCCCAAGGACATGATTAGTTGGGTCTGAGGTACACGTCCAGGGCTCTGCTCAGCCATCTCCCCTCCACTCCTCTTGCCATGGGTTAAATCCATTCATTGGGAGAGCTGGTCATGTCATCAGTCAGGGAGGCTGTGTCCTGAGGACCTGGGATGCGGGACGTGTCCAAGGCCCTGGGATGGGCTGGACACACACTCTTGTCTGGAAGCTCGCTTCTACACTCAGCTCCTGATGGGCTCAGCTCGCGCTGTGGGCTGAGTTGTGTCCCCCAGATTCATATGTTGGGGTCCTAACCCTCAACTGTGACTGTATGCAGAGATGGGTCTTTAAGGAGGTGATGAAGCTAAATGAGGGCACGGGTGGGCCCTGATCCAGTGTGACTGGTGTCCTTCTAAGAAGAGACCAGGACAGAGACAAGCACAGAGGGACGACCGCGTGAGGACACAGGGAGAAGACGGCGTCTACACACTGAGGGGAGAGGGTCCCCGGCCCTGCCCTCACCTGGATCTCTGGGACTTCTATTTAAACCGCCCATCAGCGGTCCCTGGCTACGGTAGCCCCGGCAGCGAGGTGACGGGGCCAAGGTCTCCACGTCCCCAGCACGGGCTCTTTCTCAGGCCGCTGCCTCCTCTTCCCTGCACTCTGCCAGCCGCTTTGCGAAGGCCGATCCAGGAACCGCCCGCCGCATCCCGCCCCGCCAGCTTCTGGGCTTCTGCAGGGCCCAGCGGGGGTGAGGGTGCAGCGCTGTGTTTAGGGGTCTGGGCGGGTCTCCAGGAAACTGGCTGAGGCTGATCTCCCGGGGCAGCGGGAGGTGGGACTGAGCCGTCTGTCTTCACACCGTGGAGTCAGAGGAGCGTGCCAAGCCCAGCACGTCTGCGCGCTTCTGACGGTTAAACCCTCCCAAGAGGAGAGTCCTCAGACGGGAGGACCCCGTGAGGGCCCGACGGCAACAATTCTCCTTTATTGACACGAGCAGGAACTATTTCAGTCCTGGAGGAGCGCTCCTAAATTAAAGTAAGTGGTCAGAACGTCCTTGAAGACTTTAATCTTTCTAATTTTGTCCTGCATCTTCTAAGATTACTTTCACTCTGAGATGAATCGGCAATGACACCCCAGTTGGCAGCAATCTCTCTTCCTCTCCAGCCCCCGAGACACTCCCCCGGACGACTCCCCCGGATGGGCAACGTCCCTTTAAGACGCCAACCCGAAATTTTGCTCTCGTGGTTTTCAAAATAAAAACATGTGATCGGTCCTTTTCTTTAAAAAAAAAAAATGGTTTTTTTCACAAGCCTAAGAAATATTAGGCAGACTCAATCGGGCCTGCCCCTGCCCAGAATGGGAAAAGAAAGGCTAAAACGAGTGATTTTCCTCTGCAGAAAGAACGTTGCCAGAGGGAGGGAAAGCAAGCGGGTTGGCAGGTGCAAAAAGCTTGGAGGTGTGGGGCTGGCGAGGCGCGTCCCTCTGTGATGCGGTGCAGACCTGAAAATGAATAAAAATATTTCCCAAACACGCCAAGATGTTCTGCGTGCGTGTGTCAGAAAGACAATGGGCGCAGACGTGGCGGAGCCTCTCGGCCGTGGCCCTGTGCCAGCCTCGCACCAGCTGTGTGGTGCATAAGAATCGCAGCAGCTGTATTTAAACGAGAAATTAAATCTCCTTCTATTTAATGTGAACCGTCTTCTTCGTTATCAAAAAGGAAACATTAGCAATTAGGGGATGTGTATTTCACGGCCGGCGTGGATCTGCCAGTTTTGTTCGGGATGTCTATGATCTCTAATTCGGGGACAGGATGAGGGCCGCGGGCGGCGGCCAGGTTTCTTGAAAGGGAGCGAGCTCTGACTACCTTGCCCTTTGTGAGCAGACGGGGGGTTTCAGACACGCCCTGCTCCCCACTCGGAAGTGGCAGTCCTTTATCCTTTATTGCAGTCGGGTTTGATTTGGAATGCGAGGTCACGGGAGGGGAGGGGAGGAAAGAGGAGAGGAGCACAGAGAGAGAGAGGAGAAGAGGGAAGGAGAGAAAGGATGCATCCGTGTGCAGACACACGAAGCCCAGGAAGACGGCTGCTTGCATCACTCGGGGAAAGTGGAGCATGAGTTCCAATAGGCTTGAAGGCCTCTGCCGGCAGTTTACCTGGACCGTTAGGTCCCTCCCTGTTCCGAGCGAGCTCCTGGGGGCAGGAGGGGTGAAGAAACGGTCCTTCTCCCCGGTCCTGGGCCATGCTCAGAGCCTTCCCTGCTCCTGTCAGCTGAGTCCAGGGTTTGACACAGAGGTGACAGGGCTGTCACTCTCAGGAATGTGATGTCCAGGATGAGGGCCAAGTCCAAACCGCCTTCCCAGGTAACCTATCAGTGTTTCAAGGAGTCCCATAATAGGAGACTTTGCCCAGGGGCAAAGGCGTGGATATTTCTAGAAGTTCTTTCTACAAGGAAAAGACCACCTGGGGAGGAGCATGTTAAACCCCCTTGGGAGTGAGTTTATCAGAAACCAGCAGTACTATTTCCTGCCAAGACTCCGCGGAAACAGGATATAGAGTAGGGCATTTTTGACATTGAACAAAAGGTCAGGTAAAGGTTCTGGGGCCTGGAGGCCATGCCACAGTGGGGAACCAGAGGGGCCTGGGCTCCACAAGGCCAGGATGATGGATAAGCCAAAATAGAAGGAGTGAAGGATGCGAGGCAAACAGCGATTCCTGCACAGAGTCTTGATCAAGACAACCTCCAGCCACATCCACTGGCTCCTTGCTCTGGAAGGAAGCATGACCTCCCACACTGGCCTGTCACTGGAGTTTTATAAAATGCCAGGGTTGGGCCCCAAAGTATTTGCAAGATAGGATGACATATTTCCAAAACAACCAGGCTATCGACTCAAAAGGTGCAGTCATAGGGTCCATTGGTCTTCTTGTGAATCCAACTTCTGCACAGCACCTGTGGTTTTCTGAGTTTACTGGTGTCCACGTCCCTCTGGTGGTTTTGATGCTGTGAAGACATGGCAACAAATAACCCAGCTCAGCTACTCTGTTTTCTGTCTCGTGGCCACCTTCAGTGGTGACACACATAGCACCTACTTTTGGGGTGTAGATCCTGTGAGTCACTCCATTCACAGGATAATTTAATCAATGGCAAACCAGTGTCCTGGACCCAAAGCCCTGCTAGATTTCCACTCCCACCACCAAATAGCCATGAGCATCAGTGCTCAAGAGAGCTGACGCAGTCCAGAAGTAGAGGATACACAGCATCACGTTGTAGATTAAAGCTGAATCTTGCTTTGAGAGCCAGCAGTTGAGAAGACAGAGTCCACATACAAAGAAAACTCGCTTTTATAAAAGCAGACACAGATCTGCCTTACATACGCCCCGGTGCCAACGCTCCCTGTCAGCTTCTGCCCATCTGACCTCTAAAGGGAAAGTCTGGGCAGCCTCGCAAAGACACGCGCCCACAGGGCCAGCTTTCCCTTCCCCCTCTTTCCCGGTATGCCCACGTCCAGTTATCTGTGGGTTGCTGTGTCCTCTGTCTCAGCAGGGGCAAGCCCTGGGCATCGGCGAATCACTACGGTCCCCTCCATGGGTCCAATTTTAAGAGAAAATCACTCATCACATTTCCGCGTGAACTTTCTTGAGGTGAAGAACGCCACACATTTTTCTGTCTCCCCATCCGCTTACAACTCCAAATATTCAGCAGGAAACCCCGAAAGCCGGTCCTAATTGAGCCATTTTCTGAATGTTGGCCTTGAGTAGGCTGGGTGAGAATATGGCAAAATGGCGTCTGAAATGTGCCATCAGGGGGAATGGCAGCTCTCTTAGAAGTGGTGATGGAGGCAGATTGAGTGCCACTGAAGAAGGGTAATTACTGCATCTACATTATGCTTGGCCTTTAAACTGTTGGGTGGTAAGCTGAGATCCAGAGGACTTAAACTACAACGGAAGTCTAACGCAGAAATAGCCATCATTAGAATATGTACAGACCATGGAACATTTTAATAAAACCATCACTGTGGAGCTGACCTTCAAATTCAAAACCACCTTAAAAAATGCAGATACTGGACATACATAAAAGAGGAATAACGAAAGATGACTTGCCTTTTCCCCCTTTTCACCTGTCTTGTACACATCACCACCGATAAAGATGTCCCAAATGTCTAAAACCCCCAATAGAGATGGATGAAGTTACTGGTTACAAAGAAATGGTTTTCCCTGGGGGGCCAGAAAGGTGTTTTAAAAAAAAACTTTCACTGGAGCCAAGTTCTGCTTGGTTTTAATGGTGTTTGAGGACAGTTAACAGTCATTTCTGTATCCAGTCCTTGGGCCTCCGAAGCAGGATGTAAGGTAGCTTTTTTTTTTTTTTTTTTTTTGCAGTACGCAGGCCTCTCACCGTTGTGGCCTCTCCCGTTGCGGAGCACAGGCTCCGGATGCGCAGGCCCAATGGCCATGGCTCACGGGCCCAGCCGCTCCGCGGCATGTGGGATCTTCCCGGACCGGGGTACGAACCCGCGTCCCCTGCATCAGCAGGCGGACTCCCAACCACTGCACCACCAGGGAAGCCCAAGGTAGCTTTTTTATTCCCCTTTAAATAAGGGGACTGAAGACACTAGGATTCCAGGCCGCAATGAGGACAGATGACATCAGTACCAGAAACGAGCCTCCCGCTTCCGATCGGGCCCTCTGCCCCCCACAGCCCACTGCACACAAAAAACACGTGGCAGCTTAAGAAACGGTTTATGAAGTTGATTATCATGGGGTTTTTTTTTCCTATGACGCCTCCCATTGCAAAAATCAGGCATCATTTAACACAGAGGATATTAAAGTGTCTTTGTGCCAATGGTTACAATTTCATCTTAACTGACCCTGGGTCATATTTTGACTACAGAACTCAGAAGCAATAACAGATTACCACATAGGGGTTGAATTAAAAGTTGACAAATGTGTGATATTAATGTTATTTAAGCTATTTCAGGACACAGAAAACTCATTTTATGAAGGAGAATAACTTTTCATACAAAACCCAATAAAAATATAAAACGTATAGACTAATGTCACTTAAAAACATAAGGGCAAAAATTATAAATAAAATATTAGCATTGTATTAGGAGAAAAGCACACCATGACCAGGCAGAACACAAGAATAGATTGATATAAAGAATTCTGGCTATCAAAATAGGCCTTTACCTTAACAAATTATCCTATTGACAGAGACTTAAAAGGTATTTGAAAAATATAGCAGTAATTCCTAATAAAAACTTTCCACAAAAGAGAAAGGAGGAAAAAGTATAAATATAGATTATTTGATAAAACTGAACAGCAAATGTTTCCCTAAGTGGTAAAATATTAAAATCATTTAAATTAAAATCAGGAACTAGAAAGGGATGTCTATAAGAGAATTACACTTTAACATTTTTAGTGAATTCAGTAAGTCAAGAAAGTAAACTACCTTGTATAAATCCAGAGAAAAAATAGAAATGAAACCATATCTGGTTGCTGAGGATTGACTGTCTACTGGGGACCCAAAGAGCCTCTATTAGAACAAAAAACTATTAAAGTTTATTTGAAATTTTAGTATCTTGGCATACATATGTAAATATACAAAAATTAATAGTTTTTCTTCACTCTAACAATAAGAACCTAAAAATGAAAATGAGAATAAAAGAAAAAAAAACTATATTCACAATAGTGACAAACACTATAAAATACTTAGGAATAAATGTAATAAGAAAGGCACAATACCCATAAGATAAAAGTCTATAAAATCTTATAGAAGGACATAAAACCAAATCTGGACCAATAAAATAGTAATCACGTTCTTAGATGGGAAAATATTACCATAAAAATGGTAATTCTCCCCAAATGAATGTAATGCAAATTTAAAGTAATTCCAAGTACAATGCAAAGGTTTTAGTTGCCTAAAATGATAGTAACATCTATATGGAAGAATAAGTACCCAGAAAAAGTCAAGAAAATTATGGAAAGTAAGAATAGGGAGAGACACCTTTGCATCACTGCATATCAGAATATAACACAGATCCACTGAAATGAAATCACTATGGTATTGGTATATAAGTAAACAAAGAGAACAGTGGCACTGAATAGTGAATCTTGAAAATTATCACAGTATATGTAAGAATTTAATATGGGACAAAGTTGATAGCTCGTACCAGTGGAAAAATAATGGACTGTTTGATAAATGATGCTGACACAATTGGTGATCCATACGGAAGAATTAGAGACAACATTACCCAATATAAAAAATAGGTTCTAGAAGAATGAAGGGATTAAATGCAAAAGATAAAACTCTAGTAAGAAAATTTAGGCCACGACAAATAAAATCTAGGGTTGAGATACTGGAAAGGTATTGGGAAGAGTAGAAACTCAAAACCTAAAAAAGAAAACATAGCCATAATAAGTTACATATTCAATAATAAAAGCTCAAAATTTATCATAGGGCTTCCCTGGTGGCGCAGTGGTTGAGAGTCCGCCTGCCGATGCAGGGGACGCGGGTTCGTGCCCCGGTCCGGGAAGATCCCACATGCCGCGGAGCGGCTGGGCCCGTGAGCCATGGCCGCTGAGCCTGCGCGTCCGGAGCCTGTGCTCCGCAACGGGAGGGGCCGCAACGGTGAGAGGCCCGCGTAACCACAAAAAAAAAAAAAAAAAAAAAAAAAACTATCATAAACAGAGTCTATATACAAATAATAGATTTGAAAAAATATATTCGTACCTCAGATGATAATGAGTTAATATCCATAGTATAAAATGACCTCTGATGAAGACAGTAAATAAAAATAGATTTAAAAAGTTAAATAAAAAAATAAAGACTAACCAATAGAAAAATGTTAAAAGATATGAATAGGCAATTCACAGAACAGCATATTCAAGTGGCAAAATATATGAAAATATATCCAAATTTATTAATGGTGAGAAAATATTTAAATGACAGTAAGGAATTTTACATCCATTATACTGGCCAAAACTTAGAAAGAATTAGCAGTGATATGGGAAAAAGAGTACTCATACATTGTTAGAGGAACTGTAAAGCGTTACAGGGTTTTGGAGGAAGAAAACGCTATATGGCAAAAACATCCATTAAGGTTAAAAATACATGCGCTCTTTGACCTGGAAATTCTCCCCTGAAAACCTCTCATGGAATAAAATCTTTGGCATTTGGGACATATACTCTAGAATGTTTATTTCAGCAGTGTAGTAGAAAAAAGTAGAAATGCCCATTAACAGAGGAATTGTTAAATTAGAGAAAGTGCCCACCCCATGGAATATAGGGCAGCTATTAAATACAATAAACTAAAGCCCAACACGGTCACTTGGTAAGATTTCCACGAGGAATTTCTGAGGGGTGGCGGAAAGTCTGAATAACATAACCTAACCTTTGCAAAACAAGCAATGATCACCTACCTGCCCTATATGATGATCCAGAATACAGATTATAGGAGGTGAGGACACCGACCTGGCTGTTGATGCAATTACCTAGGGATAACCGAGTGTTGAGACTAAAAGGGCACTAAGGAGTCAAACTTAAGAAGAAGAAGGAAAAGAAAGACTGCAGTAAGTGAAAGTATATACTAGATAATCACATTTTGGCATTTACAGAAATTACATATGGTGTGTATATATGCATATATGCATAATCAAACAGAAATTAAAATGAAAAGTTATCCAATAAAATGACAAGATCTAAACTGATATTCCATCTCCAGTTAGGTGTCTAATATTTGAAATAACGCATGTCAAAAGTGGGATCCTTTATTTTCCGTGCAAATTCCTCAAAGTAATCAATCACCATCTCAGTAAATGGCACCACCATCCACCCAGTGGCTGAAGCCAAAACTCTAGGAATCATCCTTAACTTCATTCTTCCCTTCATCCTCTACATCCAGCTACTTATGAACTGTCCTGCAAAATTATCTGGTATTTTTCCACCTCTCTCCTTTTTTATTACTACAACCTCCCTAGTCTACCTGTGCTATTACAATAGCCTCCTAAGTGGTCCCAGCTTATACCTTTTCTCCTTTACAAGAAGTTCTAAACACAGGATCCAAAGTAGCTTTCAAAACTGTAAACAAGATCATGTTTTTCATTTGCTTTTTCTTTGAATATGTTGACACAATCCTTTTTTTGGTAGATAGTTTTATTAAAGTATCACGTGCCTACAGGAAAGTACACACATTTTAAATATACAGCTCAGTACATTTTTACCAACTTCTCAGATCTGTGTGACTGCCACCCAGATGCAGATATGGGACATCACAACACACCCCTTTCGAAATGCCCCTCCATTGTCTTCCAGGTTCCATTGTTTCTGTTGAAAAGTCATTTATAATCTTTATGTTGCTTGTTTGAAGGGTATGCTTACTTTCTCTAGTTTCTATTAAGTTTTATTTTTGTCCCCAATGTTTAGTAGTTTGACTATGATACACTTGGTGTCGTTGTGATTATTTTTGTCCTGATGATACTTTTTAGGGCTCCATGAATGCGTGACTTGTCATCTTTCAAGAATTGTGGAAAATTATCGGCCAGTATCTCTTCAAATATTGCTTCTGCCCCTATTCTTTCTTCTCCCATCCTCTGGGACTCCAGTTCCATACACATGGTACCTACCTGTACTGCCTCCATGGAAGCCATGGAAGTGTGCTGCTCAGATCACCCTTCAAACAAGGACTTGCCCTTCTTCTCAAGTGAGTGCACTGGTTGGCAGCAGCTAGCGCAGTGTCTTTGGGGCCCACCTCGACATGCCCTCCCTTGGAAGTCTCCTGCTGATGACCGGCCATTTCTACCTCGGGCAGGATCCCTAATGCCCCGGCATTGACCTGGTGCTCCCTGTTGGGTTCGCCAAAACCTTGTCAGGTCCTAGGCCCCCCAGTCTTGCTGCCCTCGTTGGCCCCCTGATGCCTGCCCACATGTTTTGTAGTTGTCTTTAGTGGGAGGGGTCTCACACCAGCAGTTACACAACAGCTAGAGTGGAAATCCCTCCCTAGGAGCCCTTGTGAGTGTTCCGTTCATGTTTGGTTAGCCACCCTTAGGATGTCCTAGAGCACTCTTAAAGTTGTGGAAGGAAATATTACAGGGGGATTAAAATCTTAAAATCCCTGTAGTGCATGCTGGTTGAAGGAATCTTTATGAAGAAGTTCACCTTCCCTAAGGGAAGCCTTGGATCCATACAGCCATATATATTCCCTTTAGAGCTCACATCACTCATCCGTAAGATTGTTCCCCTAAATCCCAGGGATCTCCTCCCTCCCAACTTCCACTCACTGATCCATTTTCCCAGGAAGTATTTACTGGGCATCCACCCTGTGCTGGGGACTCTGTGCCTGTGAAAGATGAAAACTACACGGAAACCACACGGAGGGGCCCTGCCCCGAGGAGCTCACAGTCCAGTGAGCTTGACAAATAGACACGAAAACATACACGGATATTTGCATAGAAGTTGGGGTCACCATTGGCTACTCCTGCTGTGGGATGGGGGCTGCAGGTGTAGCGGCTTCACTGCAGAGCCAGCTGCCTGTGTGGATACCGTTTACTGCAAACCTCCCAATACACACCGCGATACCACAGGCCCGGGGATCTCCTGTGCCATCTACAGGAAATCAGTCAGTACAAGACAGCTGCATCCAATCTCTTCGTTCCACATACATGACAGGGCCCGAGTCCGCCACTGTCACACTGCTGTGTGTGACTAGGGACAGTGGCTCCCACATGTTATGGCCTTGCCTCCCATGGCCCTGGGCCTTCAAGAAACCTCCTCAGGCAAATGCTGCAGGTCCCAGCCAGATGCTGGTCTTTAACAACAGAACATAAGAGAGGGCTAAAACTTGATCTTTATAGAACATATTCCTTTGGCCAAAATTTCCCTTTAAAGGAGATGTACAAGTAGTTAAAACTAGGGAGACAAAAAAAAAAGGGCTTCCCTGGTGGCACAGTGGTTGAGAGTCTGCCTGCCGATGCAGGGGACACGGGTTCGTGCCCCGGTCCGGGAAGATCCCACATGCCACGGAGCGGCTGGGCCCGTGAGCCATGGCCGCTGAGCCTGCGCGTCCGGAGCCTGTGCTCTGCAGGGGGAGACGCCACAACAGTGAGAGGCCCGCGTACCACAAAACAAAGCCAAAAAAAACCCAAAAAAACTAGGGAGACCAGCATTCTTTTCTTTTATCCTGGAATTCCCTGTTCTTCAGATAAAAACAGATGGTCCGTTAAATATTAGCAAGGTTCTCTGCTGTATTACAATCATGATATCATGATCTATGATCATGGCAGAGGCTAGGCAGATGGTCTGGGTAGGCTCCAGGCTCTGTCACTTCTTAGCTGTGGGGATTTGGGCAAATTCCTTTACTTCTGTGCCTCCATTTTTTCACCTACAAAATTGAGTTCTTACTAGCACTGATCTCAAAGAGTTGTCGTGAAGATTAAAAGAGTTACTATAGCAAACCGACTAGAACAGCGTTTGGTACATGGTAAGCATTAAATAGATCATGATGCTGCCAGTACTGTTATTAATACCCCTAACAAAGAGCATTTATGTCCTTTTTTTTTTTACATCTTTAATGGAGTACAATTGCTTTACAATGGTGTGTTAGTTTATGCTTTATAACAAAGTGAATCAGTTATACATATACATATGTTCCCATATCTCCTCCCTCTTGCGTCTCCCTCCCTCCCACCCTCCCTATCCCACCCCTCCAGGCGGTCACAAACCGAGCTGATCTCCCCGTGCTATGCGGCTGCTTCCCACTAGCTATCTATTTTACGTTTCGTAGTGTATATATGTCCATGCCACTCTCTCGCTTTGTCACAGCTTACCCTTCCCACTCCCCGTGTCCTCAAGTCCATTCTCTAGTAGGTCTGTGTCTTTATTCCTGTCTCACCCCTAGGTTCTTCATGACATTTTTTTTTTCTTAAATGCCATATATATGTGTTAGCATACGGTATTTGTCTTTCTCTTTCTGACTTACTTCACTCTGTATGACAGACTCTAGGTCCATCCACCTCATTACAAATAGCTCAATTTCGTTTCTTTTTATGGCTGAGTAATATTCCATCGTATATATGTGCCACATCTTCTTTATCCATTCATCTGATGATGGACACTTAGGTTGTTTCCATCTCCGGGCTATTGTAAATAGAGCTGCAGTGAACGTTTTGGTACATGACTCTTAGAGTTATGGTTTTCTCAGGGTATATGCCCAGTAGTGGGACTGCTGGGTCATAGGGTAGTTCTATTTGTAGTTTTATAAGGAACCTCCATACTGTTCTCCATAGTGGCTGTACCAATTCACATTCCCACCAGCAGTGCAAGAGTGTTCCCTTTTCTCCACACCCTCTCCAGCATTTATTGTTTCTAGATTTTTTGATGATGGCCATTCTGACTGGTGTGAGATGATATCACATTGTAGTTTTGATTTGCATTTCTCTAATGATTAATGATGTTGAGCATTCTTTCATGTGTTTGTTGGCAGTCTGTATATCTTCTTTGGAGAAATGCCTATTTAGGTCTGCTGCCCATTTCTGGATTGGGTTGTTTGTTTTTTTGTTATTGAGCTACATGCGCTGCTTATAAATTTTGGAGATTAATCCTTTTTCCGTTGCTTCATTTGCAAATATTTTCTCCCATTCTGAGGGTTGTCTTTTGGTCTTGTTTATGGTTTCCTTTGCTGTGCAAAAGCTTTGAAGTTTCATTAGGTCCCATTTGTTTATTTCTGTTTTTATTTCCATTTCTCTAGGAGGTGGGTCAAAAGGATCTTGCTGTGATTTATGTCATAGAGTGTTCTGCCTATGTTTTCCTCTAAGAGTTTGATGGTTTCTGGCCTTACATTTAGGTCTTTAATCCATTTTGAGTTTATTTTTGTGTATGGTGTTAGGGAGTGATCTAATCTCATACATTTATGTTCTTAAAGGTAACTTGTATTACTGTGATCATGACCACGACTCATTAATCATCACTGATAAAAATTGTCCAGTGATGGAATTACCTTAGATGCATGTGCTCTTTTCTATTAACAATACAAGTAGTTTACTGTTGGTAAGAATGTAACTGGGTGCAGCCACTAAGTATGAAGGTTCCTCAAAAAAAAACTAAAAGTAGAGTTACCTTATGATCCAGCAATTCCACTCCTGGACATATATCTACAAAAACCTATAATTCAAAAATACATGCACACCCCAATGTTCTTAGCAGCACTATTCACAATAGTCAAGACATGGAAGCATCGTAAGTGTCCATAAATACATACACACACAGTGGAATACTACTCAGCCATAAAAAAGAATGAAATAATGCCACCTGCAGCAACATGGATGGACCTGGAGATTATCATACAAAGTGAAGTAAGTCAGAAAGAGAAAGACAAATATCATATGATATCACTTATATGTGGAATCTAAAATATGGCACAAATGAACTCATCTATGAAACAGAAACAGACTCACAGACATAGAGAACCGACTTGTGGTTGCCAAGGGGGAGGGAGGGGAGGGGAGGGATTGACTGGGAATTTGGGATTAACAGATGCAAACTATTATACAGAGAATGGATAGAAAACAAGGACTTACTGTATAGCATAGGGAGCTATATTCAATACCCTGCGATAAATCATAGTGGAAAAGAACATGAAGAAGGATGTATATGTAACTGAATCACTTTGCTGTACAGCAGAAATTAACACATTGTAAATCAACTATGCTTCAATTTAAAAAAAGAAAAAGGAGTTTGCTTCGAGCAATAGGACATTATACAATGCCCAAAACTGCCTTCAAGAGAGCTGTGACTGTCATTTTGCTTTGCTGCATCCCCTGCACTCACCCCAGCCGGCTGCTGCTTCAGGGCATGCGTGTTCAGAACACAGCAGCAGGGAGATAATGGTCACATAAAAGTGAGCAGTATGATGACCTCCGGAAGGATCTGGGGCAGGCCACTGTCTAAGTTCACTGGAAAACTACCATCAGGACAATGTGGAGAAGCCACCTGGCGTGGGAAGTGCAGAGGCTAAGAGACACTTCAGATAAGAGGGGTTCCTCTGCCGAGTCCCGCGGGGGTGGAGGGCTCCATCTTCCGTCCCCAAGTGAATCATGAAAGTTGGACCCATCAAGGAATCCACACTCTTCAGAGAAAACCTCACGAGGAAGTCCAACACATAAAGCAGATCCATTTAGGCTGAAGACAGGTGGGATTCCTAAAACCCTGCCCTGGACGCTCCTTTACCCTCGAAACTCTAGGACACGCCTGCAAAACCCCCAGGACATTCGGGAGTCCACTTTGTAAACCATGGAGGTAATTAGTTAACACTCTTTCATGAACTACAAAATGCTGCTCAACACAAATCATAGCGGTCATGCAGTGGTAGGGTGATATAACATTACCCAGGTGGGAGCTCAGCCGTATTTTTTAAATGGCAAAGTCTTAATTATTTAATCATCAGATGAAGGGTCACTGAGGGTGGCAACTTATTTTTCTGTCTGAGCAGGAGGAAGGAATTGCGTGTCAAGGATTTATGCCCGATCTTCCCTCGGCTGTTCCTTAGCTACAGTCAACACCTTGACTGTTTTCCCTTGGGGGATGACACACACTGGGCCAACACTGGTTGTGTCCAGGAAGCACAGAGTTACAGGTCCCTGTCGCCGAGGCTGATGTCAGCAGCAGGTGGAGGCACCCACACTGCCACCACGTCTACCCGCTCAGGCCGTGAGCCGGCACCGCAGTGACCAGTGAGAGAGGCTCGCGGAGGTTGTGTCTGGCTTGTGCAGGGGGCCTGGGGGCTCAGCACAGCGGCCACCACCCTACATCACAAGGACCCTCTGAAAGGGCTGGAGTTCAAATACAGGAACGACTAGATGAGTTTGTTTATTGATTTTCCATATTTATTTTACTCTTCTTGGAATAAAAACTAGTCCTGTCACTTCCTACTTGCAGGACCTCTTCTGATGGCCCTTCGGTTAAATGTGGGTGCTGACAGACCTTAACTCAGGGAGGCCCTGTGAGGATGACACAGCGCCCGGCACCCGGGAGGGACAATGCAATGAGTCAGCCCCCAGTGCAGAGTGACCCACCCTAGGATCCTTCCTTACAGGTGAGCTGTGCCCCGGTCTTATCACCCCAATACTACCGGCCTCTCTGTTATCTTTTTCTCCCCAGCTCTGCCGTCTTCACAGGAGTTTTCCCTCCGAAATGACCACATCTGGACCTGTCCAGTGGGGTATGTGTGGACCAGCAATTCGGGAGGAAAGATGGGTGGGGAAGGAATGTCGGATTTGGGTCTCACCCAAGTACCAGATTCAGTGACAACCAGCTCAGAGTTTGAGCCCGGGTCTCCCTGCCCCTGCCTGCCATCTCCAGGGCGGCCCCTCAGGCACTGGTACTTACTGTGTCTCTTCCTCCCGTGCACTGGGTACCGGGGGTGGGGGGAGAGGGGGAGCGAGGACTCTTGCCAATGGAGAATCCGGAAATTGTCGTTTCCGTTTTGTGCAATTTTTCTGAGAACGTTCTGTTTAGATCATTCGGAAGAAATCATTTTTACGTATTGATGAAAGACTGTTTGACCCACCAATACCACTATTTGGAGGTAGCTGAATCCCTTCCCTCTTTCCTTTTTAGTAAGAACCCACTCCAGCCTCACTGGAATAGATTCAACAGAACCAATTTACGTTCACTGGTTTTACCACCAGGATTTTAGCAAGAAGATTCCACCAGGAATTTCCTAATGGATGCAAATCACTGTTTGGGGTGTTAAAGCGAGTAATTAGGTCATTTAGCAGAAATGCTCTGTCATGTAGTGTGACTGCTGAAACCCACGGGGGAGACCAATTAACATGGCTAACTGTGTCCAACCTCAATGCAAAGGAAGTGGAAGTGGAGAGAATTCTTGTTATTTGAGACTAAAACAAAGTTCCCCTCCGTCAGTTGTCCTTAAAATAAGATAAATCCAGATGTAACTGCCCTTATTTACAGTAGGCTGACAACTCTGCTTGTCAAATTCAGTTGAATGTCCAAATTAATTCGAAGTTAATCCATCCCTCCCCACAAGGCCTATAAGAACAAGGTCACAAGTCTACATAATAAATTCTCTGTGCCAGGAAATTGTTTTAAAGGAATAATGTTTAGGTAAGTAAAGGAAAAAAGGCTTCCTACTGAGAGATATTTTCTGAACAAAATTAAATATTATAAAACCATATTATTAAATTCTGTCAAAAAGGTATTAATCTTGTTACTTTGGCAGGGAAGCCTTGGTTCTCCATAATTATGGATCACTGCAAACTTAACCTTTTCTGTTATCTTGCAGCCAGCACGTAACATAGGATTGGAAAGAGTGCAAGAGTGACAACATCGGAAAGAGCGGAGTACGGAAGCATTGTTGAGTTCAACCACAATCAAAACCTAAACTAAGCCAATAACGATGTTAAAAAAAATAAAAAGGAAAACCTAAACTAAGCAGATCAGACTTGCAAAGTTTCTGTTGGAAACCACAGAGGCAAGCAGGTACCCGTGCACACACACGCAGTACACGTGCACACATGCTCACTCCACATTTTCTTCTCTTTTGTCTCTTTTCATCCGAAATCTGTTGAAAATATGTACATGGCTCTTCCAGACTAATTACGTCTTTATTTGGACAATTGCCTGTGAAAACCACTGGCCTCTCAAGGGTCGCCTCCTGGCTGAGCACCCCTGATTGCTGACCATGACGATGACCACAGCTCCCAAGTATGTGTTTATTACAACCATTAACAACATTGCTAATTCTGTGTGCGGACATATTATTAAGACATGTTAAATCCGCTTGTGATGACCACCAAGCACCCACTGTACAAGGGCTGACGCGGGTGGGAGACAACACGCCCCTCTGCTCCTTTGGACTCACGATATAGTTGAGGATTTAGGACACATCTACAAAAAAGAAATAATAATACAAGGTTGGCGATGCTAAATGTTCATTAGGGTTATAGGGATGAAGTTACTTACACATTCTCTCCTGTAGGAACTTGAATGTGACCCAGGCCTACCGTGGCCACAGGAATTATGTCTCACTGACAACTCCCACAGGAGGTTTAACTTCCAGGCTCCACTAGGAAGGCAGCCCAGTGCTGTGGGGACGTAGCATCAGGAATCATGCCGTCTGTCCTGGTCCTTTTGGGAAGGACACATGTGACAAGGAAGCCATGTATCGATAAATGAAGGATGCTCTAGTTTCCTCATCTATGGGATAAACATGTAGTACCAACTCCACTGTCTGCATCCCAAGGATGTTCTAGGATTACATAAAGGTAGTTTTCAAGGTCTAAGCAACACTGGTTCCCCGGATGTGGGCACTGAGTTTTCTCCTAACGTTTTCTCCGATTCCACCTTTCCTATTTCTAGTATTTGCAGTCCCAGATCGAGGCCCCGTGGTACGTGCCCAGGTGGTGCATGTTGATTGGATGCAGGGACCAAAGAGAGTGATGCTGGAGGACACCAGGAAAGCCGTGAGATGTGCAAACATCCAGAACCACGAGTTTTCTTTTCTAACACAAATCACTGCTCACTAATCTGCTTTTAGTTCCTGTTTTCCTTGTTGGCATGCTCACGAGTTATTAATTCTCAGCCTCTCCTGTGTGTGCCCATCAGGGTTCCCCTACGCTTAATTGAATCCACATATGCCTCCTTTTATTATTTCTGTCAATGACTCAAGCTGGATTTGCCATAAGGTGACTCATTAGACCAGTTGCCAATTCAATCTCCTGGGACCACAGTGTGTCAGGGATGCCTCACCAGCGCCCTCCTCATTGTCTGCTCTCGGGATGGGGTTTGCCCAGGTCAGCCCAAGTCCTACAGTTTCTCAGGGATGCATCTACTCCTGCCTTATTCCTAAAAGGAACAGACTTTCCATTTCCTCATACAGAATTCAGGTCTGGACCCTAATGACTTGAGTTCTTTACTTGAGAAAAATGGGATCGTCCTGAGGACAAATAAATACTTGTGATATCAGTGATGAGTAATACACACACCACTCATGATGGAGGACATCACAGGAGAAATAAGTATGCTTATTTGCAGTTGATCAGGAGATGAAGGTGGTGCAGAAAGGTTTTGTGGGGGAAAAGGGGGGGCTGTATTTTAAACTAAGAAAATGTGAGTCTAAGAGAAGCTGAAGAGAAGGAAAGAAGGAAACCCCGGGGAGGAACAAAATGTGGCCAAGCAGGAATTCCAAATGCAACCCCCTTGGCTGTGGTGGATCTGAGTGTGCTGCCCAGGTCTACACCAGGATGAAGACCCTGGTCCCCAGCTTTGGGGAGCGCTGCCTACAGACAGTCCTCACGTTGACTTGTTGGGAATTGTCTCGGTGAGTAAAGTTACCCTGCTCACGGTCACCGCTCCTTCCAGGAGCCTTGATAGATCGACGTGGCACCTTCACGTGACCCAATCCCTGCCTCCAACTCACAGGGGCCTCCCCACTCCAGCTCCCCTGGGGGCTGGCTGAGTGCCCCCCACCTTCCTCTGCCCATCTGCTCTCCTCCAACCCCTCCCACAGACATGCCCTCCCATCTCCACTCCGGAAAACCTGACCTGCAACGTCTCCCATCACAGCCACTCAAACCCCTGCATCCCAGAGCTATGTTTCTCAACATGTGGTCTCTTAACCACCGACGTGAGGCTTGCCAAGAGGCCTGGGGAAAATGGAGATGCCTAGGCCACCCTCACCCTGTGAATCAGATTCTCCAGCAAGATGTCCCTAAGTATCTGTGGTTTTAACAAGCTCCTCTGGTAATTCTGCTGCAAACTGAGTTCAAGAACCACGGTTTCAGAAAATGCAGGGTACAAAAGACCAGAAGAGGAAATGTCATAGAGCCTTAATTTCTAAGTAAGTCACCTGCAAGAAATAGCGGGTCCTTCATAAAAGGCTGCACCCCAAAGGCAGCAGCTGGGTGTGCATCTCAGGTCACGAGAGGCTCCTTAGATTGTCACCTTGCTTCCCTTTTTTGCTGCTGACAAGCTCTGCACAGTTACATTTAAGGTATGTCTCCGTGTGTGCACATTGCTTCTTCCTCACTGGGGTGATCTGACGGATGGTCACTCTACTACCTCCTGGGGGATGGCTGGGAAGTGATGTCATTTGAGACTGTGTCTTATTCTATTTTGGTAGCGTGTAGATGGCATTCTGCATCTTGTCATGAATGTCAAGTGACTTATAAAACTGAGGGACGTCCAAAGGCCCATAAGTTGTCCTGGGCCCCAGTGATGCTGTGTCCCGAGTCTCCAGTGCAGTGCAGACAGGCCCCCATCCTCTCCCTTCCTATAGCTCATCCCCTGGAACCCCCCAGTCGCAGGCCCAAACTCTTCTCTGTGGACGGATGGTTGCCGTTCCTTTATTTTACCTCTGTTGTTGGGGAAAGAAGACCACAGCAAACGTGTCTGAGTTACTCGATTTCATTTTCTCCTGAAACCACTTAGGACTTGTTTGCAGGCGGCTGAGTCCCCCTCAGCCTTTATGACGCTCATCCTTTGCCAGGACTCTGCCCTGCGGTCACTGCAACGTCCAATGAGCAGACCCGGCGCACGTGTCCCCCTGGCCGGGGTGACCGTCTGCCTTTGTCTCTGGTCGCTGCAGCTCCTTCGGACCCCACGTCAGGACCCCACTGTACTCGGTGACCTCCCGTGTTAATTTTCCTACCAGCAATGCATCAGAAGGTTATCTTCAAGGCAAGAAAGCTTAGCTACATCTCCTCACACTTGTCTGAGCTGCTCAGGACAGTGGGCTGGGTCCAGGCAGGTGTGCAGGCAGTGACTCGGGCCCCTGGCACTCACCTGGTGACTTGAGTCAATGAGGCAGGGCCTCTGGCCTGGGGTTGGCAGCTGGTCCCCTGGTGACACTTGTTGGTTCAGGCATAGTTTAATACGCTGGTGGGCTATGGAGTTATAAATAGAAAACGGTGGGTTTTCCTTTAATCTAAAATTGTTTAAAGAGGAATTTCTTCCAACTTTCCAGAGGAGACAAAAAGCAAGACAGCAAGGCTCTAGGGACCCAGGACAACTCCAGAGGGCTTTTGTCTTGCGGGAAGTTAGTCCAGAAAATTATACAGAAGAGGCGATAAAGGACAAATAAGCCAAACACAGTCTTAACAGGAAAAACTGTGTGGGCAAGGGAAGCAAATCTAGACACTTTAGTTCAAAATAATGTCCCTGTCTATTTGAAATATCTGACAATTTAGGGAGAAGGACCAGAATTATTTGATTTAATTAACTGGATCTAATCAATAAAATTCGAGGATGTTAAGGAACCCTAAGAATTCTCAAAGAATCTGTGATGACTATATATCTATTAGTGCGTGCGTGCTACCTGGCTCTGAAACAGGGTACCAAATCCCCTCCTGGAGGATTGTCTCAAGAAAATGTTTGTTATCCATTCGAGGCCAAAGAGCAAAAATAAACAGGGGCATATTAATTCACGGTGGGAACGCAGGGCCCCTGAAACTCAGAAGATGAAGCACCTTTGATCCCAAAGTGAACACCTTCAGGAAGCTGGCTGAAAGAGATGCTGATACCAAAGACCAGAGGCCTGCTATTACACGGCTTGCTTTTACCTGGATGTTGCATAGATCAAATCATGCCCATCAAACCCTCACAACCCCACACTGCTGGAGTCGGGACTGACAGCCTTGGTGTCACCTGAGATCCGCAGCACACCGTGGTGCTACTGTGGTGTCGCGGTGACGCGCAGGTGAAATGGGCCGGGGCTGGGGCGGAGGTGCGGGGCGGGGGGGGGGGCTTGATTCGTAGCGTGTGCCCATTTCTGTGGTGTCAATACTCCTGAACACTTGACCGTGGGGTCTCACGAGCCCTGCAAGCCAGCTCCAGCCACGGCCAGGTGCTGCAAAGATAATCAAGTGATCCTATCATGTGGCCAGTCGACAGGTATTTGTTAATTACTTTCTCCATCCGTCTACTCACCAGACGTTACCTCTGACAGCACCAAAGGCCTTAGATTACACCCGGCAAGAGCTGGGATCCAGAGGAAATGGTTTCCCGGAGCCTGATGGAGAGGTCTGGGGGGAGCCGACAGAGCCCCTCATGAGCGACAGTTGCCTCGCCTCCGGTCACACTCGGGACTCAGGGCGATGCAAGCCCGCTGAGCTCTGTGGGTTCCCCGGGAGATGCTCCCGGTGGTGACACCCCCAGGGTAACACAGATCCTGATCGCCACAGATTCCAGTGAGAATTCTTGGGGATTGATAACAAAGAGAGAAGAGTACCAGGGAAGCAGCAAATCACGGGAATAAAGATTTGGGTTGGTCGGAAAGGGGTGACATTATGAAGTGGCGCCTCGGCAGGGGGTCAGTTTCAAGGTAAAACCCATCGACTTGCGGGTGACTGTAGCAACCCCATTTTACAGGTAGCTTCTAATTGACTAAAATGTCAATTAAGGGGATAAAAACACAAACAATGAAAGCCACACGTGTGGCTACTGTGGATGGGCCAGGCCAGCCCTGCAAGGAGGAACAACGCAGTGTGTGCAGAGCTGTGATGCCCTCAGGGCCAAGCCTCCCCTCGCCGGCCCGTCAGGGTGCGCTCCAGCCTGTAAGACATCCAGGGTCCCGTTGACTGCAGGGAAAAAATACGCGGCTACAAACGAGTCACTGGCACCACAGTGGTCACCTTAGCTCAAGACAGTGAACCCAATGCAAGCCAGGGAGAGAGGGTTCTAAGCCTCGGTCAGGCTCCTGATGGGGAAGCATCACTTGGGCAGGGCTGGCCCAAAAGAGAAGACAAACTTCCAACTGGGAAGAAAAAGAGTCAGATAGAATGTTATATCAAGAGAAAGGAATTATTCTTTTTCCTCTATGGGCATGGTGCTTTATACCAAAGGTTAGGGGAATCATCTATTCTGGTGTTTTACAGAAACTGGAGGGCAGCCCACCCGACTCCAACACACTCTTCTAGACCCCACCTGTTCAGAGCATCCCCTTCCCATCCATCTCCCTTTTGGAATATTCTGCCACCTCGTGAATCCCTCTCTCTCATCGGATCTCTGCTGCCTAGGGGACCCAGGACCTTCCAAGCAGGAAGACCAGACACAGCCAACATATCTATTTAGACCGACAATGTGAATCCATCTTTATTATTTTTTAAAGTTTTTAATTTTTATTTTATATTGGAGTCTAGTTGATTACCAATGTTGCGTTAGTTTCAGGTGTCCAGCAAAGTGATGCAGTTATACATATACATGCATCTACTGTTTTTCAAATTCTGAATCTCTCTTTAACGCGGAGCTGGCAGGGTTGCTGAGAGGCAGGCTTGCTTCTCTGTGTCCTGCCCACACCCTCTCCGAATGGCATTTACTTAATTAATGTTTTTCATGGGAGTGTCCCACTGTTCCCATATATTTACTGAACTATTTGCCACTGCAAGAGAAAATGACTGTTTTTATTTACCTGAAGTTTGAATATCGTCCATTGTCTGTTTTACTATTCAAAATTCCAGCACTTTAATAATTTTATGATATGTGACTTGAAAATCTATGTATATTCATAATTTTGTCAAATAATTGTTTACTGGGATTATTTCAGTCTGTAATTGTTTCTCTTTTTTCCCCTGTGAAACACACAGCACCCCAACTCCTTTGCTCAATTCTCAGGAAGGGGAAAACATAACATCAGTTATCCCTGGGAGATGAAAGGAGAATATCGCTCTAAGTCCTCACACCGCTCTGTAAAACGCTACTTCATTTGTCTACCTGTTGATCCCTAGGATTTAAAGCTCAACTTAGCGCCTGAGACCAACACTGTGAGCTGTGGGAAGTTACCCTTCTGAAGTTTGGTATTTGGAGGTCAGACGGGTAGAAACGTTCCTCTGAGTCTCGAACCACCTGGGCTAGGAGCACAGACAGGGAAGGGCCCCAGGAGGGAGGGTTTCGGGAGACTGGCCGGGCTTCCTGGGGGACATGGCTTTCCCTGCCCTTCTGACAGCATCACCTCGTCTCTGAATGCAAAAGAAAGAAAAAAATCAGTCTGGAGCCACCACATGAGGCAAGAAGTGAGGCCTGGCCAGGAGAAAGTTTCTCCATCTTTTGTCTGGGTTTGGTTTGCTTCTCCTTGTGTTTGGATAAGTTGGGTGGGTCATGGAAGGAGTGAGAACCTCCTCTGGCTTCAGTCTTAACCCGGACCCCTTGGGCTGGTCTTCCCGGGGACACATGAGGAAGTTTCTAGAGGCCTGCAGGGGAGGGGCTGTCACTCTGGGAAGAGGGGGCACCCACGGAGGGCCCCCCACCCCCAAAGAGGGACTTCCTGAGGATTTACCTGGTCTGCTTGGTGGGAATCATCACATCTCACAGACGGATAGATGCAGAGGTTCTTGACTGCACTCCTCACCTGGGCTCACGGAGCCACAATTCATCTCAGCCTCGACCTCACCCCCCAGCCTTTCCTGACTCAAAACCACTCTCACTTCCCAGAGAGCTCGGGAAGATGGCTGTTTAGAAGTGAACCGACAGGTATTTCTCAAACACCCCGTCTCTGGGAGCATCTCCATCTGTACACAGGGCACCCAAGAAGCTGGCCGAGGCCACCACACGCCCGCAGCTGTCACCCAGCCCCAAGCTGGACGTGAACCCGGAGCTCGGCATCCTTTCCCGGGGAGAGAGTGCAAATCATCCCACACACGCAGAGCGCAGGGCAGACCTGGCAGTAAATGCTGAATAAGCCCCGTCTGCCGGAGCAACCTGACCTCAGAAGTCCTGTCACCAACCAACACAGCCACTTTTTTGTAAATAGCCCCCGATCCATGTGGAATTCAATCCTGAGTGGGTTTCCTGGTAGAATGAGTCACGTATGGTAAGCGCCTGGTCTATCAGTTCAAATTACCTCTGCCCGGGCCGGAAATCTTCCCTGCATTTCCAAACAGGCTCTATCGCCCTAGTATCGCCCTTCTGGCTCCCAGGCAAGAGCTCCCAACAGCCTGCTCCCCTGGTTTGCAGCCCCTTATGCTGTGGACAAACCCTGATTTCATATTTTCTAACTCCTTCGCTTCTGAAGACCCAGAATGTATTTCAAGTTGCTTCAAAGTTTCTGAATACAATACGCATTGAAACTAATAAAACAAGCCACCTGAATCTCAGAGGGAATAAAGAGGGCAGTTGAAGAGTGATTTCCTGAGGGTTCAGATTACTTGGGGAATCAAAACCGGCATAGAACCCACCTGGGTCGGTGTTCCAGCTCAAAAGACAATTAAGTTATACATCAACAAAATTTCTGAGGGCCTTTGATTTCAGCTGCTTCTAACACGTGAAATCCAAAAAGTACAGCGCAGCTTCTGGTCTACTCGTCTGTGACACCGGAGTCACTCAATTCTATGTAAGCAAAGAAAAATGGCTTCGGTTCCAAATTTCCCTTCTTCTTAATAGCAGTGTGTTTATTGTTTAAATGCCCAAAGTCAACGTGTCTAGTAGATACTCTTATTTTGTTTTCCCTACACGTTTCTCCTAAACGTAAGGCAATTGTTGGAACACAGGCAAACGTGGAGAGCACGAAGGGCGTCGCTGTGGCCGCCCTACAGATCAGTGATTTCCATGGTGACTGGAACACACAGCATCCAGGAGGGTTATTGTTTGAGAAGCTCACTGTCCTGTCTGAGGATTAAACACACTCCCCCATCACCAGACACCATCCCCACTCACTGCCCCAAAATCCAGTCCCTACTCTGGCCAATCGCATGTCTGTGCACACATGCACGGGTCCGGGGGTAACATTGTAACAGTGACCAATGGGTTTTGTGAAAACCCCACCGGATTCAGACAAAGGCCTACGTGATCTAATTTCACCCCTAAATCCACGGTGTGTTCCAGGCCAGCCCGCTGGGCTCATCGGGGTGTGAGCCGCACATACTTGGCATCTGCTCCTCAAGAAAGTGGCCAAGTTGGGGAAGGGATGGATTAGGAGTTTGGGATGAGCAGATGCAAACTATTATATACAGAATGGATAAACAACAAGGTCCTACTGTATAGCACAGGGAGCTATATTCAATATCCTGTAAAACATAACGGAAAAGAAATGAAAAAGAATGTATATATGTGTATAACTGAGTCACCTTGCTGTAGAGCAGAAATTAACACAACATTGCAAATCAACCGTACTTCAATAAAAAAGAAAGTGGCACAGAGAGACTGAAACCAGACTCTCCTCCACCGATGCCTCCTGGGACAGGGTCCCTCCTCTGTCCTTCGCCTTTGCTTCTCTTCCATTTGTCCCCAGGACATTCTGATTCCAGGGTTGCACTGGACACCGACACTCTGCTTTAGAAGACGGTGGGTTAGTCTTGAGGTCATTTTCCAGCCAGCCCTTGTGTCTGGGTTCCGACCTCTCCTTCCCACCTCTCTACAGAGGCCCCACTTGTGGAGATGTCCCCCCCGGGGCCCCCTTGGGAAAGGTCACTTCGGGATCTACACTGCTGCTGTAGGTGGTTTCCTCTGACACCCTCGGACAAGAGTGTCACTCCTTCCTGTCCAGAGACACACAGAGTCCACACCTCAGGCCTTTCCTTAGGAAACAGCCTGAGAATCTGGATTTTATGAAAGGAGACTGTGATACGGTGTCACGAGCCACCCCCATCCAGGGGCATCCTCTCACAGGGACTGATTTTCCTACAGCACCTCCCTCTCACCCTCTTTTGACACTACGGGGCACAGTGGTGGAAAAGGAGATGCCCATCTCAAGATCAAGTCTACTGGGAAGTTCTCGCATTTGGTTTCTAGTTTCCAGAGCATCCAGTGTTCGGCAGAGGACTTGAATTCCAGGCTCCATGATTTTTCCCCAATGAATTGGAAGCTGCGTCTGCAACTAGACCATCAGGTCATTAAAGATTAACTTGGAAAACAGGAGAAGTAAGATTTCTGCTTCAAAATGGAAGTGAGGGATGTGGGAGGAATATGGGAATTCCGTGGGATCCCTCCCTGTATTAACACGTTCAGTGATACCGTCCTATGTAGAAAAAACAGAGACCCAGACCCTACAGAAGTCAATGCTGGGGTCACCTGCCAAGAAAAGCACCCCAGCACACGGCAGCAGCTGGAGACCTGGGTGAGGAGAATGGATGCCCTGGGTTCCAGCCTGCCGACCAGCCATGGCCACGAGGCTTCGTGAGTCACTCTTACCTTGCTTCACTCTTACCATTTCATACGACTTAAAAGGTATTTCCTCTTTCTGTTTACTATAAAAAATTATAGCATGTATTGATGTTGGGAAAAATTGTCCTTTATTCCATGAATTGCCAAACAGCCGGGCGGCAGGACTGAGTTAGGATGACGGTGCACTGCCCATCGCCCAGAGATCCTAGACGCAGAGCCATGACCCCATGGCATCAGTGGCAGGGCAGACGGTTGTGTGTGACTCGATTTTTCTTCCGTTCGTTAGAAAGTGAGCACACTGGCCATTGTTCGCAGGGGAGCTGCGTTACGTTACAGGCAGCCCCAGAAGGAAGAAGCGAGTGTAAATTGTGCTGGTGGCCGAGACGACGATACAAGATGCTCCCACCTGAGTAGCCAGCCACGCCTCCCGGCTTCATTAAGCAAACAGCCTGCTTCCTGCCCACAGGGTAGTAGGCACGTGCAACTGACTGGCTTAATCACAGTATCTTAAATCCCTGGCCAACAGGTGAGTCCATTGTGTGAGCACGAGCTGAAAACTGGGCGGGGAGTTTGTCTCCCGGGCACCTGTAAGGTGAGCGCACATGGGCATCTGATGGTGGCCCTTGAGAGGAGCCCCAGGAACTGACCATGATCTCTCACTGCAGAGAGTCCCGCAGAGGCCCCGACCCGGCCTCTCCTGAGGATTGGGAATTCAGGTTTCCCCACTTTGGCCGAGCTCATCAGAGGCCATCTCTATGGCCTGCAGAACAGAACCTAAAGTAACACGCTGGGCACTGCCCTCTGACAGAGGAGCCACGGCCTTCAGAATTGCAGAGAGAGGAAGAGGGAGGTTTCCTGAGCAACTGGTCTTTCATCCTTAACTCTAGTGCGGCTGATCCAGACAGTTCATGGCGACCCTAATTCTTGACTGTGCCCGGAGACATCAGTAAGAAATGGTACTGGGGATGGCCAGACGGGGTCTGGCGGGGAAGCGTTTTAGTCCAACCACACTCCCGGATTCTCCATCTGCTTTCAGCGAAGCCCTTCTTAGGTGGACCGTGAAAACAGCAGCCTCCTCAGTAGGATCGCCGGCATCTTCCTAGGTCCCAAAAGTGTAAACAGACGACTTCCAGACTTCAAATCCACCCTTGCGGGCGGCAATGCCTTACTTTCTCTGTAGCAGCGGCCAAGGGAACGAATTTGGAACCAAAACTTACCAGACCTGACTCTCTGAGCCTTTGGCTGGTCCTTCAGGGAGAATTTCTGGGGGGCAACTTTTCTTCCTTATCTTTGGAGAAAGGCCAAGAACGGAGGGAAAAACCAAGTCTCTGATACAGATCGCTATGTTACATTTTCTGGAAGTAACACTCTTGTTGTCTATGGCTGGAAGATGGGAAGAGAAGAAACACGAAAGAAGCGAAGACCTGTCCTAGCACCTGTCTGGCTGTGCCAGTCCCTGTCTGCCCAACCCCAGGACTCTTCTAGTGCTAGGTTTCTGCATCCTTTGCCTAAGTTTGGGGGAGATGTTCCATATTTTTACCCAAATTCCAGGTCTGGTCCTGTACTACCCCGGATCCTAGATCTGAGTCCTGGTTCCAGCTACTCTGTCTCTGTCTCGTGCCCCCAGGCAGGGTTCTTCCCAGCCAGGGACACGAGGCACTGAGCCACTTGTATCTGACCCAATCAGGACTCTGACAGCACCTACCTCTTCTAGACTCCTCTCCCGGCACCTGTCCTACAGGAACGAAGGCTTGCCTATCACCCTTCCTGCCCAGACCCTTCCCATGGCTCAGAATACTTGTGTTCTCAGGGCTGTTTCCTCCTATATCCACCCAGGATCTGCTGTGACACTGTAACTTGCAAGGGAACAGGATCTGTGGGAAGGTCTTTCCTACCGAGAGGCTTTTCGAGGGTCGAGACACAACAACAAACACGGTTGAATAAACGGAAGAGTCAATGACCGAATTGGAGAGTCTATTCAGATACACTGAAAATTTGCCTTTTGTTTCTGAGGTCTTAAAAGCCCTGTCGCACGCTGGCCTGTACTTGCAGGGTGAGGTTGCTGGGGAAAAAACCATTTTTCAAGTAAAAGTCTCGGTGGAGCAAGGACTCGGGGACAACGCCCGTCACACGGTGGGTGCTTGGTGAGTATCTGTGTATTTGTGAGTGAATAAATGGCTCAGGCAGAAAGGCTGATGGGGGAGGTGTATACAGACCCGGTGAATCTGCGGTGTTTCGGGGGTTCTGTTTTCACGGCGGTTTAGCTGATTTAGGTGCACAATGGGTTTCGGGGAAAGGGATTTCTTTCCTGTGGGATTCACAATGGAGATGGAGGAGGCCGGGGGAAGGACGGTTCTAGTTCACAGCCGTGGTGACAAGACTTCTCTCTGATGGTGATGGATATTGATTTTTTTTCCTCCTCTCCTTGGCCTGTAACGTCCTAAATCACTTCCTTTGTGCAACTGTGCAGACACGTGGCCTGGCTTCCACAGCGAGGCACCCGAAGGCTGGGGCTCCGTGGGGGTGGGGCGGCGGGCGCATTAGAAGTGGCGGGGGGACCCCGGCCAGGACGAGCAGATGGTGCCTAGACACGGCTCCCCATCCTGGGCAGCTTTCTCCATAATGGAGTCCACATTAAAAATGATACTATCTTCACTTTTAAAGGCCCTAATGGATGATATTTATGTCTGTGAAATATGTTCCCAACTGAACCGTACATAGCATATAAAGAGCAAGCCATCGGGGGGGACGCAGCGTCATGGCGAAGACAACAGTCGTGGATAAATCTCTTTTCCAACCAGCCAATCAGTAAAATATGTTTTAATACGTGACAAAAGTATAGTTTGTCAGTTTTCCCCGCAGAATATGGCGAGAAGTTGAGCTTTAATATGATTTGACAGCCTTGTGATATTTTCTGCCATTCTTGTTCTTAGCAAAGTGGTCTAAAAATGCATCCATAATTTATTTATGGGCCTGTCAGTTAACTCATGAGTAACCAGAATGTTTCCGAGGGCATTAAGAATGGAGTCTCCTTCCTTTCTCTGGGAGGTAGTCCCGTCTGCATCCTGGGGAAGTTAAGTGACGACTTGCAGTGCCCTTTGTGCCGGAGAGACAGGAGACACGGGCCCAATCACCCACATTTACTAGCTCATCTCAAGACTTAAAGTATGAAGTTGAATAACTTATGGTATTTATCTAAAATTTCAGAAGCTTCAGATTCTTCTCAATAAGGACTTAATATTTACAAAGAAGCAAAGTTATTAATTGGATGCTGAATGAAGAGCACTTAACATTAGGACATCTCTAATATCCAAAATGTAAGTAAATAATGATGTTCTCAGAAATTCGAATTCAGCTGCATGACTCCACGGCGAACTCCTAGGAAAATGAACCTGAACCAAGTTCAACGCATTAATTTAGCTCCATGTAGTACTTTCCCCAATAACAGCAAGGAATCTTAACAGACCCGCGAAATAGTTGCATTTTCAAATATCGAAAAAGAAAGTTGTACTTGGCTATTATTTTAGCTTAGGTCCAAAAGAAAGAAGAAGCCATTCATCTCTGATTCTGACCATTGCTAATAACCAAACCAAATCACTAATAAATAGCAACCCAAAACGACCACAATTATTAATAAATCACCAAATCATTAAAGGTGAATGAAAGTTGGTGTCAATCTACCCCACCCAGAATCCCAGGACTCTGCCCTGCTTGGTGGGCGGACCAGGGCTCCGGGCACTTGGGTGTGATGTCTGCTTTGCTATTTTAACAGTTAGGCATCAAAACCTGCACATGTGCTTGAACTCAGACCTGTTGCTTTAAATATCATTGGCACACACACAACGCTGGACTGTAGGTGGACATTTTTTATAGTCCTTCACTAGTTCAAAATCAAACATTTCCATCCCAATCCAGTGTTAAGAGTATAGTAACCACAGACACAGCGTAGAGAGGTAGTGAGTCTAAAATCTACGTCATATGCACCCTTCACGCATAGATGCCAAACAGTGAATTGATAATCTGTTAGAAAAGCATTCAATACCCCAGGCAAAAGACTGTAAGAAGTGACAGGGAAGAAGTGGCATTTCATTAAATAAGGACCATAAGGTACAGAAAGATGCAGGCTTTTACTGCATTTACCATGTGTCGTTGAATTTCAGTATGAATCTCTACCACAGCACAACCTCTCTCTGATTTAGTCTGGATCTACACACCAGCTCTGGGTGTATTAAAATGGTGATTAAAACACCTTGAATGATTCACTGTTTGTTAACCCTCCTGCAATGATCAATTTCAGCCTTAAACCCGGCTCGTTCTGTATTTCTCAGCCCCATTGGGAATAGTAACTGGTTTGAGGAATCCATTCCCTGCACCCTGACCAACCAAGGCTTCTGATGATGCTGGTCACGGTGAGGGGAAGAGCCCACCCAGGGCTGGGGACCTGCGTTACCGCTTTAACCCTCAGAGCAACCCAGGATAGGTGCTGTCAAGACCCTCATCTTACAGATGAGGAAACACGCTGAGGAAGCTTCACTGCCTTAACCTGAGTTGTCCTCACAGCGTGTGAGGACAGAAGGATTCAGCCCAGGAAGTTTGCTTTTGGAAGCTGCTCTCTTCAGCACTGCATTCTGAATCCCATATTAGGTGTGGCTGTAACTAATGGCCAGGGGAGAAATTCACTAACAATGGGTTTGCAGATTTTCACAAGGGTCGGTGGGTACCTGTTATAAAGAAAAGAAATGTGGTAAACACACAACCTTGAGTTATAGTAAGACTGCACACGGGGGACAGGCGAGTTACAGGTTGTAATAAAAATGAACGATAATGAGCATATATAACTCTTGTTCCCGCTGAAACGCTTAAATGACACAGCCTCAAACCCTGAACACGCTGGAGTCTGCAGTGGTTATTTTATTTCATTTTTCAATTTCTTGGTCGCCCCGCGCGGCATGCAGAATCTTAGTTCCCCGACCAGGGATCGAACCGGGGCCCCAGCAGTGAGAGCGTAGGGTCCTAACCACTGGACCGCCAGGGAATTCCCTGCAGTGGTTATTTTAGACTGTGGTAATCTGCCGAATTCATGATGCTTATTCGTCTGCTCAAAAATCTTCTGCAGTTCCTTACTCGCTTCAGGAGGAAAAGAGTTCCTGGGCCGGGCAGCAAGGACCCCCGTAACCAGGCCTCCCGTTTCGCACGGGTTCTTCTTCCGCTGGTCTTTGACCTGTCTGGCTGCTGGACACATCCAAGGCCCCTTCGGCACACTCCCAGCGTCCTCCACCACTCATTCTGAATTCTGGTCTGAATTCTGCTTTTCTATCAAGCCCTGCCTGAAGAAATAATGAAATAGGCGAAAAAGTTACATAAACCTCTTGTTGGGTTGATTCTCTTGTTATCAGGAAAAGCAGATTCAGGGAGGGTCGTCCACCAAGTTGACGAAAGAAGAGCCAGGATTTGAACGCAGGTCCTCGGAACCCAGAGCCAGGTCCTCACCCTCTGTCTCCACTGGGCCCACGGCCCACTTCCCCCAGGAGGGCTTCTAGGCCTTTGGGGTTTAAGCCCTTTTTCTGAATTTGTGCCACTGAGGAAAGACTAGACAGGCAGCCGCCCCTTCTCCGGGGCCGCCCCCGCGGGATCACGACCCACCTCCTCTGCAGGGCACCTGCCAATTCAAGAGTCTAGTCCAGGAAGATGTACCCTGAACTCGCCCAGGAAAATTCCAGTCTACAAGTTCAGTTTTTAGTAGTTGAAAAATAGTCTGCTACTTCCAAGATTACCCTGAAAGCAAATACTTCAAATTCCCCATTTTCCGCCCCACACACTGGAGCCAGGCTGCCTCTGAAGGCCCTGTTTGGTGGGGTTGGGACCCTGTGAACAACTGGCAGGACGCTGGAGGGGACCCTGGAGCTGGCTAGCGGGGCCTGAACGTGATGATGTTGGGACTGATGTGCCTTTGCGGGCAGGGACGTAGGGGGCCCTGGCACTGGGGTTTGGCGGGATGAGTAACCCCCCTTCTCTCCCAGCTGGGCCTGGACCACGTGCTGTGGCCAGAGGTTGTGATGTGAGCGGCTGGGGGACAGAGCTACTGATGGCAGGTTGCCGAGGGGCAGGAGGGGGATGAGAAGGTGCTGGGTCAGGAACGGCCCGTGAGATACAGAGGCCGGTTCTCCAGCTTAGGATCGCCAAGGGCGACGCTTTTGTTTCCAGAAAGTCCCAGGCGTGAAATTCGTCTCAATCTGGAGGATCTCAGAAAGTATTTGCTTTGGAAGGAAAAGGTATTTTCTGATTAAAATTCAGGTGAAATTTACTCTTGAGAATGACTTATTTGGGCCGTTGGTGGGGAGGTAGGTATAGGGGAAGGATCGGGGGAAACAGAAAAGCCGAAATCCATGCTTGACGCTGGAATTCACTAGCTGCGTGACCTCAGTTGCATCATTTAATCTTTCTGTCTCGATTTTCTTATCTGCAGGGGATTATGATAAATAACTGCTTTATCCGTTTCATAGAGCGATTAGGGTGTAAATGACCTAATAATTATATAAGTGCTTTAAAAACTAAAGATCTGTGAAAATACAAGCTGGGATTTGCATGTTCATTGTATCACTGTTGGGATTTATTCATTCATTTTCTTAATAAGCATTTATTAAGTGGACCATAGAGCAAAACATCAGAGTCATTTTGGGGAGAGCCAATTTAGCCGGCACGTTCATATAGACGTTTTGTATGTGCAGACTGTGAATCTAAGAGAGGAGGTCGTGTCTTCAGGGGTCGCTCCCCTGCGTTTTCTGGGTTCAGCCAACACCTCGTTAAAATCGAGACTTTCTAGGGAAGCCCCTGTGATGCTGGCCAGAGAGAGCTAATTGTTAAATATCCAGGAATTTGGGGAGCTGGTTGTAAGCCTTCAGTAGCCTGAAACTGGTTGTGGTAGAGGATTTACATCTTGGAAATTGGCCAGTGATACAAATAAGGGCCTCCCTTACCATCCCCCCTCCCACCCCCAGGCCCCAGGGCATATTTCCAAGGGCAGAGGGAAGATGTGTGAGGACCTCCTAGGCACGGGACAAATGCTCCTTGGATGGATGACTTGTTTTCCGGTTTCTTTTCTCTGAATGGCTGACACAGTGTGGCCCCAAAGTTGAAGAAAATCCTTCTGAGAGGCAAGACACCACGTCTGACTCAATCCCTTCAAATCTTCAACAACTCTCTTTTTTTTTAATACAGAATTCTTCTCTCTGTAGTTCAGGCCTTTCCTACCTCATTTTCTCCCTGGACACGTGGGTGACCCTCGTCTCTATTCTCAGGTAGGAAGCCCTCTGTGTTAGAATTCTCCCCTGCTTTCTCTCCCAACCAGTAAAACTCACCTATACCTTCACCCCAGAAATATTGACTGATAACCTCCAACACAGCTCAGCATTTTACACTAAGCCCCGTGGAGAAATCAGAAGATAAACATTTCCATATTAGAGGAGTTCAGAATTGGTTGAATTACTAAGAGACACACACAAGGGGCTTTTCCTCATGGGTCACATTTCCCAAAGCTGTAGTTGTGTTTGGGGGTCTTCTCGGTGGCCCTCCAGAGGCTCTGCTGAGTGCCTCCCACCAAGACAGGAATGGACTGGCCTGTGTAGCTTGGCCATCACGGAGAAAGGCCACGGGTCCAGAAGCAGAAGACCCAGATTTGAATGCAGCTCTACCACCCCCTGCATAAACAGGAACAGGTCCAGGGTCCTCTCCTGCGGATGCCCTCAGATGCAGTGTGGTCCACCAGCCCTGACGCCAAGCCTGACCTCAGACCCCAAACACCCTGAACACCAAACGTTTTTCATACTCATTTGATGGTGAAACTTGTCCTGAAGTGACAGGAGGCTATTTTTAGTCCTCATTTATTCCACTTAATGTGAATATTCATCTTTCCTTGCAGAAGTTATCATGTGCTTGATTCTAGGGTACTTCTCCACATCTCCTGGGTTGGTTGCATAATATTCATTATGCACACCTTATTACCTTTCGAAAATCTGGATCCTCTGAGTTTTGAAACTCATCTGGCCCCCAGGGTTTCAAGTATCGAAGAGTGAGTCCCCACTGGAGGCTGTTTTTGGCACCCGCACTGATGGTTCGGGTCTCCTTCACACCAGGTCTCTGTCTGTCTCTGAGTCCCTTGGAGGTCTCGTCACCCCAACCTCAGCACCTGAGGTTCCTGAATCTATAAGATTTCAGACAGAAAGAGGAATCATCCAAGGACTAAAACACTCATTAAGAGCTTAACACCTACACCAGAGAAAAAAACAATTCAAAGAGACACACGCACCCCAATGTTCACTGCAGCACTATTGACAATAGCCAGGTCATGGAAGCAACCTAAGTGTCCATCAACAGACGAGTGGATAAAGAAGATGTGGTCCATATATACAATGGAATATTACTCAGCCATAAAAAGGAAGGAAATTGGGTCATTTGTAGAGACGTGGATGGACCTAGAGACCATCATACAGAGTGAAGTAAGTCAAAAAGAGAAAAATAAATATCGTATATTAACGCATGTATGTGGAATCTAGAAAAATGGTACAGATGAACCAGTCTGCAAGGCAGAAATAGAGACACAGATGTAGAGAACAAACATATGGACACCAAGGGGGGAAAGTGGCTGGGTGGGTGGGATGAATTGGGAGACTGGGATTGACATGTATACACTAATACGTATAAAATAGATAACTAATAAGAACCTGCTGTATAAAAAATAAATAAATTAAACTAAATTTTTTTTAAAAAAGAGCTTAACGCCTACAATATTTGGTCTCCACTGTTCTGCCCACAAGGTCAAAGTCTCCTTGGCCAGTTGGTCAGTGACGGTCTGATGTCGCAACACCCAAGAAGACAGGGCAAGTCCAATGCACGTCAGTTCCAAGGAGACATTGAAAGTATCAGACAAAATGATGGATTTCAAGTCAGTCGAAGGGATGTGGGAGTTCTAACAACATCATAAGCAAATCCTCACACCTCACAGGAGCTCTATCCACATCATAAGCAAATCCACACACCTCACAGGAGCTCTATCCACATCATAAGCAAATCCACACACCTCACAAATGAGGACATTGTGGAGCCCAACCAGTTAACAACCAGAAAGAAGAAACTATAAAAGATGGCAATAAAATATGCATGTGAAAGAGAATGATTTAAACACAAACTTTTAAAAGAATCTCTTGGGAAAGTTGAAGCTGCTCTTCATTCTTTTTGTTTTGTGTGCTAAACAGTGATTCTCAATTTACATTCACAGTATGGAGGTTCCTTAAAAAACTAAAAATAGAACTACCCTATGACCCAGCAATCCCACTACTGGGCATATACCCTGAGAAAACCATAATTCAAAAAGGGTCATGTACCACATGTTCATTGCAGCTCTATTTACAATAGCCAGGACATGGAAGCAGCCCAAGTGTCCACTGACAGATGAATGGATAAAGAAGATGTGGCACATATATACAATGGAGTATTACTCAGCCATAAAAAGGAATGAAATTGAGTTATTTGTAGTGAGGTGAATGGACCTAGAGTCTGTCATACGGAGTGAAGTAAGTCAGAAAGAGAAAAAATATATACCCTATGCTAACACATATATATGGAATCTAAAAAAAAATGGTTCTGAAGAAACTAGGGGCAGGACAGGAATAAAGATGCAGACGTAGAGAATGGACTTGAGGACACGGGGAGGAGGAAGGGTAAGCTGGGACATAGTGAGAGAGAGGCATGGACATATATACACTACCAAACGTAAAATAGATAGCTAGTGGGAAGCCACCGCATAAAACAGGGAGATCAGCTCGGTGCTTTGTGACCATCTAGAGGGGTGGGATAGGGAGGGTGGGAGGGAGATGCAAGAGGGAGGGGATATGGGGATACATGTATACGTATAGCTGATTCACTTCGCTATACAGCAGAAACTAACACACCATTGTAAAGCAAATATACTCCAATAAATGTGTTTAAAAAAAAAAAAGTGATTCTCTTTTGACAGTGTTATGAAATCCAACTGTGAAGTAGCCAGTGTTACATCATGCTACTATGTAACTTTGTCGGGAAGATTATGACATAATCAACACTTGATTCACTTTTTAAAACTAGCCTATAATTAAAATTAGAACATGTTTTATTAACTAGAAGAATAAGTATTTTCATATTATTAGTTTCATATTTTTTTCTAGACAGACTGCCAATCAACTCTTTATTTTTACTAATTACCATACAATTTTGGTTTCTGTCTTAACTGAATACATCCTAAGTGGACCGTTCCCAGGCTGCCTGACCTTGACGATAAGGACCGTCTTCCCATGGCTACAACATGGTCCCCTTTTCAATATTCCTCTCCTACTAGAGCTGTATCCACATGGCTAAACCGCCATGTGGTAAGAATGCCCAGGTAAGTGCATCGGCAAACTCAGCCTGGCCAGCCAATGTAGTAAAGGTGGTTAAGGCTCTGGACACTGGATGACACAGGGAATAAGGAATGTTCAGCCTGCAAAGTCGTCACACACCTGTTGGTGAGAGATCCAAGCTCTTCTCCAGCACAGGTTGGCCCCAGTTGCTCCAGATGTCCCCCCTGACCTCACGCTCAGAAGTCTGCTTCCACCTCACTTTCCATCACCCTTGGTGCTGGGTCTTCCCTCTGGATTCATACCTAAGAAGTCTGACCCTTTGTCCAACGACAGCCTTCAGACACTCAAAGGCACCTTTCACATCCTCTACACACCTTCTCAATGCATATCGTTCAACAATTTCTCCCGCACGTTTTCCAGAACCGTCTCCATCCTGGTTTCTCCATCGAGGCACCGTCTAGCTTATCAATGCTCCTCCTAAGATGTGGTCACCAGAACTGCTACAATTCTTTAGACATGTTCTGAACTGCCTCAGTCTTACAAAATGAATAAGAGAGAACAGACTTTAAAAAAATATTTGGGGGAGAATTTAAGTCTCATTGATGACTCACATTGAGGTCACAGACTGTTAAAATAAAATCTCTTGCAAAATAATTTTTCAATAGATTTTTTCTCTTATCTTTTTAACCTTTTTGGTACAGAGTTAAACTTTTTTGGACCCAACTTCAGAATACAGTATGGCCTCCTGTTCTGTTTAGTCACTGTTACAGACTGCTGAGATGTTGAACAGTTTCCCTCTATTTCTAATAGGAAATTTGAGGAATAGAGAAAAGTAGAAACAAGGAGATGAAAATGACCCACAATATCCCATTAGTGATAACTCCCGTGATACTGTAGGATATTTCTCTTAATTTCTCTCTTTTTCTCTCTGAGGCAAAAGCACACAAAACATATAATAGATGTGTTAAATGATATATTATTTACTTGATAATATACAGTGAATATTTTCCCACATCACTAAATACTCTTGTTTAAATGAACATAAATAGTTTTTAGAGACATATCACAACTTACTTAACACAGTCCTTATCGTTGGACATTTAGATTTCTCTACCTGTCACATGGCACTAACTAATCTGCAATGAACACCCTGTTCATCAATTATTCTGTGAACCTCCGATAATTTTCTTAGTTTAAACTGCTAAAAGTGGAATTAGTGCATGAAGACATGGCAACCTTAAAAGCTCTTGCAATCTTGTTGAGACTGGATTAATATGCAACATGTTAATTCTGTATCATTTACATATTTCATAAATATTCTGCAACTTACGCTAAGTGTTTCAACGACATGGGCTTGTGGCAGATGAGTATATCTGATTGTATAGTTTTACCTGCAAATTTTCTCTTTTATCCTCTCATCTCAGTAACTACAGAACACAAGGGCTACATACTATTAGCCTGTATGTAGTGTTTTACGGAACTCGTCTCATTAGATCCTTCCAGCACACTGGCTGGTTGCTATGATTATCCCCATTTTTTTAACGAACAACTGAGCTCCAGAGTCTTAACTGGCTCAAGGTCACGGTCAGTGATGGGGGAGACAACCTCCAAACTGAGGCTAGTCATACTCTCAACGCTTGGCTTATTTCAAGTCCTCATAAATGCATACATTTAAGCCCTGAGAGGTGAACTGTTTCTGACGAGTCCATCAGGACTTCTGAGTCGCCGGTTGTGTGTATCTCACGCTCCTTCCGGTGGTGTTCCTGTTGTCCTATTTCTACCTCTGCAGATCCACAGCTGTCAGAGTATGGGATGCACTCCGACCTGCCCCAGGCAAGGGCCCCAGGGGCGCCCGCTCCCACTGCCCTGCGTGGTCCACACGGGGCTGGAAGGTCTCCTCCAAGCTCCATCCTCTGTGCCTGTGAAGCCTGCGCCATCACACTTCCTCCTGGGAGAGGGGCCCCTCCATGAACAGAGCTCATCCCAACGGAATACGGCTGAGGGACCCGGGAGGGCTGACCCGCTGTTTCTCCTTGGTTTCATTTGTTTGCAAGTCCAATGACTTTTACACCTCCTCTGTTTCCTTAAAATCCTCTCGTTGCAGTCTTCATTTAGTCCATTCTGTTCATCCTTTTCACTAATAGAGCACAGAGGGTCTGGAATGGACACAGGGATGGACACAGCGGCACCTGTCACCTCGGGCCTCGGGAGGGTCGGCTCTCGGGGCCGTTCCTTCGCCAGAAAAGCCGGCCGGAGAGTCTGTTTGTTAACGATTTCTGCATAAGCTGTGACTGGTGTGCTGAACGGTGCAATTTCACTGTATCCACCTTGAGCCCCCGGGGCTTTTGCGGCTCCCTCCAGGGTAAGTTGGGGAACGGCTGCAGCTCTGGCCGCTGCCACGACCCCTGATCCTGAGCCCCAGCCGACGCCGAGGGAGCTGGGGGAAAGCAGAAGAGTTGTCTTCACGTATTTCTAGGACGCTTTCCTGTTCTTTTTTGTGTGGTAGATATACAAGGAGAGAGAACTGGACAACATCCAGGAGGAAGCATCCTAACAGAGTTATCTCGGGCGTGAGCTCACCAAACCAGACCTTCAAGAAGGGAAGCATCCCTCAGGGGTGCCATGAGGACAGCCTTGAACCAGGCAGGATGGGGGGCTCCATGGGAACTCAGTTTTGCCAAGAAAGGCCTGATGTGAAGGGATAAAACAGCTCCAGGAGAATACGCCGGATGGCTCTGGAGCCTTGCGCTAACCTACAATGTAACCTGAATTACAGTTCAGGACTTCAGTCTGTTCAGAACTCACTTCCAAAATACGCAGCTGGCATCCTTTCCTTATTTCAGGCGTTTCCTTCCTTCCCTCCTTCTGGCTCCTGCGTTCCTTCTCACGGAGCCTCTCCCCTCCCTCCCCCCCCCCTCAAGTCTGAAGTCTGCAGGGCTTGGGAGCCCGGGGGTCATGGTCGAGGCCGATGAATCCAGCCCTTCTCCACCCTGCCCTTCAGGGACCATGGGCTTTACTGCGACATTGACAATAGTACGATCGGTGATGCTTTCCTGAGAGCCAAATGTTAAAGCTGCCGCAAGCTGAGGCTCTCAGCTCTAAAGCACGGGATAAAATTGACACACTTCCATTTCTGGGAGGCTTTCCATTAATCACTATTAACAGGTAAAGACTGTCAAAACAGATGAGCGATGTGCACCACTGAGAACAACTCATCAGTGGGAGCTTTGACATTTTAATCTTCATCATTTCAATGCTGGAGAAACGAGGCCAAGATAACCTAGAAATTGTAGGCACACGCACAGCATAGGTGACAGCTCACCCGATGTGTGTGACCTGTGCACACGTGTGTGTGGGATTAACCAGCACGCTTCCAAAAGGATCCTCGGGTCTGGACTGGAGGAGGTGCTATACGCAGAGCAGGGCTGGGGCACTCACACCTCCTCGTCCCTGGGCTTGTCCACGGCCCCAAAAGATGTGTATTTGTTATACTTTCCACAGGAGCACAAACTCTTGAAGCTGTGAGCTGTTAGCACACAACGTTTTAAAAGTCTGAGCCCTTCTAGGGCTCAGAGAGGATGAGATGGACGGACTCAGTGCAGGCAGAAAGTTGCTGAGTTTGTGAAAGCATCATTGGATTTCTCCGTACAAACTGGTTCTGTCTAGTGGGCGCAGATCCCATGGTTTATGTGTCCTTTGAAATGTGGTGCCATCCTGTTAAAGGAAACACCTGGATTGATCGTTTTCCCCTTTTTAATGTTGGTATTGCCTTCGGCCTAAAAATGACAGGTTTAAAGACCGGCATTAGCATAAGTTGCAAACAGATTATATGTTGATATAATAAATGTTTTACCTTTAATTTTTGTTTCAGTATCTTTCTCTAAATGGGTATCAAACTACATTGAACCTATTTATTAAGGCTTTCCTCTGAAAGATGCCCTGGTAAGCGAAAGAAAACCTCTCTCCTTATCAGAGGCCAAGGGAGGCTCCTCCTGGCTGGAGGTGGAATGGGAGCCATGGGGCTGGGTTTGGGGCCAGGCAGCCCTGCCTGCGGTACCCCTCGCCCCCCAAACACATCCTGCATCGCCCCACCCCGCTCACTTTCTCCTGCGGCTCCAGAAACGTTACTTCCTCCTTCCTGCCTAAAATCCTATCATTCTTAAAAAGCCCTGCTGCTATGGGCTGAATAGTGTCCCCCTCCCCTAAATTCACATGCTGAAGCCCTAACCCCTGTTGTCTTAGAATGCGGCTGTATTTGGAGATAGAATCTTTACCGAGTTGATTAAGGTTAAATGAGGTCATGAGGGTGCGTCCCAATCCAACAGAACTAGTGCCCTTATAAGAAGAGGGTCGGCCACGTGAGGACACGGGGAAAGTGGCCGAGGAGAAGCCAGCCCTGCCCACATCTGGATCTCAGATTCCAGCCTCCAGGACTGGGAGACAATAACCCTCCTTGCTGAAGCCACCCAGTCTGTAGGTGCTGGTGGATCTAAGAAACAAATACACTGGCTAAATGGCACTGCCCAAGTGGTGCCATCCCGGAGACAGGCCTGTCCAAGGCACAGTGATGTCCCAAAGAGCATCTCTTAACCATTATGGGGACCGCTGTCAGCCCCCTGCCTACCAGACCACTTTGAGGACTGAAACTTATCTTTCCTAAGCCCAGCACCCTGCATGTTACAAGCACTCGACTCCCCGGGGAGGCGGGGTGAAGAGGCCCAGCTCCACCTTCCACTTGAAGGCCAGCACCACCCCCCGCCTGGACCTGCTGTGGGTCCAGGACCTGCTGGGTCCCCCTGGCCGACCCTACACTGGTCCCCTGGCTCAGGCCTCATCTCGACTTGCGGCTGGCGAGCTGTGAGGTGTGAACAGAAAGGAGAAGGCGCCGGGTCAGAGTTCCCTCTGCGTCTGCACGGCTGCAGCCTGGCTGCTGGCACATGTTTCTCTGCTGCCAAGCGGCTTAAATGCTGGGGGACTGGGGGCTGTGGGGGAGAGGCCAGGCCAGACTCCCTCCAGCTCACTGACCTGGTGGAGGACGCTGGGCCAGAGCAAGGGAAGCGTCAGACACCAAGGCAACCACATCCCACAGATGCTATTCAAAACACAGAGGTGATTACAGAGTATTGAGTAGAGTCCCCTGTGCCACACAGTAGGTCCTTGTTGATGATCTATTTTATGTACAGGAGTGTGTGTATGTTAATCCCCATCTCCTGATTTATCCCTCTCCCCCTCCTTTCCCATCTGGCAACCCTAAGTTTGTTTCTGAAGTCTGTGAGTCTGTTTCTGTTTTGAAAATAATATATGTAGCACTTTGCTGTGCACCTGAAACGAACACGACATTGTAAATCAACTCTACTCCAATAGAAAACAAACAGATAAATAAATAAAACACAGAGGTGAAGCGTTTCACCAGTTTTCACCGCAGGGAAAGGACAGTTCAGCCAATCACAACGTGACTTAATCTTAATTTAGGGCCCATTAGAAATGGAATCACCACGGCAGTGCGTAAGTCAACGACTGTCCATCGATTAACCAGGTCTCAGAGAGTAATTATCCCCCTCCCGAGGGTGGAGGCTTATCGGAGTGTAACTTGCTGACTCATCACCCGTGAGCTCTTCACTTCTTCTTGCCTTCTGTGGAGTGAGAGGGTCCCACTGAGGGTAAAATCTACGAATGAAAAAGCAACTGTTCTGGAGACAGACATGCAGACACACCATTTTCCTGATCATTGATTCATTTGCCTTTAATTGTAATAGTGATGCGTTCAGTTGTGTCGTGTCTGTTGTCCATTTGGAAGCCAGCTCATCAGGAAGGTGTGTCACACACACACACACACACATTTCCTTTCCATCGGATAAGAAGTAGAGAAGTAGGCTAATCTTCTCACAGGCGAAAGCTCGCTCTCAAAGTCTAAAGCAAAGTTATTATCAGTGGAAAAATTTGCTTTCAGGTGTCTTCTGGGTTGTGGGCAACAAGACGCTCCCCCAACATGCCCCCTGACCTCCGGCCTTTGCTCCCTGGCAGACACCTCAGTAACGGTGCTTCCCACTTCCACCCCTGGTATCATTGTTTTCTGTCCGCTGAGTGGTGACTGTCGGCTCAGAGCCACGGAAGCATCGAAGCCTTTCCCGGGGGAGGTCAACCTATGAAGCCAAATAGCGGTGCCCAGGAAGGTGTGAAGCAGATGCAAGGCACCTGGGAACCTGGGTAGCTCAGTGGCTGGAGGTTCCCAAGGCTTCTAGAAGATTAGGGGGAAGACTCTCCAGCCAGCACATGCGCTGGGGCAACTTTCTAGCCGCTGATTTCCACTGGCAAGCGTGCAGGTCTGCATGGAAAGTCATTAATTATCTCCCATTTAATCATCTATTTTAAGAGTTTCTGTGGGTTGGATAATTAAAGATACAGGATTTTATAGGGATTACTGGAGGACATAAAATCCCCAGCCATGTGCCCAGGCTGACAGCGTTTGTCTCAAGGCTTTTCGAATCTGTCTCTAATTGTGACAGAGCATCCCAGGCTTCCTGAGGCTGGCCTCCGACCTCCCTAGTCTCTTGCTGCCTTCAGAACCGCTCCTGGGCTCACAGACGTTCTCAGGAAAAGCCCTCGAGTGTCTCTGCTCTCATGTGAGGGTTCGAATGCAAGCACAGGGTATAGGCAGCTCCTCCGTTGCCAAGACCAGATGAAGACCGCTGAACAGCAAGAAAGCCTGGCGGGGTTTTGTTCTCCTCTGAAGGGTGAGAGGCAGGCAGATCTTGGTGGGGCAGCAACTTTCAAATATGGTCTTTGGTGGCCCCAGCCTCCCGTTCATGCCCTTGTGGAATCTCTTGCCCTTGAGTGTGGGCTGCACCTAGCGACTTGGCTTTTACTAAATAAAATAAGGCAAAACTAACGGGATGTCACTTGTGTGATTAGATTACAAAACACTGCGACTTCCATCCTGGCGGCATTCTCTCCCTGTCAGCTGCGATGCTTCAGTAAAGCAAGTGCCGCGTTGGAGGAGCCGTCACGACAGCCCGGAGGAGCTGAATCCCACCAGCAACCAGGACGGTGAGCTCGGGAGTGATCGTGCCCAGGGGAGCCTTCAGATGAGACACGGTCCCACGCAGCTCCTTGACCACAGCCTCGTGAGGCCCTGGATCAGAAGACCAGCTCGGTTGTGTTCGGACTCCGGCCCCACGGGAACTGTGAGATGGCAAACGCTGCTCTTTCAAGCCACGAATTCTGTGGTAATTCATTACATAGATGATTCACGTGCTCAGACTGACCAGAGCCTGTGACTGTAATGAATCTTTACACTTTTCAACGCGATTATTTTTCAGAGGGAGGGACTTCTCGGAGTAAGTGTGATATGCTCAGTAATAAATACTGAACCCCAGTTTCCACTGCTGACAAAGAGAATGCCTCTATTGAAACCAAGACATTTCTCATCCATTCATATCTGTTAATCATTTACCCAATTTATGGGTCCCTCAATTTCTCAGAATCCTCTATTTTGCCTGCTACTTGCAAATAGGTTACTTCTTGTCTTAGTTATACCACTAGAGGCAAAGAAAGGAGAAGAAGCTCAGCTCAAACCTCTTCTAGCCATCAGGGATTCTGACACAGGCTCAGACCATCGTGTAGAATATCAGGAAAATACTGGTCAGCGAGATGCTCAACAAAGGTAAGAGGGCAGATGCAAAGCAGAGAGAGAGGAGATGAAAGACACCAAAGAAATTCGGTCACTCCTGATTCACTGGGGGCTGCACCTGCTGGAATCTTGGAGGAATGATGCCCTTTTCATAAGCCCAGGGTTCCACGGCCAGGCTCTTCTGGTCCAGCTGGGAAGGGGAGCTGGTGCAGAAGGCGACAACAGTCTGACCTGACAGCTCATTCCCTCATCTACGGATCATGAAATTCAGGCTACAGAAGAATCGCGTCTGAGAACTTAGCTTCAAAATATACAAAAGTAGTGAAAAGAACAGGCTTTTGCTTACTCATTGTCAGGTGTTCCTATATTACCGGAACTCCAATAATGTAAATACAGTTGTCTAAACAGAGCGATCCTTAGAGGCCTGCCGACAGCAGAAATGTGTCCCGCAGAACCTATATTATGCAAGGCAACCCCCCGCCCCCGCAAAGGAAAAGCACCCAATTTCACAATACGACCGGCTTTTAAAATATAGTTTGTTCTTTTTCTTGTATTTTTTGCCTTATCTTTTTTTAAAAAAAAAAAAGCATGATCAATATCTTCTCTTTCTTCAACTACCCTCCGATGTTCTGGAAAAGAACTGGCAACTGGGAGGTGGGGGTTATAAATCCTGGCGTCTCCCTGGGGTGTGTCGCAGGTCGCTGCTCTTTGGACCGTCGACCACAGGTCTGCTGTTTCTGCACGATTACGAGAGAGTCCTTGGACCCTCCTCGTGTTTTCTGAAATCCCGTAAGTATATATAAACCTGCACGAAGACCCTCCAACGGACCCTCGTTGACGCTCCGTCTGCGCACTCACGTGGCTGCGCCCATTCTCTCGCGGAGCTCGGCTCGCGCTGGCACGTGTCGCTGAGAACTCAAGTTCACGCTTTCCTACGCTGTGGCTGGGATTGCCTTGTGAAGGACGACACTCTCCTCATGCGCGGCCACAGAGAGGAACCAGGGAAGAATCAGGAGACGAGAGCTAACTCAAGGATTCGACTGAGGCAGAAGAAGAAATGCAAGCAGACAGGGTTACAGGGTCAGCTCGGTGTCCAGGAGAGTCCACTGCAACCCTGAAAAATGGCTTTACTGGGCCACAGAGGAAGCAGGGTAGGAGGGGTCCCAGGCGGCCTGGAGGGGTCCAGTGAGGAGGACAACAGATGTTGACTTCCAGGCTTTTTCAGGACTGACAAGGAAGTAAGAATAAGACAGAAGCCAATTCTGCTTTGAGGGGATTCGACAAACCAGATGAACTTGACCTTCGGCTCCAAAGGCCTCTTGAGGAGCTTGGAGGATGAGGGACAAAGCTGAAGCAGGGGATTTAGGAGGAGCTACTCCCACAAACGTTTACTGTCCTTTTACCAAACGACTTCAGATGAATTAGGAAAAGTACCTCCTGTAAGACGTGACATTTTCCATCTTGTGCAGGAGGGGGCGAATATATCTCCCATGAGGTTTTAAAACCAAAAGCCATCCTCAGACATTCTCAGGTTTGCATTTCAAATTCACATGACCAAGATGGTCCATGAAATCTCAAGCCAAGATTCTGGTTGACTGCGACCTGGACTCCGTAACACATCCAGGCGTCTGAAGAAGCCACTTGAGAGACCAACCTTGAAACCAGGCCTCAGAAAATGCCCACAAATGAAATCCCAATATATGTGAGCTCACACTCAAAAACGCACAAGGAGTGAGTCGCCATGGACAAGACACCACAGAAGGGGCTCACACAGAGTGTCACCTCTGCACAGACTCCGCTGACTGGGATTTCCAGACACATGATTGCTCCGTTCGGTATGGAAGGATGTTGGATGAGCCCAGTGGTAGGATCAGGAGTGTTAAGGAGTGTTCCATATGTACCTGGAAAGTACAGCTGACAAGCACTGTGGACTGAGTGCACGTGGGATGAGAAAGACTGAAGTCAGAGGTGATTGTAAGGGTTTGGGCCTGAGCATCTGGAAGGACAGACGTGCCATTTCTGAGTGGGGAGACAGCAGAAAGGAGGCGACTCAGGAGTGAGGGGCGGTCAGGCCTCTGGGCCGCCGTGTTTGCACGACGTGCCTGCTGGACACACAAGTGGTGATGTGGGGAACACAGACCGCAGGGGACACTTGGGGTTGACATATGGGTTTCAGACATGATTTTTATCATCTTCAGCATGTAGTACTAAAGCCATGGGACCAAGTGAGGTCACTAAGAGAACAAATGTACATGCAGGAGAAATGGACCAGACTGATTCTGGGAAAAGGCAACTTTCAGGCACCAAAAGATGAATAGAAACTATCAAGGGAATCTGAGGACTCGGTGGTTTGGAGACGGTTGTTGCCATGAGGAAGAGCAGTGTCCCTGGAATAGGGGAAGGGCAGAAGGCGGATTAGAGGGGATTTAAAAGAAAGTGGGAGAAAAGGAAGATTAGGACAAGGCGAGGACAGTGTTTTGCAGAGTTCTGCTGTAGGTGAGAGCAAAGTGGCAGCCGCTGAAGGCTACGTGGGGTAAAGGGATTTTCCTGTTAGGATGCAGGAGGGGAGAGCATATACGGCTGCTGATGGCAAAGATCCTACGAGAGATGAAAAAGGCTGATGGAGAACAGGGATGGGGCAGTGGCTCTATGGCTGAGCAGGGGAGAAGGGCTTTCGCGTACAAGCAGGGGGTTGACCTTGGGTAGGAGGCAGGACGTGTGATCCCAAATCTCAGGGAGAAGGTGGTTATATGTGTACAGATCCCCTTAGGCTGGGCTGGAGTGTTGGGAGCGGAGAGGAGGGTTCGAGATAAAAGAAGTAAAGGCCAAGGAGTAGTCCAGGGCAGCGGGAGGGTGGAGCGATCAGGAAAACACGGTAGGGTTGTGGGACGGCCCTTGAGGTTCATGGTCATGACCCCAGGCAGCAAGCGTCAGGAGCTGGAGGTGCCAGAGGCACAAAGCAGAGAACAGAACCAGCCCAGACAGGAAGCCAGGTGGGGAGCAGCTCAACGGGGATGGATGGTCATGAGATCACATAAGGGAATGGGGAGAGCAGAGCCACGTGGGAGGTTGCACAGAGCTGAAAAGATCTGAGACTTGAAAGAAGGACAAGGGAGCCCTCTTGACACACGCACACTGGTCCCCACGAAGAGAAGTCAAATAACAGAACATAAAAATATTTCCAGATGTAACTTAAACTTCCCAGGAATAAAGCAAATCTTGACTCTACATCTGAAATGTCGCACGAAAGCTAGGCAAGCAATGACATATCGCAAAAGGTTAACAGAGAGAAGATGTGATAAATACCCAAAGCACGACCTAAACTAGGCATCCCCAGTATTATCACACACCCGTGGGTTAAGCAAAACCAACATGATAAACTCCTGTATTTAAAGGAAAAGATGACACCACGGAAGCACACCTGCAACAGTGATTCGGAAATCTTGAAAGTAAAAGGATGGGCAAAAAATACCAGGCAGATCCAGTTCACATTAAAAAAGAAAAAAGAGAGAAAACCTGCAAAAATTACCAGGACTATTCTGCAGAAGAGGAAGGGGTGAGAACTCATCTTTTTAGATGCTATAACCCCTGTACAGCTGCAGCTATTCAAACTGTATTACATTGGAACATAAATAGATAAACAGGTCAATGTAACGGAACAGAAAGTCCACTAGCAGAACCAAATATATAAAGAATTTAATGAAGAGCAAAGGTAGAATTTCTCCAGTGTTGCAGTGACTGGGTTGCCATTTGGAAAAAAAAGAAAGTTAGAGAGCGCTTCTCACTCCTTACACAAATATAAGTTCCAAAATGATAAAAAGTGCTACAAGTAAAACCCAAACTATCAAAATATTATAAGGAAACACGGGGTGAATGTTTTCAATCTTAGTGTATGGAAGGCCTTTCTAACTATGACACAAAATTCAGAAACCATAGAAACTGGGAAATCCTACTCAACAAATATAAAAACAATGATCTTTGGAAGGAAAATTTAAAAATACAGTCAAAAGACAAACTAGGGAAGTAGAAAATATTTGCGGAACATATCATAGAAAAAGAGATAATTTTTGGTCTACAAAGTTTTTTCAAAAAGAAAAAGTCAAATAACACAATAGAAAAAAAATGGTCCTTTTTTTAAACATGCAGAAAAAAAAATCCAAAGAGCTCTTATGCATGTTAAAAGAAACCCGGTATCACTCAGAGGAAGGGAAATGTGAATTAAGAATATAATGAAATAATTTTTAAGGCCTGTCAGTTCGGCAAAGAGCAAAGTACCTGATTACACATTAGGTTGGTGGAAGATGGGGAAACGGGCCCGTCTGCGACTATCACCACAGTCAGAGTGTAAACGGATACAGCGTCCAGGGGAGAAAACGTGGTAGTATCTATAAACATTAAATTCTCTTACACATTTCACCCAGCAATTCCACTTCTAGGAATTTATCCTTCACACGAGAATGGCATATATACAAATATCCTCAATTCAGCACTGATTTTAACTGCAAAACATTGAGACCAGCATAGGACACAGGTTCGGCAAATGTTACAGCTATGCAGTGAAATACTGTGCCGGTGTTTAGAAGAATGACACAGCTTTAGATGCCTTATGTGAAACAAAGTTCCATTATAATTGTTAACCTTTTTTTTTTTTTGGCTGCAGTATGCAGGATCTAGTTCCCCGACCAGGGATCGAACCCATGCCCCCTGCGTCAGGAGCGCAGAGTCTTAACCACTGGACCACCAAGGAAGTCTCTACAATTGTTAATTAATTGTTAATGCTACCATCTAAGAAAATCCGCAGGACACATTGGTAGAGAAGTATATATACATTTATATTTATATACATACTATAGAGAACAGTATAGAGGTTCCTTAAAAAACTAAAAATAGAGCTACCATATGATCCTGCGATCCCACTCCTGAGCATATATCCAGAGGAAACTCTAATTCGAAAAGACGCATGCACCCCAATGTTCACAGCAGCACCATTCACAATAGCCAAGACATGGAAGCAACCTAAATGTCCATCGACAGGTGAATGGATGAAGAAGATGTGGTGCATATATACATTGGAATATTACTCAGCCGTAAGAAAAGAATGAAATAATGCCGTCTGCAGCAACATGGATGGACCTAGAGATGATCATACTGAGGGAAGTAAGTCAGAAAAAGAAGTATCATATGATATCACTTATATGTGAAAGCTAAAAACAAAAGATACAAATGAACTTATTTACAAAACAGAAACAGACTCACAGACATAGAAAACAAACTTACGGTTACCAAAGGGGAAAGGGGGTTGGGGGGGAAGGACAAATTAGGAGCTTGGGATTAACAGATACACACACTACTATATGTAAAATATATAAACAAGGTCCTACGGGGATGGACGGTCATGAGATCACATAAGGGAATGGGGAGAACAGAGCCACGTGGGAGGTTGCACGGAGCTGAAAAGATCTGAGACTTGAAAGACTTGTACCTATAGCGCAGGGAACTATACTGAACATTTTACAATAACCTGTAAGGAAAAAGAAACTGAATAAAAAGAAGTATACATATATGGGGAAAAAAGAGTGTGTGTGCGCGCACGCCCGTGTGCCCACGTATGTGGAAGGGTCCAACAACACAGTTCCAGGGAGGGGACCAGGTGACGGGGGTCAGGAGTAGAAGGGGAAATTCTTTTCACTCTATATTTTTCATAATTTAAAATTCTGTACCTAGGCATATGCTACTTTAAAAACGCTCAAAACATAAATTAAGCTATTTTTGAGAAGTGAGTCCGTCAGAATTTCTGGCGGCAGGAGGTTCCGCATCCTGGTTGAGTGTTCAGAGATTCTGGACGAGTGCGGCCTAATCACATCACTGTGTCACAGAACATAACTAACCCTGGACTGGGTTCAAGTCAAGCTTGCTTTTAAGCGGGGCTGAGCGGCCCCTCCACTAAGTGATGGTCACATGCATGTGGTAATCAATTGTTGGCCAAAGCAGCTGGGACCCACCTTAGAGGAATAATAAACACCCTCTTCTGTCCTACATTTTCTGTAAATTTAGGACAGATCTCTGAGTGACAGGGCACCTTGAGCAGAGTCCTACCTCCGTAGGGGGGACGGGGGGAGGTTGTATTTTTTATAACTTCTCCCCGTTTGCTATTCCGACATCTGTCTCTCAAGCTAAATGAACTTCCTTTCTATTGAGAGAATGCTTGCTGACACAACCCCTGGGGCCCCTCACGATGTCTCTGTGTCTTTGCTTTCCAGGTATCTGCCCTCTTAAGCCAAACCACCGGCCTGTGTGATGGGAAGAGCAGTCACTGTGGCTTCCCTCAGGAAGTCTCTGGACCACTCTTGCTTTTCACTTAGTCTCAGCAGATGAATGAGAAAATCATGCCTCCAGTAAAACCCCTATAAGCGTTTCTGTGATTGTTTCAAGGTAGCTGTGAACACTAGTGAAAACACGGGTAAACTAAAGCTTTTGAACGGACTGTAAATGTTCCTGGTGGCCAAGGATAAAACTAGAAGGTGGCTCGGCGTCATCTGTGTCTTCCGTACGTTGTCACAGGTCGATGGGCGGGCAGATGTGGGCTTGAGGGGGCGCTGGGATGGAGCTGGAAGGCTCTTCGGGCACCAGGTCAGGACACCCGGCGGCTGGACCCGCTGCGGGTGGGACGGGCTGGGTGACCCTGTCCATTCCGGATGTTTCCCTGTTATCCCTCCATTAAGCCCAAACCACAGAATGCTGCCCCCCTCCACTTTCCTCCTCCCCTTTAGAATTGCTGGTACTGAATTCCGTGGCACTCTGTCCCTGTCCCTTTGTGGGTGCGGTGACAGCCCTGTGCAAACCAAATAGGTGGTTGTATGATGATGCTGGCATTGGGGGTGGGCATGGGAAGGCAGGCCGGCATTCGGCACCCTCTCCCCGGCCCCAGGGAAAGGTCCCTGGCAACCTCTCCTTCACTGAGCAGCTGGGGTGACGCTGGCCTCAGAAAAGGGGAACTTGGGAAAATGCCACCGTCTCTTTCTATTTTGGCAGTTAGTGCATCAGAACTCAATCTCTGACCCTAACCTAAAGATTGTGTGAGATCTATGACGTATTTCTGCGTCCCGCCCTGGCGCTTCCCCTTATCCAGAAATGCGAGTGTGCGTGCACACCTGCACCCACGCAGACACGACACACACATCTTCCTTAAAGCATTTTTCAATTAAAAATGATCTGCCGTTTTTGGGGAAATGTGGGGTTTCAGTTACATGAGGACATGTCCCCGTGTCCCTTGTCCCCAGCCCCATACTCTGTGGCCCACGTTACAAGGAGGACTGGGGAGGGACTGGGCGACAGAGCTCCAATCTTCCACCACGAGACCCGGAACCCAGACAGGTGCCCTAGTGGTTCAGGTGAGGGGAGAGCCACGCGGTCCAAGAGCAGTGGGCGAATGCAAACACGCCTTTCCTGAGCCCGAGGAAGCAGATGCTGGCCGGGGACCAGGCGGCTGTTCTTGCTGAGTCTGAAGAATCCCTTCAAGAGCTGGTAATGAGAGATGCTAAAGCCCGCACTGATTACAGACTGCGGCAGAATGCAAACGACAAAGGGGACGGCGCTGGGGAAGCAGCGCGGTGCGACCACAATGCAGATGGGGAAGGGAAGGGGTGGATCGGGGCAGGGAGACCCTCCGAGATGGACGTGGGCCCGGGGGGGGCAGAAGGCCCCCCGGACAGAGGGGTGTGCGAGGTTCCCGCCAAACAGGGGAGGTTCGCACGAGGGTCCAGACCATCACGCGTGGGGAGGGAGAGGGCCTGGCACCAGGAGTGGTCTCAGCCTGCCAGGCATGGGGGAGGGGTCTGGGGAAGGTACGACCACTGCCGACAGGGCCGGGGTGGGGGGGGGGGGGGGTCTGCGAGAGGACAGGAAAGAAAACACTTGGGTTTCTGCCTTGCAGACGTTGCCGGGGTGCTAATGCCAGTCCCAGGGGAGCTCGCAGGGCCCTTCAGGAGAATGTTTTGGGCGGGAGGCGGGGAAAACGAAGGAGAAAGTCAGACAGAGGCAGGGTGGCCCAGCGGGAAGGGCCTCGGGAAAGGGGATTCGGGTCTCTATCCACTGCGACCATCCCCTGAATGACTCGCCCATCGACAGACAATAAACACAGACATGTTTCCAGCAGCTCTGACATCCGAGGCGGGCTCCCTACTCTACAGTGCCGGAATACAAATGTTCATACTGACACTGATGGAGATGCTGATACCAGTACTAACGCTAATACCGGTATTGGTACCGATGTACTACTACCGTGTACGCTCATACTGACAGCTAACGTTCGTGCTGACACTGACCCCTGTGACTGGTAGTAACATTCACGCTAATGCCCTAACGCTCGCCCTGGTCCCCGTACTGACCCTGATACTGGTGTTGATGCTCTACCCGAAGTAATCCCGATACCTAATGCTAAGGCCTATGCTGGACCTATACTAATACTAATTTATATTAACTAATTAACTATATTAATACTAAGAGCTACTGCTTACTAGCATCAATACCAACGCTAGTACTAATGAACGCGTGTGCTAACCACGGCTAACCCTAACATAGTCACTGCGTTAGCTATCAGTACTACTTCCAGTAAACAGCTAGCGTGCTTTACAAGTGCGAAAGCATTTCGTCTCCGTGACAGCCCACGACAGGGCATGTAACTATTATCACCCCCGATTCATTGATGAGCAAGGGGGACACAGAGGGGTGGCAGCATGAAGAAACACCCGGAAAGGGGCTCTCGGGCGGTGCAGGGGGCAGCGACGCGGCCAGCGTGCCCTCGAGCCCCAGTCTGTCTTCCCGCGTGGACAGGCCCAAGGCCTTCCCGGGGTGTCCTCACATTATGAAAACAGCAGCTGCACATAGGGGAGGAGGCATGTAGCCCAGAGCCCATCCTGCGGCTTTTGAGCTCCTGCCCTGACCCCCTCCCGCTCTGCTGGGGCCACTGACCAGAGCCTCTCGGGCCAGCAGGCGGCCCCCCTCAGGACCCACCCCGACCGGCCACTTTGTCTGGGAACCTTTTGGCACGTAAGTTAACATGTCACTGTGTTAACTTATATTTACAACTTCATAAAACTGAAATACAAAAAAACAAGAAAGGCAACCAGAAATAAGAATCACGGCACCTGCCGCGGAAGGACCATTCAAACGCAGGCTTCAGTCGCCCTCAGGTCCCTTGACAACTTCACACATAAACAGACCAGGCCACCTGGGCACTCAGGGTGGGCGTGTTGGCACCGTCTGGAGCAGCTGAGCCCCCGTGAGCCAGTCTGTCCAGGTGGGACGACAGAAAACCGGCCGAGGGCCCTTTGAAGCATCACCGTGGAGACAAGCTCAGGTAGGAGAGTGACTCCGGGACCCAGTGCCCCTTCCCCAAATCGACTCCCCACTCACCTGCCAGTTAACAGTGCCTGACCCCTTAGCGGGAGAGGTTTACTTCTTACTCTGAACATTTGGGCCCACAATAAAATGCTATGTTTATGTGTGAAGTTGAATCTACAGACCTGTCTATTCATCTGGTAGGAAAGGCACAGCCTGGAGTCTCTGAGCTGCCCTCCGGTTCCCCAGGGAACACCTGATGGGGACACTCGGAGGAGGAGGGCGAGGGCCAGGATGGGGGCTGGGCTGGGGGACAGCACACCTGCTTCACACTCACCAGGGAAAAGACAAAACAAAACGGAAACTCGCATTTTGCTGGGGGGAGGTAAGGAGAAAATCATTGGAGACGGTGACCTTGCTTTCATAGCAAACCCCAAACGGGGGGCGGGGGGCAGGAAGTGCGCCCCGGATGCTGCCCTGGGGCCGCACGAGGCCGGATCCCTGGTTCCTGGGCGCTGGGGGACAGGCGTCAGCCCCGCAGCAGCCGGACCTCACCTGGCTCCCCAGGAGCACGAGGGTCCCTAATTGTCGCGGACACTCAGCCCTTCCCACAGCATGTCCGGGGCGTGGGGGGCACTTGGGACGCTGGCTGGCCCAGGGAGCCACTGTGGCTTCAGCCCACTTGTCCACATGTCTCCATCTGCTGCCCCCGGAGGATGGGAGTTGGTTCATGCCAAGCGCAGGGTGGGGGCCGCCAAACGGGGCTCTTCCTGCGCACAGGGAAGAGCGGATGGGAGGCGGCTCTGTCTGTCCGGCCTCCCGCTGGCCCCTGACCCCAGCTGAGGTCACGGTCACGTCACTCCCTCCGCCCAGGCTCAGAATCGGCCCCCATCCCCGAGAGCCGCTCTGCTCCTCGAGGGCGAGCGCCTGGCCCCGTGTGTGTCTGTGTGTCTGTGTCACTAGCGGACACACCGGACGAGGGGGGACACTGGCTCCCTGATGACCGTCTGTCGGGGCCCACGTGGGAACAGCCTCCACCCGAGGAAGAGGCCGGGTTCTCACCCCCGAATGTCCACGAAACCCTGGTCCGCACATGCACTGAGAAAGCGCTGCGTCATCTCTCCCTGTTCCTGGATTCTGTAGCAGCACAGCGTTTAGTACCCACGTCCCGGAAAAGTTTCTGCAGGGAGAAGAGCGCGGCTTCACTCTTCCTGAGGTGAAAGAGTTCATTTTGGGTAAGCCACGCCACCCAGCCTAATCCGCTGGGGCTGTAACTGCGCTGATACTGACAAGGGACTCTTTTCCTCAGTCATGATTTAGGTCACAGCTCCCTCAGATTGGCTATTGCCATGGCAACCAGAGCCTCTGCCTTTGCACAGGGACGTGTAATACTATTCCTCTAGGTAAAGGAACGTGCAGAATCCTATAAAAGATGCCCAGCTGACACGAGCACGGCCACCCCTGCACCCTCAGCCCCCAAAGAAGAAGTGTCAACACCATCTCACCTTGCTCAGGACCCGTTTCACTTCCTAAAGATTAAAATGTTAAAAGCCATCACTTTCCTGGGGGGCTCCTGGAACTAAATATAGCCCATGTTCCATAAGGTCTTGGAAAAATCAAATTAATGTACGATTATCAAGGCTCAGAGCACGTGTCTCTTCCCCGTGGTTTGTTGAGGTCTCTGAGTGAACTTGGGGAGGAAGAAAACCCCCAGCCGTCAGGGCCCTCCCCGCAGCCTGGGGTGCACGCCCGCCCCCACCCCCACCAGCTGAATTATGAAGGGCTCCGTGTTCAGCCGGTGGTGACGGAGTCCCGTGCTGCTCACCTGGGGGCATCGTACTCAAAGGCGTCTAGCAGTTACCTGACTGATGCCAGGAAGCCCTCACTGAGCAGTTCACGTGACGCACACCTGGAGGTTTAGGGACCACAGCCTAACACCGCCCCCCCCAGCACCGCCTCTCCTGCAGCCCCACCGAGAACCCACGTCTGTGCGAGCGCATCCCAGCCCAAACCTCGTGTTCCATTTAGAAAACATGGAACAGGTCCACAAAGACTGCCTGACGGGTCTGGCACGCGGGGCCCCAAGAAACACCTTCCAGAGAGCAGGAAGGTGACGTCAGGGATGCGAAGGACTTGGGGAAAGGTGGCTCCCGGGGGCTGACGAGAAGGCACTGATGGGATTCCCAGTAACGTTTACCACATACGCTCATCCGTGACAGCCCCGTAATAAGGTACAGTTACCTTCATCTCTGTTTTGGAAACGAAAGTGCAGAGAGGCACGTAGGTAAGCTAGCAACACTAACTTGATGCCCCAGAGCGCCTGGAGGTCAGTCAGTGCTGGGAGAATTCTGAGACAGCTCACGATTCCTGCCCCGGTGGACATGCCCCACGCGGTCCGCTCTCCTCCACTGCGGGGAGGCCTGTGACCATGATGGGCGTCCCTCTGGGATTAGGTTTTCTTTTGTGGCAAAGGAGACGGGACAGGGCAGATGTAATTAAGGCCCCAATCCAGCTGCCAAAGGGAGACTGTCCCGGGTGGGAGTGGCCTGACCTGGTGAGCCCAGGCCGACCCTGAAGAGGTAACTTGAAGTCAGGGAGCCTTTGACTGACCTTAAGGAAGCAAAGCGCCCAGAGTCCCACAGCTGCGAGGAAGTGAATTCTGCCACCAATCACGTGAGCTTGGGCGGGATCCCATGCCCCACATGAGACCCCCAGCCTGGCCCAGACCCTTGAGTGCAGCCTCCTGAGGCCCAGAGCAGCGTCCAGCTGAACTGAGCCCAGACTCCCGACCGGCAGAAACAGTGAGATCAAAAACGTGTGCTGTCTTCAGCGGCATGGCGTGTGGTCGTTTGTTACACTGCCACGGAAAACAAACACATTGGGCCTGACACCAAAGTGCACGCTCTTAGGACTCAGAGTTAACTGCTCCCCTCAGTCTGGGACTTTCCGCAAATTGGGGTGGCCCCTTGATGAAGCATCTGCCCTGCCGTGTGCTGTGCTCCGTGTTTTTGAAGACAGTTAAGAGGGGCTGAGAGACAATCTTGAACTTCTATGGAAAGAACATAGCAGTGGGAAGATTAGAGCATCTCCAGGGTACTATTTAATTCAGGTTTTATGGTACTTTTGAGAACTACCATATAATGATAATTTATTCATTTGAGAAACTCAACTTCACGGCTCCAACCCTTCCTATAATATTCGCGCACCGGAAGTCGGGAAGCTTAGAGGCTAAAGCTAGACCCCAGCTCCTAAGACAGGTTGACGGGTTGCTCGATGAATATTCTTCAGTGCTTGTATTAGTCAGCTTTGCTGCAATAACAAACAGCCCCCAGATCTCAGTGACTTGTCTTCCTTAGGTTGTGTTGGCTGCTGTGGCTCTTTCCTATGCCTTTTCATTCTGGGATCCAACCTGAAGGAGCAGCCCCACCCCACCCCATCCTGGGACACATGGTTCTTATCACCTGGGCAAGAGCAAGATGTCCAAAGCCCACCAACTCCCACCTACGTGCCACTGGCCCAGTGGGGTAGGGGGCTTATCCCACCTGCAGGAAGACTCCGCACATCTGTCAGGAATACAAAATCCTCTAACGGGGAGTGTGAACAGTCACTTGGGGACCACACTGCTGACAACAATATGTTTACAAAACTGCATGTGTCATTAATTCAGTGACTAGACTTTCCTGACTTCGCTGTAAATTTAATTACAAACATTCTTACACAATCTTTCTGTAATTTCCATTCATAGTCATTTTCATGGACTGACTGACCTTAAGGTCAATTTAGAATATTCAATTCCTATTTCTGCTTTTTTATTTACCTTTTCACATTTCCCAAGTGTTGAAAACTGCCAGGGATTCCTTATAACTTTAACACGGTCATAACGCTAATTTGAAAGTTTTAAGGGCATCTGCTCTATAATGATAGAGGGCCATGATCCAGAAACCTCAACTAGCTCAAGTCGCTGAGAACTCCAAAGAAGCGAAGACAGCCCCTGGGCAAGCAAAGCTGAGGTCGGAGATTCCTGCCCCAAGTTTACACACTTGACTGTAAGAGAAGCTTTCACAGGCTTTATTCAGACCCTCCATAATTTCATTCTACCGAGAAACAAAACAAGGTTCATTGTCCTGTTTCCTCCATCAAAACAGAACTACAGTGAATTAGGAAAGAAGGCAGGGCCGGGGCAGACCATAAGATAGATCATCTACCAACAGGTTAACAGTAAGAAAAGAGAAAAACTGTAAAAAGTAGCTTCAAGACTCAGAGAGCAAAGTGTCTGAGATCATCTCACATACAGGAAACTAGCCCTGTGGCTTCCACTGCCAAGGTCTCAGCAAACACTGATGAGCACTTGGCCCGGCCGGGTCTCAGTGAGGATGGTCAGTCAGGGGCTACGTGTGGTGGGTGCTGCCTTTGAGCCTCTGGTTTTCTAGGAGGTTGGGCAAACGTTGGTGTTATCCATAGGATTTCAAGACAGAAAAAAAAAAAAATCAGCAAAACAAATAAACAAGTGTCGAGGCTCTAAGATTTGAGATCTTGAAAAAGGGCAAATCTTGCCGTGTTGAAGACATGGGTCATTTGGGGAAGAAGAACTAGCCCTATAAGGGCACTGAGAAGGCCAGGGGCTGGAGAGTCATCAGCTCAGTGATTCCGGAGCCCGGGTCCTAGCGTCAGGCGAGCGAGGTGGGCAGAGGGCCAGCCGAGAAGGGCCTCTTGCCAGAGTCAGGGGGTCGTGACTTTATAGACAGTCAGGGCCCATCAGAGGTTTTCTACCATAAAAGTGACATAATCAGATTATATTCTTAAAGGACAGCTCTGTTATCAGAGTGATGGGTAAACTAGAGAGGGGCCGTTTTGTAAGAAAGAGGCAAACTGGAAAGCTACTGAAATACTCTAGGACCCAGAGTAGGTGATGGACACGGGAGGGAGAGAATGGACCCCAGACGTATTTCTCGCAGAATCCACAGGCTTCTGTGAGAGGAGAATAGAGGCAGGAGTGAAATCTGACCTGAGATCTCTCTTCCTCTCTTTTTTTTTTGGTGTTGTTTGTTTGTTTTTTGGCTGGGTCGCGTGGCATGTGGAATCTTAGTTCCCTGACCAGGGATGGAACCCACGCCCCCTGCAGTGGAAGTGCAGAGTGCTAACCACGGGGCAGTCAGGAAAGTCCCTGACCTGAGATCTCTTGAGGGGCAAATAAAGTGATGTCTTGAATCGTGACAGAGACCCGGGAGGTCCTGAAGTATTTGGGAGAAAGGTGATGAGTCCAGGTTCGTTAATAGTTTATTTGAGATGCTTATGGGATGTTCGTGTGGATGTTTCCAATGGAAAGAAAGGTCAGGTTTGGAATTCAGGAGAGACAGCATTTCAGTAATTGTGAACACATAGAGATTTGAATAGACACATCAAATCCAGACAGAGAATAGAGACGTCCAGAGGGGACCTGGAGAAAAAGGATGAAGGGAAATCGGGGGTCCATCAAGGTGCTGAGTTAGTGACGTCAGGAGACAGACGATCCGAAGTCCCCACGTAACTCCCACGCCTGCCCTGCTGGCCCACACTGAGCTCAGCGGCACCACCCACCGTGGCAACAACCCACACTGCTCTCCCCCACTCTCCGGAATGGAAGTTCATCGGCACCATTTCTGCGTCACTGGCCAGTGGCCACTCGGTCGCATTTGGCTGTTTGGGACTTGGGAGGAGCCGTGGTCCAGCTCCAGCCCACGGTGTGGTTTGCCTGTGAGAGAAGGCAGGACCTGGCCGGCTCAGCGCTGCTGGGTCATCAGGCACATTGGTGATCTAGGCAACAGGGCCTCCCGCACAGAGGTCACAGAGAGGCTCCATCCCAGAACAGAGGACCACGAAGACGCCCTTGACCTGGAAGGAGGTCACTTAAGTGAAGGTGGGTCTGGACAAGCCCGAAAGGGTCATGTAGATACTGTAAGTGGAGCAGATGAAATTCCCAGTCCCCAGAAGTCCGAAATCCAATGCAACGAAGGTACTAAGTGGACCGAGCACCGGCCGTCACATGAGGAATTACAGAAACACAGCGATGTGACGAGACAGCCCCACCTCCACCAGACACCAGTGAGTGGGGGAGACGCAGATAGGGAAACGGCTCTGCTGGAAAACAAGCAAGTGCGGCGGGAGAGAAAATCAATGAGGGACGAGGAAAGGAGAAACCCATTCTGGAAAAGTGCCTAAAAGTGGATATTTTAGCTCTACTTTCAAAAGCCAGACATGGACAATTCAGCTCAGAGACAGGGTACAAGTTCAACAGGCCGAAACTATGGTGGTGGGAACAGGCTGGCAGGCGGGGGACTCAGCAGAGGCACGGCCCTGGGGCGCTGGTGGCAGGCCTTCGGCCACGGAGTTGTCTGCCGGGCCTGGAACACAGTGGGCTGGGAAAGTGAGGCTGGGCTGACGTCAGGCTAAAACCAGAAGAGCTGAGCACTGACCTCTAGGTGACCAGGCGCACAGCCTGTGTCCGTCACAAAGCACCACAAAGAGAGTGACCCACGGCGACAGACACCCATGGCCTCCCAGTTCTGGAGGCCAGAGGTCAACATGTTGACAGGGCTGGTTTCCTCCGAGGCTGCGAAGACGCCTCCGTTCCACGCCTCTTCCCTAACTTCAGGGGGTTGGCTGGCACCTTTGAGGTTTCGTGGATTGTCGAAGCGTCACTCCCATCCCAACCTTCACCCTCCCATGACGCTGTCCTTCTGTCCCTGTCCGTGTCCAAATCTCCCCCGTTTGTGAGGACACCAGTCATTTTGGGTCAGGGCCCACCCTAACGGCCTCATTGTAACTTAACTAATTACAGCTACAGCGAACCAATATCAAGGAAAATAATCGACAGCAGTAGCCAATCTCTGGCGCTGTCTTCTCCAGATCCTCCCCCACTCCGCCTCCCAGAACTCCTCTCCTTCCCTCCTGACCCACCCCTCGCCTCCCCCCAGGTCACTCCCCAGCTCGGCGGTCTATCTTGGCAACTACCATCTCCCACGAGAAATCCAAATTTATGAATGCCCTCCCCCTCTGCTGTTTCTGTGACTTCCCCATTACAGTTTCCAGGAAAGTGTCAATAAGGAACTCCAGAATATCTGATTTTCCATCATCCTCCAATAAGGTTTGTATTTTATGATGAAAGTTCAATAGTCATCAGAGAATGCTCAGCCTGCAGAAGTGGTATTCCGTAGCTGCAGGTGAGGTGGAGGTGGTATAAGACTTTGGCCGCTGAGATCAGTGCACTGGCTGAAGGCCTGGTGCCCGGGAAACTGCTCACCAGGGACCTTGAAAACCGTAAAAGGACACAGAGGACGGGCTTCTCGCGAGAACCGCTGTGCAAGTACAGACAGCGAGCGGGCCCAGGGAAACGCCGGCGTCCCTCGAGACTGTCATTTTTATCCATACAAGAGACATATAATAACAAGTTGAAAAAATGGAAATTAAGACTACCATAACAAAGCTATTCTGCGCTTATTGAACTAAGAGATACATTTGCGGCTTGCTCTGGTTTCCAAATCTATGCTGGTCCCCTGAGAGGAGAAACACGCTTTTGTTGATTTGTCAAGACGTTCTTCCCAAGCGTGAGGGTCATAATAGAAGTGATTGATATTCATGTGCTGCACGCGCGTTTCTCTGGCGTCCCCGCTTCGTTCTGTGAAAGCAAACCAGCACTTAGCCGTCTATTCACAGAGATGACGAGTCTGTATCAGGCCCGGGGCTGCAGAAGGAGGGATTCCTGTGCCATTTCCATACGAGGGATGTTATCTGCAGACCGGAAATTAGGAACCTTCCGAAATAAGAAGCTGAGAGTGTAAAGATACCAGCCAGACGGTCAGGTTCACGCTCACCACATTATTTTGGGAAGGAGAGAAGCAGGAATCCTTGCCACAGTTCAGGTCGCTGGCGAGAACACACCAAGTCCAGACCTGGACCCAGGTTGCCGGCACTTCGCCGGCACCTGGCGCCTGGCCTCTGACTTAAGCGTTACCTCCTCATCTGCTACGTGAGAAAAACAGCCACTCGGTTCGCACCGCCTCTGCACCCTGAGGATGTGCACGTCCTGCAGGTGAAAGCACCCGGGACGGACAAACCACACAGCACAGGTTCCAAGAGGAAGCTCATTCTGCAAGGCTCCATTTGATCCCACAGCGGGCGTCCAAGGCCCATCAGGGAAGTGAGAGGCCCCCTGGGGTGAGTGTTGGCCCTTGATCGTGACAGCTGGACCAGAGGGGTCCAGCCCTCAGGGGACCTCGCTGGCAGGCTGATTCGGCAGGTGACCTGAGAGCTCGGGCGGTGGGGATTATTCTCTGTGCCCGACACGGCCCTGGTCCAGCACCTACAGTGACTGGGTGACATCGCTGAATGGATGATTTAGGACGTGATACGCAGATGGAGAGACCTGGGCCGGGGCGAGGATTCTGAGACGAGAGACAATGGGCAGAGATGCAAAGTGCCGAGGGGAAGCCCCCTCCTGGAAGCTGGGACCTCAGGCAGCTCAACAGCCTTGGTTCCGTTTCCCCCTCTGTTCAGCAGGGAAAGAGAACCCGCTGATCTGCGTGGTTCCTTCCAGCCATGAATTCCAGTGACAATTCTGAAAAAAAGGCAGGCCGGCAGGCAAAGCTTTAGTGAAGGAAGCTCACACACAGACAGGGCCAGGGAGAGCAGGTGTTTCCATGAAAACCCCCGGAGAGTAGGGAGATGGTCCCTCACCTTCGAATGACGGGGTAATTAACTTACACCTTCACGGATGTGTCACAGAGGGTTAAGACCACTACACAACCAGAGCACGGAAGACCCTGACCATATAGCCAGGGACGTCTCACCCCTTTAGAGAAAACCTAAAATGTTATTAAAAATGGAGCATTTCAACCCTAGAAGGTAAAGTCAATGGCAGAATGTAATTATCTATAAAATCATCTTGGGTGTAGAGAGGAGATGGGCTTGTTCATGAGTTCTGAGGGATGTGACGACCCCCGACACTTCTAGGATGAAAACCAAGGAAACTCTTTGTGTCTGTTAAGAATAACGTTGGCTGCCAATGCCAGTCGCAGTGGCTTCTCTGATGACAGTCCTATGTGACGTAATAAGAGGAAAGGGGGCAGAAATGTCCATGGTTGGTCCAGAGCTTGGTGCGTCCTCCGAGCATCCCACGACCTCCCCTCCGCTGCCGGCCGCACGGAGCTGCTCCAGGCACCGAGTTCCCTTCCTTACACACACACCCAAGGTCGGAAAGAGGGAAGGTCTCTCCTAACAAGGGCACTCATTTTTGTCACGTGCCCCTGAAGCCTTGGGGACGCTCTCCACTGGCCCCATCACGCATCCAGGCAGAACTGGAGAGCGGGTACTCAGCAGCCGGCAGGTCCAGGACCGCCTTGAGCGTGGCTCTCAACCCCGGTCAGCAGGCGATGTCCGGAGACATTTTCGGTTGTCACAACGGGGGAACGGGTGCCGTTTGCATCTAGTGCGCAGAGGCCAGGGATGGTAAAAATCCTTCACCACACAGGACAGCCCCATGAAGGAGAGTGATCAGGCCCCAAATGACAACTGTGCAGACTGAGAAGCCCCGGCTTAGACCGACCAGGATTTGTCTCCTGGAAACGAGGGGTCTCCAGCAGCTCTGGACAAATGTCCACGTTCTGTCACTGGGAGAGGGCTGGCAGGGGTACCTGCTGGGTGACTTACCAAGAGTGGCTGCCACCCCTGACTTCTGGAGTGGTTTTTTAGCTTACGGAATGTGATGTCCAAAGAGAGGACCACCTGGAAATGCAAGTGGGCGTGAGAAAGGTCGAGACAATCCGTACTGGGAAGCAAAGCCCTTCTCCAGGCACATCCCTGCCCAGATTCCAACGGGAATAGTGGGGACGGACACCCTATCCTTCACTGAGACAAAGTCTCAGAGAGGAAGGTGGGGGAGGCAGGAGGTAGCCTGACGAGAACAGATAGAACGTCTGTGAATAGCAGCTGCCCGTGTCAGGCTCTGGGTTGAAGGCTGTACAGATGTTCACTCAGTCAGTCCTTACCATGACCCTAGGAGGTGAGTTCTCCTATTTTCCGCATTTTACAGTTGAGGAAGGAAAAACGCCCAAGGTCACTCAGCTCGTAACTAGTGAAGCTGGGGTCCGAAATTGGCCAAGCCAGCTCGGGAGGAACCTTCCTAAGCATGCAGCTTCCGTGATAAGATAAAGGTTGTCTAAAAAAGAGTGGACATATGTATACGTATAACTGATGCACTTTGCTGTACAGCAGAAACTAACACAACATGGTAAATCAACTCTACTCCAATAAAAATTAATTTAAAAAAAGATGAAGTTTCTAGTACATTAGTATTGTTTTCTTATTCACACGTTTCTCTCAGTTCCTAGAACAGATTTTCCCGAATGACGTTACATTCCGTGGACAGGAAGGGAGGTTTCAGTGCAGTGTCTGCTCCCTGGTTCCCCTCTTCCTCCTGGTGGCCACGATCCCATCGGGGATGTGGGTGCAACGTCCAGACCCCTCTGGATGGGAAGGCCTGCTTCCTCAGCTGAGGGGAAGTTTCTAGGATTGCTTCATCCAAGGTCATCCTTCCTGAGGCAACCTGCATCCCACAGCCAGCCAGGAACAAAGCCCACAATCCCGGCCCCAGCCACTACCAGCTCTCAAGGACCATCCCAGCCTCAGATCTCGAGTGGGTTCAGCCTCCCTCCTCTGACAGGTGGGGGTCCTGGAACCAGTCCTAATTCACTCCCTGCTTGCAGACTCTCTGGAGGTTCTCTCTAGAGAACCCACTCACAATAAACAACGCCCCTCCTCTCCTCTCCTCTCCCACTCTGAGAGTGGCCGGTGGGGATGCAGAGCTGGTGTCCACACCACAACACGTGCTGGCCCAGCATTCACACCTTCTCTCTCTCTCTCCTCGACCTGTCTTAGCACAGCCATAAATATTTATTGTTGATTTTGATTTGCACACATTTTACTCTCATTACAGGAACCTCAAAAAGTGAAGACATTTTTTGATCGTCCTTGACTTCCCCTGAGTAATTAATTTGGGAGTGCCCATAAATTTATGTAAAACACTCCTTGACTTTGTTTTCCTTCTAGAACCCGAAGTTGCCGTTCTCTTTTATAAGCTCCATTTTAGTGCCTAGCTGTGATGTGCTTCCTGGCAATTTTCTCTCTAGCCTTGATATACAGAAATCAAGCTACTCAAAATTTTGAAAAATGCAATACATAAGCCTAATCTCTTCAAGGTAAAAGACATTTATGAAATATGTTTATGCTGTACAACGTGTATGTTATGTTTTTTGTTGTTGTTCAAAATAAGCAGCAACTTTAAGAGAGTCAAATTTAGTCAATGACAGAATGGGCTCAGAGACACATCCGCCACCCTTGGGGAAGTCAGTGACGGCTGGACACGCAGCCATCAGGGGTGTTAACAGTGTGATTCCTACAACGAGGAATTAGACCAGATGGATGTGCACATCCGTTTTGACCTTAGAACTCTGAGTGCATGGCTATTTGCATTTCTTTTTTTTTGAGAATTGATTATTCACGTCCTTTGCTTCGTTTTCTAAAGATGGTCAGCTACGTTCTTTCAGGCAAAAATGTTTACCTATCAGATTGACAAAGGTTAAAAATTAGCAACATGCAGCATTAATAAGAACATGGGGTAAACTCTCATGCACGGTGGTGGAATATAATAGTTTATAGCCAAATGACCTTCGGAGAGAACTTTAACATCATTTATAAAATCAAAAATGTGTGTAGCATTGCACCCAACACTTTCTTCACTAAGAATTTTGCCTACAGATAAGCTCACACAAACAGGCCCGGGTGTGTCTGTGTCTGGTTATGACAGCAGTATGTGAAATAGCGAAATATTAGAAACAGGTGTCTCCCATGGAAGCTATTGAAATCCCCCATGATACAGTCACGCAGTGGAATATCTTAGGACTCTCTGGATGGATGGGGCAAATCTGTGTGAACTGCCGTGGAGGGACAGCCAAGGTGATTCACAGACCCAAAGGGCAAGGTGCACAATAAGGCGTATATGTCTATGTTTAGAGAAATGATAACACGCACACACACACGCTCACTTGACAAGGTGCCCAAGAAGTGCTTAATAAAGGAAGTGATGGTTAATAAAGCAAGAGGTGACACTCACTTTTTCCTTTATAGTTTTCTCTTCTAATTTTACCTAGACAACATGTACTACTTTTATATTTTAAAAAACTAATAAAAAATCCACAACTTCTAGGCTTCCCTGGTGGCGCAGTGGTTGAGAGTCCGCCTGCCGACGCAGGGGACGCGGGTTCGTGCCCCGGTCCGGGAAGATCCCACATGCTGCGGAGCGGCTGGGCCCGTGAGCCATGGCCGCTGAGCCTGCGCGTCCGGAGCCTGTGCTCCGCAATGGGAGAGGCCGCAACAGTGAGAGGCCCGCGTACCACAAAAAAAAAAAAAAAAAAAAAAAAAAAAACAAGACAGCCAGACACTTTCGATCACAAAGTGAAAAAAAAAAAAATCCACAACTTCTAAAACTTAAAGCTAATGAAGGGCAAGTTAAAAAGGAGGAAAAGTAATCACACTTTGAACCCCAAAACAGTATTTTGTAATGTTTATGACTAACTGACTTTATTTGATAAGATTTCAAGAAATTAAAAAACTTTTTTTATAACTTAGGCTTTGATATAAGTCCTGCAGCCACTGATTCCAGAACACTGTATGTCAGCTCCCTGGGAAAGAAGAGTTCACAAATGCACAGGGCTGTCTGCACTGACTAAGAACTTTCTGGTTGTTCCAATTTATTCAAAAATTATTCCATGAGTTATTTTTACTGATGTACTGACTGATAATGACTAAACCACTTAAAAGTTAAGCAAGTTTACCAAGGGAGGAGGAAGCTAAGTCAAATTAAGTTGACGTCCAGACAAACAGCTTATTCTACTTCCCACGGAAGGAGAAGTTGCTTTGCTGCTGAAGCTCAGGCTGCTGGTTGCCTCCCAACGTTTATTCTCCTTCTTCCAACAGCCCCTAATTTTAGCAAGACAGGCAACCACCTGCTATAAGCGTCACATTTTTCTGCCTCCTTAGGAGCTGGGTGTAGCTCTACAAATAAGTCCAGTGAGATGTAAGTAGAAGTGTTGAGTGAAACTTCTAGAAAGATGATTACGGGAAGCCAACTCAGCTGGAGGAACAGCTCTTCAGGCATTCTGCTTTTGCTCCTTTCTGTGGCTTGCAACACAAATATGATGGCTGGAATTCCAGCAGCCACCTTTCACCATGAGGTAAGCTGAGGATGGAAGCTGGTCCTTAGGAACACTGAGTAGAAAGTACAGAAAGATGACCCGTAATATACAGAAGCCACCAAACTATCCATGGACTTACATATATGTGTACTTTTCCCTGAGAAAGAAATAAATTGGGTGGCCTCCAGTTCCAAGCCTGGCTGCTAAAAATCTTCTAAGGGATCCTCTCCCCCCTTCCTTTTCCTATCTGCTAGCTAGTAGGGGAGAAGGGGCCCTCGAATACGGCAGTGCCACCAAAAGGAAGGAGCCTGAGCCCCCTAGCGATTCCATGGGGCAGAGGCTTGCTCCCCTCCCTCTAGACACACATCCCCTCTCCACCCCTCACACACCACGGACTGAGCTGAGAGGGAAAACTACGCCTGTATTGTGTTAAGCCGCCAAGTCCCCTGGTGTTTAGACTCAGCCCTCCAATTTCCGCCTCTGTCATCACGCGGGTTTCTCCCCGAGCAGCTGTGTCCAAATTCCCCTCTTCTTATAAGGACACCAGCCACAGTGGATTGGGGGCCACCCTACTTCAGGATGACCGCACCTCAACACAGGAGAAAGGTGACCGACTGCCACAACAGATCTCAATAAAAACACAAGCCCAGAATTGTAAGATGTGGAGTGGGTCATGAGGCAGGTGGTTAATTCAAAGGCTATTTGAGCCACACCAAGTAGGTCGCTGTTGGCACACGTGACAGCAGGCTGGAGATGGTGGGAATGCCCCCAAGTGTGAGATGTTTATAAAGGTCTTAAAGCAGGTTTGGCCAGGAGACAAGTTGATACGGAGAAAAAGAAAAGAAAAGCTTCTGTTGAGATGGCTGAATAAGTGTGTGTTCACTTTTCATGCTTCCTCAAATCCTATTGAAATGACAATAGAAGAAGACTTAAGTTGAAAAGGGTTTCCACCAGCAGACCTGGGCCGTAAGGAATAGCTGGGAGACATCCAACAAATGGAACCAGATTGAGGATGAAACCACCAGGGAACCAGCGTTCCCACGCAGGTGAAAGAAAGAACATTTTGAAAAGTGAGTCTTCCCAGCAGAACTTAAAAGAGCCAGAAGCAGAGGCGATGAGGGCTGCAGGAGGGAGGAGTCCGCCGACACTGCGGAGATGTTGCTGGTGCGTTCACCGTGGGGCGGGGGGCAGGGCGAGGCAGCGCTGGCTCTCAGACCAGCTGGCCTGGCGCTTTCAGCGAGGCAAATGCCGCAGATGGTTTTAAAGGGTGGGTCCTGGCAGGGAAGACCCCGGTGGTAGGCTCTGGGGCCCGAGAAGTGAGCCGCGCCCAGGCAAAGCCACAGCCATCATGAGGATGGGTGTTTCCCAGGATCCCCACGCCCTAAGGATGCTCACTGCTTTCACTCCCATCCTCCCCTCCCGCTCTCTCCGAGCCAGAGCCCCTGTGCCCTCTGCAAGCAGAACTGATTCCTGCTGGCTGGAGACATGACCTCTCACGTGCAAACCCCTTCGGCCCACACCTTAGTCCAGACAGCCGACCCACACAGAGGAGAGAAACAGCAACATTGGAGAAAACCAGTGAGGTGAAGGAAGGCACCCAGCTCATCACAAAAACAAAAATATCTCTTTAAGGAAAAAGAGCTGTTATAGTGATGGAGGAAAGTGAAACAAAACACTGATAATTAAGACATTCAGAGAGATTGGAGAGGATATTTCATGCATACAAATAGAGCAAATGATAGGAAAAATAATTTAGCAAATATCTTATGAATTAAAAATATGATTGTACAAACAAACAAAAATCTCAGTAGAAGGTTCCGTAGCAGGAAGAGGCAGATGAAGGACGTGTTGTGAACTGGAGGCTGGCAGGGGGGTGGGCTGGGAGGGGGGGGGGGAGCTGTGCACAGAAGCGCAGAGGAGAGAGCAACCGTGTCAGAGCAAGGTTCATACAAGTGGGTAAGAGAGGTGCAACCTTCAGCCACTGTCGGACAGAGGAGGGTGTGAGCAAAGAGGCACCAGGAGACTTACTGTAAGAATGAAGGCTCAACTCTTCACATTGAAAGAGCCCACAGGTTGCTGGGCGTCGTCACACACAGACACAACTTAGTAAGATGTCTGATCATCAAGATTTGAAAACAAAAAACACAGATTCAGGAAGCAACCAGCTTACTTCCAAAGGTGCACTGATCAGACTGATGTGAAATGTGTGGTTGACAAGCCCTGATAGACGAGGATGAAATAATGTCTTTAAATTTTATTAGGAAAACGATTTGAAACCTAGAATTTGATACCTAGTTAAAATTTAATACAAGCACAAAGACAAAACAAAGATATTTGCAGACTCTGATTCAGAAAATCCACCAATAGTTAAATCTTTCTGAAGGAACTGATAGCAAATATGTTCCAGCAAAAAATGACAACAAAAATAAAAGGAAAATGCACAAGATAACAGGATACAGAAAGAGTAACAAACAAAATTGCTCAGAAAACCTAAGGACATATGCTTAATTGTTGAGAGCATGGCTGGAAAATGGAAAAGCAGTTGTTAAGAGCTGATTGTTAAGAAAGTAAGTGCATACTGTAAAAACAAACAAACCAACCCTAGAACTAAAATCCCAGATGATTTTTAATAGAGGCAGTAGCTGGGAATAAAGAGAAAACCCTAAAATCCTCTAAGAGAGCACAGTCATAAGCAAAGTATCCTGAATCTAACTTCTCAACAGCAGCCCTGGAAGCCAGAAGCCAGTGGGGCAAAATATTGGAGGGAACCTATTTTCAGACTAAAACATACGCCCTTCGGAACAACCAAAAGTGAGAGTGAAATAAAGACGTATTCTGGCACAGAAATCCTCGAGAAACTTACTCTTTCTCAGGGAGTTACTTGAGGGTGTGCTCCCACACAACAAGAGAGGACTCTAATAAAGGAAAGTGGTGGAATCCAGGGAACAGAAATTCCTTCTCCAGCACACTGATGAATTCAAGTTCTGAAATGATGACAATGGAGCAGGCCCAGAGGTACTGGACCCTCTTGGGGCAAGAGACAGAGGAAGCCAGGAGATAACAGAACTGATGGATTTCCTGACGCATTCAATCAGGTTGAGAGAGTTACAGCTGAAGGAAAGTTTGAGAAGGAATGTGTGATAAATGTAGAAAAATGTGAAATTTGTTGTCTTAGGGGCAGGGGGATGGAGGGTAGAACTTGAATGCTGCTTTCCTTGTTTTATAGTAATATGTTTTCACTTTTAATAATAAATACACAGGTTGTTTCCACTGGGATAAACAATAATGGAAAAGAATGTTTAAAAAAGAATGTATATATTGGCACAAGGTTGTAAATCAACTATACTTCAATAAAATTATTTCTTAATTTAAAAAATAAATACATAGGTTACTTTGATCAAAATAAAAATTAAAAACAAAAATATATTGGGGATGAGGGGTAGATTCATTTTTCCAGATTATTCCCTATTCAATAAAAATAGTTTTTAGATATATAAGAAGGTTTAATAGACATTAATGTTTGTTCAGGCACTTCACACAGTGGAGATCAGGCTAAAATGACTGATTGGCAGGAAGAATGTGGAAGACCAGGAACAGGATCTCTGAGAGGTCCCCACGAGGATGGGTCTAAAGGAGACTGGAGTTGAAGGTCGCGGGCTCAGTGAAGCCACAGCACCTGTTCAGGGAACGAACAGCAGGACCAGCGGAAGGGGGAGACATCCTCGGAAAGGTGTCAACATCTTCAGTCAACACAAGGGGACACAAGACATTTGTTAGGCCAGGACAACAGAAGTGATGGAAAGCACTGTGATCAGACGTCAGTCTCAAAGGAGGTCATCTTTCTAAGAGTGGGGAACGTGGTGCTTGGAACTGACAAATTCTTGACAAATGGAGCTTAGTAATGATAGAGTGGCATGCCTGCCAAAAGGGAAAAGAGCTCCAAGTTTTTAAAATTAAATTATATATAATAAAGAGTTAGTGCTTTCAATCTCCAAAGGATTTTAAACGTTCAGAAATTCCCTTCCCAAAGAACGTATCTACCTCCTTTCTTCCACTAAACAATCTATTTTTAGGCAACAGCAGAAGAAAAAGTGACGGTATCAGAGTTCAGAGGATTTTTTTTTTAATTAGTGGTGCTCTCATCATAATTTCTAGTATTTTTCCCAGCAGCCAACGTATTAAAGCCGCATTTTCAGTTTAAATACACCTTGTGCGCTACTCTAGAAACCTCTTCACCATTTATAATGTTGTTTTTATGGGAACACGTGTTTAAATTAAAGTAACTGAATTACAAATAAAGTGTGAAGATGAACATTTTAATTTTAATAAGGGATTTCATGTTTATATGAACATATTTTTGTTCAATAAGAAAGCATCTGCTTACTTTTTGGCCAATAGCTTATAAATAATACTGAAATGTAACCAATCCATCCAATGGTCTATATTCTTCGCTTTCTGACTTTGAGTTCAGTGATCCCCAGCAGCCACGGGCAGAGAGAAAGAGATGAGGTGACTTTGGTTACGTAAGGCCCAGCCCACCCCAAGTCCCAGGAGCAAGTCTAAGAGGTAGAAATAAAATTGAAATTATTTTCATGAATCTGCCACTTTTCAACTTTTACTCGTGAGCATAGAGGACTGGTGAGGACCTCTCTAAACTGTAGACAGTCCTACCCACCCCCTCCACTCCCATCACCACATAAGCACTCCAGTGCCCGGGTATCTCTCTCTTGATTTTAAAGATGCAAGAGGATGGACCCTTTAACGAGTACCTAAAATAACTATGGGAACAGTGGATTCCAATATCGATCAATTTGGTAATGGGAAAGAGGCGTCAACGTGTTCATTATAATGCTCTATACTCAACTATTCTTTTTGTTCCTCTTTTATTTCCTTTTTAATGTTTCATGGCAAACTAAATAGCTAAGAAATTGCAAATGCGGAAGAGCACATAATTCTTATTATTATGGTTAATTAAATAACACTCTCTGTGACACGTCACGGTAATTATCTCCTTTCCCCTCACTCTGCTTCTCCCGTTAATTTAGTTCCTAAATTTATTTCTGAACTATGGGCCTTAATAGATAGTTACTTTAATGAGGTCTTTAAAAATGCATGTATTGTTGATCGGCTTGCTCTTAAGATGCGTTTGGAACGTGGCACAGATTTCAGGTAATTTAAAGGAAAGTCCACCATTTCTCAGAAAATAATTGAGAAAGTAATGGAGTTGGTGTTCGTGATGCACTCGTGAGCCAAGCCTTAGCAATTTCCTTTAAATACTGGTTTTTCTTCTATTATGATCTTATCTAATTTGATTTCCTTTGTCCACCAGCTAGGATCCAAATGCTTTGAGGGTTTTAAAATTGTGCTGTGCTGGGGAGTTCAGCACAGGACAGAACAACCATGCTGGCGCAAACCCCAAGACCGGTCAGGACATCAGTGGATTTCATCCTTTTATTGGGCTGACACTATACCATCCCTCCACCATCACCCCCACTCAGGTGCCAATGCCCCAGACTCACTTCCCCACTCGGGACCATGATATACCCCAAGGAAAGGCTCTAAACCATTCACCTTGGGATAACCCAAACGGCACTTCTTTCAGACACATGTTTCCACGGGATTTTACAGACCTGTTTTGTTTTCTTTTTTTAACCTCATATGAGACATAAAACAAACAAAACCAAAAACAAAGGATATTTCAATTAAGGACAAAACAAGGGGAAATTACTTTAAACATGGAATTTACATTTCCAAGAAGAACTAAAACGTGGGACATGCATTTCAGTATTTGTGATTTAAACTCTGTAACACTTCGCCAGTGGAGTAGGCGTTCACCAATGTCATTCTCCAAGGCTGGCGGTCATCCCCACCTTACCGAGTCTGTCAGCAAATCCTTCTGATGCCTTTTCTATTTACTGTGTGCTCATTAGGGTCCGTCCCCACTCCCAGGATCTGGTTCAGAGCCACTCACTACATTTCCTCAATCCTTCTAAATCACCTTCACCCTTTCCTTACCAAAGACCACCTCATCCTCCCTGGGAGGAAAAGCGCTCACGTGAAGGGCTGTACCTTGTCCTGGTAGCATGGGGCCCACTCGTGCAGGGCAGAGCTCAAAGCCAGACCAGGTGAGTGACACCAGGCTCCAGAGCAAAGGTCCAGCTTCCGTAGAACCCATCAACCCAGCTGTCCAGCCCTCCCCATAGAGTTTAGTCTCATGCATGATGTTTGGACAAATCTGAAGTGTCCAGCTCAGTGACTCTTACATACGTCAACGCTCTTTTCACAATAACCCAGATCAAGATGCAGAACATTTCCTGCAGCAGAGGTCTCCCTAATACCGCCTTCCTTTCAGTGTCCCCCACCCAGTAGTAACCACTATTCCACAGATCGTAGCTTTCGTGTTGTTTCATTTTATTCTTTATTTTGTAACCCTTGTGGGCCGTGCATATGACAGACGCTCAGCTGTGTGTCACCTTGTAAATGGAGGAAAGATGGACTTACATGCCACTTTCTACGGAATGTCAACCTCCAAAAGCAGGTCAAAATTCCACTCGGAAACCTGCGTGTGATCAAAGTCCAGAGACCTGTTTCTATGGATATCTTTTATTTCACATTTGTTTTTTTGTTTTGTTTTAATTTTTATTGGAGTATAGTTGATTTACAATGTTGTGTTAGTTTCAGGTGTACAGCAAACTGATTCAGTTATACATATATATATATATGTATCCATTCTTTTTTAGATTCTTTTCCCATGTCGGTCATTACAGAATATTGAGTAGAGTTCCCTGTGCTGTACAGTAGGGCCTGGTTAATTATCTATTTACATACAGTACTGTGTATGTGATAATCCCAGTCTCTTAATTTCACATTTGCTTTTTGATAGTACACTTATATTTGTCTTTTGAGGCCTCTTATTTTGTATTTGTGGTTTTTAAAAATTAACCAATTAATTTATTTTTGGCTGAGTTGGGTCTTTGTTGCTGCGTGTGGCCTTTCTCTTGTTGTGGCAAGCGGGGGCTTCTCTTGTTGCAGAGCACGGGCTCTAGAGTGCAGGCTCAGCAGTTGTGGCACGTGGGCTCAGCAGTTGTGGCTTGCGGGCTCTAGAGCACAGGCTCAGTAGTTGTGGCACACGGGCTTAGTTGCTCCGCAACATGTGGGATCTTCCCAGACCAGGGCTCGTACCCCTGTCCCCTGCATTGGCAGATGGATTCTTAACCACTGTGCCACCAAGAAAGTCCCTGTATTTGTCTTTTGATAGTACATTCAGAGCAAGCTGATTTTTGCCACTGTTCTTTAGAAACTAATTGTCTCTGTCCAGAATTACATTTGTGCCCTTTCATCCATTAATCATCTCAAAGAATGAGGCAAAATGCATTTAAGTTCTACAGGTAACTTCCATGAACCCACTGTATTTAGTAAGAAGGAAAAGGCTGAGTGATACCAAATATAATTCAGAATTTACCAGTAATCAGTGAAATAACATTTTCTTATTATCGTTTAGTTTACTTTTGCGGCTGAAAGTGGAGGAGAGAGCGATACAGCTTTCTCTGCACCCATGACAACCTGTCCGGTGGAGTCTTGGAGGTGAGGGTCCTCACAGTAAACCTTTGCATAAGCAAAGGCATCTAACTCAGCAACCTCATAAGGCAGCTATCCTTAACCCCTTTGACTAATGAAAATAAGGTGACTGCAATTTTACCTACATTCCCCTTGCAAGAAACATGTGAATGATACTTGAGGCCAGAAACTATTTATTCCATTTCCTACTCTTTTCTACCTTCAACTGTATGGACTCCACCACCTCAGATTCAAAACGAGAGAAGTGGCCAGGTGGAATTCTTAATCCTGGTCTTTCTTGCTCGTTTTTTATTTTAGTAGCTGGATATTTTTTCTATCCCCCCACCCAAGTTGGCACAGAAGCTATGAGGACATCCAGTTTTCTAGGCAGAATTCTGTCTGATTGTTTGTTTGGCCGTTACATTTTTTAAAAGGCTAGGGTGGCACCTCACAAATGTTCTTGGAAGGAAAGCTCCCGGAAAGCCAGAGGTTACACTGACAGTAGCTGGACCAGTGTTGGGAGGTGGTCCCTGTCCCTAAACCACACCCCTTCCCAAGGTCAGGCCTGGGTTTATACTCATCACGATAATTCAGTGTATTTCTGAAGCCTGCGTTTGTCTGAATGATCTAAGTAGTAAGTGGAAAGTTGTACCATCTGTGTGGATTAAATGTGACTTACAACTCACCACAGAGCCCTGATTCACTGGGCAATTGCTCATCTTGTTTCTAGAAGTCCTGCAGATACAATCAAACCCAGTGTTGCTATGAATCCCGTTCTATAGATGCTGCCGTTAATCAATTCCAACTACTTTTACGGTATCTTGAATGAGGATGAATCCTAGCAGAAAGTACAGTCAGCCTCACTTTGGCTTTTTGTACCCCCTTGGAGGCATCGGACTTTTTATTAGGAAAAAGGTGTTCTGTCTGTAAAGCAGGGTCAACCCTGCCAACCTCCTTCCTGTCCTGTATGTTTAACACGGGAAAATCCAGAACTGACTTTGCCTCACCATGTTTCTTATAACCACATCATCTTCAAGGACAGTGTCATCCATCAGATCCTCTCGGAGTAAACTACTGAGATGGCGGTGACCTCAGGCAAACTCTCGGTTCAGGGTGAAGATCCCCACGCTAAGGTGAAGCAAACCAACTCACGTCCAAGTCCAGCACTTTTTAGCCGAGTGTACACGAGCTAGTTTAGACTCTGCGTCCCCCAGATCGCGGGGTGATGCTAGTACTTGCCTCAGAGACTTCTGCATGGATCAATGAACTCATAAATGAAAAATGTTTGACACAACACGGGCACATCGTAAGTGCTCCAGACATGTTAGTTATTGTTACTAGAATTGTAATTTGCTGGCTAAAACATGAAACAAAATCTACAAGCAGTACTGCATCCCCACGGGCCGGCCATGTCAAAGGAGACCTAACCGGGCCTGGGCTCACTCGGCCATCCCATCCAGCTGCCCAGTCTGCTTCACCAGGTGGTGTGCGCTTGCTGCAAACGGTAACTTTAAAGAGTTGTGCTTAATATCTGTTCTGTTCTGATCAAATTTCTGAAAGCTAACCCAAGAGAATCCATAGAAATAGAGACTCAATGCATCCCTGAAGTCACCTCATGCCCCTCCCAACCCCAATTTGTTTGATGCCGTACAAAGCTAGGAGCGTTTTTTACTGTCTTCATACACCAAATCCCACAGGCTAAAAGATGGGTATAGAAATAGGACTTGGGAGGGAAGAAAAGTGGGAGAAAGTGAGGGATGGGTGAGAGAGGAAAAGACAGAGTCTGTAACCACGCTGCACTGATAGGTCTTAGATTCCTTCTCTCCCCTCCCCCTGCACCCCTCCCCCTCCTCCACAACCCAGCCCCAACTAAACTCACCCAAAGCAGCTCCAACTATAACATGAACCCACTTGGTCTCTTCCCAGATTAGAAGCCCTGATGCGGTCAAAACACAACCAGCTCTGCTTACTTTACTATGCTTTATATTTGTGATTTAAACAATGTTTAGAATGTCACAATTTGAGATTACTCTGTAAGTGGCAGATTTAAGGTGTTTTGAGCTGACCGTGTATTTCCTTGTGCACAAATCAATCCAGATATTTGGTTGGATGTGCAAACGTGTTTAGACACGTCAGTTCCAATGGAGTCCCAAAGAATGACTCCCTTTCAGAAGAGTTATGTGGCTTGTGTAGTGTTTCAAAGGCCCTGGTCTTTCAGGAGGCTGTTGTAGGCTAAAGACGTGATAAACCTTCTCCATTGATCTTTTTATCCTACAACCCATAAAAGAAAATGCTAGACTCTTCCATTATTTCTTTTCTCCCTCTGCCGTCCCTTCTCTCCATCCGCCCCCGGCCTCTCTTGCACGGTCATTAGAAGCAAACAGAGGACCACACTTCTACCTTTTAATTGGGTGTTTAGCAGGACGGTGTTTGAAAGCAATTAATGGGGAAAAACATTTTTGTCCTGTTTTATCAATTGGTCTTCAAGAAAAATGCCAACCCAAGGTAATGATTCTGTGCGGGCCAGGAAACTGTTGTCCTTTTCAGTTTTTCCCATGTCACAATTTATTCACTGAACTCAGCTCTCCAAAACTATTGCAGAGCCAATTGTCCCTCTGTGTGTGGAAAACGAGGTCGGCCTCCTTCAGCTTCTCCTTCATCTGATGCCTGCTTTGGGCTTTTCTTCTGTGCTGAGTCATGTGCTATGCGGGGAAAAAAAGGAGAGGATCTTCAAAACTATGTGAAGTGGCTGGAGTGGCTTCTTGGTACCTGTGAAGAGTCCCCTCGAAGCAGCTTAGGGGACAATGGCAGATTGCGTCTGGCAGGGCTTTGTTTTGTCCACATGATCTATTTCGCACGCATCCAGGCAACTGATGAATGGGGGATTAACGCAAGTTTTCACCTTATTGAAATGAGTGACTCAAAGCAAACAAATAGGGCTAACTAGTTAGAATATGAAATTAAAGATTCTCTAAGACCCTTTGTTATCCTGCAAGTCACATTCACCCTCAGCTGAAGAATATGCAGACGGGCACACAAACACCAGGTCACGTGACCGTCCCCACGTTCGTTTGATCTGGTCGGGTTGCACGTGGGAAACACTAAGCAAATCTGTGGGCATCACGTAATCCACCCTCATTCATGGAGAGATAATCTGCACCTCCGTTATGAGAACTTGAATTAAAAATGTAATCAATCTATGTATTAGAAAACATTAAGATACTGATCTGCTTTTAGGTTACTCTGTCTTGATACGAAATTGAAGTTTTTAATCGTCACAGTTATTATAAAATCTATCATAGATATTGCAGAGACCAAATTCAGACTAATGCTGGTCCCATGATGTTTTTAGTTTCAGACCCCGTAGCTTTGTTGGTCACAAGAATTTCTTTATGATTATCATAAACTAACCATCGTGTTGGGGTCATATGGCAATTACCAATGAACGTACAAGATTACACACACACGCACAGACAGACATGCACATAGATCACACACACCACACATGCACAGACACACACACACGTGCATACACATCTAGAGAGTCCTTGAATTCACTTGTTAAAGGGTTGGTTTCCATAATATGTAAAGCATGAAAAGTAACCAACTTGATGAGTATTTCATTTTCAATAGTTCTGGTTTAACACAGTCAAAATCACATCTGTTTTTCATAACTTAAATAACCTATTCATTTCTAGGCATACTTCTCAAGCATAACCAGAATGTGGGCTCAATTTCCTACCCCCAACCCAATATTATCAAGCATTGTTGCAATAAAAGAAAACAAATCCTGAAAGGAAAACTGACAGGATTTTTTGATTTGATTATTTACAGTTATTGAAATGAAAATTTTTTTCAGATGCACAAGACTTTATTTTAACTTATGCATTTCTTTTTGAGTGCCCGAAAGATGTACAGCAAGTGACTATTCAGGAAACAAAAAATAAAAAGAACTACTGCACACATTTTAGAAACTCATGACCCAATGGGAGAGAAGAGCTATGCAAACTCAAAGGCAATACCATGCAGTTCATCATAAGTATCCAACTACTGGTATTGACTTCTAAGAAACAAGAGTAGCGAAATTGGTAGAAATACAGGATTCCTGTTGGAGAAGGGTGGACAACGGCTAACAAGACGGGTTTGGATGAAGAATGACTGAGAAAGCTGGTCTTTGGCTGGTGCAGAATCCACTGGTTGGAGGAACAGGATGGAAGTGGAGTTGAAGGGGCTCCCCTGTCACTGGTGTGCAAGCGAAGGACGTGAGAGGAAACACATGTGGCACAGCGACCGAGAAGCTGTTCACGGGCCTGAAGCAGTAAGAGTGGTCACGGTGCGGAATGAAGGTCTGGGCATCAGACTTCACCAAGGCACTAACTGGCTGCCTACGGGGCGGTACAGCAGGAGTCCTGAAGGCCAGACAGCCCTGAGCTCTGGGATCTCTGGGAACTGGAGAGACATGCGGAGAGAGATCAGGACGCCATGCAGACCCGAGCGGAGGGAAAAATCAATTCCTTCTGGAAATGTTGAGTCTGCGTTGTCGACGGGAATCTAAGTTGGACCGTCGGGGCTGGGCGTTAGTGGGAGAGATTGGTGGGGTGGGGGGAGATGGAGATCAGGCCATCAGCCTAGAAGAAAGTACCCTGAGAGTGAAAGAAGATTGGATGAGACGCAGGGTGTTGTGCAAGTCGTTAGATCCGGGGACAAGATGCGGAAGGCATCCGTGGTGACGTGGGGATGCTAATACTTGGGTTTTGAGGGATGCAGCCCTGGAAGTTAGTTCTGTGCACAGCTGGGCTCTTGCTGGCCATCCCGGGTGGAACAGCCCCCGGGACAACCCCTACTGCCCTCGATGCTGACCTACCCGGCACCACGAACCCAGCTTCCTCACCAACACAGGTACCTCCGCAGATTCTACCAAATGCAAAGCAAATAGAGAAACAGCTACTTTTGCCTTAAAATGATCAAAGCCAATTAATTACCTTTAGTGTAAAAACTCTTTGACTTTTGACATGCACCATACAACATACTTGCATTCTGATGAGAAAGGGCAAGTTGGGTATGTCAAAATCCAGTAAAATTCGAATCTGATAATTGAGAATATGTTTTCGCCATCACCAGTGAAATCTTTTTTATTTTTTGGTTGAACTAAACCGGGTTTAGTTTTCATTGTCGTAAGCATCATTTTTAGATTCGCATTTCAAATAGACAAAGATAAAGAAATGCATGGTGAGCACCCATGAACATCCATAAGTGTTACAGAAGATGGTTGCATGGGTTTTTAACTTCATATAAATGTCATCAGACTAGAGGTAAAAGTTTTCAATTCAGTAAAATAGTTTATTTACATTCATAAATACAATTCCAGTTCACTCATTTTAACTGTTATGTCACCTTCAGTTACATGAGTAAGCCCTGAGTTTTTCTGTCTACACTCTTGGTAAAGGACCTTTGTGCGGGTTCCAGTTTTTGCCATAATGAACGAAGCTGCAATGAGCCCTCCAAGCCGTGTCTCCTTGTGAACAAGGACCCCTGAGTCTCTCTGGGTGGGATGCACACTTTGAATCCTTTAGAGATGATTTTTCGGAAAAATAATGGCTATGTATGTTGTAGGTAAAGGACAACTCCATTTTAATATCCAGGAAAAAATGATCAACATTTTATATTTACCCTTTAGTTGATATTTTCATTTACTTGAAGAAGGATCAGGAAATTAATTGTTTTCAGAGACAGGATGTTCAGTTTGATTGAGGGTGAGTCATGTTCACAAAAACAGTTACTTTTTTTTTTAATACACAGAAGATCTGCACTGAGATGACATTGGATAGAGACAGAACACTTGGTTGCCACAAACTGAAGTGATAGAAGGATTGAAAACTAATGCATGGATTCGCCTACCATCAAAATACGTACAACTTAAAAATCACATTTAATTGAAGGTATTTGACCCTCCAGATTAAGGAAGCATTGTGGTGTGTCAGCATGAGCCAATTAAGAACCGGGAGACCGAGTTTTGGAACTGCCTTAATTACAGGGTGATGACCTTGAGCGAGCAACCTCCCTGGTGTCCGCTGCCCCATCTAGGAAACAAGGGGGTTGGACTAAGCAGCATCTGTTTCAGGTCCCACCTCCGGCCCTGGGCGGTGGCAGACGCTGCTCACTGAGCCATCGCTCTGGTTTATCTTAACTGTCCAATCAGTCACTCGGTGACACCCAGACGAAACCCGTTTGTCATGCCTGGACCACGTGTCCTTGGAGGCCTCTCCTGGCTCCATCACCCTGTGATTCTGTGGAGATGGCGTACTGGGGGCATTTGCGCTCTACGTGGGACTCAGTGCTGGAGAACACGAGCTGTCAGAACGGACGGTCTGCTACTCCATCACCCCATGAGACAGACGGCACCTCCTATCCCCTCTGCACCCACACGCTGCCCAGTCCACCACTGATTAGAAAGAGCGGGTCAGGAGTCACGCGCTTCGTAACTGTGTCTCATTGTCCACCCACTTTTTTTTTTTTTCAGTTTTGTTTCTTTTCCTGCCCTTGGGATATTACAATATGGACTTATGAAAAATCAGTGTGAATTTAAATAAGACATTCACTGGGCATTAAGAATATATTGCCAATTTCAAAACCGTCAGTCACAAAAGCAGTCGACTTCCTTCCGTAGCACTAGAGCCATGAAAACTATGTAGGTCACCCATACGTCCCCAGGATATGGGAATTCACAAGGTGCCTAGAGAGCGACAATAATCACAGTAAATATAAGAACTCTACTACGGCCACTTCAATAAACATATCCATTGAGGGAAGATAGAACGGGTAACTGTGTCTTTCAAAAGCAATTTATACAACAGGGTTTTTAAATGTCTACACCACTTTAGAAGGAAATTTTAAAAGTAGTATATTACCATTATGTACTAGCCATCAGAAATTATCTTAAAATTGATTAAAGTATTACTTACCTTAAGTACTGTTGACCTATTTCATTCAAGCCTGTCATCTATATCTCTGGAATACACAGTTTGTAAGGAAACAGAAGATCAATTTGGGCACTAGAAGCTTCTTCCTAAAGCATAACGGCCATGCTCTATAACCTATCACTCTACCAGGTCGTAAGCCAGTGCCTAGGGCTGAAGATATATAACAGGAAAGGACTTTTTTTACTCAACGTAGGAAAAATGTGGGGATCTCAAGCCCCAGCTTAAAGCTGACCCTTGAATTAATTTCAGGTCCCAGGCGTATGTTTGAAAGCAAAGTCTTTATGATCCATAGGTTCTAACATTTAGGCCAACAATTGCAATTCAGTGCTTACCTGTAAACTGCTCTTATTTGCTATCTTTATTGTGTCATGTTTATGTCAGTATGAAATGTAATGCAAAATGCTTTAATTTAGCCACAAGGAGACCTGGTTCTTTCTAAATCTACCATCAACCAACAGAGCATTTTAAAGCAAGTAACTCCTTACGTGTATTACTAAAGTCGGGACTGAGCTAGCAAAGAGAGCAGCAAACTGAGCTGTACAGAGTTCCAGGGGCGTGAGTTCCTCATTAGGGAGATGGGGAGAGACAAACAAATCCAGGCAGTACCATTTCTTTTGCAATAGAGGCACAGCACTTTTCCTTATTGTGTCTCTATATTAAGACTCTTATGGTATACAGTAAGAATCTATATAAGATTTTGTTTGAAGAGCAGTGCCCCCCCCCAATATAATAATATCGGAAATCCCTGGGCTACATCTGCCTTTAGAGAGCATGGCAGACTAGACATCCTGATGAAACTTTTCGGGACAAGACATTTAGAAATTCTGGATAAAATAGCACAAGCGTCTTTTTAAATGCAGAGCTGAACTAACAAGAAAGCAAAGGAATCCTCAGAGGCCAAGCAAAGCGATGCTGAAAGGCAGAGAGCTAAGCTGGAAGGAGCCCTTCACCCCCGGAAGAACGGGACCACCACGAGGCCGAGTGCACCCATCAGGACCCCTCCCTGGCGGGGATGTAGTAAATGCAAGGGGGGAATGATGCACAGAGGTACGGGGGGTGGGGCGTTGAGGGGACCAGCCTGAGAGGAGGAGGTCGAGTGTCAGCGACAGTGGGAGCCCGGGGTTGGGGGACAGCCACGGGAGGAGACTTCCCCCAGCAGAGACCACAGGTGCAGGAGGGCCCGGCCGTCGGCAGCAGCGCCCCGGGAGCGGAGGGGCCGGCGGGATGCTCGGACACCCTTGCCCCTCTTGCCCTGGTCTCCCACCAGTCCTTCCACTGGCTACATCCAACCAGAACCAACCAGTCGGCAAGGGGCCCCGCGAGCCTGTCATCGGTTTCGCCCTCTAAGGAAGAGAGGAGAACGGGTGTGGGGAGAAGAGCTTTGCAGGGCCACACCTGGTGCGGGTACGGATGAACTTGGCTTTGGATAGGAACATTTTCTCCCCCAAGAATGCTTTACCAGAGGCTTGCCTTCTTGTGTTTCCGCGGAGTTCAAATTCATGCTTTAAGTGGGAGGGGCTCAGGGAACCCCAAGCTGAGCTATGACAACGGTCCTGACTGATCTCAGCTTGCCCTATAGTTCCTCGCCCAGGTGGCTCTCGGGGGGACGTCAGCTCCGTACGGAACTCAGAGCGCTCAGCAAGTCACTAGACAAGTTAATACAGACTAGTTAGTTGATAATCTTGTTATCCAACAAGTTAGTTTATTTAACGACATTGGCACCTGCTTACCCTGTGCCAGGACGTGTCTCAGACACTTCAGAAATACCAAGGGCTTCACTGTTCATAACGACCTGATCGGGTCATTACCTTCATGGAGACACAGGTACGTGAAGTAATTTGTTTAAGGTCACACTGCTGGAAAAGTGGGAAGTCCCCACGTTTTCTATTCTCTAGAAGAGTGTGTGTAATATTGACACCATTTCCTCCTTAAGGATCTGGTACAATTTACCAACACAACTAATCATCCCCAAATTTTCAGAGACAGGTTTTTAAACTTTTTAAACTTCTTTAATACTTACGGAACTATTCATATTTTTATACTTTATGAGACAATTTTTGATGTTTTACTTTTCTAATAATCTTTCTACTTCACCTACTTTTAGAAATTTATTAACATAAATAAATACTTTTCTTTAAAATACATTTATTGTTTTGTTAAAGTCTAAAGGATCTGGAGATACGGAGTCTTCACTTTAGGCACCGTTAATTTTTCTCTCTCTCTTTTTCTCTGATTAAACGTGCCAGAGGTTGACTGACATTCACATCTTTGCAAAGATCCAACTTTTGACTTCTTTGATTTTCTCTGTTCATCTCCAAGTTCATTAATTTGTGTTGTCTTTTCCAACATTCTACTTTCTTTAAGTTTAACTTGCTGTCATCTCCCAGTTGCTTAAGATAGGTAGTTAACTTACACATTTTAAGCCTTTTTTTCCTCTGAAAAATGCACGAAAACCTGTACATTTTCTCTAAGCAAAGCTTTAACTGAATCCTACGGGTGTTGATATATTGCATTTTTATCATCCAATTCAAAATATTTTCTAATTTCCATCATGACTTTTCCTTTGACCCATAATTATTTGGAAGTTTATTCCTTAATTTTCAAATGAATGTGTAGGGTTTTTTCTAGTTATCTATTACTATTGGGTTTTGGTTTAAGTAAATTATGGTCAAAATATACACCCTGTATGATTTTAATTCATTGAAATATGTTGAGACATCCTTGTTTTATGGCCAGAATATGGTTAATTTTTATAAATGCTTTTCATGTGCTTGAAAATAATATGTACTCTGCAGTCATTGGGTGTAGTTATTATTTTATTTTATTATTATTATTTTTTTGGCTGCACCATGCGGTATGCAATATCTTACTTAGTTCCCCAGCCAGGGATCGAACCCCTGCCCTCTGCAATGGAAGCACGGAGCCCTAACCACTGGACCGCCAGGGAAGTCCCCTGGGTGTAGTTTTAAAATATATCCATGAGTCCAGTTTGCTAATTGTAGAAATGCTTTAACCCTTACTGGTCTCACAGCTTAAATAAGTCTTTTTAATAATTTAATAAGGTGTTTTATCAGATAATGAGGAGAGATTTTTCAAATTCCCCATATTTGCAATTTCAAATTGCAAATATGGTTGCAATTTTGACTTTCTCCATGTCAGTTTGTCAGTCTGTGCTTCCTACAGCTGAGGCTCTCTTAGAATTTTTATATCTTCCAGGTGACTTGAACTTTTTACTATCATGAAGCAACCTGTGTATCTCTAGTAAAACTTTTTAATTTGATTTCTACTTTGATATTAATATAAGTTCACCCCTTTTTTGTTTGTTTATTTGTTTAGGTTCCCAAATTTTCTCAGCGTCTCAGTAATTGTGTCAAGATAAAAAATGTTAAGACAAAATAAAACTAAGTTGTTCCATTTATTAAATAGGTCCAAAAGGCTTGATAAACATTTGTCTTAAGAACTTGGCACCTGCCAGGCACCACACAGCCTCTCAGCACCTGGAATCAGAAAGAATATCACCCCCTTCACTTCCGGGACCACAAGGATCTCTGCACAGTACTTGCTTTTTATCCCAGCAACTGCTGAAATGTCAGCCTCACAAAGATACAGCATCATCATAAATATAACACAGAGATCTGACGCTGGAACCGGGAAGTACCTTGAGCTGGTAATTGGTGCAGGGCCCGACACATTTTGCTGTGTTCCTTCAAAATGTAAAATATCCCGTGTCATCCCTCTGGGCTTTCTCTGGCATACAGGATACCTCAAGGCCTAGTTCGGGAACTGTGGGGCTAGTGTCCGTAAATTATATGTTTTTCCATCATTTTACTTTCAACCTTCCCGCCTCCTTATGTGCACATGTGTCACTCGTGAGCAGCATTCTGTTGGCTGCTATCTGATTTTTTAATCCGCTCACATATTTCTGCCTTTCAATTGAAGCTCACAGTGGACTGAACGTTTACATCCCCCCAAATTCATGTGTTGCAATCCTAACCCTCAATGTCATGTATTTGGAAAGTGGCGATTTAAAAAGCCCTACCAACCATCTTGACCTAATGGTTATAGGAGGACACCCAACAAGAGCAGAAAAACATTCATTTTAAGTGAACATGGAATATTTACCAAATAGCCCATGTTCTGGGCCATAAAATAAGCCTCATAAAGTTTAACAGGATCGTAATAGAGCAAAGTATTTCTTCTGACTACAGCAGAATTAAACATAAAATAGTGGCAGAAATATTTGGGAACGTCCTGAAATATTTCGAAATTAAACAACATACTTCTACATAATATGTGTGTCAAAAAGAATTAACAGGAGGAATTAGAAAATAGTTTGAACGAAAATGAAAACACAACATAACAAAATTTTTGTGGGATGAAGTTAGTTAAAGCACTAATTTGATAGCATTAACTATCCCAACAGCTAACACCAATCTCAACAGTAAAAGATAAAAATCTTTCCCCTGTGACTGAGAACCTTGCCGCTTTCATTCAACGGGGGTTTGCAGAAAAGGTAAACCATGTGAAAAGGAATAGGAAAAACTGTCTTTATCTGAAGAGGATGTGCTCGTCTTTGTAGGACATCTTAAGGAATTTACACCAAAGCCTAAATAAATGACGAAATACACCACGTTTGTGCATCGGAAGAGACTCAAAATGGTTTCGATGTTAATTCTCCCCAAACTGATCAATAGATTTCGTGGCATTCCAATAAAAATCCCTATGAGCTTTTACTTCGCATTTGACATGTTGATTCTAAAGTGTATACGGCACAGCAAAGGACTTAGAACAGTCAAAACAACTGCAAAAAATAACTAGCGTAGAGGACTTAAGCCACCTGACTCCGAGACTTACCGTAAGGCTACAGCACAGTTTGGTTTGGACACAGGACAGACCATGGAGCAGTGGAACAGGGCAGCGTCAGAAGTCAGCCTGCACACACGGCCAAGCGTACAAAATTTCCAACGTAATCCAATGGGGGCAAGCCTAGTCTTTCCAACCAATGAAATAACAGCTATCATCTGCCACAAAAAGAAACTTCAAACCTTACGTCACACAGTACGCAAAACTGAACTTGAAATAGGTTAGCCATTTAGTCATTGCACTCCCAAGGTGCAGGTTTTCAGGACCAGAACACGAGGCGACTCACTGGGTCCCCTGGCAGGCCTGTCCCCCAGCCCTACAGAGCCGCCACCTCCGCACACGCGCACACACAGCCATGCAGCCCCTTAGCTGCTCCGGAGAATCAGCCAATTCCCCAGGAGTCCACGCGACCCAAGACTCTGGAATCACCTGCCCATCTCAGGCGACCCGGGACCCCGACCCAGGACGTCACCACTTGTCAACTTTCTAGTCATTTCCAGATGTGTGTCTGCCTGTGTATATGCACGAGTGTGCATCCCTGTGTGTGTCTGTACGTGTGTGGGTGTGCACACATGTGGTGTGCGCGTGTGTGTGTGTGCGTGTGTGAGCATTCCTATGTGTGTCTGTGTGCAGTGTGTGTATGGAGTTACTATTGTTCCCAGCATAAGTTTTGGCTTGGATGACCCGGTCCACCATTACTGGACGTAGCTACACGTTTGCGTGTGCTTGTCCCATCAGTTTCTGAGAGATGTGCACTGAAAAGAACATTTGTTAATGTATCTATTTCCCCTGATTCCTGTCCCCCACCCCCCATTGGTTTTCTATTAAGGGAACCATCTTTCCTCTATCCCTCTCCTCCCCATGAGTCAGAGGCTCCCAGGCACGCCCTCCATCCCTCTCTGCCCCTTCCCTGACTCTGGCCCAACGAAGGCAAAGTGACTTTTATGAGTACTTCTATCTTTGCTCTTTTTCACAATTTCCTTTAAGTTATAATTTATGCAAATTTAAAACTGCTACTCTGGATCCCTTTACTTTTACCTTTCTGTGGTATAGATCATCTCTTTTTGCTGTATTTCCAGCCTTTCTGAGCCTTTTAAATGCAGTCTTGCTAATTACATAATTCTGGGTCTCATCTGTTGGTTTCAGAATTTGAGAGCCTTTCTTCTTTTGATCAGTGAATTTAAACTGTTTACATTTATGTCAAATACTGGGATATTAAGCAACTTATTTCATCTTATTGTACATTTTCCATTTATAAAGCTTTCTTTTAAATTTTCTTTCTCTTTTTCTGTTTTGTCTTGGATATAGACATTAATTCTACTGGTTTGAAAGTGATTTATTCTATTTTTATTTTTGTTACTACTATCCACGAATTGTTAGCACCTGGCATCTGTCTGTTTTTCCTATGAAATGTTTATAGCTTATCAATAGCATTGTCTTTTATGTCTTCCCCTGTTCGAGATGAGAAACATAACATTCTTTATACTTATACTTCGCATAGTGTATTAGTTATCTACTGCCGTGTAACAATCTATCCCCAAATTTAACAGCTTAAAACAACCAGCATTTTTTAATCTCACAGTGTCTGAATGCCAGGAATGCTGACACAGTTTAGCTGAGGGCCAAGGGCTCAGAGTCTCTCAGAAGGTGTGAGCGAGGTGTCAGCTGGCACCTCCATCATCTCATGGCCAGAGGACAGAGAATTTAGTTCCAAGCCCCTTCACGTAGCTGTGGCCAGGCCTCAGGTCCTCACTGGCTGTGGGACAGAGAATCAGTTCCTTGCCCCTGCAACTCACAGCCAGGCAGCTCAAGCCCCTCAGAGCAAGTGGTGAGTGAGAGAGGGGGCCCGAGACAGAAGGCCCAATGTCTATGCAACCTTCTGAGGAGGTGACAGCCCACCACAGGGGCCAAGTCTACTCAGTAGGAGTGAATTGCTAGGTCCAGCCACACCCAAGGTGAGACTCCACAGAAGTGTGAACACCAGGAGGTGGGGACCACTGGGCGTTCTATCGTCACATAGAAGATTGAGTACCTTACGCTTCACAGAGTACCGCATCGCAGGACCACACAGCATCTGCTCTTTTCTGGTGGGCTTCTTTTACTTGCATAATTATTTCAAGCTTCATCCGTGCTGTCGTGTGTATCATTAACATTCCTTTTCTCACTGAGGGACGTTCCATTGCTTGAAATCCACAATTCGTTTATCCATTAGGTTGTTGATGTACCTGTTGGTTGCTTCTAGTTTTTACCTATTACGAGTAAAGCTGCTATGAATAATCATTTACAAGTCTTCACATAGAAGCATATTTCCTTCCGTCTTGGGCAAATACTTAAAAGCGAGTAGCTAGATGTTTAACTCTTTTTAAAACTGCCAAACTCTTTTCCAGGGTGTTGTACCGTTTACACCCACACCACCAGTGTAAGAGTCCCAGTCCCTTCCTCCTCACTGAGCACGGTCAGTCGCTTAAATTTGAGCCAGTCTGGTAGACACAGCATCAGATGTAGTGTCTCATCACGGCTGTAACTGGCATTTCCCTAACGCTCGAGCCTCTTTCCCAGTGCTTATTTGTCACTTGTATATCTTCTTTTGTAAAGTGTTCAAATCTCTTCCCTTTTTTAAAACTGTGTTGCTTATTCTCTTAATGTTGAGTCTGGGAGTTCTTTATATATTCAAGATACAAGTCTTTCATCAGATACATGCTCTGCAAAATTCTCTCCCAGACTGTGACTTGTTTGTCCTTCTCTTAACCGGTATCTTTGGAGAAGTTTTTAATTTTGAGGAAGTCCAATTTATCAATCTGTTCTTTTATGGATCATCCTTTTGGTGTCATTTCTAAGAAATATTTGTCTAGTCAATGTCACAATTATCTCTCTAATTTTTCTTCTAGGAATTTTACAGTTTTTACTTTTACACTGGTTATGACTCCTTGGAGTCAATTTTTGCAGATGGTGTGAGGTAGGGGTGGGTTTCCTTTTTCTTGCATATCCAATTTTTTCAGCATCATTTGCTGAAGGGTTATCCTTTCTCCACTGCATTGCCTTTTGAACTTTCCCAAAAATCAGTTTTCGATATATATATGTGGGTGTATTTATTTTGGGATTCTCTATTCTTACAAATTGATCTATCTTCTACCTTTAGTCCAATACATGTTTTGATTACTGTAGTTTTATAATAATAATCCTTGAGATTGGGTAGGGTTAGTCTTCCAACTGTGTGTGTGTGTGTGTGTGCGCGTGTGTGCACATGTGTGTGTGCGTGTGTGTGTGTCTTGTGTTTTTGTTGTTGATTCTACAACAACAAAAACCTGCATTTTCCTCCCAGCAGCTCGGCTGTGGGGACCGCCACACCTGTTCTTCTCAGGGGCAGCTGCACCTAACGCTTGCATTGGCTAAGGGGGTGGAGAGACCACTTGGGGTGGACCGGCCAACAGGCCATTTCACTGCTGACAGCTGGAGCCCCAGCCAGTGTCCACTCTGTCTGATGATGATTCACTCCCTCTGGCTGGCTCTGTAGCTTTCCTGACACAACAGTATCATGCTGGAAATGACCCACTCAGAGCAAGGTAGGGGAGAGGTGGGGACACACCGAGAAGGACACTGCCAATCTACCTCCCACCTGTAGTTCCTGACTGTCTTGGGCCTCACCCCTCACGCCTGACATGCCCGCTGTGTTCCTACCTGAGATAACGTTCTTTTCAGCGGTTGAGCATCTCGAGATTGTCCATCACCGCATATCTCATGTTACGTCCCCAGGGCCGAGTTTGCAAGAAAGGCCCACAGCCCCGTTTGTTCCTCGTCATATCCAGACTTGCTTTCTTCTATTGCAGATAACTTAATTATTTGACTACACGATTCTCTTGAATTGCCACTCTAAACTTTTATTCATGAATCCCGTTCCAGCTGGTAATCAGCAGACAGAAAGTGTTCCAATTATAGAAATCAAATTAATTCTTTTTTTAAATAAGGAGGAAAAGCTACTTACTCTGTACTCCTGGGAAGTAGAAATTAGGTGGAATTCTTATAATGAAAGGGACAATTATATCTCCCTCATTTATTTCATCTTCTCTTTCTTTTCCCTGTGTTCCCTGCTCCCTAAAGCCCAAGAAATGACTAGGGGAAGAAATCATCCCACATCTTATACTCCCCACTGAAGTGCTGCCACAGCCCATGACCGTGGCCTGGCTGACAGACTCAAATAGAAAGTCTACAAAGTTAGGAAATCAGTATTGGATGTTTAGGAGGAAACCGGTGATGCCTCAGCGTTTATTATCAGTCGTGGTCGGACTAACGGGTGAAGGATATGGGAGAGAATATGGTACCTGACTTCAGATCACCCTGCTTTTCTCAGTCCTATTACAGACTTCATTCTAAGTGGTTTTTCCTTAGCAAGGTATTTATTACGTTAGAATGTGTTTAATAAAATCTTATGATTCTTCTCAATGATGAATTGCTAAGGATCCACACAGAGTTATAATTAGTTCAACCAAGATATCCCATAACCCAAAGGTCTTTCCCTTCAACTTTACAGCTACATTCAGAAATGTAGCTGAAACCACTAGACAGAGAGGCTGCAATTCTGCCCTTCCTACCACAGCCGTCAACGCACGGTGAACGTCCGAGTCAAGGGTTTTTAGTTGTGGTTTGCCCATGGTAATTCCTTTGTTAGCTCCTTTCTCATCGCCCTTATTCCTGCAGCCAGCCAACAGGCTCTGTCCCAGACCAAAACTTCATGGAAATCATCATTTTAGTGAATGTTTTGCGAACTTATTTTAGGCCTAGCTCCCAACAAGGCATTCCCACCTAAACATCTAATAATGTACCATGTGAAACTAAAACACTACCGTATTTTTAAAACACGATAAATCCTGAATCATTCATTATTCCATTTGGAAAGCATCCTCTGAGCAATGGTTGGGACAACATGGCAAGCGACAGTGACCTTTGGGGACACAGGAAGCTGCGTTCAACCCTCTCGTTCTCCCACGGAGGGGGAGGCAAAGGGCAAGGAGAGGCCCCGCAGCCTTGTTAACCTAAATAATAACAAAGGATTTCCAATCATGACAACCAAGACAACTCAGAGATGAAGAAAGGAAAATTAGGACTTGGTGGCTCCATTAAAAACAGAAAGAGGATTGTGAAGTCACTGTAGGACTTTGAAGCGACCTAATAAAGAAACCACGGTGCCGTCTTGCTTACAGCCAGTGAACCTTGGAACAATTTCGGTGTTAATTTTAGGAGACACCAACAGCGGGGGTTTTGATAGTGGAGGCTACAGTGGTTTCTATGAGATCAAGAATTAAGAAATGAATATAGGAAAAGATTCCTAAATATTGGTAAGAGAAAGGGACTCGGCATTCTCGTAACTCTGATGGTCCCCTAGGAAAGCATATTTGAGAGCACTTTTGATACAAATGCTGAGGACGGGACAGCTGTCAGTAAACGCCTCCTTTTACTGGGTACGAGCCAAAGTATCAGGAACTCCCAAGGTCCCTAGGTATGAAAGTATACTCTTCCGGGTAAGACACCAGAATAACATCTCACACTCATCTGGAACTTCACAAAGTGCTTTCACATCCCTGCTCTCGTTTGCCGCTGCCCAGCAGCTCTCTGGGAAAGGCCAGCATCTCGCCCACCCTGTGCACGCAGCTGAGGCCCCAGTGTGGATGTGGCATCCAAACTCAGACACTGACCAGAGCCCGCCTCGCACCTGGACACCCGACCCTTCACACCTGGTGACGGTCACCTGCCCTCATGGCCGAGCCACCCGCGACAGCGTCCCGAGAGGACCTTTCCACTTTGCCACCTGCCTCTGTTTATGGCCGAGCCACCCGCGACAGCGTCCTGAGCGGACCTTTCCACTTTGCCACCTGCCTCTGTTCCTTGCACCCGTTTCTCGCTGGCCTCGCCCTCACTGAATTCAGTTCCCCAGGTGTCTGTCTTCTTCCCAATTTAGGCGAGCATTGATTTTACTTGACCTCTTGGCAGCCTATTCCTGCTGGGATAACAGGAATAGTCCTCCCTCCCCAAAGAATCCGTGACTCTAGGATCTGGGATCTGGGAAGATGTTAGGGCCCCTGGCGAACAGGAGTCAAGGTAGCAGATGGGATCAAGGGGGTTGCTCAGGTGACCTTAAATTAGGGGGATTATCCTGGCGTACCTCGGCAGCCCAGTGTCGCCACGAGAGTCCTCGACGTGGGAGAGGCCTGCAGGGGCGGGGGTTGGGTGGTGTGTGCACTAAGGGGTGGGGCAGCCCAGCCCCCAGAAAGGCAGGGAAGTGGCCTCTCCCACAGCCCACACCCCCGAAAGGAGCGAGTCTGTCCCGGCACCCTGACCGTAGCCCTGCGAGGCCATGCAGGACTTTACAGAACCATGTGACGTTGAACGCGTGATGCTCTGAGCCACCAGGCGTGCGGGGATTTGTCACAGCAGCTGCAGGACACAGGCCACCAGGCTGGACGCCTCTGCTCCGCGACCCAGCTCTGCCCCCTTTGAAGGGCCGGCCCTGGCGTGGCCGGGCCCCTGCCTCTCCTTGTCACACCCCCTCCTGAAGCCCCCCGGCCCCAATCCCAGGCTCGAGCGCACAGCCAGCTCTCGCAGATGACAGTCTTGTAGGGTGGTGGAGCGTGTGGATGCTTCTGGAGGACCGGCCCCGGGGACTGAGGGCAGGTGGGATCTGATGTGTGACCACAGATGCCTGGTGTACTGCTCACCCCGTGACGAGTTCCCTACAGAGATCGGGCCGTTTGATCCTCACGCCTTAGCCCCAGCGCGGTGCTCTCCTGATCTCCGTTCATCAGCGCTCAGGGACTCGGGTGAAGTTACAGCCCAGGGTCAGCCGAGGCCGGTACCCAGGCTGCTGCCGACGCCCCTGCGCCCTGATGCTCGTTGGGGAGCTGAGTGGGAAGAAACCCACACCCCGCCTCCCCCTACCCCAGGCTGGCCCCCCGCTCCCCGGGAACTAGTGTCCTCCCTGCTGCCCTCACCCAGCCCCCAGGCCCGCTCCTGGACCTCGGCCTCAGCGTCCTGACCGACCGTCCTCCCCTCCTGTCCATCTCTTTCCCAACCTGCTCACTCCATCGAAGCCAGAATTCTCCTTCTAGAGCACAGATCTGATGGTGCCAGGCTCCCCTTTCAATGGCTCTCCATTCCTTTGCAACAAAAAAAACCTCATAGGGGTCCATGGGGCCCTGAGACCTCTGGCCTCAGCTCTTGCTGTGTGACCTCACGGACTCTGATATATGATCCATTGACTCGCCTCCAGTTTTCATAAATGCCTCGGCCCTGGATGCTGCACACACTGTTTCATTTCCCCAACGGATACCTCCCCTCCCCCTGCCCCTAACTCCCATTCATCCTCCAGCTTTTCTTTTCTATGTCACTTCTTCCAGGAAGCTTTCCCTGGCTCCCTCTCAGTGTCAGCTAGATGGCCATACAATGTGCTGTTCAGGGCCTTCTAAAAAGTAGGCTTCCAACAAAGAAAAAGTGAACTGCTGATAGAAGAACTTAAGTCTTGTTTTTGTCAATGACACAAGTGCACACGGAGCGGGACACTGCCTTTGGTAAACAGCCGCGTCCCAGAGCACTGGGTCCCTCTTGTCTCCTGCACGGACCCTGGGCTCCTGCTACCACCCACAGCCGGGGATGTCCCCCTGTTCAAGGACCATCCATCATTCATGAATTCTTGGAAGTCTTGAAGGATAAATTCTACATCCTCTGTAAGATTCACTACAACTTTTCCAATTCAAAATGACCTATCTTCTAAACGCTTATGGACTCTGCAGTGACTGGCGGCCCAAAATGAGATGACTTTCTCATTATTCCTTGTGAACCAGTTTTGCGTCTCCAGCTACTCTCTAACATTTTTCTTTGCAGAGGCCACATTATATAACTTTGGGGGTAACATGTCGGGCTCAGCTCTGTGCTGGGTACACATCAGACTCTTTAATAAGTACCTAGCAAATGCCTGCTTTCGCACAATCTAGGCAAAATTCTCCAAATAACACCATGGATTGTGAGAACAGGAAAGGACCTAAGCGTCCTCCACTCCTGCACCCCATGTTAGGCATAAGAGGTTGACCGGGCAGCATGCCAACACACCTGAGGCCACAGGTGAGAAGGGGCAGAGCAGGTTCTAAGATCTCAGGTTCTTCGTCTCCTGTTCTAGGTCTGCTTTCTTCTTATACACACAGCACAAGTGGGGAAAGGCCATCCGAGCATCAGAAAAAGTAAAACCCCAAATCAGCATCTTCATTTCTCTTTTCAAATAAGTCAGGGCTTCCCTGGTGGCGCAGTGGTGGAGAGTCCGCCTGCCGATGCGGGGGACGCGGGTTCGTGCCCCGGTCCGGGAAGATCCCACGTGCCGCGGAGCGGCTGGGCCCGTGAGCCGTTGCCGCTGAGCCCGCGCGTCCGGAGCCTGCGCTCCGCGGCGGGAGAGGCCACGACAGTGAGAGGCCCGCGTACCGCAAAAAAAAAAAAAAAGAGCTAACAGCCAATTCTACCAAAACCAATTGTAAGACTTCTGCTTCCAGTGAGGGTGGACGCACAAGGACCGGGTTTACCTTCCTGCATGAAGCAATGAAGACACTGGACGAAATAAAGGAAACGACAGTTCTTAAGACACAGGGCATTAGACAGTGAAAAGCACTGACCCCTTAGAAATGAGAACCAAATGAGGTGACACCCACTATCGCCCCAGCTTACTGCATCCAGAAAGCTCTGGGCTGCAGTACAGGAAGAAGGAACCCAGGCAGCTCCCTGAATTGAGGAATCAGAGCTGGAACCCGGGGAAGCCGAGAGGGCTGGAGTCCTGGAGAGGAGAGAGCTGCACAGAAAGAGCTCCGGAGATCTGCAGAGGGTCCCCTTCAAAGATTTCAGCCAACTACTGATCATCACAGGCATGTGAAGAAACTATCTGTGGTCAGGGGAAGAAGCACCCCAAAGGATGAGAACAGCCAAAATCCAGGGCACTGACAACACCAAATGCTGGCGAGGATGCGGGGCAGCAGGAACGCTCACCGCTGGTGGGGACGCACGTGGTGCAGCCACTGTGGTCGATAGCTGGGCAGATTCTTACAAAACTAAACAAACTTTCAAGATATGGTCCAGCAGCTGTGCTCCGGGTTATTTATCCAAAGGAGTCGAAAAACTTATGTCCACACAAAACCTGCACACGGGTGTTTGTAGCAGCTTTATTCACAATTGCCAAAACCTGGAAGGAACTAAAATGCCCTTCCATGGGTGAGTGGATAAAGAAACTGCGGTGCATCCAGACAGAGGAATATTATTCAGCACTAAAAAGAAATAAGCTTTCAAGCTGTGAAAAGACATGGGGGAAACTTAAGTGTATATTAAAAGTGAAAGAAGCCAATCTGGAAAGGCCCCAGACTGTATGATTCCAACCATATGACATTCTAGAAAGGGCAAAATTATGGAGACAGTAAAAACATCAGTGGTTGCCAGGGTTTGGGGGGCAAAGGCCAGGGATGAACAGGCAGAGCAGAGAGGATATTTAGGGCAGTGAAAACACACCATTTGGGGACCTTCAAGATGGTGGAGGGGTAAGACGTGGAGATCACCTTCCTCCACACAGATACATGAGAAATACATCTACATGGGGCACAACCCCTACAGAACACCTACTGAACGCTGGCAGAAGGCCTCAGACTTCCCAAAAGACAAGAAACTCCCCACGTACCTGGGTAGGGCAAAAGAAAAAAGAATAAACAGAGACAAAAGGATAGGGACGGGACCTGCCCCTCGGGGAGGGAGCCGTGAAGGAGGAAAAGTTTCCGCACACTAGGAAGCCCCTTCACTGGCAGGTGGGGATGTTTCAGAGCCACGGAGGAGAGCGCAGCCACAGGGGTGCAGGGGGCAAAGCAGAGAGATTCCCGCACAGAGGATCGGGGCCGACCGGCACTCACCAGCCTGAGAGGCTTGTCTGCTCCCCCGCTGGGGCGGACGGGGCTGGGAGCTGAGGCTCGGGCTTCGGTCGGAGCGCAGGGAGAGGACTGGGGTTGGTGGCGTGAACACAGCCTGAAGGGGGTTAGTGCACCACGGCTGGGCGAGAGGGAGTCCGGGGAAAAGTCTGGAGCTGCCGAAGAGATGAAAGTCTTTTGCTTGCCTCTGTGTTTCCTGGTGCGCGAGGAGAGGGGATTCAGAGCGCCGCTTAAAGGAGCTCCAGAGACGGGCGCGAGCCGCGGCTAAAAGGGCGGACCCCAGAGACAGGCATGAGACGCTAAGGCTGCTGCTGCCGCCACCAAGAAGCCTGTGTGCGAGCACAGGTCACTATCCACACCCCCTGCCTGTGCAGCCCGCCACTGCCAGGGTCCCGGGATCCAGGGACAACTTCCCCGGGAGAACGCACGACGCGCCTCAGGCTCGTGCAACGTCACGCCGGCCTCTGCCGCCGCAGGCCCGCCCCACACGCTGTTCCCCTCCCTCCCCGTGGCCTGAGTGAGCCAGAGCCCCCGAATCAGCGGCTCCTTTAACCCCGTCCTGTCAGAGCGAAGAACAGACGCCCTCCGCGACCTACACGCAGAGGCGGGGCCACATCCAAAGCTGAGCGCCGGGAGCTGTGCGAACAAAGAAGAGAAAGGGAAATCTCTCCCAGCAGCCTCAGGAGCAGCGGATTAAATCTCCACAATCAACTTGATGTACCTGCATCTGTGGAATACATGAATAGACAACGAATCATCCCAAATCGAGGAGGTGGACTTTGAGAGCAACTGTAGACTTGGGGTTTGCTTTCTGCATCTAATTTGTTTCTGGTTTTATGTTTATCTTAGTTTAGCATTTAGAGCTTATTATCATTGGTAGATTTGTTTATTGATTTGGTTGCTCTCTTCCCTTTTTTTAATACATATACCTTTTTCTCTTTTTGTGAGTGTGTGAGTCTGTCTGAAGAGCTTTGCTTTTACCATTTGTCCTAGGGTTCTGTCTGTTCGTTTTCTTTTTTTTTTTCCTTTAGTACAGTTTTTAGCACTTCTTATCATTGGTGGATTTGTTTTTTGGTTTGGTTGCTCTCTTCTTTCTTTTTTATTTGTAATCATTTTTTTAATTTTAATAACTTTCTTTTCTTTCTTTCTTTTTTTCTTCTCCCTTTTCTTCTGAGCTATGTGGCTGACAGGGTCTTGGTACTCCGGCTGGGTGTCAGGCCTGATCCTCTGAGGTGGGAGAGCCGAGTTCAGGACATTGGTCCACCAGAGACCTCCCAGCCCCATGAAAAATCAGAGGGAGAAAGCTCCCCCAGAGATCTCCATCTCAACATTAAGATCCAGCTCCACTCAACGACCAGCAAGCTACAGTGCTGGACACCCTATGCCAAACAACTAGCAAGACAGGAACACAACCCCACCCATTAGCACAGAGGCTGCCTAAAATCATAATAAGTTCACAGACACCCCACAACACACCACCAGATGTGGTCCTGCCCACCACAGAGACAAGATCCAGCCTCATCCACCAGAACACAGGCACCAGTCCTCTCCACCAGGAAGCCTACACAACCCACTGAACCAACCGTACACACTGGGGACAGACAGCAAAAACAACGGGAACTATGAACCTGCAGCCTGAGAGGAGACCCCAAACCCAGTAAGTTAAGCAAAATGAGAAGACAGAGAAATACACAGCAGATGATGGAGCAAGGTAAAAACCCACCAGACTAAACAAATGAAGAGGAAACAGGCAGTCTACCTGAAAAAGAATTCAGAGTAATGACACAAAAGATGATCCAAAATCTTGGAAATAGAATGGAGAAAATACAAGAAACATTTAGCAAGGACCTAGAAGAACTAAAGAGCACACAAACAATGATGAACAACACAGTAAATGAAATTTAAAATTCTCTAGAAGGAATCAATAGCAGAATAACTGAGGCAGAAGAATGGGTAAGTGACCTGGAAGATAAAATAGTGGAAATAACTACTGCAGAGCAGAAAAAAGAAAAAAGAATGAAAAGAATTGAGGACAGTCTCAGAGATCTCTGGGACAACATTAAACGCACCAACATTTGAATTATAGGGGTCCCAGAAGAAGAAGAGGAAAAAAAAAGGGACTGAGAAAATATTTGAAGAGATTATAGTTGAAAACTTCCCTAATATGGGAAAGGAAATAGTTAATCAAGTCCAGGAAGCACAGAGAGTCCCGTACAGGATAAATCCAAGGAGAAATATGCCAAGACACATATTAATCAAACTATCAAAAATAAAATACAAAGAAAAAATATTAAAAGCAGCAAGAGAAAAACAACAAATGACATACAAGGGAACCCCCATAAGGTTAACAGCTGATCTTTCAGCAGAAACTCTGCAAGCCAGAAGGGAGTGGCAGGATATACTTAAAGTGATGAAAGGGAAAAACATACAACCAAGATTACTCTACCCAGCAAGGACCTCATTCAGATTCGACAGAGAAATCAAAACCTTTACAGACAAGCAAGAGCTAAGGGAATTCAGCACCAACAAACCAGACGGCTTCACAGGAGAATTCTATCAAACATTTAGAGAAGAGCTAACACCTATCCTTCTCAAACTCTTCCAAAATATAGCAGAGGGAGGAACACTCCCAAACTTATTCTACGAGGCCACCATCACCCTGATACCAAAACCAGACAAGGATGTCACAAAGAAAGAAAACTACAGGCCAATATCACTGATGAACATAAATGCAAAAATCCTCAACAAAATACTAGCAAAACAGTATCCAGCAGCACATTAAAAGGATCATACAACATGATCAAGTGGGGTTTATCCCAGGAATGCAAGGATTCTTCAATATACGCAAATCAATCAATGTGATAAACTGTATTACAAATTGGAGAAAAACCATACGATCATCTCAATAGATGCAGAAAAAGCTTTTGACAAAATTCAACACCCATTTATGATAAAAACCCTCCAGAAAGTAGGCATAGAGGGAACTTACCTCAACACAGTAAAGGCCATGTAGGACAAACCCACAGCCAACATCGTCCTCAATGGTGAAAAACTGAAAACATTTCCACTAAGATCAGGAACAAGACAAGGTTGCCCACTCTCACTACTGTTATTCAACATAGTTTTGGAAGTTTTAGCCACAGTAATCATAGAAGAAAAAGAAATAAAAGAAATCCAAATCAGAAAAGAAGAAGTAAAACTGTCACTGTTTGCAGATGACATGATACTATACATAGAGAATTCTAAAGATGCTACCAGAAAACTACTGGAGCTAATCAATGAATGTGGTAAAGTAGCAGGTTACAAAATTAATGCACAGAAATCTCTTGCATTCCTCTACACTAATGATGAAAAATCTGAAAGAGAAATTAAGGAAACACTCCCATTTACCACTGCAACAAAAAGAATAAAATACCTAGGAATAAATCTACCTAAGGAGACAAAAGACCTGTATGCAGAAAACGATAAGACACTGATGAAAGAAACTAAACATGATACAAACAAATGGAGAGGTATACCATGTTCTTGGATTGGAAGAATCAACATTGTGAAAATGACTATACTACCCAAAGCAACCTACAGATTCAATGCAATCCCTATCAGGCTACCAACAGCATTTTTCACAGAACTAGAACAAAAGATTTCACAGCTTGTATGGAAACACAAAAGACTCCGAATAGCCAAAGCAATCTTGAGAAAGAAAAATACAGCTGGAGGAATCAGGCTCCCTGACTTCAAAGTATACTACAAAGCTACAGTCATCAAGACAGTATGGCACTGGCACAAAAACAGAAATATATATCAATGGAACAGGATAGAAAGCCCAGAGATAAACCCACGCACATATGGTCACCTTATCTTTGATAAAGGAGGCAAGAATATACAATGGAGAAAAGACAGCCTCTTCAGTAAGTGGTGCTGGGGAAACTGGGCAGCTACTGGGGAAACTGGACAGTAAAAGAATGAAATTAGAACTCTCCCTAACACCATACACGAAAATAAACTCAAAATGGATTAAAGACCTAAATGTAAGGCCAGACACTATCAAACTCTTAGAGGAAAACATAGGCAGAGCACTCAATGACATAAATCACAGCAAGATCCTTTTTGACCCACCTCCTAGAGAAATGGAAATAAAAACAAAAATAAACAAATGGGACCTAATGAAACTTAAAAGGTTTTGCACAGCAAAGAAAACCATAAACAAGACTAAAGACAACCCTCAGCATGGGAGAAAATATTTGCAAACAAAGCAACTGACAAAGGATTAATCTCCAAAATATACAAGCAGCTCACGCAGCTCAATATCAAAAAAACAAATAACCCAATCCAATACTGGGCAGAAGACCTAAATACACATTTCTCCAAAGAAGATATACAGATTGCCAACAAACACATGAAAGGATGCTCAACATCACTAATCATTAGAGAAATGTAAATCACAACTACAGTGGGGTATCACGTCACACCAGTCTAGATGGCCATCATCAAAAACTCTACAAACAATAAATGCTGGCGAGGGTGTGGAGAAAAGGGAACCCTCTTGCACTCTTGGTGGGAATGTAAATTGATACAGCCACTATGGAGAACAGTATGGAGGGTCCTCAAAAAACTAAAAATAGAACTACCATACGACCTAGCAATCCCACTACTGGGCACATACCCTGAGAAAAACCATAATTCAAAAAGAGTCATGTACCAAAATGTTCACTGCAGGTCTATTTACAATAGCCAGGACATGCAAGCAACCTAAGTGTCCATCAACAGATGAATGGATAAAGAAGATGTGGCACATATATACAATGGAATATTACTCAGCCATAAAAAGAAAACGAAATTGAGTTATTTGTAGTGAGGTGGATGGACCTAGAGACAGTCATACAGAGTGAAGTAAGTCAGAAAGAGAAAAACAAATACCGTATGCTAACACATATATATGGAATCTAAAAAAAAAATGGTTCTGAAGAACCTAGGGGCAGGACAGGAATAAAGACACAGACATAGGGAATGGACTTGAGGACACGGGGAGGAGGAAGGGTAAGCTGGGAAAAAGTAAGAGAGTGGCACGGACATATATATACTACCAAGTGTAAAACAGATAGCTAGTGGGAAGCAGCGCATAGCACAGCTCAGTGATTTGTGACCACCTAGAGGGGTGGGATAGGGAGGGTGGGAGGGAGACGCAAAAGGGAGGAGAAATGGGGATATACGTATACGTATAACTGATTCACTTTGTTATACAGCAGAAACTAACACACCATTGTAAAGCAATTATACTCCAATAAAGATGTTAAAGAAAAAGAAAAGGAAAATACACCATATGATGCCATGATGGTGGCTACATGTCATTACACATTCGTCCAAAGCCACCAGGAATGACCCCTGAGGTAAACTATGGACCTCGGGTGATGATGCCATGTCAGTGTCGGTTCATCAACTGTAGCAGAAGTACCACCTGCTGAGGGATGGTGATGGCGGGGAGGCTGTGTGCGCGTGGGGCAGGGGTATGTGGGACTCTCTGTACCATCCCCTCAATTCTTCTGTGAACCTTAAATTGCTCTTTAAAAGCCAATGAAAATTAAATTTCGATAAATACATACGCAGATATCTACATACCTATTCCCCTGTCTAGCTGACTAGCTATGCACCCAAGTATACAAAAAAACACGAGTTTATACTAACATCTCCAATTCCAATTCAATAGTACAGGCTTTACAGACAATTTTTAAGAGAAAATGCTCAACCTCAGAGCTGCTCTACTGAACATAAGAACAGTGTCCAAGGTAACTTAAGGCCACAAAACCCAGGGCCCCTAGGAAGGGGCGGACTGGCGCTCGCAGGTGCATGTGTGGCCCTCCGGTCACCGCTCGTGCCCTGGGCCTACAGGTGGGTCACCGTCACCCCCTTTCAGATGCTCCTTCTGGCTCCACACACGTGGTGCAGTCGAGGCCTATTATATGGAAGAGTCTTTGCAGCCCCTGTAGTTCCAGGTGATTAAGGAGACCACCACCCTCGAGGAACCTGTCGGGTGGAGGGAGGTAAGACAAGGGCACAGAAACTCTGAAGAGAGGCAGCAAGGAAGGGCAGGCGCGGGCGCTGGTTCTGTGGCCCAGGGTCCGACTCAGAGCACTGGGTGCAGCAGCGCCCAACAGATCGTGAGCGCTCGTGAGCAAAAGAGACTGGGCGGTGAGAGGGGGGAGAGGCAGCCGTGCAGCTCTGGGCCTCGTCTCCCCAAAGGGAAGCAAGAACTGACCCACCTGGTGCGCGTGGGCACCCAGCACCTTTGGAGACACACAGCATGAAAACGGCAAAATCTATTTCACACAATCCGGTGCGACCGTCACCCCTTCTGTGGCCTCCAGCATCCCTCCCGCACCTTTCTCCCAGCAAGGTCGCTGTTGACACAGCCTGTCCCTCCCCTAGAACCCGAGGACTTTCCTGGCGGTGGGGCTGCCTGTGTGTCTCCCTGAGGGGATGCGGGAATCTGAGGAGGAGGGAGCATCCTTCCCTGCTTCTCTGGTCCAGCCCAGAGCTGGAAGTGAGAATCTTCCGTCTGAAAGCCAAACACATCCTTTGAAGCTAAGCCAGGTGGAAACACTGCTGTCCATCCCCAGCTCAGAGCAGGCTTGGGTGGGAGGGAGAGGGGAGGGTGGGAGAGCAGTGGGTGGAGGGGGAGCTCTGTGACAGGAAGGCACAGAGTAGGTGAAAAGGGGCTGAATGATAATTTGGTAAATAAACGCACAGAGGGAAGAAGCAGCACAGACCTGAGGGTGCACGCCCGTGATGTGCAGCTCACACCGCACAGTCCAGACCCCACCTGCGATGTCTGGGCCCCTCCCACATGGTTCTGGGACCTGCCTGGGGGGCTCCCGCCACGTTTGCGGATGCTGCCTCTGGGACCGTGTGTGCCCTCCCAGCTCCCTCTGGGCCGACATGGAGGGGTAGCTGCTAAGAGGGCAGGTCTTATCTTCAGCGTTCTTGCCACCAAAAAGTGATAATAAATAAAGAAGGCGGGAGGAAACTTTTGGAGGTGATAGGTATGTTTACAGCATCGATTGTGGTGATGGCTTCACCGGTGTGCACTTATCTCTAAACTCCTATAGTTGCTGACTTACGTATGTACATTACATGTCGATCATAAGAGCAGTGCTTTTTTTAAATCAGTGGAGTTCTTGCAGTCTTGATGTAAAGCTCAGGGTAGCAGTAGGGAAGGGTGCCGAGTCTGCCAGCAGCTGGTGACCCCGAGGGAGCTCGATGCTGAGGAGAAGGCGAGAGGTACAGAGCAGACCTTGACGACGAGGAAGCGTGTGTCCCCGGCCGGCTCAGGACTGACCCGTGAACAGTAAGGGAATGACACGCACAGCACACAGCCCTGCAGGAGGCTCGGCACCACGGTCCCCACGGGGTCACAGGGAGGCTCAGAATAAAAACAACCTGCACGGAGACAGGGAAACCAGATTCCGGTCCCACGTTCCTCCAGTTCATCAGGAAAATCAGGACAAGTCATCAGATTTTGATGTCTGAATGGACACAAGAGTGGCGGTGCTTCTAACCAATAACAGGAAATGGACACAAGAGTGGCGGTGCTTCTAACCAATAACAGGATAGGAGCAATGCCATAGACGTGATTCTCAGTGATTTATTTTCATTTATCTATTAGTGGGTTACTTGGCTAGTTATGCAGTGATCACAAATCAGTCTGAGAATCTGATGAAAGCTGTGAAATAATGCCATTTGCGGCAACATGGATGGACCTAGAGATTATGATACTGAGTGAAGTAAGTCAGACAAGAAAGACAGATATCATATGATGTCACTTCTATGTGAAATCTAAAAAGAAAGTGATACAAATGAACTTACATACAAAACAGAAACAGACTCACAGACATAGAAAACAAACTTAAGGTTACCAAAGGGGAAAAGGAGCGAGGAATAAATTAGGAGGTTGGGATTAACACATACCTATTACTATACGTAAAATAGACAATCATCAAGGACCTACTGTATAGCACAGGGAACTATACTCCATATTTTGTGATAACCTATAAGGCAAAAGAATATATCTGACTCAATCACTTTGCTGTACACCTGTAACTAGGTTATACAACATTGTCAATCAACTCTACTTCAATTAAAAAAATAACATAAAATAATAAAACAGACAAAAAATAAAACATGTACATCTTAAATTTGCACAATGTTACAGGTCAAATATATTTCAATTTAAAAAAATAAAAGAAACTTAAAAGTAAAAAAAAAAAAAAAAAAAGAAAGAACGCTATAAGCCCCCAACTCCAGAGAAATGCTGAGTGCAGACACCCACAAGATCTCGCATACAATTTCAGTTAGTCCCCTATTGAGAATCCCTAACACACCTTCATTCAGAACTTTCCATTTCTCCAAGTGTTCTCGTGGCTATTATCTCACCTTACCCTTTTTCTTTAATGGAATAAACGTCTTCGGCCACCCCAGATTTGAAGCGTCATCCTAACCCAGGGTCTCTACCGTGTAAAAGGAGGTGTTTCCCGCCACTGACCTCAGCATTCCCATACAGAGGAAACCCTCCACAGCCTGGAACGTTCACTTCTTTTTCCGTCATGCAAACATGAGGCCTGAAGGAAAGGAGAGCAGGGAGACAGAGTAGGGAGCGGTCTCGGATCTGATTCTCCATCTCAGAACTATTGGCGTAGAAAGTTCTGGGAGCAACAAAAACGCAAACAGAAAACGAAAATCACCCTCAGCCTCATGGACCCGGGCCGCTGGGGTCAACCGTCTGAAATCAGTGGGCAGGTTCCCAGGGAACTTCAGAGAAGGGCTGACTCAGGGTCACCAGGCAGAGGAAGAAGAACTTCCCGGGGTCAGAAGACACCCCACCAAGGCGCCCCCAGCCCCTCGGGGGTCATGGAGGCCGCGGTCTCGTGAACACCCCGAGGAAGAGGGTGGCTCCTTGGAGACTGGCCGGGAGCAATCACAGGGCAGCCGAGACGGGTGCAGAGGGGCATGGTGATGGATTCCCTCACATGGGGAGCAATCAGCATAATTTATCTCCAAATCAGCAGCGAGGCGCGGAGGCGGGCAGGCCTGACGCGCAGGAGGCCGGGTGACAGAAATTGTTCTCTAAGCAGCCGCCCTCTGAAAACATTACCCTCTCCCCGCCACCCGGCATAATGAGGCCTTGATTATCCGTCAGGCCTGTGAGATCAGGAGTGGTTATCAAGGCCATGAGAGCCAGCTGGGTCCAGCCCTGCCCAAAGCCTCGCATCTGCCCTCCGGAGAATCTCCCTTTGTTCTCCTTATTCCCGATGCCCTTTGCTCTGCTCTTCCGGAATCTCTCTGATTCCTGCCCTTTTGAGAAGCAACATATTCGTGCCTGAATCTACTAACGCGGCCAGGCACCAGGTCCCTGCCTAGGAGACACGGAGCTGGACAAGAAATTCAGCCACGGTGGAGGCTGGGAGGCCTCGGAGGGTGCCCAGCAGCCTGGAGAGCCCGCGCTAGCGAGGCTGCAGGCGCCCCTTGCTGCAGGCTGACCCCAGGAGACAGAAGTGAGGCTCAGGCTGGCCCCGAGCTCTCCCTCAGCCACTGATGGGAAAACGATAAGGAAAAGAGTAGGAGATGTGCTTCCTCCTTTTGGGGACACATCTTTTCCCTCTAAGAGAGTGTCCCCCACTGAGCACATCCACAGAACATGAGATGATGGACGGGGGGAGATGCAGAGCCCAGGGCAGGCGGAGCGGCCCCGGAGTGGGCGGAGCTTGTAGTCCCCACGCCCCAGCGGCCTCTCAGTGTCACTGGCCACTGCCAGCTCGAGAGAGCAAGTTCTTCGGGGGCAGGACCGGCACGGAGCGCTGGTTCCTGGACACGGTTAGGCCGATCCATGAGCCGCCTGTGCCCCGTGCTCCCCTCTGCAAACCAGGGTCTCATTCCTTCCCTGGGTCCACGTCCAGTGCCCGGACGATGCGCACGGCTAGAGGGATAAAAGGATGAGTCTGACACCGACTCTGCCGTCAAGAAACCTAAGCGAACAGCTGCCGGGAAGATCAAGTGAAATGAGGACAGAGCTTTGCGAAGACAAGTGTCACCAACGTTCGCTGTTGTTGTTACACTTTGCACGTCAGCCCCCAAACGTCAACCCCACATTTTGCATCCAGACGGTGCTCAGTGTTTGCTCACTGATGAAGCTGTACTGACTTTGGCAGAAAAACTTAAATCTGTTCTGGCAGCAAAGAAGAAACTATATTTATCGAAAGGGTATGCAGTTAAAATTCCACGGTCCCAAAACCAGTGACAAGGCAGGCAACTTGCATTTTTTTTTTCCCAAATAATTCCCTGGAGTTGAAGGACCGTCTCTAGTCGTTAGAAGTGGTGCTCCACCACCAAGAAAGAAGCTCTGAACTGCAAAGGAAGAAGCAGTGAACTCACTGCCTCAGAAATTCACTGACACAAAATAACGCTCTCTTCTGAAGCACACTGTGCGGTGGAATAGGCCGGGACAATTTGATCGATGTGTCGTTCTGTTCCAAGAAATTATGAAGTCCCTTATCCCATCAGCTGAGCGAGACGGCAAACTCAACAACAGGACCAGGACGCTGGCTGAACCGGGCAGAATGGCTCATCTGTGGGCAGAAAGCCCACCTCCACTGGCTTCATGCCAGGAGAGAAGCGCCACGGGGATGCTTGTGTTGGTGACGGTCAAGCCACCCTCAACCGCCAGCCCTACCTTGAAAAACCCAAACGCCTTTCCATGTGCTGCTTCCTTCTGTCCCAGCGAGGCTGGATCCTAAGACCTGACTCTGGAGGCGAACCATTTCACTCAGTGACCCCTCTCCGTATTTAAACACACTCCACTCACTGTGACTCTAACAATGCCATTAAAAATGATGTCTTCGTCAAAACTTAGCTGGTGAGGACATGCGGAGGAGGACGTAATTACATCTGGGGGTCACGGTCCACAACGGGGCCTGGGTTCTGATGGGCACAGGGAAACATTCTCTCGCTTTCATAGTTTAATGGGCTGGTGTCCAGAAAGGAGGCTGTCAGAAAGCCCTCCGGATAAGGGCAGAGTGGTCGTGTGGGACAGGCAAAGGGTGGGGCGCCAGGGCCGGGCTCTGCCCCAGTTGGTCATCGGTGAGCTGTGTGACCACGGGCCACACCCTCAACCTCTCTGTGCCAACATCAATCAGATAAGACTCTTAATGGTGGAGGGACCCAGGTCAGTAAAACACAAAGCTCAGGCTGTGAAATCAGGTGTGTGACTAGACATGGAGAGAAGAAAGCCCCACAGCAATGTCAGCATCCCCACCATGGCTGTGTGAGCCTGGACGGTCCAGGGGTGAAGAAGCACGGTCCAAGGAGCCAGACCTGGCTGAGTCCCAGCTCCAGCGCTCCTTTGGGTCACGGGGAAGTCACCATCCTGACTAACCAGAGGCCCACATCTGTAAAATGGGGCCCAAAGCCCTGCCTGCTATTGGGGCTACTGGAGGAAAGTAAGACTGCAACGTCTTGTGAGGCATTTACAGAAGAGGTGATTGTTTCTGTATGTAGTGTTAACGGTTTTCTGTTTCTATAAACGTCCAGAAATCTGAGTGAGCCCTAAGGCTTGTTGCTGGGAGAGGGGCAGGGGCGGTGGGATTTTGTGGCACCCCGACCTGTTTCCCTAGGTCCTCGTGTAACTTTGTGGACGGAGACCATGGAGCCATCCCTGTTGGAGGTGGAGCTCCGTGGGTCCACATGTGGGACGTGGTCCCTGGACCTCAGGAAACAACAGAAGTAGGAAATAGTAAAAAAATAATGGAGTTATTAAGAAGTAGCAAGGGATTGGAAGGAGGTGAGATAGAGAAACAGAGGAAAAAAGAGAGAGAGTTGAAGGAGAGGAGACAGAGATGGGGAGACAGAGATGGAGAGACAAAGAGAGAGAGAGAGATGGGGAGGGAGCTTTTCAACCAAGAAATGCCAAAGCAGAGGAGGGAAGAAATTTTAAACGAACCAATAAAAAGATGAACACCTCCAAGTTCATAATGGGGTGGCTGCAGGAGAAGCAGGTGCCGTCTGCCTAGAGGTAAAGGACGGAGGCTGACGGAGGTTTCCTGGAGCCAGGGCTGCCACATCAGCCGGGCAGCCAGCCGTGAGCACCGGAGTAGGGGCCACCGCACAGCCCCCTCCTGCTCTGACCACCCGAGTCTAACATTGAAAGAAGCCCCTGCCAACCGCCACCTCCAAACATCACACAAAACGACGACTCAATGGGCCTCACAGCCCAGAACTACGCAGGGAGCGGCCTTCTGGGGGATGCAGTCCAGCTCACTCGGGCTGACACAACCCACGGCCTTTAACACCAATACTGAGATCAAGACGGCCCTGGAGAACATAGAAACACACCTGATCCACGGCCCCACTTCTGGGCCTCTCTCCAAAGGAATGGAAACCAGAATCCTAAAGACAGAGCAATAATAATCAAAACGAGGACCGGAGGAAACTTTTGGAGGCGATGGATAGGCTTTAGCATAGACTGGTGACGGTTTCATGGTGTATCCTTGTCTCCAAACCCATCAGCTTGTGTACGTTAATTACGGACAGCATCTTGTATGTCAAAGAAGAAGGCGGCACTGGAGATGTGATTTCTACACTCTGAAAACTCAAGTCATGGGGAAAGACAGCCTATACGTGAATTTTCAGGCTGCGCTAAGCTCCAGAGTGAAGCCCATGACCATGAATGCACGTACGCAGAAGACGGAAGGAAACTGAAGTTTCAACTCCGTGGAGCCCAGACCGTGCAGAGCTGGTTCCCGGGGCAGAGGGCAGCCTTCCTCCACCACCTTCTCTCGCTCCTGTGAGCCCCCAGACCAGGCACGTGTGCTCTTCGTATCTGGCCCAACATGGCGGTTTCTGGACTCTTATGAAAAACCACCAACCAAGAGCTGGAGAATCGTACGGAGTTACAGGCCTGGTTCTAGACGCAGCTGAGGGACCTGAAAGGCCAGCTTCCGAAAGCAGCTGGCTCGGAAGCCCTTGTTTCAAGTGAACAAAATTGAGCTTAAGCGTGAAAAATCCATACCGAGGGCCAGCACAGACATATAACGTATATATACACAGCCCCTCATCCCAGGAGTACAAGTGTGAGTTTGTTTTCTGTTATCATTCACAGTAGTTCCATGTCTGCATTTAGAACCTATGTTGGTGGACCACCGTGTTGGTGCGTTTCATGCTACGTGGTGACTAACCTATTTGATTCTTCTTTAATCAAAGGCTCTTGAAGGGCATCAAGATTCAAAAATTGGCTCTTTTCTTTGACTGTAATGAAAGAAAGCTCAGACAGGGACGGTGACCAATGTCCAGATGCATTTTTCACATGAGACAGACATCTCTTAATATGTTTGTTTCCTTCTTTTTGGCGTTAATCCCCTCAGAGTTATTCATTTTACTGTTAATAAAAGACCATCAAAGGAGCATTTAGCGCTCAGCACGGTCACAGCAGGGATTTACTGCTCCGGTCTCTGGAAATGTGGTCTCCAACACTATGTACCATGCGTCCGTGCGTGTACAGACCCACATGAATGCATATACTCTGGTTTTGTTCAGGTTAATGCTATAATCTAAGGGAAAAGAAAAATCACCTGCATAAAATAAAAATCTCAAAGAATGGGTCAATAGCCATTGAAAATAATGTTGGAACAGGTGTGTAGGAAAATCTTTGATCTTGAAGACCCTTTTAAAAGCGTCAGAAACAAAGTACCTGCTTAAGTCAAAGAGAAAACCCCACAAGTATTGTTTCCGAAAGTAAGGGGGGTTTTCGGTTTAATGCAAACGTGGCTCTGTTGCCTGATGTTCACAGGATGCAACTGAAAAGACAAAATCCAAGGGAATTAGCCGCGTGGCGCCCAGGGATGCTGTTTTCTCAGGCAGACCTGCAGGGGAGCCCTGGGCACATTCTAGAAACCCAGCGGGAACGCAGGCGAGGGTCTCCTGTGCTGACCATGGCCACGGCCTCTGCTCCTCCCACGGGAGTTTGAAAGCCAACAGCAGGTCAGCTGAGGGTCAGGGGTTACGGGAGAGGGAGAGGCGTGTGCTGGTGGTCAGGACCCAAAGCGTCCCTGACTGCAGCGCCTCTGAAAGCGACAGGGCCGAATGACGTGTGGGATGAGCATGGGTCTGGAGCCAGGCGCCCTCACTTGCTTGAAAGATGCTTTTCCTCCTAATTAAGTATAGGTGTGAGCCTGGTGCTCCAGGGCGGATGTACATTGGGAAGGACTGGTCCACCCATGCCTGCACGGGCGCAGTGTCCACGTGGGTGGGCAGGGCTCTGAAACATCCCTCCTCCAGCACTTTGGTCACTGGACCCCTTCACATTCTTACAAGTTATGCAGGACCCCAAAAAGCCTGTGCTCACGGGGCCACGCAGACCTGTACTGATCATATCCTGCCATCTGCAGCAACGTGGATGGACCCTGAGGGCATCACGCTGAGTGAAAAAAGTCAGACAGAGAAAGACAAACACCACTCTATGTGGAATCAAAACAGAAAACAACAGAAAAAGAGCTCATAGATACGGAGAACAAATTGGCGGTTACCAGAAGCAGGGGTGGCGGGTGGAAGAGTGGGTGAAGGGGGCCAACAGGCTCAAACTCCCAGCGATAAAACCAGCCAGTGCTGGGAGGTAACGCACAGCGTGGGGAACTGTAGTTGTTAACACTGCATCGCACGTTTGCTGGGTGCTGAGACAGTAGGTCTTAAAAGGGCTCAGCACAGACTGGAGTTGAAGAACCACCAACATCGAGGCTGAAAAGTGATACAAGAAGAAAAGGACACGAACAAGCTTCTAACTTCTCCTAGAGGGTCAAGGAGAGCTTCCGGAGGAGGCTGTGTCCTAACAGGAACCCCGGGAAAATGAGGAGAACCCCACAAGTGGAGGGCAGAGGGGACATGCCAGATGGAGGGAAGCGGGTGTGCAGGAAAGGAGCTCAGATCTCTCGTCTTATCCCATTACCATCACTGGTCCCTTGGAGTAAACTACCTCGTCTGCCCGAGCCTCGGTTTGCTCATCTGTAAAATAGATTTCCAATAACTACCTCGTTGGTTGTTTGAGTGTTGAATCGTACGACGTGTGTAGGGCACCAGGCCCAAACCTCTGCCGGCCCTGGGCCCTGACCCACCGTGAGGGATGAGAGGTAGGTCTTTGCAACAGAGTTTGACAGGGTCCCCTCGCCCCCAACTAATTTATTAACATTTCTCTTTGGTGCTATAAAACTATGTTTGGAGCCTTGATTCTATCTATCATATATTTGTATGCAAGTAAAAATAAATAAGGTGATAATAAGGTTCTACCTAAAGAAGCCCTTGAATTTAAGTGTTTGTGAATGCCTTCGAACTTGATTACAAAGTTCAGGGCCTTGAGTGACAAAAGCTCTGAAAGCATTTATGTCCAATAGAGAGGTAGCTCCCCGGCATGAAACCAAAACTTGCAAATTCCTACGCTCTCAATCAGCTGATGTAATTTGGGAGATGGGGTGGGGCCTGGACCCCAGAATATCAGATTCGGAGACCTCCGTGTGGACATGCCAAAACACTTTGAAAACTTGGAAGAGGTCTTCCCTGATCTATAGGTTTTGGTTGAGTGAGCTCTCAAAAACGAGTGTCTAAATGGCCAGCAGTGTAAAGCGAGTTACTGTATCTTCAAGTTAAATGTCAAATGTGTGCGTGGGTGTGCATTATTTTTAATTTTGAAATAGATTCTGTGCGATGAATGTTCCTATCAGATTGTTCAAGGGGTGAATCCACAACCTGAAATGGATGCTGTATTCCAAAGGCACTGTGGAAACGTCAAGTTTGGCGAGCCAGCCGACGTACACCCCAGCTAAAACTGAAGGCGGTCTTCGTCGTCAGAAACAAAGTCTTCACAATCTTAGGTTTTCTAATACAAACTAGTATTTGCTTTAGTCCCAAATTTTTCTGAAGTCTTGCCAGGAGCAGAATTTTCCAGATGCCCTTATATCAGAAGATGCTTGTCTGTTCCTTTCTATGTAGAAATCTGGAATCTGTGAGACCAGCACCTCCATCTAGAGAAACTGAAATGACCCTCCCAGCACCCCGACACTCCAGCTATTTCAAACTATTCACCATTCTCTTCTTAAGGCCCAAGTCAAATGATTCTCCCCTGGGAAGCCATCCACAACCCCCCTCATCAGAATTAATCACTCCCTTTCTGTGCTTCCCAAATACTTCACAGCCTTGATGGTTTAAAGGCTTCTTCTACCCCGCAATTGTGAGATTCAGTCATACAACCACGCCCCTCACCATCCTCTGAGCATTTGTCCACAAACTGTATCTTCCATCCTATTCTCTTATGCTTTTCCTGGGGGGAGGGAGGCTTTGACTTCTTATCTTTGTTTCTCCCAGCCAATAACTCAGGAGTTTACACAAAGTAGGCATTCAAAAAGTATTTATTAAATTGCATTAAATGATTTTTTTTGAAGTTCAAGTAACGGAATGTGGCAGAGCAGCATTTGAACCCAGATCTGCTGGTTCAGTATGTAGCTCACCGACGCTTCCTGTGCAAAATGTCCCCTCTGTTCTTATAGCTCCATGTTTTAGCAGCTGTAAACTCTCCTGTATGTAACTTTCAATCAAATCAGATCTCTCTGGTCTGTTTACATAGAGGTATGAAGCAGCAAAGTGCACAAGAAGGGTGGCCCCAGACACCTTCCACAGAGGTGTCCATAAGCACTGAACCTTCCCCCTACCACACACAATATTACATGTCCACTCCCAGTTGGCCCCATGGGCCTCTTACCAACAGGTACCGTAAGACACCATCAGACACCAGTGGGTACCAATGGGTACCAATGGAGACCACTGCCATATCTACGCCCAAGGCCATGCCGCTGTCCCAAGCAAAAAGCTACTCCAAAAGCTGGCACCCCAAACTGCCTCTTTGAAAGATAAGATTCCCGGCTCCTCTGTAGGATGTAGTGATTGTTCAGGACAGGCCACCACCTAAATCACCAGCATCACATTGGCCTTAATTGCAGAGATGGCTAGCAGGACTGCTGTCCCATGGAGAAAGCAAGTCCAGACGGGGCCTTCCCGTCCACTGGAATGTCACTATTAGAAGCAGTCACCGTTCCTAACTGCTGTGTCATGATTTTCAGCAAGGACACCACACTTGGGGATCACCTGTACTGACCCCACTCTATTGTGAGGTAATCCCCAGCAACAAGCCTGCAGGCTCAGGGAGTGGAGCTGGACAAAACCAAAGGCCCACAAAACCCAGAGAGGCTCAGGCTGTTGTAGCTCCACATTCCCTGAGGAGTCTTGTGAAAACACTCAGAAGCTTAGCAGGGCACTTAGTTTGTAAAAGGTCCGTCTCCCAGCCTGCGTCTGCATTAAGAAAAGCATTCGACGTCTTGGGATTACAAGAGCGACGGTCACAGCAAAGGCAGGAGGCTGACCTCGCTCTCACGGGCTCAGCAACTAGTTTAGATTTAGGTGCCGATTTCTACGTAAGCCCTGAACCTCCCTTTAGCAAACAAAAGCTAGAGAAAAATTTGGGGCCTCCCTGGACTGGAGAAGACCATCAGAGGGGGCGGGGGAGGGGCAGCAGCAATGCAAGCTGGTAAGGAGGGTCCACACTTCACTCCCCACCAGATCCACCAACTCCTTTCACACAAAAAGGAAAACTCGCAGCTTTTGCACACAATCCCTTTGGCCACTTTAGAGAGACTCCTTTTCTTACGTTCCTGCTCTGGGTTTGGCTGGGAAGTACGTCTTGAAAGCGAAAAGCAAACTGAAGAAACAGTTGAAGGAGACACTCTGATGGACATCAGAGCTGCTTGGGGGCTGTCAAGGTGCGGAAGAGTGACTGAGAAAAGCCTTCTGTACGTGGGCGCCTGCCCTAAAACAAGTGCTGCAGTCACCACACGGCTTTAGGGAATATTGAAACGCTACAGGGAAACTGCTGTGGGCTAAGTCAGCCCGCTGTTAAATGTCTGTGATTAGCAGGAGTATGAATTGTTCCCTGCTTCTTCTTGGCCAAAGATGCCAAGAACGAACAAACCTATTGTTGGTAAAAGTGGGGTTTTAGTATGTATTTTCCTCTATAACTCACCTATTACATTTTTCATGCTCTTAAATTAAGGAGAATTGCTAGGACAGCACATTTAAGACGAACACAACAGCAACGAAAGTAACAAAACCAAAGTGTTTCTGTACACCCGTGCCAAACAGAGATTCATTTCCAGGCTGGGGAGTTGAGGTGAGCTGCCTGCCAGAGATGTTGGCTCCAAAACCTCCACAAGACATGGTGTTTTTTTGTTTTTGTTTTTGTTTTTGTTTTGTTTTGTTTTGAATGTGTAGTTTTAATCGAGTGAGACTTCATTCAACTTCTTCTTTCAGTTCCAATTATTAATAGCAAGGATGTTGTCTACCAAGTGAGGATTAGAGAAGACAGTGTAACTGCATTCACTCCTTGAATACAGGCATTTCAGACACTCAGAGCAGTGACTGATAAGCAATTGTTAACCCCTTATTGGGGAGACATGGTGTTTTGCTACAACCGTGCGAGAGGGGGGCAGGCACGGGCCCCGCTGAGCAACGGTGCGTGACGACAGTGTGGCAATGGCTTCCCACGCCACACTCACGAGCAAAGCTGTTGACAAGCGAAGCTCCAATGTGTGACGTCTGGTTGGAGGGTTCCCTGGCTGGGATTTCCTCTGGGTTTTCTGAACCCCAGACCCCTCCCCATGGGGTCCGTGGGTCGGCAGCCCCGGCCCTGCTTCCCGTTGGCTGTGGCTGGGCCGCGGCTCCCATCTCAGGTAAACGACTTTCTTAAACCTGACACGTGCACAGCCCTGGACTCTGCTCTTGCCGGCACCTCTGCTGAGATGGTGCCTCAACTGCGTTCCTTCTTTTATTTTAAATTGGAATATAGTTGATTTACAGGGCTGTGTTAGTTTCAGGTGTACAGCACAGTGATTCAGTTATATATGTGTATACACACACACACACACACACACACATGTATGTATATTCTTTTTCAGATTCTTCTCCATTATAGGTTATTATAAGATATTGAATATAGTTCCCTGTGCTATACAGTAGGTCCTTGTTTCTCTCTTTTATATATAAAAGTTTGTATCCGCCAATCCCAAACTCCTCATTCATCCCTCCCACCCACAACAGCCCTCTCCCCTTTGGGAAACGTAAGTCTGTTCTCTACGTCTGTGAGTCTGTTTTGGTTCTGTAGATCAGTCCATTTGTGTCACAGTTTAGATTCCTCCTGTAAGTGATATCACACGGCATTGGTCTTTCTCTTTCTGACTTACTTCATTTCGTATGATCATCTCTAGGTCCATAGTTCCCCCTTTGTTACAGCTTCCCTCCCCCAGCCCCTGGCACAGACCTCCTGGGGCCGGGATGAGCCTCAGCCAGAACAGGCCTGCCGGCTCCCAGGCGGCTCTCCACCCCGAACCCACCAGCCCCGGAAGCCAGTACGGTCCCGGTTCCTGGATTCCTCCTCAGCTCGAGGAAATGTCTTTGCCATCCAACAACTGCCTGAGACGTTTCAGAGATGCTCAGCCTCCAAGTGTCTCTGTGGAACGAATATCTCTCGCGTGGGGGTAATTAGGGCCTCTTAAGAGCCCTAAAATCCTGGCCACATTTGAATTTGCAATACACAGCTGACACCTCCACTCTGGGATTCTCTGTAGCGTTTTTCAAGAACTTTCAACATTTTCAAATGAAAATTTACGAAAACTAGGAATGAATCTCCTGTCAGATGGGAGGAATAGTAGCACAGGTATGTTTTCATTTTCATTTGAGGGATGAGAAAACTGAAGTTCTGGGCAGCCAGCTAGAGTGACACACAGGACCTCAGACCCAAACTTTCCAATCACCCCTTCAAAGCCGCCTTCCCAATGTCCTAACACTCATAAAAAACATTCAAGAGCTAAGTTCTCCTGAATTTAAAGAGCATAAAGGACACAATAAACTTTACAGTAGCTGCCTACTTGCTCTTCATGAAGACAACGTTCAGTAAATCTTATCCCAGTACTAACAGAAGTAAGAACTTAGATCTTGAAAAATTATCATGCAGGTTGGTTTTCCTGGTCATGTGAACTTACAGTGACCAAGTTCTGTATCTACGGCGATGAACTGTTGACAAAGTGCTAGTGGGAAGGACAGCCCCCCAGGCCCCCGTGAGCAGACCCCGAGCTGGGCAAGGAGCCTGCCGGTGCCTTTTAAAAACGTGCTGACAGATCTAAAGCCAGATTCCACTTTAAAAAAGAAAGATCCCCGCCCTACTCAAAATTCCTCAGATTTCATTTTCTAACACAAGATGACCCAGTTTCTCTTTTGCCTCTCAAGAACCTTCACGGTGACCACAGACAGAACAGTTACTCTTGTTCTCCACAACCGTACAATTGACGCTGTTGGCGCAGGTTGGCCTAGCCCGGGGCCCACATCACCGTCAATCCCGCCCCCAGACCGCCTCAGTTAAACCCTCTCCCTCCCCCACGGCGGTCTCCACCTGCCCACATCCCCTCCGTCCCAGCTCCGGTCTCGCTTCCCTCCTTACGCATCCTCCCTCTTACAGCTGTCATGAAACTTCTCCCAGTAAAATAAACGAGAGTCATGTGCTGGCTGTTCCGCCAGCACCTGTCACCTGGCAGGCACCCGGCGATGGTGAAGGGGATGCCGGTCCTGCCTGCTGGCGCTCACGGCCTTGAGAGGGCAAAGACCCCAGGCACGTGGTCCCCTAAACCTACGTGATGAAAAGTGTGATCACGAGAACGTGGCAGGGAGCGGTTACCTGCCCCCAACTGACGCTCGTTCGTCTTAGGATTTTTCAACTTTGCAATGGAGCGAAAGCGATATGCACTCAGTAGAAACTGTACTTGGACTTGTGAATCTCCATCTTCTCCCAGGCGGTGATTCACAGTCCAATAATCACTCGTGTTGCTGGGCAGGGTCAGCAAAAGTCGGCTCCCAGTCAGCCCCGCGATCACGGCGAACCACCTATACACAGACAGCCATGCTGTGTTTCCTTCAGTGCAGGACCCGGTAAATTACACGAGCTATTCGACACTTTACTATAACGTGGGCTTTGTGTTAGAGGATTTTGCCCACTATCGGCTAATGTCAGTGCTCTGAGCATATCTAAGGTGGTCTGGGCTAAGCTGTGATGTGCCGTAGGTTAGCCGTATCGTATGCATTTTTGACGCTATTTTCAACTCTCCATGGGTTCGTCGGGATGTAACCCCAAGGGCGGAAGGAAGACCTGTATGGGGGCGGGGAGAGCCCAGCCAGGCCAGGCCTGCGGGAGGGGCTTCTGCTGGCCACAGGAGGGTGTAGGATGGAGGCAGATGTGTGTGTTGGAGGGGTGGGGTGAGGGGGGGTTAACAGAGCCAAGCAGGGGAAAGGGCACGTGGAAAAGTTCTGGTGCAAGAAGTCAAAAACATTTTTCGGGGCTTCCCTGGTGGTGCAGTGGTTGAGAGTCCGCCTGCCGATGCAGGGGACGCGGGTTCGTGCCCCAGTCCGGGAAGATCCCACGTGCCGCGGAGTGGCTGGACCCGTGAGCCATGGCCGCTGAGCCTGCGCGTCCGGAGCCTGTGCTCCGCAACGGGAGAGGCCACAACTGTGAGAGGCCCGCGTACCCCAAAAAAAAAAAAAAAAAAAAAAAACCGTTTTTCAAGAAACTGAGATGAGAAATACGGGCAACGGGGCAGAGTCCAAGGATGCGGAGGCCTTCGAGACGAGACTGAGGGAGTAATGGCTGCCCTGGACGAGCATTAAGTCGACAGGAAGCCAAGGAAGGGTTCTGAAGTTCTCCCTCTGGACCACAGGCGGGAGAGTGATTACAGGGTACACAACCATGAGGGGGCTGTCGTGGTGTGAAGCAGTCAAGGTCAGAGGAAGGAGGAAGCACCCGTCTCTGGGCAGGTCAATGGCACCTGGAGGCTGATTCCCTTGGTTGGGGGAAGGGGGAGGGGAGGGGAGGTACGGTGTCCAAGGCGAGTCCCAGGCCTCTGTCTGGAGCACGCAGGTAGACAGAGGGTGGCTTGGAGCCCTGGAGAAAGGACGGCGAGGGCAAAGGGCATCTTGAGCTCTGCTCAAACGTGCTGAGTGTGCCGTGACCGGGAACGGCGCCAGAGCTGGGGTGCGGGCAACTGGGTGGTCCAGAGCACAGTCTACCCATCAAAGCTGGGGACAAGCCTCGGGAGTCTCACGGTGACGGGTAAGTGACGCGATGCCCGCCGAAGGGTCCGTCCCTTTCCTGCTCGCTGTGACCCCGGGAGCCCCCGTGCTGTGCGCCACCCGGGGTGATGCTCTGCGGCTGTTTGGCACGGGCGTCCGGGAAGGATGTGGGGCTTGGGGAACACTACCCAGCCACAGCTTCCCTGTCTTGTTCAGGGCAGCACGCCCCATCCTGGGGTGGTGGAGAGGCTCGGACAGGCTCCAGAGCTGCTTGGGATCAGCTCCACCTGACAGTCAGTTATCCTGAGACGCGGTGTAAGCGCCTGCCCGTCAAAGAGTGAGAGCAACCGAACGGTGTGTCTGTTCTGAACCCCTCACGCAAATGACCTGATTCGCTCCTTACACGATACCACGAGGTGGGTCTCCCACCGCAGCGGTCGGGGCGACACGCGCCATCGCGCGGCTTTCCCTCTGCGCTGTGGGAGCTGACCGTGACCTGTGCTGTGCGGTCTGTGCCCCCGCGGCCTGGTCGCTCCTGCATCACCACAAGGGGCCAGGCCCGGCCGGCAGGAGTGAGGGCGCAGTTAGGCAGCAGGAGGCGGCCGTCTCACTTTCCCTCCTCCTGTTGGCCTCTTCTCACCAGCTCGAGGCGCTGAGCTCTTCCCTTTCTTCTTTCATCAGAGTCGGCGCCGAGAGCCCTCATTTTCACTACCGCGTACATGACGGACACAACTTTAAACCTTCCTCTGAACAGACGAGGATAAGCTCCCAGCTCAGTTTCAGGCAGCGGCCCTAATCTCTCACCTCGTTATCTTTATTTCAAAACCTTCCCCTTTGTTCCTTTTTTTTTTGTGACAACCTCACGGGCTTCCCAGACTCCAGCCTCCGAGCTTGGGGACACGTTTGTCTCTCCGTTAGTCTGTGACTATATGGTCAACAACTCACATCAATTCTTTGAGATTTAAGAGTCAGGCCAGGCCCATCTACCATGGTGGCTGTGGCCACAGGAAGCCACGGGACCCCTGAACTGTGGCTCATCCAAGCTGGGGTGTGTTGCACGCCTAGATCCCAAAGATTACACAGATAGAAAGATGTACAATGATCATAATGTCCAAGACGAATGCACATGGAAATGATGTTTTAGCTAATATATTGGGCTAGATATAATACACTATTAAAATAATTCCACTTTTCAGGTTTATGGTGGCTACTACTGATTTATAGCCACGTGTGGCTCTCGTCACGTTCCCGTGGACCATGCCCACCCACGTCATCTGGTGGACGACAGGGTGGCCGGGGAGCCACATGCGGAAAGCGTGATGGCAGCTGTGGGCCGCAGGGCTCTCTGCGGAAAAGCTGCCTGTCTGGACTCAGTGGAGATGCCATCTGTTTTGGGGGCACAGCTCTGGCCACGTGGAGGGGTCTGGCGTTCACAGAGGGTCCGCTGAGATCAATCTCACTGGGGAGTGGCAGCTTCTGAACATCTTGAGTAAACGAGGAAAGAAAAGAATGAATTTTCGTATATTTTTACAAGACACGTGGGGCAGGGAATTTATGTGGCTCTGTCCAAAGTTTCCCAAGTGCAAACGTTCACATCTGCTCCTTTGCAAACCCAGAGGCGGCATCCCACCCCCACCCAGCAGCCGGAGGGAGCTGGACGGGAGGGGTAGCCCGCCGGCACCGGGCGCTCCGTGGCAGAGCCCAGCCCCGCCCACGTCACCAGGGCCCCAGGGCACCCGAGATGCTGGCTCAGCTCTGCTCTGCGGAACTCAGAACACGGGAGAAGGAAGCTGACCGTCAGTGGCCCAGGAGACACAGCTGAGGGAGGGTATGGGCAGTTTGACCGGCTGAGGGCGCGAGGACATTGTTGTTCTGTATATAATTTATTTGATGCTGTGTAGTTTTCAGCCTACAGCACTTGCACTTCTTTTCTAAGGTGTAACCCTAAATCTTGATGCTGTTGTAAATGCTGTTATTTTTTATGTCAACTTCCAGCTGTTCAGCGCTAGCAGACACAAATACAATTGTTTGTGTTCTGACCTTTGTAAATTTATTAGTTCTGGTAATTTTTTGTAGATTCTTTTGTTTTTTGCTACACAGATGATCATGTCATATGTGACTAAACAGTTTTGTGTCTTCCATCCTGGTACGTGTGAATTTTATTAATTTTTGTTTATTTATTCCACAGGTTACAATCTCCGGTACAATGTTGAGTGGGACTTGTGGGAAAGCACACCAGCCCTCGTCCCAATCTACGAGAAAAAGCATCCAACCTTTCACCATGGGTGTGACGTCAGCTGTAGAGTCTTCACAGATGCCCTTTATCAGATTGAGACAGAGCTGTCTACTCGGTGTGCTGAGACTTTTTTTAAAATCATGAATGGGTCTTGAACGTTGTCAAAACTTTTTCTGCATCTCCTGAGATAAGCATATGGATTTTCTTTTTTAGTGATGCACGTCACATGTTGAGATACAGAAATTCTTTTTTTTGTTTTGTTTTTTCTTTTGCGGTACACGGGCCTCTCACTGCTGTGGCCTCTCCCGTTGCGGAGCACAGGCTCCGGACGCGCAGACCCAGCCACCATGGCTCATGGGCCCAGCCGCTCCGCGGCATGTGGGATCTTCCCGGACCGGGTCATGAACCCGTGTCCCCTGCATCGGCAGGCGGACCCTCAACCCCTGCGCCACCAGGGAAGCCCCCCCTTTTTTTTTCCCAGAAATTCTTAATTTTTGTCACACCAGATAATTATTTCATGAGTAGATGAAGAGTATTTCTCATCATGATCATATTGTAAGTATCACAGGATATGATGGTGTAATATTAGGTTACGCACCCGAAGGGCAAGGTTTAATAAGCATTCCTGGTTTCAATTTTTTAAAAAGAACTTTTTTAGAATTTTAATATTTGAAACTTTAATAGTAACTACTTAATAAGAAAATAACAAAGTTGCCCTCATTAAAACAGGGACCTAACAAGTCGTCCCTCCTCACCATTAATATGTTAACACTTTTTGGAAGTTCTGTTAAAATCAGTCAGACAAAGCAAGGAGACCCCTGCAGAAAAATGAGTGAAGGTCAGGAACAAGAGATTCCCAGGAGAGAGACTAGCGGCCAGAAAACAGGAAGCACATTCAATTTTGCTAATCAGAAAATAAATTCAATGGAAGATAGTAATGTGATAGCATTCTCTGCCAATTAAACAGCGAAATTTTAAAATAATACTCAATCATGCCAGTGAAGTGAGGAAATTGGCACTCTTCGTGGTACAAATTTTGGGGAAAGATTTTTGCTGAGAGAAATTAAAGAAATGCTAAATCAACAAACAGAGATAAATTGGAGTTCATCAAAAGTTAACAATGTGCTCTTTGAAAGACTATTAAGGAAATGAAAGGGAAGCCACCAATGGGGAGAGAATATTTGCAAAACAAGTATCTATGAAGAGCTTGAGCCAGAATCTATAAGAAACTCACAATTCAATAATGAAACAACATCTCATTTTTAAAAGATTGGGCAAAAGATTTGAGCAGGCACTTGACTGAAGAAGATGTATAGACAGCAAATAAGCCCATGAAGAAGCGCTCTGCACCGTTTTTCATTAGGAAAATGCAACTAGAACCCCGATGAGACAGCAGCACACGCACGGTGGAGAGATTAGGACTCTCGCAAATGCAGGGAAGTGGAACATTCACCATTTCTGGAGGGAGTGCAAGCGGCACCGTTACTCTGGAAGACAGGTGGACATTTTCTTATAGAGTTAAACATAAACTTACCATACAATCCCATCCCAGGTATCTCCCCAAGAGAAATGAAAGCATACCTTCACACAAAGACCCATGCCTGAATGTCTCTACTAGCCTAACTCACAGCAGCCCCAAAGTGAATGGATGAACTGCTGAATGGAGAAATGAATTATATATGATACAACAGAATACTACTCAGAAATTAAGGGACACACAGGGGCATATATCTGGAGAAAACCATAATTTGAAAATATACATGCACCCCATATTTACAGCAGCACTACTTACAACAGCCAGGACATGGAAGCAACCTAAATGTCCACTGACAGATGAACAGATAAAGAAGATGTGGTGTGTAGACACAATGGAATACTACTCAGCCATAAAAAAAGAACGAAGTCATGCCATTTGCAGCAACATGGATGGACTTAGAGATGACCATACAAAGTGAAGTAAGCCAGACAGAGAAAGGCAAATGCCATATAATCTCGCTTATGTGTGGAATCTTAAAAAAATGATACAAGTGAACTTATTTACAAAACAGAAATAAGACTCGCATAGAAAACAAACTTATGGTTATCAAAGGGGGAAGGAGGGGAGGGATAAATTAGGAGTTTGCAATTAACATACAGTCACTACTATATATAAAATAAATAACCAACAAGGACCTACTGTATAGCACAGGGAAATATACTCAATATTTTCTGATAACCTGTAAGGGAAAAGAATCTGAGAAAGAATCATATATATATATACATATAACTGAATCACTTTGCTGTACACTTGAAACGAACACAACATTGTAAATGAACTATACCTCAATTTTTAAAAAGCCTACATAGTGTAAGATGCTATTAATAGAACATTTTAGAGGAGATAAACTAGAGGGACGGAGATCAGATCCATGGTCCCAGGGTCTTGGGAGAGGAAAAGGGAATTTACTGCAAAAGGCACGAGGAAATCTGGGAGGTGATGGAAGGGTTTTCTATACTGGCTGTGGTCATTGTGATTACATGACTGTATACATTTGTCAAAACTCACCTAACTGTACATTTAACGGGTAAATTTTACTGTATAAGTTATATCTCAATAAACAATGGCCAAGGAAAAAGGAGACCAAAACTCCAAATTTAACCCCAAAATAGACCAAAAGCACTTCCTGTATGTTCTTAAAGTTGTGCCACCAGACATCTACTCCACTGGACCATGGCTTTAGGTCTCCTGGGTCCTTATTAAATGCAAACACCTCTACAGTGTGGGAAGGGGTAAAATTTTCTCCATCATTAATGCAAGCTGGCCTCTCAACTGTCCAAGAATCTCAGGCTGAATGAAACATCACTTAAAAATGGTTCCAAATGTCCTATTTCCTGTAGAGGGTATAGGCCCTTTCAGAAAACAGCTTCTGAAGAAGAACAGTTTAACTAATGACACGTCGTGGGACGGGAAGGGAGAAGAGTTTGGGAGGTGTGGGACTGAAATATGGTCAATGTCTACTAAAATCATAAATGAATTAAAATTAAAATCTGAATTAACATATGGCAGGCACATACCAAGACCCACATAAAAATCTATTTAAAAATCAATAAATATCTTAACAATAAAGCTCCCACTTGCCCTATCACTCAAACCTGCAATTTTTTATTGTAAAAGCATCTAGGAAGCTAATTTTATCTTAACTCGTCACTGTTCTACCTGACTAGTGGGCCAAACGTATGAGAATGATGTGTTTTTACAAATCACATGAAAAAGTAGTGTTCTCTTTATATGGTCTTCCGAACTCTTAAGTGTCATCGTTTTTTTGGACATTACCATAACCCACCAGACAATTTTTAGTTCTCATTTCACAAATGAAGAAACAATCTCAGAAAAAAATAAGTTAACGTGCTCAAAATAACTAGTTAGGGGCAAAGGCAAAAACCGAGTTTCCCTCACGCTTTTCATCACCTGACACCGGCATCCTGGGAACTGGAGCTAGACGCCAGCTGTCCATCAGGCCACCCACTGGACCTCTTCCCCTCCTCTCACCTGTCACCACGTGTGCTCTGTCCTGGCTCAGGAGATGACAAGAGGAAGCTCGGACCCATCTGGAGGTGCTTTCCTCATTTTCCCAGTCCACCCGGGGCGGAGAGTGCCAGTGGGTGAAAGTGGTACACGCGGGGAACGTTCCAGCTGGAATTTCATACCCACCCAGACCCCTGGCTGGTCTCCCAGAAATCGGGGCATGGAGGTACCTCCAAGTTCCCATAAACACCTGAACTCCAGGGCTTTCTGGAGGCTAACCTGAACGGGAGGTGTCTACCTGCCCACTGCAGCCTTCTCTGGGCGTCCATCTCTTTATTTGCAAGCCCAGAAGAGACACAACTATTCTCAGGCTTTGTGCAAAAGCAGCACAGGCCCAGTCAGCTCAGCCGGTTGGAGTGCTGAAGAGACAAGGCAAGCTTTGTGTGGACCACCCATCCTGACCCTCGGGTTGATCCTATCCAGTCAGTACACCTGGCCTGCTGAGGGTGGGCCGTGTGGGCCGCTGGCCCAGCGCACGTGAATCTCTCAGAGGAACTGACTCCGGACGGGATGAGTTAGGAGGGCCTGTCTCCATAACGAGATGCTTCCCCAAAACACACACACGAGCGAATTGCTCATGAGGTTCAGGTAAGAGGCAGACTTCGTGTGAGAAGGAAAACACGAAAGGCATCCCTTTTTTTTCTCTTCTCTTTCACAGATTTTTGGAAAGATAATCCAAGAAACTGTGCTCTGGGCAGATCATGCCATTTTGAAATGGACACTGTCAAAATATCCCTCGACGTGGAACAAACAGTGTGAACCCCGATTTGGCTACAGGGGGCGCTACAGAAAACCATCCACGAGAGAAGGAAAATGCCGGCTTTCCATGGGTCAAGGTCCACCCCAGGGAGCAGCCTTGGGATTTCACTCATGGGTCCTTGTCACTGTAGTTGCTGTAGCCCAATGAGTCTAGACAACTGAAACAAGCCCAGGAGAGCATTTCATCTGAGTCACAAGAAAAAGTCTGAAAGTGTAGCTGTGGCTGAAAAGTAGATGTTTTCAGCATGAAGGATGTCTTCACTCAAGGATACAAAACCATCCGGAGCGTGGGTTCTCAAATTTAGCTACACACGGGAATTACCTGAGGGGTTTCCAAAGCACGGATCCCAGGGCCCCACCACCAGGACTCTGCTTTGATGTTGTGGCGGGCCGGGGCACGGGGTGTCTGCAGTCTCTCTGGGCGTGTTAATGCACAGCAAAACGCTGGCACCCGCGGAGCAGCACACACCAGAACCGTCCAGCCCACTGCCACGCGAAGGATTCTTCAGGAGGCGGAAGTCACAGCAAAGCCCAGAACAGGCACAACCAGGCGGAGGCTGGGGTGCAGTCTGGCCGCCATCTCCTCAGAACCCAGAAACGTGGTCACAGGGTCCCAGCTGACTTCTGAGAAAGGCGTGCGGTGCTGAGCCAGTGCCCCCAGAAGGACCTGGCTCAGCTCCATACACGGCCAGGACCGCCACTCAGACACTCACACTCAGACGCATGCGTGTGCACAAACACGCCCGCACGCACACACAGGCACACTCATTCTCTCTCTCTCTCTCTCTCACACACACACACACACACACACACACACACACACACCTCTTAAACACACACGTCAGCCCCTTGGAAGATGCCTTCTCTCCTTCAGGGGTCCCACGTCCATCCTGGGAAGGTTAGACTGAGCAGGTTAGCCTCTCACATACACACACACACACACACACACACACATACACACACACATCTCTTAAACACACACGTCAGCCCCTTGGAAGATGCCTTCTCTCCTTCAGGGGTCCCGCGTCCATCCTGGGAAGTTAGACTGAGCAGGTTAGCCTCAGGTGTCCGGGGTCCTGGAGGTCGTGCAGGGATGCCGTCTCAGAGCAGCCGCCCTGGGACCTATTTCCTCTCTCTCAGGGACGACTAGACTTGTACCCAATAGGCCATGTGGCTCTAACTACCCTCAGACAAATTGAAACAAAGGCCATCAGCCATGAAGAGGCGTGGTCACTCCATTTTAGTTCTACATAGAATTTCCTAAGTGGATTCCCAGGAAAAGTGTCATGAGAAGCAAATCATCACAAGGACCCCCCTGCCAGCAGCCGACCTTCTCATCGACCTGCCCCAGAGAACTCTGGGATGACCCCCCTCCTCCTTTCAGCCCGGTCTCCTTGGGCCAGAGCCCCCTAACCCGGCCACCTCTCCCTCCATCGTCGCCCAGTCACGCGATTCAGAGGAGGCACCTTCACCCCGGGTGTATGTCCCCACACACACGATGAGGCCCACAGGCAAGGAGGCTCAGAGCGTGGTTACTTCGGCTCCCACTCATGGGCCTCCAGGGGCCTGGCCTGGAGCAGACATTCGCTCAGTACGCGTGGGAAGTGTGAACGCGTGAACTTGCAGGTTTTCCGTGTGAGGCTCACCACCCTTGGTGCCGCCGGCCCCTGGAGGTGTCGAGTTTCTTCTCTACCAACCTCAGCAACAGCAGGACTTGAAGACAGTGGATGCCTCTTCTTTCACTCTTCCACTCTAGCTGGTGGCCGCAGAATCGGCTCCAGTCTCACCTCCCCGATGCGAGTCCCATGTCAGGAGACGCAGCAAGCTTCCAGGAGGTCAGCGGGTGGAGCCGGGCTCCGTCAACCTCGGGACCTGACGCGGAGGGGAGGGGCCGCGCGGTCCAGGCCAGAAAGTTCCCAGCGGGGGAAGCTCTGCTTTCATCCCAGACTCAGCTGAACCCTGCAGCAGGGGAGCGTTTGCTGGGGCTTTTGCTCCAGCTCAAGAGTGGGCGAGCCTCGGAGAACCACTTGAATCAGCTTGCACCACACAGGGCTCGCCGCCTCAAAGGATGCTGGCCCGGAGCTGCACTAATTACGTCTGCAAAGTGCTCTGGGCTCCGGGGATGAAAGTGCAACGTATTATTATTATTATGAAAATATATTGGCAGCCGGGCCAGATGCTGCATGCAGATAGAGCCCCGATAAAGATGGGCCACACGAAAGAAGAAAAAGTTAATAAGAGTGTTTCGGGCCTGCTGCTAACGGTGTCCCTGAGAATTACTCCTCCCTTCTGTAACGATGAATTCGAAAAGAGATAGGATCTTAACTGCTTGCAGACCGAAGGGTATTTCCATGGCGGGGCGTCCTGAGGACCCAGAGGCGGGTACAAACAACAACACAACCAACCTTGCCCGGCACAAGGCACCATCACCCATCTCTGAGCTGCTGTGGGATTGAGCTGGTGTTTTCCAGAGGATTAAAACACGTTAATGGGTTACCTGGGCCTCATATAGTAAAACTGGGTTTAAAGGTGATCTGAGAAAGTAGGCAATGAACGAAGAGTTAAAACATAGCGTAGCAGGCGGAGGAAGGCAAAACCCATGAGCGCGCGGTCCCCAGGCCTGGTCCCGCGCAGCCAGCTGCAGACACAAGCGCTGCAGAGCGAGTCTGAACACCGCACTCTTGATTAATCTTTTTTAAAACACAGAAGTTAACTGTCTCCTGAAATACTGGGGGTGTGAAAACGTGCCACAGCTGACGGAAGGTAATTTTTGAAAGTCCTGGCACACAATGACACTGGGTAACGTGTAACGGTTCCGGCTCCAGGAAGGAAACAAAAAAACCACGCAGCGATCCAAACGCCTTCTTCTTTGCACACACTGAAGTTGCTGGAGGCTGCAAGTTCTGAGGAACCATCCTGCCGATCTGACCCCAGATGGGCTCAGAGAGCTAAGGTCCCTCAGCCGAGGCCACACAGCCAGTAGCCGGTGAGCCTGCGGTGGGGGGAGGGATGCCCCAAACCAGAGGTTCAGGAAAGACTCCTTTGCTCTGTTAATTTTCTTTCTTTTTGTTTTTTAAAGTTTTATTGGAGTAGAGCTGATTTACAATGTTGTGTTAGTTTCAGGTGTACAGCAAAATGATGCAGTTATATATACATACATTCATTCTTTTTCAGAGTCTTTTCTCATAAAGGTTATCCCAGAACACTGAGCTTCCTGTGTATACAGGAGGCCCTTGATGGTTGTCTATCTTATATACAGTAGGGTCTGTATGTTCATCCCAAGCTCCTGATTTCTCTCTCCCCCACCACCTTTCCCCTTTGGTAACCGTAAGTGTGTCTTCTACGTCTGTAAGTCTGTTTCTGTCTTGTAAATAACTTCATTTGTGTCATTGTTTGAAAAATGAGATTCCACATATGACTGATATCCTGTGATATCAAAGGCTGTTCCAGTGGCAAGGAGTCCGTGGGCCATCTGAGCGTCATTAGCAGTAACTGTGGTGCAGGGCTGTCAGAGTGCCTGCCCACGCCCTTCACTTGACCTTGACTAACCCTGGACAGAAGGTGTAGGTCGGAGTTTTACCCAGCAGGATGAAGGCTCCAGGTGAGCGGCCCAGGGATGGAAGCAGCCTCGGCATCTCCCGGCACCCAGTCCGTGCCGGTCGGTCACAGTGTCTAGTTTCGTCATCGCTCTTGTCTTCTAACCTTCCGTCATCCACCCTCATCCTGGTGGCTCCGTCTAAGAAGATCATTTCTTCCCTCCTAAGTTGTCACTTACTTGTAGCAAGAATGGGACTCATGTTCTCTGGGGTTCTCTGTGGTGATGAGCAGTCATCACTTTCGTATCCAGCTCTGCAAGGATTTCCGACTTGCTCTACGTATGTTTGAAAATGCGAGAGGGTGCAGGTCTCCGGACTGAGGTGTACAACCCTCTGAAGTGAAACATGAAAGGGGAATTTGGGGGGAAAATGAAATGCAAGTGAAATTAAGTCATCTGTAAATATTCACAAATGGACGTGGAGGTCAGAAAGGGACCTTCAGGTCAGCTGGTGAGCCCCTCCCTCGTTTGTAGAAGTGGAGTTGGACCCCAGGCGGATGGTGATGCGTTTGACCAGTGGTGGAGGTGGGACCAGGACCAGGTGTCTGGACATGGAGCCCACTGTCCTCAGGAGGCAACAAGGGTCTAAATCGTGTCCCAGTGGAAACACCAACATTTGGAGAAGTGAACGTTGAAATAGAATCTCAGTGTGTCTCTTACTAATAAGAATGCTAACATTTCATGCTTTTTCCCTAATTATAGTATCTTGAGAAAGTTTGGTAAAGGAAACTGAACCAAATCTTTGAGATCCAAATTGTGTTCTTAGCTCTGGCATCAGTTCCTAATTCGGGGACAGTGCGACCATTAAAACCAACGACCAAGTCTCAAGAAGAAGGTCAGGTACGTGTTATGAACCTTGTAAGGAACACTTCATTTCAGAGAATGGATGGGAACTCCCAACTTTGTCAGAAGGAGAATTTTTGTATTAAAGGTCGTACTTCTCAAGTGGAACTTTATTATAGAAGGAGAGATGGGATCATCACATGTCACTATACACGTGTATGTATTTTGCCTCCAGACAATCACAAAGATGACGGCGGTGACGATCACATCACAGATGTACAGCCCTTTGAATCACCTATTTAAAAGACATGACAATTGAAACTACGAGACACTTCGGGAGTCTGGTAGCCTCACTCCCCCGACTTTGTTTTCCTTCAACATTGTTCTGGTTGTTCCGGTCTTTCACCCCTCCACACAAACTTGAGAAGCAGTTTGTTGACACCCAAAAGAAACAACATGCTGGGATTTCAATTGGGATTGTTGAGTCTGTAGACTAAGCTGGGAAGAACTGACCCCTTGACAGTACCACATCTTGTTGATTTTCTGTTTCTTAATATTAAAAGGATCACTATAATTCCATCAAGTCTGAAAAGTTCCTTGGGCAATAAAAGGGGCATGTAAATCTGATGAGAAGAAACCCCAAAAAGTCCAAAATCTCAGCTGAGAACACAGAAAATCTGGCTATACGTTAACATTTTAACTGACAAACTTACGTCTTCTAGGACAAGAGCCTTATAAATCCTAAAGTCCGTGCTAAATTTCTAAATGTATACTAATTTATATCTAAAGTAATGTATTATTATTTAATAGTAACATTAAATTAATTTTAACTGTCAGATTAAAATAATTTAATATTTAATAATTAATGCTTCTTTAATATTATTAATAATTAGTGAATAATTAAACTCAGTTTAACATATTATATTAGTTCACTTAATAAATTCCTAAATTTATGCCAATTTCTTTTAAATATGCTAAAATATAATTTCCATCCTGTGTTACCTACGTTACTTTGGGTATGTTCATCTTTTCTATGTTTTACGCCCTTTAGCCCTAATTGATCTCTTAGCACAAAGAGCAGCTATTGGTCGTGTTTTCTGGGCCATTTAGGCTCTAGACTCCCGTGCAGCCTTCCTTGTTGCCTGTGAGACATACATGCCTGCTTGGTCCCCATCAGAGGGGAGGAGAGAGAAAACAGAACTCATCAGTCAGCTGCTGTCTAGCGGTGGTCTGATTATAGCTGTGATGGGAGTGGACGATCTTATCCACGTGGTGGTCCCTTACCTTTGCAAATGAAACCATACCTATTATGCTGCCACTGGAGAAAATGGCGGAGGGGACTGCTGCAGAGTGGACCCCAGTCTGATGCCCCTGACTGCATCCTGACTTGGGCAAACCAGCTGTAAAACACATACCGGAGGCACTGGAAAGGTGCGTATAGATCAGATAACAGACGGTACCAGGGAGTTATTATTAATTGTGATAGGTCTTTGTCACCGTGGGTATGAGGAAAACTGTCCCTATATTTTAGAGATGCATATTGAAGAAATTAGGGATAAATTATCAGTATGTCTCAATTTACTCCAAAATGTTGCTGCAGAAAAATAGCTGAAGAAAACACAGCAATGCAGGTCATAGGTATTTCAGCATTTACTATTCTATTCTCTTTACTTGTCTCTATGTTTGAAATTTTTCTTAATTAAAAACAACATGTACTTTATAGAAATGGGAGGGAGCTGCACGCATTCTCTGGAACAGTGGGGAACACTGTGGAAACCAGGCAGGAAACTGAGTCGAACCGATCACTCCTCTAACCGACAAGGAAACGGCACAGTTCACACCTGCATTTTGGACAAGATTTCGAGGTCTTTAAGTCCTTCACAGTCAAATATTTTTTTCAAGTCACAGGAACAAAAGTAAATAACTGCTTAATATTCAGAGGGTGGGTTAAAAAAAATGGTTCCAGTCTAATGATTTAGGAAAGTTATCTGCAGGACTTCTCTCAAAACCATAAAAATCACAGACAATAAGTGCTCTGACTGGGGATGACCCTGCCATCACCAGCCAGTCAGCTCATCAAGGTCTGTCTGTCTGTCTTTCTTTTTCTCTCCCGCTTTCTCTCTAGTCTTATTATCCTTAATATTTACCCGTCAGAACAAGCTACTCAAATACCACTTTGGTCTTGTCAGTCCCCATGTAAAAACCATCCTTCAAAGACTCCTGGGCACCCAGAGGCCAGGCTCAAGTGCCCAGCCCCATCCTGGCTTCGTTTCTTGGCACTGCCCGCCTCTCACTGCTGGACATGCCATCCCTGGGCCTGAGTCTCATCCAGTCCCTCTCCACTTGGCAACACAGGCACACACGCACCCACAGACACACACACATGCACACGTACACATCCTGCTCCCAGTGACCCATGAACCTCAAGTTGCCCTTGGGAACTGGCCGGCACCCCCCCGGGATCCTTCCTATGGCCGCCAGGTAGCACCCCCAGGCTAGGTGCCCCCCATCTCCTGTGTGCTCCCAGAATCGTGTGGCACCCCAGGCCATGAACTCACCCCTCCTACTGAAAGAACCAGGCCACGCGGCTGGGCCACCGCTCACCCCCACTCCACGTCTGCCTCACCCAATCTCATCACAGTGTTGACATGTAGAAAACGTTGTCCTAAACTGAACTAAAGTAAAAAATATCCCATGAAATGTTTTGATAAAAGTGATTTCCAGGAATCCAGGAGAGAATTAGATTTTCACAGGTGGACAACAGGTCCGTAATGGAGAAAGGGTTCCCGTGATACTAAATCCCCACCAACGCGTGCTTTGCTGGTCGGATGGTCAAGGTCTTCTATTTCGAATTTTAGTTGGTTGACCTCCCAGCTGTCAAAAAATTAGGCAGGACCTATGAGATTTGAGTTCTTACGAAACAGCTATCTGTAGAAGTATGCGAACATGTTCACCGGGTTAGACCTTCCACCTGTGTCTTCTGGTTTAACAACTTTACATTTAGATGCCTCCCTCTCCTTTCAAGTCTCCAGGTAGTCATTTCTGCATCGTCACAGGAAGGATTGATGACCACGGCTGAGGAGCAGCCCAGCCACAGAGAGAGGGCTCGCTTTGGCGTTCCCGGTTCTCACGTTTGCTGTGCTTCCGTGGGTCGGCATTTGGGGGCGTGCCCAGAATTCTGACACCTTTCAAAGGGGGTCTCACGGCCAGTGACTGGGTGTTGGAAATGCCAATAATGCTTCTTTTGTCTGTGCTCCTCTTCACCTGACTCTCTTTAAAATACTACTATTTACAGTGTACGTTGTGTTTGCCAAAGGTGCCAAAGAAATGATTTTGGTCTTTTTAAATCGCTTTAATTCTGCACATGCTTGGCCTGTGTGTGTTTGGTTTTCAGTGAGCTGTCCGTTGCCTGCCCAGAGTCGGCTCCTTGACCACTCTGAGGTCCGGGTCTGTGCTGCAGGCCGTTAGCGCACGTCTCCCGCCGCCGCGAGCTCTGCTCCAGCTCCGGCTACAAGGGCAGGGCTGCAGCGGCGGTATGCGACGCCCAGACCCTAGAACTGCTGGCTGAACAGTAACTGCTGAATACGTTTAGTCCCACGGATTTACTGTTTCCCCTTTCAAGTCAACAAGATCGACAATATATTCATAAACGTTGAAATAACCTATTAACATATTGAGAAAAGTACCATTATATAGACTGTCATATTTAAAGGTGTGGATTTTGAATCGGTAGGTTTGGTGCCCCTGAAATCCTGTTTTTTGGGTTGAAGTTGAGAACAGTGTTTTGTTCTGCTTTTGTTTTTTCTTTTCCATTATGGTTTATCACAGGATATTGAATATAGCTCCCTGGGCTCTCCGGTAGGACCTTGCTGTTTAGCCATTCTCTATATAATAGTTTGCAACTGCTAATGCCCAACTCCCCATCCATCCCTCCGCCTCTCCCCTCCCCCTTGACAACCACAAGTCTGGAGAACAGTGTTTTTTTTCAACAAAAAATGTATATAGTGAAGGTGCACGACACGATGATACACATATTCACAGTGAAACGAAGACTGCAGTCAAGCCGACTGACACACCCGTCTCCTCACCCAGTTCTCTCTCGCGTGTGTGACGAGAGCACATGAAACGCACCCCTTCACCCAGCTCCCAGCGTCAGCGTGGTGTCACTCACTGCAGTCCCCAGGCTCTGCATCAGCCCTCTAGACCTACTCCTCTACACGACTGCCACCCCATACCCCGGAGCCAGTCTCTCCCCATTTCCACCCACTCCCACCCCGGCAACCACTGTTCTACTCTCTCCCTCTATATATTTGACTTCTTTAGATCCCATATATAAATGAAATCGTGCAATTTCTGTCTTTGTCTGGTTTACTCACCGTGGCATAATGTCCTGCAGGTTTGTCCATGTATATGTGATATACACACATGTATATATGTGTGTACACACATGTGTACATGCGTGTGATGTACACCCACCTACTTATCCATCCACCCACCCATCCATCAGCACACACTTAAGTTGCTTCCACAGCTTGGCAGGCGTGAATGAGGCTGTGTGGCTCAGATTCTCAAGTCCACTCTAGGGCTCTGGGTCCAGGCCCTTCATCACCCCCAGCCCTGCTCCATCTTCTGATTTCTCGGTCGTGGGCTGCCTTCCATCCACTGTCGCGTTGAAATCCTGAGGCTTTGCAGCCTCTTGTCCCCACGAGTGATCTTAGATTCCCAGGATCACCTCTGAAGACGTCCCTTTTACTCCATCTAGTTGTCACTTCAGGGCGTTCTGTGAGAAGTCATGAACCTTCCTCTGTTGCTTCTCACATAGCTCCAAAACCACACTACGACGTCCGCGTGTGCATTTCTGCCACCCGTAGGTCGTGTTTTCCGAAGAATTTATTCTGGTGACCGGGTGCCTTAGAGCCACCGCACCTGGAACCCCGTTCTCTGCTTCCATCCCCGTGGGGAAAGACCGTGTACCATCTTCACGGGCATGAACTTGGGGCTGCGAACAGTGTTTGCCAGATTACTGGACACTCCTTGAGGACAGATTTATGACATATGCAGAAGATGAGAGAGCTTTTTTCTTAAGCTGCTACATTCTAGGCTAACCAGAGATACTGCCGTTGATTTTCAAAGCTGGGAGACAAAGCGTGCTTGCTTTGGGAAACTCAAGAACAAGGTCAAGTATTTTGAGATCCCCGAAAGAAAAATGAATTTCCCATACTCTAATGACCATGCCTCTGGCTGACACCGGGTGGATTCTCACGTAGTGCACTTTGCAGGACACCTTCCCAGAATAATCCAGAGCTCGGAACACAGCTTGCAACGTGAGCCATCTCGCAGCCTCACACCACGAGCAGGCAAGGCGGAGATGCACTCTGAGTACACGCTAAATGGACATCTTGGCCCAGGAAACGACAAGTCAGCAGTGGCTGCGGCATTCTTGAGGATGAAGGGCAATGACACAAATGGGGATGGAGGCCGGGAAGCAGAGTGAATTGTACTCGGGACCCACAGCCCGCTCTGCTGAGCTCGCGTCCATTTCCTTGTTCTAAAGGTTTTCAGTCTTGTTGGCCTTTTCTCGCTGCTCCGTTTGGAGGACCACTTCCCGTGTGCTGGAGGTCTCGCCGTGTCTTGGGTAATTATCACTATTTAAGGAATTTTAAGAAAATGCTAGTAGCTCTTTCATGGCTTAGAGTACTTGACATCCTCTCTGATCAAAACCAGTTTGTGGAAGGGTTTAAAATTCATGCAACCTTTGGTGTAAAACAGGATCCAATGTGAAGGACTCGAAAGCATCTTGGGTAGTCAAGATCTGATAAATTGAGATGGGACCCTAGGAAATAATGATCTTTTCTACTGAAGTAGATTTTCATACAATATGCTCATATTCTCATATATTTCTGAAGATCATAAAATAATAACCAGATTCGTAGACCTAGAAAGTAGGAGAGTATTGTTGAACAGGGATACTGGGCAAAGAAATAGTCTAATGAGCAACATACAATGTTTACCCAGAATTAACAGGAACGGTCTCTTTATTCCTCTCCGTGTCACTGCTCAGTGAACAAGGCTTGGTGAATAGATTTTAAATGACTTTTTTGAAGATGCTGCAGTGTGGTTCAAGGTCATTGTTTCAAAGTTCAGTGATGACTGCCTCTAACTATGTGGTGGATGTGAACATCCACGTTATCCGCCTCCGGGGACTGTTGTAATATACAGGAGACCAGGCTGAAGGCGTAAGGAGTCCAGAAAGGCAGTAAATAAAATCTTTTTTACTTATTTGGTCTTTAATTTTAAAAGAGTATGTGTCATAATTTGTGATAATATTTTGTACCTCAAAGTGTTAACTGCCACTGGATGGAAGAAAACCAAAGGGGCAAACTTAGATTGGAATGAATGAAGTAACATTTGTCATTTGTCTGTAGCCCTCTTTGTAGCAAAGGTATTCCCACGCCATTCCCCAAAGATATCATCTATCCCTTAGTTTAACTTCTCCAGAAAAAAATTGAGCTCTGTGATAAGGTCAAGAATTATTACTGAAACAAGTTATACAACTGCTGAAATTGAAAACCAATCCAGGAGAAAGTAGTGGTTAAGACGGCCAGGCCGCCTGTGTTCAAATCCAGCTCGTCTACTTTCTAGTCTGTGATCTGGGGAAAGTGCCTGAACCTCTCCAAGCCCCAGTTTTCCCACCTGTAAGATAAGGACAGTAACTGTACTTAACATATAGGCTCCTTATGATGACTTAGGGACATCACTTAGTACGATGCTCTCAGGACGTGTTCACAGCCATCGTGACTGTTCATCTCTTGCATCTGGATGGCTGGTGTATCTGCGAAGCTCTCCACCGTGGTGACACGGGATGAGACGGACAGCAGTATTGCTAGATAGACTCCCAGTTGGTTGAACCGTAAATCTACTGCAAGGAGTACATGGATTTTAATCATTCTGGAGGAAGGTGGTAGAAGGCAAGACTCTGCATTAATCCATGTTCCATTTTTGTGTATCTGGAAACTGGATGAAGTAGAAATAGATGGCATGTCCTTGACGGAAGAAAATTCCTCCTCTAGGCTGGGGGGTCATCATCTTCAACCAAACGCACATTTAAGGGGAGGTGCGGGGCGCCGGCTCTGCAATCCCTTGTGCTGATCCACGCCGGTAATCGATGAAGAAAAGATACCGCAGCCAGAGGAGCCTCAAATTTTAAAATAACATATGCTTAACCGAACTGCAGATGACACACAAAAGTAGGGGCGGCAGCAGTAAAATAAACAGTGAATCAAGATTCAGCTGTATCTCAAAAGCCTGAGACGGGTGCCTGAGAGCACAGCGTGCCTGCAGCTCAGCTGGAAGGAAAGGGAAACCCTGCCCTTGGCTTTACAAAGCAACTGGCAGCTACCGGAGCAGGAAGCCCGGCTTTGCCAGAAACAAACACAAACCTGAGGGTCTGGGTCGGATGACAAATTCGAGGAGCCTCTCCTACAATATGCATATACCGCATGACGTAAGGCTGCTTAGAATACATCCAATCAGGTTGCACAGGTAACAGTTCAGAGAAAGCCATGAAATAAGCCAGCACCCCTTTTCCCAGACTGACATTCAAGGTGCCACACTCAAATGGGAATATTTATTTTAAAGAAGCCAATAAGCAACTAGGCCGGGTCCAGAGTGGAACCAATGAGACCGAGGGAAGACCGAGGCCACTCATCCCGCCACCGATGACAAATATTCACGATGCGCGACGACGCGTTGGATACGCGCTGGCACACTCACGTAATTGTCTTATTTTCAGAACAATCTCATGAGATGGCGTTTTCGGCCCTGTTCTACCAGTGAGAAAATACAAGCTCATAATTAACCTCAAATTGTTCACAAATGTATCCAACCTCATACAGCTAGTAAGTGGCCAGTGCCGAGTCTGACTCCAAATCCAAGTTACTTGCATAATGCAAAATATTCATCGCTAATAAGAACGGCTGAAGGAGATATGGGGATGTATGTATACGTATAGCTGACTCACTTTGTTATACAGCACAAACTAACACACCATTGTAAAGCAGTTATACTCCAATAACAGTGTTAAAAGCAAAAAAAGAGAGAGAGAGAAAAAAGAAAACAGTGGCATGTGGGGGGGTGGGTAAATGCTAGAAAGCCAAATTAAAAACAAATTATGAATGAAAAAAAAAAGAATGGCTGAAGGAAACTTAGAGGGATGGAGAGTCACACTGACTTTCTCCAAAATTCCAAGCTGCCTCCCGTGTAACTCCGAGAGAAAGAGCCAAAAGAACCATTAAGTGGAAATAAAAGAAGACATGTTTTGGTGCCGTATGGATAGGTACAGCATACCCGAGGGGGTCACAGAGGCCATGACTCCATTACCAAGTGGTCAGTGCCCATCAGGGATGGAGGGGGGGAAGCAGACGTGGCCACTTGCCAAAGTTATCACAGAAGTGACCCTGCATCGCATAGGACACTGACCATATGACTTGGAGATCCTCTCACTCTCCTGATTTACCCCAAATTTCAGTCTATGAGAAATGGTGTCTTTTTCACCTGCATGAGGCCAGCTCAGGGCCTTGAATCTAACGGGCGTGTAATTGGGTCATTTTGAAATTAACTAATAAACTGGATGCCTGGAAATAAGACTTTTTTATCCATGGGGACTGTTCACGCATTCCTAAAGGAAGCAGTTTTTTGCACAATGTTATTTTATAGATTTTTTAAAAGAGAAATAGTAGTACTACCATTTCTGTTTTTCTTTTTGAAAGCCGTGCTTCTCCTTTAAGCATGTTCTTAGGCCTGGCATTCTGTGAGGGACCTCCTCCTCTGAGTTAACCACTGCTATTTTTTTTATTAAATTGTATGTTGGCCTCACTTTATGTTTCCCTTTGATTGGTTCTGGGAAAGAACTAATCAGACTTTGGCAGGAAGAGTCCCCAGGACAGATGAACTGGGTCGGTGCTCCCACAAAAGGAGAGCAGCCCCGGGATTCTGACGGCAGATAAGAGAACCAGGCGGGCTGTGTGTGCCTGGCTTGGGGTCCTGAGACGTGAGAAAGCAACGGGACCTGGATGGGGGCCAGTCGCTCCACTTGACCATTCTGCTTCCTCTCCGACTGCCCCCCATCCTGCCCATCACTCGTGGACAGACCTGCCCCGCGGGCCCCTCTCTCACTTCATCCCGCTGCCGCCTGCACTGCCGATCCCCCAAGTCAGGAAGGGGTGCCCTGCAGACGTGCAAGGGCTGAAGATCCAGAGGGCGAACTCCGGGCGAGGGGAGTGCGAGGGGGGCGAGAGGAAGTGACTCCATTACTTCGCATCTGCCTATGAGTTTTCTCAGGAGACCCTGGGGGAGACGGCACGGCACCTTTAATCAAATTAAAATATCGCTATGAGACGACTTTCCTAATCATCAAATGTAATGAGTCCTGAGATCTGAAAATGGAGGGCTAGTGCCATAAACGTCCGCTCTTTATAGCCACACCCAGGTTTTAGTGATAGATGTGTCTGTTACTTCAAACAGTAGAGGGGGTTAAGGTAAAAAGATTAAAAGATATTGGTGCAATGCGGAGAGGTTACAGGGATGCCTTCAGCGTTCGAGATTCAAGACCAGGGAAGAGCATTCCCTGAAAACAAAAGGCAACTGGGTGCACGTGTGCAGTGCCTGTATTAATCAAATCTCATCTAATTCTTAAATATTTACTGAGAACCTGCTATGCGCCAGACACTTTCCTAAGTTCTACAATCTCACAGGCAGGCAAGAGGGGCCGCTGTCCTCCACTCGCCCGGGAGACAGACACGTGTACGCGATGCTTTCATTGGGCGAGATGTCCGCTATGGCAGAGGTGCTGTGGGACCGCAGAGAAAAGGCCACCCAAACCAGGGGTGACGGGGAGGAAGGGGTCAAGGATAAGGTGCCTTAAGAGATAACATCTATGACGGAAATAGTGATGACGATTACAGCCACTCACATGTTTGAGGCCTCGGCAAGTGCGAGCCCAGAGACGTTTCACGTTGAAGAAGTGGAAACTGGATCTTGAAAACCAGGCCAAAGCGGACCCTCACTCTGTCCCCATGCTGCTTTCCAGCCAGGAGGAGGCAGAGCAAGACGCCTCCTCTCGCCAACCCCGGGTTTCCCTTGTTCCCGGGGGGGCGGGACTTCCTGGACAAGAAGCGGGGCAGGGGGGCAGGAAGGCAGCCTGGAGGTGGAACCCCTGGTGGGGGAAGGTGGGCTACACCCAACACCTCCCTCCACCCGCGGGAATGCAGGGAAGACGCACGCCGACTCTCCAAGATCCCAGCATCGTGGGCCGATGGGGAAAGGACCCAACTGAAAACATCACCCTGGGGGGAGTACAGGTTCCCCCGCTCCACGAAAGTAGAGCATCCTAGGAAACCATCCTGCTCGTGGACGCACAAAATCAATCGAGACGAAGCACAGTGGCTCACAGACACGGCTCACAGCTCACAGTGGCGGCTTGATGCTGAGATGCTGAGAGAGCGTGGTTCCGGGAAGGAGCTTGGCGGGGCCGCTCTCACTGCTGCGGCGGGCGCTGCGCCTGTCACGCTCGCTGCCAAACACGCTGAGCTAAACAAGATTTTCCTTTTTTTTTTTTTTTTGTAAAAGTGAAAATCTTCAGATTTCTTTTGGTTGGTGAAAACTGGTACGAATGTGGGCCTTTCGCAAAAGCAAAGCAGCGTAAAGCGAACTTTGGGAAAGCAGCGGATACACGTACCTTGTACGGAATTCAGGTGTGGTTTAAGCCGTCATCAACACGCAGGGATGACCCACCAGGGAGAAGGTGCCACCAAAGACCCAAACAGCCGGAGACGCTGGGTGACCAATCATTCTACTACAAAATGCTCAGAAGAAGAACCGGCCCCGACAGCTAGTGACAGAGAGATACTCACCTCCTGCACCCAGGCGGGCTTCGGGGAGCGGGCCTGGGCATCGGGAGATGGGGACAGGTGCAAGCTGGGGGGTTGCAGGACAAAGACCAGGGGGGCTGAAGCCTCTCGCACACGCCTCCTGCCCCCGAAGGGGGTCTGGGGAACTCCATGCGGCTGGGCTTGCGAGAAGAAACCAGAGACTGCAGCCCAGAGGGGATGGGGACAGGGGACTTGCTGAGGTACCCACTAAACCATGGAACGAGCGACTGCAACTGCAGGACTAGAGGGAACACCGCAGAAACGTGCTGATTATTTAACGTGATTTGAAAAGCTACATCTGTGGGACCCTTCCTCCAGGAGCCCTGCTAAACAGGCTAAGAACTCTGCTTACAAAATGCCTCTCTCCGCCTTTCCTTTAAATAACTTTTGAGAATGAGCCTTTGCTATCGTTTGTTAATTACTTGTCAAAGGGACCAGGCAGAGAGATTTCTAATGTGTTAGGAGCTGATGTTGACTGAAGATCAATCATAAATTAGGGTAGGATTTCCTGCCCTGAGACTATTCTATCAGTCAATAAACAAATGGGTCGAGAATTGGAAGATTCCAATTTCGGGCAACTTTTCAGATGACATCATTTCCAGGAAGTCAAAACTTGAGTCATAAAATAGCACGTAAAAATAGAAAACGCCTCTGCTGAGCCTCCAGCTCGGTCAGGGCTTTACCCACATCTCCTCAGGCGAGAGCAGGACACAAGGTTATTTCTAGAGCAAACACAATCACCACCGAAAGCTGCAGTGGAAAATCTCCACGGCCCAGCCAGCCCTTCCAGCCTCCTTCCAGCCCAGGGGCCCCGGTCAGGAGGCCTCCAACCCGGAGGACGCTGGGCGCCAGGCCCGGGGGCAGCAGGTGTGCCGTGCGGGTCTCGGGGGGGAGCCCCGCCTCCTCCACGGCCCAGCCTCGGCCGGCCCCCATCGGAGCCCCCCGCAGCTAAGCTGCGAAAAGGAGCGGGCGCACGTGTGTGCTCCCGCCTCCTGCCCATCCACAAAGTCAGCCTTGGTCCCAACTCCCTGCACTGAAGCAGGGGCAGCTCAGGGCGGGCAGCCAAGCAGGCCAGCCACCAACTTGTGCTCACGCGACCCTGACTTGGCGGGCACCGCTCTCCCACGGCGATGGGATCAAGGATGCCACTTGGTTCATTTCACCTGAATTTCTTTTTATAAGAATTGTATATGTTGAAGGTGTACAACACGATGATTTGTGAAATGATGACTGCAGTCAAGGTGACTGACACACCCGTCTCCTCACACAGTTACCTGGCGCGTGGGACGGGAGCGCACGAAACGCACCCCTTCACCCAGTTCCCAGTGTCAGCGCGGTGTCACTCACTGCAGTCCCCAGGCTCCGCGTCAGCCCCCCGGACCCACTCCTCTACACGACTGCCACCCCGTAACCCCGAGGCCAGTCTCTCCCCACTTCCACGCCCCCCACCCCTGGCAACCACTGTTCTACTCTCTGCCTCTGTGTCTTTGACTTCTTTGGATCCCAAATGGAAGTGAGGTCGTACAGGTTCTGTCTTTCTCCGTCTGGTTTGTTTCGCTCAGCATCATGGCCGGCAGGTTCGTGCATGTTGCCACTAATGGCAGAATCTCTTTCCATTTTAAAAGCTGAATAATATTCCATTTTATATACATATAAAATATGTAATGGAATATTATTTGGCATATATAGATAGATTCTGTCAGATTACACATCTAGCCTTTTAGAGTGGTAAAGCACTAAACACTGGTCATTTGGAGTATCTGGTAATAGCTGGGGAAAAGTTCTCTAAATGAGCTTTGTACACACCATGGATGGATAATTTCCCATCTGTAATGTACCCCAAATGCAGCTTCATTTTCCAGATACCATGATGAAGAATGAAGTCTTTCATCATTCAGTGCAAATACAACGTCTTTATCCATGCATCTGCTGATGGACGGACACACAGGTTGTTTCCATGTCTCGACTATCGTGAACAAGGCTGCGGTGAGCGAAGCAGAGCAGGTATCTCTCTGAGGTTCTGATTTCATTTCCTTTGGGTAAATACTCAGAAGAGAGACGGCTGGATCATATGGCAGTTCTATTTTTAACTTTTTGAGGAACCTCCATACTGTTTTCCATAATGACTGCACCAATTTACATTCCCACCAACAGGTGTGCACAAAGATTTCCTTTTCTCCGCACCCTCACCAACACTTAACCTTTTTAAGTAATGGCCATCCTAACAGGTGTGAGGTGAGCTCTCGTTGTGGTTTTGATTTGCATTTCCCTGATGATTATGTCCAGAAAGGTAATGCATGATGTACACCAGCCTTATCCTAGGAAACGTCCAGACTATATGAGTGCCTGGAGTTGGGAAGAAAAGCTTGAGGGCTGAGGACCCCGGAGGAGGTGTCCCAGGGCTGGAGGGAGGGAAGCCTCAAAGGACGGGTAGAACCTGAAGAGGCACGGGGGCTGGCCACCATCATCAGTCACCAAGAGAGGGACAGAGGCTGAAGCGCAGGTGCAGAAAAGCCATGGCAGTAAAGTCGGATGTGTCTCCTGCCGCGCTTCTGTCTCTAACTATGTGCATCTCAGGCACGGCAGCTGTGCCCGTCCTAAAACTTATACACAGAACGGATGGATAAACAGCAAGGTCCCACTGTGAAACACAGGGAACTATATTCAGCGTCCTGTGATAAACCACAGTGGAAGAGAATATGCAAAAGAAAGTATACATATATAGGTAAATGTATATACGTATATAAAAGGAATGTATGTATAACGTATCACTGAGTCACTTTGCTGTACAGCAGAAATTAACACAACACTATAAATCAACTATACTTCAATAAAATAAAATTTCAAAAATAAGAATAGGAAGACTTCCTCACTGGAGTAAAGTGTCACGTGCTGTTAATTGTGCTGCCACAGGCCCAGGATGGGGGCTTCCGAACAGAGAAATGACCCACGATGAAAGGGCCTCCAGGGGAAGAGCAGTCCCCACTGTCCACAAGGCGGACACAGAGCCCCAGGGACCTGGGAGTGGACACCGCGCCAGCGCATACTTTCCGGAGCCACCGACACCATCAAGCGGTCCAGCGGGTCACGAGCCCGTGAGGAATGTGGGGTCCGTGGGCCACTGGGTTCAGGCAATCCCACGTACAGCTGGCTCAGCTGTACTGCTGAGGGAGGTTACAGCATGAGAAGTGACACCACCAGCGGCAGAGACATCGAAAGGCGTCAGCGGAAGGATCCGTCACGGCGACTGTCGTTAGGTCCATCCTGATGGCCGGGTGAGAAGCACAGACGCTGCTGGGAACACAGCAGGGCCGCTGGAGCGTCCCGTGTCGTCCTCGTGGGCCACAGCACAGAGCGCCGGGAGCAGCTCCCTGGACACAAGGTGGAAAAATGCGGGACTTTCGGTCCAGTTTGGGGTCTCCTGCATCACTTCGCAGTTTAGCCCTAAACCCCATAGACAGAAGGATACACGGCCTGTCAGCTGTCATTGGTGTTACTGCTGCCCTTGTTCTTTTTTTTTCTTTTTTTTTTGCGGTATGCGGGCCTCTCACTGCTGTGGCCTCTCCCATTGCGGAGCACAGGCTCCAGACGCGCAGGCTCAGCGGCCATGGCTCACGGGCCCAGCTGCTCCGCGGCATGTAGGATCCTCCTGGACCGGGGCACGAACCCGCGTCCCCTGTATCGGCAGGCGGACCCTCAACCACTGCGCCACCAGGGAAGCCCTGCCCTTGTTCTTGACGCCACTGGTGGTGGTGGTGGTTTGCTTTGATTGATTTGTTTTATCCCAGTTCAAAGGCAAAGCTTGGTTTTGGTGGGAAAATAAAGCTTGACCCACGTGGGAAGTACATGTCTTTATTTCAATTCCAGTACTTTAATAAGGAATTCGACTTTTATGGATTAAAATATGTGGCAATATAGAAAGGACACTTCTGAATATCACAACGGCTCCTTTCCAACCAACATCAGGCCCTTTGGCAAGAACTTGCGTGAACACAACTTTAGTCTCTTTAGTGAGACTCTCTTTGGAGCCAATAGCTCTCGTGGGGATGAGGTCAGACTAAGAGGTGCTCTGGCCGTAAGGGTGACAACATGACTAAGGCCCGGCCTCAGGACACAATTCCCTAACGTGTCTTTCAGTAAGTCCCGGGTGTCCTACTTCCACCTGGAGCAGTTTCCTTCCCCGGTGAATTCTGACGACTCAGATGAGGAGGAAACCCCACTCCTTCCCAATCGGGAAGCGCAAGCCTCAGCCCGAGGGTCAGAGCAGCATCTGAAAACGGCAGCGGGGTCAGGGGTTTGGGGCTGGACCTCTCCCGGGTTCTAGAACCGCAGCTGCACGAGCTGTCCAGCCCCAGCCCCTGACCCTGCTGCCGTTTTCAGATGCTGCTCTGACCCTCGGACTGAGGCTTGCGCTTCCCGATCTCCTCTGCCGCCTGGACCTCCCGGTGACAGGCCAGCCTCCATCAGACAGAGGTGACCGTCCCCCGAGCCGCTGCTCCTGGCATCACCAGCTTAAGATTCTCCACCTTTGGTCAGAGCCACTGACCCACACATCCTACCAAGGCCAGAGACCCTGGGACTGGCCCCTGAGCCAGCGCACACACCTCAGTTAACAATAGCTGTTTCTGCATCACTTTTGCATTCATCGCTTTTCTCCATTTCTTTGAATCGGCTCAGGCATTATTAAGAGGTTTTCCAATAATACGCTCGTCCACTTGAACTACTATAGCAAGGAAAAAGCAACAAGCAAAAGCGTTCCCAGTGGCAGTCCCAAAATATTGTTCCACTGACCTACCTCTCCCGCTCTGCTCTGCCACCTGCAAGAGAGCTCCGAAAAGGAAAGCAGAACCCGAACCCCTTTGTATCAGACATCAAACAGCACTGCCATCTCTTCTCAAATGTGTGTGGCTATATTACTAATTAATTAATCAAGCACCCCACAAATATTTTAATTAAGTGCTTGCTCGGTTGCCAGGCATTATTCTATGCATTTTATCCCAGAAGGCTCGAAGGGAAAGGAAAAATTCCCTAACAGGGGAATCGTTCCTAATAGCAAGTCATCCCTGGGAGCGTGTGAGCTCCTTGGGGAAGCACATTAGAACTTTATGTGATGTGTTACTATTTAAGGAAACACATCAGGAAGTATTTGGTTTCAGGAGCCCTGGGTAGAGCGGGGACAGGAATCAGCAGTAGCAGTGAGGAGCTGGTGATGAAGACAATCCATCCCGTATCTCCCCCTGGGGCCTGCCCCCAGCCCTAGACCTAGCTGGCCGCAGGTCATCCCAGGTTCTCCTGCGATTCGTCTCGTGGAGTCTGAGAAACACCTGTCCCCTTGCTCACATATGGGGGAGGACCGCCCAGGAAGGCCGTTGTGCGGGGCTTCTCCCAAGGGTGTCCCTGAGGATCCCAGGGAAACAGCTCTGAGCCAAGATATGGGCTCCCCGCCGCCGCCACCCGCTTCAGTTTCCTTGCTGTAAAATGAGGATAAAATGCCTGTCTTGGGAGTGTTGCGAGACTCAAATTAGATAAGAGCATCGACAGGGCTTTTGTGAACCAGAAAGCACCGCTCAGGTGTGAGGTGTGAGTATCACTATTACTGCAAGTCTGGGCGTGGGCACTGCAGGAGGCTGTCTGGAAGTGGCCCCAGTCTGGAGCCATGCACTTTGGTTTCCCAATGGGATTAGGGAATGGGACAGAGAGAAGGCGAGGAACCCCCAGAAACGAGCCCTGGGGGCAGGGCGGTTTAGGAAGGTGGTGGATGGAGAGAGTCAAGGTACAGATGTAGCCCAGTCCGAGCTGAGATCTGGAGGTCACCCGACCGCATGGAGACGGGCAGGGCCTCGATTTGGGATCATTTGTGTTGGAGTCACTGTTTTGCAAGTTAAGAATATCAATTTCTTCATTAATAGTTAGAAAAACTAAAGACTCTTGATAGAGCGTGAAGGTTGACCGGCATCACAGATACACCTGAGCAGACCTTGCACCCATCAGTGCTGGGTAACCGCTGGTTCTTTTCCTCACGCCCGGCGCTAGGGGCTGTGTTCAGACGTGGAATTATGTGCCCAGAGAAAGGGAGTGTCTGCTAAACCATCGGCAGATGGTACTTCCCAGAGAATTTCACAATTACACATGGGAATGGACCCCTCTCAGGCATGCAAATTCAGTGCAGCCCAATGAAGTAAATCACACTCAGGCCAGCCCTCCCAGACGAGTCACCAGCCCCTGCAGACCCTCCCACGAGGGCCGCTGAAGGCGCAGAGCCACCGGAGCACGTGGTCACTTCAGCTACCAGGTCCTCGGCAGGCAGGACGTGGAGCTTACAAAGCACGGGGCTGGAGGGGCGGTGCTTACCGCCTACTTTGATGCCAGGAAGCCTAGGGGACCTGCCCGGAGACAAGGCGGCCCGAGGTGCCTCGCCGGGCAAAGAAGACCCGCACACCCGGGCGTCACAGCCCCTCCTGGAAGAGACGCGTCATCGGCACCTTCACGTGACAGCCCCCTCGCTCCCACAGGAAAGGTCGCCGCCAAACGGGGGTCTGCCGAGCTTTCACTCCTGCCCTGCCCCCCCAGGCCCCTCCCACCTGGCTTCACCAGGCCAGCCTTGGTGAACCTCTCGGGGCGAGGACCACGCCAATTCTCGACTCCCCCAGCTCTGCCGAGAGTCCTGGGCGCACGGTTGGCACCCGTGAACAAGTGTGTGATTGAACTGATCTCCTCGTCTACACTGGGATTCTTCTCTGACTTTCCACCCCCGTCTCAGTGCAGTGCCCAGGCTTCCCTCCAAAAGGACCCCTGTAGCAGCCACAGTGAAATGGGCGAGCGCCCCTGAGCGGGGACCACAGCTGTCCCTGGGCCACCAGCTTCACATCTTTCCAACTCCATCCTTACAAGTAACCCCCTCAGGTGGGTATTTTTCACACATCACTGATGAGGAAGCTGACACACAGAGCAATTAAGACAAGTCCCTGAGGCCGTGTAACTGATGGTGGCGGAGTGAGGACCAAAGCCCTGGACCCCGGCCGACACCAGCGCTGGCCTGTGACCACGGGTCCCCTCAGGGATCCATAAGACTGTAGATGAAGCTGAACTCCTCCACTTCTATAGATTCTGGGCAAAGCAGCAGGTGGCAGAGCAGGTGGGGAAAGACGTCTATTAGGACAGGAGGCACTGGAGTGACAGAAGCCCAGGCCCCAGCCGATACACCGTCTCTCTGGGCTTCGCCTCCGGTCTGTGGGCTGAGAGGTGTGGACAGGGCAACTGCCGGGAACCAGATGGACACCCACATCTTAGGAACCGCAGGTGTGGACAGCTAAGACCTAATGTTCTCTGTGCTGAGCTAAGAAACCAAGGTTGAATGACAAATAGGGTGTTAGTTCCCAGAGAAGGAAGTTCCCGAAGCGGACAGCTCCATCCCCACTGGCCCCAGGCAGCAGGAGGTCCAGGTGACCAAATCCCCACGGGGCAGCTGCAGGCCTTCCTGCGTCCCCCACCCCCGGGATGCCCACACAGGTCAGGCCCCCTCACTCCTGCAGCCGCCCCTTCCCCTGACATGCGTGCCCCAGAGGGCACTGCAGCCTGAGAAAGCACCCATTTAGTGGCGAGCCTCCAGAAGGAGCCGGGGAAGCCTGGGGTGCCGACACTCGCAGGGCAGCCTTCTCCAAGGGTGTTTTTCTGGGTGAGGAGCTGCCCGCAAGACCCTTCGTTCAGATGACCCCGGGCAACCTAAGCCCCTGGCTGCAGAGCCCGGCAGAAATGCTCCCACAAGAGGTCTGCTCCCCACGGTGACTGTGGCGACCCCTCCTAGCTACACCCTTGAGGGTTGGGGGCCTCTCACAAGGGAGGGGATGGCAGCCCCGCAGGCCCTTCACCAAACCTTCACGCGATCCCCTGTGTGTTCTGGGTCCAAGCATAGAACGATGGTGTAATGGTCCTTTCCTAAAGGGTAAGGACCATATGTCGGACCTGGAAGGGCCACTGCAGATGTCTGGCCCCATTTCTTCAACTTACAGAGAAAGCAGAGCCCGGGAGAGCTTCGATGATCTCCCCTGATTGTCACTGCGGCGCTCCTTGAGGTTCAGCAGGGGACCGCCGTCTAGCCTGCCCCGGAGAGGCAGCCTCCTCGTCTTACACACGGAGAAGTGACATCGTGGGCACGATAAAAACAGACGCACAAAGCGCTTCCCAAGCCTGACGTTCCCAGTAACTCCAAGCTAAAGACCATGTTTACTGATACAAAGAAAAGGAAAGGGCACAAGTGCAAGTTGTGAACGCAGCAGCCCACGGGCACAGCTGTAACTGGGCCCCCATCGGAGAGCTAAACCCCCGAGGACTGTTCGCCGACTGGTACTTTACTCATATTCTTGGACATTCCACCAGCATCGAGCCCCATTTGCTATCCAGCAACACATCACGATGGGGATGTAATGGCGGAAATAAAAACACATGCAGTGGCCAAAGGCAGGCAAGTGTCAGTTAAAGGCTCAGATGAACTGAGTATCCAAACAGGTGGCCAGGTAGGAAGAGGATGATGGGTATTGGCTGTAGGCCTCGGGTAGTTCCAATAACCTTTCCCAAAGCCTCAATTCCTTCTTCGAGAAAACTAAGGAGTTTTAATTCCTTACTAATGTCTCTCCTGGGTCTTAGTGACCCTGAGGAAGTCTTTATTGACGAGGTGGACCAGGAGTTACTAGGAGGAGAAAAGGGACGCAACAGCTGTTGGAAAATCCCAGACTTTGAATCCACTTTTGCCAACATCAGGCATCTTTTCCCTGAACAATATAAGAAAATCTCTAACCACCTGTGTTGCTTTTGCTTTAAAAAACCTTCCTCTAACCTGCAATCTAGCACTAGGGACATCAGGCAGGATGCCCAAGCAGAGCCAGCAGGCAGAGGGGATACGGCGTCAGAAGGACGTTAGTGTGCGTTAGGTAATAATTTCAATTGCCAAACTAAGTTCTTTCCTCTCCATCTTAATTTTCTGTTGTAATTTATCAGTTAGGCAAAGATTGGCTCAGCTTTTGGAAAAACAACCCCATGTCTGTGGAAGAGACGCCGCCACGAGGTGAATGTTTTACAGAGAAAAGTCATAAAGCATTAAGGATGGAAAGGGTATTTTAGGGAAGGTGACCCCTCTTTTCTCGGGACTATACTTCACGGAGAATCATTACCGTTCCCCTTACTAAAAGCTTAAAAACTCATCTCTGCTTTCATTTTTACAGCAATTATTAATCTACTACCACTCAAGTTTCCATCCTTCTTAAACCACCAGTATTTTAACCTGCAGATCCCCTAAATCAATTACGGGCACACTGCAGCAATTCTGGAAATGCACCCACAGTACAGATTGTTAAACACCTGCAAAGTAATTAAACACAGTTATGCACAGATCACATTAGCACATATTATTGATAAGCTAGGCAACGGTGCTTCCTGCTTGCCCCTTTGCAATACCCTCCAGTGTGTCAATCAATGAATAAAAAGAGAGTTACTGAGCCCTAACTCTCTACTCAGCCTGACTTCAGGTGTGGTTTAGAATACATTAGAAGAGATACTTGAATTCATCATTATCAAAATCAAAAGAATTTGGAGATCAATGTCCTAAATAGGAAATCTGCAAAAGAAGAGATTAGGATTTGGCGAAGTCACTGAAAGACGTAGAGGAGCAAAAAAAAAAAAGGGCATGAGACTTCAGCTGATCCTGGGAAGAGGTGTAAAATCTGCATCACCTAAGATAAGGCAGGGACACGTCAAGCAGTGGAAGACAGCGTGAGTACAGGGGAAGGGCAGGCGCGAGCCGCATGGAAGAGAGGCTGCCAGGGGTCGTGACGAAGCAGAGATCACAATGCCGGTGAGGGTGAGTCTTCATCGATGAAGCAGGACTTAGGAGTTAAACAGAAGGAGAAAAGGGACATAACAACCTTTGTAAAACCCCAGGCTTTGAATCCATTTAGAGACAATGTAAGGTACTTGTAGAACCCTGTGTGTGCCCCGTTCAAAGGGACAGAGGTGGTGGAAGACACAGCCCCAGTTCTCAATGAATCAAGATGATGACAGTTATGGAAATAAAAACAAAAATAAACAAGTGGGACCTAATGAAACTTCAAAGCTTTTGCACAGCAAAGGAAACCATAAACAAGACCAAAAGACAACCCTCAGAATGGGAGAAAATATTTGCAAATGAAGCAACTGACAAAGGATTAATCTCCAAAATATATAAGCAGCTCAATAACAAAAAAACAAACCACCCAATCCAGAAATGGGCAGCAGACCTAAACAGACATTTCTCCAAAGAAGATATACAGACTGCCAACAAGCACATGAAAGAATGCTCAACATCATTAATCATTAGAGAAATGCAAATCAAAACTACAATAAGATATCATCTCACACCAGTCAGAATGGCCATCATCAAAAAAATCTAGAAACAATAAATGCTGGAGAGGGTGTGGAGAAAAGGGAACCCTCTTGCACTGTTGGTGCAAATGTAAATTGATAAAGCCACTGTGGAGAACAGTATGGAGGTTCCTTAAAAAACCACAAATAGAACTACCATATGACCCAACAATCCCACTACTGGGCATATACCCTGAGAAAACCATAATTCAAAAAGACTCATGTACCAGAATGTTCATTGCAGCTCTATTTACAATAGCCAGGAGATGGAAACAACCTAAGTGTCCATCATCGGGTGAATGGATAAAGAAGATGTGGCACATATACACAATGGAATATTACTCAGCCATAAAAAGAAACGAAATTGAGCTATTTGTAATGAGGTGGATGGACCTAGAGTCTGTCATACAGAGTGAAGTAAGTCAGAAAGAGAAAGACAAATACCATATGCTAACACATATATATGGAATTTAAGAAAAAAAAATGTCATGAAGAACCTAGGGGTAAGACAGGAATAAAGACACAGACCTACTAAAGAATGGACTTGAGGATAAGGGGAGGGGGAAGGGTAAGCTGTGACAAAGAGAGAGAGAGGCATGGACATGTATACACTACCAAACGTAAGGTAGATAGCTAGTGGGAAGCAGCCACATAGTACAGGGAGATCAGCTCGGTGCTTTGTGACCGCCCGGAGGGGTGGGATAAGGAGGGTGGGAGGGAGGGAGATGCAAGAGGGAAGAGATATGGGAACATATGTATATGTATAACTGATTCACTTTGTTATACAGCAGAAACTAACACACCGTTGTAAAGCAATTATACTCCAATAAAGATGTTAGAAAAAAAAAAAAAGATGATGACAGCTGTGTATATGCTGAATCTTCTTGGTCTGTTCATCTCCCAATGGACACTTAGGGTGTTTTTCTATGTCTTGGCTACTGTGAATAGTGCTGCCGTGAACATGGTGGTGTGGGCACTTCTTTGGTATCCTATTTAATTTCCTTTGGATACACACCCAGAAGTGGGACTGCTGGATCATATGGTAGTTTTACTCAAGGCTTTCCTAAGTCTGGCAACCCACAGTGACCTTTACCTGCTCACTGTTAGACCTTTTTTTTTTTTTTCGGTACGCGGGCCTCTCACTGTTGTGGCCTCTCCCATTGCGGAGCACAGGCTCCAGACGCGCAGGCTCAGCGGCCATGGCTCACGGGCCCAGCTGCTCCACGGCATGTGGGATCCCCCCGGACCGGGGCACGAACCCGTGTCCCCTGCATCGGCAGGCGGACTCTCAACCGCTGCGCCACCAGGGAAGCCCCAGACCTTTTTTTTTTTCATGAGCTCTTATAGTTTGTATTTGTGCTCTTGTTTTATTGAGGTAACCTGCCTTATCGGTTTTAAAAATTCATGATGGTAGATTTGGTCATGACTGTCGCTTACCTCTAGGCGATATTTTTCAAACAGGAGCTTTCATTTGCCATCTGTTCATCCTGTTAATTTAATACGTTTCCCTTTGGCATTTTAAAATAGACCTTTGAAATGATCATTTGTCACTGAATGAGGAGATTTCTTCCTCTGAGCCATTTGATGGAGTTACACTAGGTGGAGAATCCAAGGTCATGCTCTAAGCAAACGGGAATTCTCCTTTTGTCCAGTTTACCTGTATGAATAAATTCACTTAGATTTACTTTGCTCCAGCCAATGAAGGCAGCAGTGCAGGGCAGCTCCTGATGTAGAGTTTCTCTCCACCCTGCCTCAGCAACACACTGATACACACACACACACACCACACACACACATTTCTTTTACAAATATAGCTGACTGCGTAACTCCTGAATTCCGCTCTGGCTTCTCTGATTCTCGAGCCTTCATGCCACACTGAACCCAGGGAGCTCCTGCTGCCAGCTCATCATCTGATTGTTGGTTTTCCCCAGGGGAGAGGTCCCTCCCCCTGGAGAGGGGCTCTGTCTGCACGTCCCAAGGCCTGCAGCTGGGTGCCCCCCTCCCCCAGAAGTCCTCCCGGGCCTCTCTCTGACCTTCTCTCTCCTTGGCAACCTTCCCCCACATATTGTGTTTCAGGCTTATAGATGTCTCCTCATTTTATTGTAAGGAGGGCATTTGCATTTTTATTCTTATTCTTCTTGCATCTTTGCGGTGATTTTTAAGAGACTGAGATGGAAAAATGCCATCTTTCCATAGCTAATTCTAAACTGGAATCTCTTAATAAATTCTGAGTAAATTTTTAAGTGCGAAGAGGGAAGAGGCGAACAGTATGAGCCCCGAGGTCTGAGGCCGCGCCTGCCTTTGGGAGCACACAGGCAGATGCCTGGTGGGTGAGCTCAGGAAAAGGCTTCCCCCCCAGGGACCCGCGTTCAAGGCCCCGCAGCTCTTTGGAGATCAAGTGCAGCCCCTCGAGGGCTTTAAAGCGTGCTCCGATGATCTCACCCCAGAAACTAGAAACGGCACTCTCACAGGACGAAAGCAGGATATCAGTGTGAGCGTGTGGAGCGTCTTCCCACCGGCTACGCTCTGGGACGTGTGTCCTCGGCACCCAGGTGTCAGCGTCACTGTGACAGCAGGCGTCTGCATTTTGAACTTTTCTCTGCCTTCTTTTTTCCTTTTTAGTGAAGTCCCTCTTATAAATAAATTACAGCCTCTCTCAGCTTACTCAGAGGAAAATAAAAATACTTTCTGCTTCATTTTGTCCACAGTCAGGCCAGACGGAAGAAGGTGAAGAGGAGAGAATGACTGGGTTCAGGAAAACACATAAAATAAATGAAAGGGGCACACATGCGTGTGACTGTGTGTGTGTGTGTGTGTGTCTGTGTGTGTATCTCTGTGTGTGTCTGTGTGCCTTTGTGTGTCTGTGTAAGTCTATGTGTGTCTGTGTGTCTATGTATGTGTGTATGCCTGTGTGTCTGTGTCTGAGTGTGTCTGTGAATGTGTGTATCTGTGTGTGTCTGTTTGAGTGTATGTGTGTGTGTGCATGTCTCTGTATGTGTATATGTCTGTGTGTCTGAGTGTCTGTGTGAGGTGTATATCTGTGTATGTGTGTGTGCGTGTGTGTACATGTGCATGCATGTGTGTATGTGTATGTGTGTGTATATGTCTCTGTGTGTGTCTGATTGTGTGTCTGTGAGTGTATGTGTGTGTGTCTGTGAGTGTGTGTATGTGTATGTCTATGTGTCTGAGTGTGTGTCTGCGTGTCTGTGTCTCTGTATATGTGTGTGCTTGTGTCTGTGTCTGTGTATGTGTGTGTGTGTGTCTGTGTCTTTGTGTGTCTGTGTGTGCCTGTGTATGTGTGTCTGAGTGTGTGTGTGTGTGTGTGCACATGTGTTTGCACAAGAGACAGATGATGGAAAGGACCCTGCCTGCTGACACAGCTGTCCTTTCAAGACTGGACCGGTCACTCCCCGACCTCCACTTTGCTCTGCAGGACAAGTGTGATTAGGACACAGGTGGTTCCATGGAGGAGAAGCAGCTTTTGGGTGAAGGGGCTGGGGACACAGAGTCGCGTGGGACACAGGAGTGAAGGGGCTGGGGGCCAGAAAGTGAAGAGTTTAGACCATCACATTAAAGAGAAAACACCCCACGTGGCTCAGCTCCTGGAGATTTTCAAGAGTTCATGCCACTTTCTCACTCTTTACCTAACTCTCCCCGTGTCCACCAGCACCGTCCATTTAGAGGCAAGTAAACCGAGACCAGGAACCCACAAAACCACGCAGCTGTCGCCCTCGGGCCAGGGAAGGGGACCCGGGCTCTCCTCTCCCCGTGCTCGTCCCAGCCCGGCCACGCCAGCCGATCTGATGCATAATTAATAGCGGGAAACACAGGACCCCACTTCCTGTTGTCTCTGATTCCCAGATGGTTCAGTAATGCATTTCCGTTTCCAACGACAATACCCATCTCTGAGAGAGATGTTGTCCGAACACGGAGCTGGGCCCCCAGCTTCACCTTTGAGTAAAATCAGGCCAGGCCTTCAAGGCTACAGGGAAGGACCCCCCGGGTCGGGAATGATGTGAGACCACGCGCCTTCCAAGAACAAAGCGCTCCCGGACCCAGCACGGCTCTCGTGAGCCACTACAGACCAGAGCCAGGACCAGCCAGGGTCCTGCGGGGACAGTGACCGGGCAGCGCCGGGTCACTCATCCCTGCCACCCGCTGCCCTCGCACGCTCTCCACACACCCCAGGCTTTCTATTAACAAGAGCCAGGGCCTTCCTTAGCTTCTAAACTAGCTATTATTCTTTCAGCTGAACGTATAACAACACGTTTTGTTTCTAATTTTTCATAGAAAGCATTCTTTGAAGTCAGTTTGTCACGTGACAGCACCACAGACAAGAAGAGAAAGACAAAATACGACGTATAAGAGAAAAATGCCAACTGACACCATCAGTAATAAAAAAGTATACACACTAAGTTTCCCAGGGAACCTGAGTTGTTG